>NC_135727.1:94849717-95584537 GCF_964656455.1 Halichoerus grypus
ACCTCAACAGTCCTCTATCTGCAGAGGGCTGTAGTTAATGGCTGGTTCTCCCTGATTTCCACAGTAGGGACGGACTCCTCTCAGCAGACAAGACGAACTGCCGAATAGTCTTTGATGTCCTGCTTTGCTTATCTGCAGTACGATTCTCCATCATCAGATCTCCACACTGCTGGTCTCACTGGGCTCCTGTCTGATCCCTGGCTCATTTAAGACCCTCCTGGACCCAGCCTCTGCTGAGTTCCTCACCCTTCTGTTCTGGTCCTGGGCTGTTGTGTGAGGTTCCAGGTGTGTGAACTGGATCGAGGGTCTAATGGTCTGCCATTCCACCTATGTAGTCTTGGCTCTAATCTGTACTGACAGATAGATGGGCAAAATAAATATAAACATGTTCTGCCTTCTGAGTGCCACACATCACAAATCAAGCGAAGTGAATGAAGTTTTCAGCATTGTTGCAGTGCTGTTTTCTGCAACAGCAACCACTTTGCATGGCAGGATTTCATTTTCAACCCCTTGCGTTCCTTAGTGCCTGGAATCAGCAGGGATAGAAAACTCACACAGTACAGGATGGTGCTTGGTCAGGTCACAGTTGGACACTATAAAGTACCAATGAAAGAATTGATCTCTGGTTTCAGCAGTGGATGTTGAATGATCGCTAAGCCCAAGTCATGGCATTAGGCAAAGAGCATGCCATAGCCCAAGGCCTCTCTAAAGGTTTAAGACCCAAGAAGGCGATAAGACATGGATGCAAAATCCTCCTGAAATTTATCTTCAGGGAAGGCAATATCACCCAAGTCGAATACACCTCCCTTTATCTCTGTCGTCATAAAAGGGGATCATGTATATACTTCCTGAAGAGTCACTTATGACAAAGATCCACACTTTCTTGTTCGACAGAAGGATGAATAATGTGGCGATCACTTCTTTTCACATTAAGACTGTAAATGTACATGATGTTTTGAGTCCTGGTTGAGGAAGGCGTGATAGCATTTAAAACCTAATGGCTAAAAGACAACTGAACCAAGAAGTTAATAGTCCTACGTGTCTCTTCAGGTCAGCTAAGATCATTGAAGGGCATTCCTACTCACAGGCAGATAAAAGGATATATTGCTATTTCAGAGTATCTTATGACTCATTGCTCCTGCAGCTGACTCTTTTCTCTCCAGCTAGGTATATCAGTCACCCAAGTAATTATGCAAGTGTGATTTAGGCTGGTAGTCAACAACATTGGTTTCCTAGTCACAATGCCATGACCTACCCCTGATTTCACGTGCACCTATGTTGGACAGTTTCCCTGTGTGTTATCAACGTTGTACCTCAGATGTTTGCTTTCTTGCTCTAGCTCTTTTGCCTCCAGGCTTTCTCCCAAAGCCAGGGAAGTTGATTCAGTCCACTTGGAGGGCAGCTCCATAGTGAGTGGACGTTAAACACCCTAACATTCAGCCAGCAACAAGGGGACAATTCTAAGGCCTTTAGAGGGCCTCCACAGCCATGACCAGCATGGTAACATAAACCTTTATTAGAGTTTTCTCCTCCTTTCTCTCCCCACTCTTTCACACCTGTCCTGGCATCAACCCCCAAATAAACTAGAGCACCCAAATGTGTATAACACATACTGTGTACATAAAAAAAACATCTGGAAAGATCCTCACCACGCTGTGAACGTGGTTACCTGTGGGGATTGGAATTGATGGTTGTGTGTGCTAGGAATCGTAACAGATGCTATTGTTGTCCTGCTCTTATCTCTTGGGCCCTCATTGTTCCCGTCCACGTCTACTGTTTCTTCCGGCAGGCACACATGCAACTCTCCACAGGACTGTTTCCTTAGGACACAGGAGTGTTCTTGGTCTGCCCACAGAATCAACCAGAAGGTCTGAGGCATTGGCACCCCCGGGGCGGCCCTCAGCCAGTGAAGAACGAGTCAGGGGAAATGAATACTGCAGCTTCCTCTCCCTCAGGCGGGACAACTCTGAGGTGTGTTCTATACCACGGAGTGGCACACTTTTTCTGTGGAGCTAGATAGCAAAAAATTTAGGGAGTGAGGGTGATACTGTTGGTCATAATTATTTAACTCATAGGAAAAGATGTAAACAGAAGAGGGCGTGGCTCTATTCCATTAAAACTTTGTTTATCAAAATAGCCAGTGGGCCCATTTTCATTCATGGGCTATAGTGAGACGACTTCTGATGACCTCATCTACTAGAGATTCACAGGGCAATTGGCCCCAGATGTACCCAGTGAGAATCGGCTCATCAACACATCATTTATTGACTTTCTTTCCCCCTTCTGCATCATTTCTTGGCTCCCTTGCTATGTTCCTTGACCCCCCAAGTAATAGAACTTGTGTCCACATGCTTAACTCAGGGTCTGCCTTTGGGGAATTCAACCTAAGAGAGGAACTTACCTTTTCACCTTTGTATAATTTTAATGTTATAGGAATATATTATTTTAAAATCCTTTGAAAGAAAAGATTAATAGAGCACTTGGGAGTTGAGTCCCGGTTCTGGATTCAGAACCAGCTACTTTCAGAATCGTCTGAACAGAGGGAGGAAAGTTCTGCTACTTTGGGAAAGTAAGCCTATACTCTCTTGGGGCACCCCGGCCTTGACGATTGTCTAGGTAATAAGTTTACCTTAATCTGTGCCAAAAGTCTTTCTTTTTTTTTTTTTTTAACATTTTATTTATTTATGTGAGAGAGAGAGGGCACAAACAGGGAGGGGGCTAAGTGGCAGAGGGAGAGGGAGAAGCAGGCTCTCGGCTGAGCAAGGAGCCCCACACGGGGCTCGATCCCAGGACCCTGAGATCATGACCTGAGCTGAAGGCAGACGCTTAACTGACTGAGCCCCCCAGGCGCCCCTGTGCCAAAAGTGTTTCTGAAAACCTGATGGTGAATCAGAAATTAGTTAATCATCTACTCTCATATACTTCATTTACATAACTTCTGACTCTACGTGTGTTATTTTGATTTCGGGTGGATTTCAGAATTGCTTAGGTCTCTACTGCTTTACCTTTACTCTATTCATCAGCTTCTTTGTGATCCATTAGTAAGACCTTAAGGTTGAAAGGAAGCCCTATATTTGAAGGCATCATTACCAGTATTAATGAGCACCCAAATTCAGTTTTCCTGAGTTTGGGCAGGAGCTTTGGTTTAACCCATTTCCTTGAGCAATCGAAGTGCCACCTAAGGAATCAGAATGATATAAGCAGAAAAGTGGTTACCTTTGTGGGGGAATGGTGGCTACTATTTGGGGTGAGGGCCACAGAGAAGGCCGTTGGGATGCTGTCAATATTCTATTAATCTTGATCATGGTTACATGAGTATTCATTTTGTGATAAATTCTTGAGTTGTACATGTTTGTTTTGTGCAATTTTCTGTGAGTTCATTTCTTTTTTTTAAGATTTTTTAAAAATTATGTATTTATTTAGAGAGAGCGGGAGAACATGAGTGGAGGGGCAGAGGGAGAGAGAGAGAATCTCCGGCAGACTCCTTGTGGAGCACCACTCAAGGCTCAATCTCACTACCCGGAGATTGTGACCTGAGCTGAAATCAAGAGTCAGACACTTAACTGCCTGAGCCACCCAGGCGCCCCAGTGTGTTAATTTCTTAAAGAGCTAAAAAAGCTGTGGTGATCTTTTTGCCCATTTTTGTACTCAGTACCCAGATGGAAGGAAGGCTGTGCTTCAAGGCAATTTGCCACTTAGGAAAAGTTCCTGATTATTCTGCATTCTCTTTGGCAGCCACGGAGCTGCACCACTCTGATCTTGCTTCAAAAATGAACTTGCCTTTCACCTGCAGCACCCTCAGAGTCCACCTCAGCCTTTGAGCAAAGGTTGCACTTTTCCTGCACAGCCCCCAGCCCAAGACTGAGCATGATCAGGCTTACTAAGACCCAGTCATTTCTATCCAATGTGAGGGTTTTCTAATGGGCAGTCTTTGCTGCAGAGTTCTCTGTTGGGTTGACCAACACTTTGTCAGGTCTCAGTTACCCTCCTTGCACAATCTTTCTTCCCTTGTTTTATCTTTCAGGGCATTAGTTCCCCAAATTCTTTTTTTTTAAAACATTTTATTTATTTATTTGAGAGAGAGAGAGAAAATAGAATTACTAAGAGGAACTTGGTTAGGGATCAGAAGGGGTGCTGGATCTTTGGTCAGCCGGTTGGGTGGAGTTCTTTCTGAACTGGGCTTGGCAGATCAAGGAGAGTAAGCTGTAGGGGAGGAGAAAAATTTTTCCTCTACTCTGTTAGTTTTCTTACTGGGGTCTTACAAAAGACAAATTACTGCAAGAAAAGTTTTATTATGTATGAATATGAAGGCCTTCATAAAAAGAAGTGAAGACCTAAAGAAGTGGTTAGACCCGGGGGTTATATACCATTTTAACAAAGAGCAATAAAATTTGGAGAATTGATGCAAAATAGGAAAAGGGGTTTGGGCTTCTAGGGGTGTTGAATGCAGGAAGGGAAATATATTGGGCAAACCAATGGAAGATAAGGGTTATTTTCACAAGGTTCACTAGGCAGACTCAATCTCATGCAGCCTTTGGGTCAATAAGCGTGTCTCTGGTGATGAAGAATGGTTCTCTTCCTGGTATGGGAGTGGGAGAGGGGGACATCTTCACAAAGGGAAATTTATACCTTGCCTTTATGCAGAAAGGGAGGGTGGAGAGCTTTTCTTGCCATCTATTTTTCACTTGCCTTCAGCTAAAATGAATCCTTAAGCCTAAGTGGCATATTTTGCAGTAGCAAACCATAATCCCCTTCCAGGATACTGATGGCAGGCCAAAGATGAGGCCTTGTGTAGAAGGAGCGCTCGCAGGAGCCTGACTAAAGTTTGGTCAAGGAGCGAGTCATTGTCAGCACTTAGAAGGCCTTCCAGGGTTTGGATTGTGTAACACCAGTCAAGATACCCTTTCACCCCTGCAACATAATTTTCCTTTGAAAAATCTTCCTCCTAGAGCAAGAGCTGGGGGTTGGGCAGAGGGAGAAGCAGACTTCCTGCTGAGCAGGGAGCCTGTCTCTGGGCTGGATCCCAGGCCTCTAGGATCAGGCCCTGAACCAAAGACAGACGCTTAACCAACTGAGCCACCCAGGTGCCCCAGGAATGGTTTATTTTAAATAGTTAATATTTTCTAGGTATCTAAATTTGACCACTACATAAATAGTCCTTCCAAAAGATACCCAGTTATGTAATCAGCTTTCTGCTAAATGAGAGAATTTCACAGATGGGAGAATCTGTAAAAATACAGGCTTTCTCATGGCAGCAATATGATACTGATCCAGACTGTCTTCTGGGATACAAAAGGCCCCCTCTGCAGGGACCCCGGTTTTGTTCTTTGCATTCATTTAAGCAGATTCGATCTGCAGAGGGTTTCTTTAAATGGGGACTCAACTAGATTGTGGAAAGGGCTAAGGATAAAATGTGTCCATCCTGATTCATAGAGACAAAAAAGGGGCTTTGGACTCAGCATGCTGTGTTGTAGTCACAGGGACTGTGGGTCTAGAATATGCTCTGTTCTGTCTGAATAGGTTCAACTTGTTGGAAAGACAATTGCCTGATGCTTAGAGAACTGAAACCAGGGGACGTGGCTCTTTGGGGAGATGATGATCACTTAATGGGTCTCATTGTCTGGTAATTAGAATGTGCCTTGGAAGAGGGCTGGTGCTCACTCTTAGGGACTCTTGCAAGATTTCTCTACTATACCAACTCAGCTACTCCCCCAGTTCCTCTTTCCTTTCATGCATCCAGGAAATAATGGCCTGGTTTTTGTCTCTACAGCACAAAATACTTTTTGCTTGATAGCTCTAATTGTTCTCCTTTGGCCATAGGATAAACTTCATGCCTTTGAGTATTCTCATGAGGGTCGCTTTCAGACTGGTGAATTTGTGCTCCCAGGGATATGTGCAGTCTTTCCAAGGGGGACACAGGCTTTAAGGGGTTTTAAGGGGATCACTTTATAAATCCTAAACTTCCATATTTTTAAAAAGATTTATCTATTTATGAGAGAGAGAGAGGACACACGAGTGAGTGGGGGAGGCGGGGGCAGAGGGAGAGAATCTTTAAGCAGACTCTTCACTGAGTGCGGAGCCCATCGCTGGGCTTGATCCCAGGACCCTGAGATCATGATCCTGAGTCAAAACCAAGAGTGAGACACTCAACCAACTGAGCCACCCAGGCGACCCCCTAAACTTCCATATTTACTCTTTTCTATATTTTCTGTGCACTTGGGATCAAGCTCAATTTCCACACTCCCCTTTTATTTCACAATCTCCTTTCTTCCATATTACAAAAGAAAGGCATACTTCTCATTCAGTCAAAACCCTGTTATGAATCTTTTCCATGAGTGTTACCTTCCTGGTTAACAAACGCAGGGATAATTCCAAATGTTGGAATCAAAAGTTCTCGTAAAGCAAAAATAAACTTCTCTCGTTTTCATTGAGCTGTCTTTCCAATAAATAACTGCTTTTTAAGGTTTGGTCATTTTCAGATGTCTGTAATATAGTCTATTTTGATCAAACACATATTACTCATAAAAATTTGTTCCGGATCAAAGTCTAATTATAATTAACACTTAAGCCTTAAGGTCACAGGTAATTTTAAATATTAAAGTTTTAATTTATATACACATTGTTGTTGCAGAGAGGGATGTTAGGGTGATCAATGAGACTTAAAAACATCAAAATGTATCTCAATAGGATTAAATTAGGAAGAAGAAGTAATTTGGAAATATGAGTTCAAGGAGAATAAGGAGTAATTTAATATTTCTGACAGTTAAGGGACGAGCTTGTTCATGTATTTTTTAAATTGAAGATCATGGTTCAAATTGCTTGGTATTTATAGTCCTTTGAATACATGTAAAAGAGTGATGTGATAGTTTTAATTTAAAATCACAATATTTACAATATGTTGGAAATTATATCTTTGGCAAATATTTAAACTTTTGATGGAAAAGTTTAAATGTCAACTGAAAATATACCCGAAGAGACACATATTATTTTTCTTTTTATTCTGAAATACAGATTTACAGAAAAAATGCAAAGATAGCACAGAGTTTCTGTTTGCCCTTCACCGAGTTTCTGCAAATGCTAACATTTACGTAACTATGATACGTTTGTCAAAACTAAAAATTTAACGTTAACAGAAATAATAACTAAATTCTATACTTTATTCAGATTACTTTAGTCTTTTTCTTGTCTTCTTTTTCTTTCTTTCTTTCCCTTTCTTCCTTTCTTTCTCTTTCTTTCTTTCTTTCTTTCTCCTTCCTTCCTTCCTTCCTTCCTTCCTTCCTTCCTTTCTTTCAGAGAGAGTGAAAGTGCATGTGTGCCCGTGAGCTGGTGGGGGGAGGAGGGGAGGTGCGGAGGGAGAGGGAGACAGAGAATCTTATGCAGGCTCCACACCCAACACAGAACCTGATGCGGGGCTCAATCTTGTGACCCTGAGATCATGACCTGAGCTGAAATCAAGAGTCAGGCGCTTAACTGACTGAGCCACCCAGGCACCCCTCTTTCTTTCTCCTTTTAAAGATCTAATGTGTTGGGGCGCCTGGGTGTCTCAGTCAGTCACGTGTCTGCCTTTGGCTCCAGTCATGATCCCAGGGTCCTGGGATCGAGCCCAGCATTGGGCTACCTGCTCAGCGGGGCACCTGCTTCTCCCTCTCCCTCTGCCATTCCCCCCCGCCACTTGTGTTCTCTCGCTCTTTGTATCTCTCTGTCTGAAATAAATAAATAAAATCTTAAAAAAGAAGAAGAAGACAGTCTAATGTCTTTTTTTCCTTTCCAGGATCCCATCTATGTTACCGTGTTACATTTTGTCAGTGTGTCTACTTAATCTACTCTGATCTGTGATAACTCCTTGGTCATTTTTTTGTTTGGTTTTGTTTCGTTTGGTTTGGTTTTTTTTCTTTAATCTTGATAGTTTTGAAGAGTCTCAGGCAGGTATTTTGTAGAATGTCCATCAATTTAGGTTTTTCAGGTGTTTCTTTTAAGATTTTTTTTTTTTTTTTTTTTGCGAGAGAGAGAATGAGAGACAGAGAGCATGAGAGGGAGGAGGGTCAGAGGGAGAAGCAGACTCCCTGCTGAGCAGGGAGCCCGATGTGGGACTCGATCCCGGGACTCCAGGATCATGACCTGAGCCGAAGGCAGTCGCTTAACCAACTGAGCCACCCAGGCGCCCCTAGGTTTTTCAGGTGTTTCTTATGATTAGATTGGGGTTATGGGTTTTGGAGAAGAAGACCACAGAAGTAAAGTGCCCTTCTGTAAACTTCATATCAAGGGTACAGAGAATCAACATAACTTATTGCTGGTAATGTTATCCTCAGTCATCTGGACAAAGTAGTGCTTGCCAAGTTTGTCCACCATGATGTTACTGTGTTCCATTTCTGAATACATATTTGTTAGAAGGAAGTCACTGAATCCAGTCTACGCTCAAGGGTGGAGGGATTATGTCCACTTCCTGGAGGTGAGACCATCTCCATATGTTCTATAAGGAAGATTTGACCTTTCTGCCTCATATTTATTCAATCATTTATTTTTATATTTTGGACTCAAGTATATTGAGAGGCTTAATGTACAAATAGACAATGGCCAGACCATATATATGAATAAAAAAATAAAAACAAATTCTGACCCACAACCTGCAGCCATCAGTCCAGGAGACTAACCCATTATCTATAATAACCAGCCCAGAAAAGCCAGCCTGCTGTCTACAAGTCAAGCCTGTAGGAAGTCAGATTGTTATTTCCCACAATAATTCAGGAAGCTAAATAACAACATTGTCAACAATCAGCCCCAAATGGCCAGGACTTGATTAATAACTGAGAGCTTCCTATTTTGTGTCCCTACTGCTAACTTAGGACCAACCAGAGAAGGTCAAACATGAATCCCTAGCCAATCACAAAAGATGACCCACTTCTAGTTAGCCCACCTCCAATCAGAACACGCCTGAAGCCTTCCTCTTTTTCCATATGAAGCTTTCCCACTTCTCTGTGTGCTTTTGAGTATATGCCCAAACACTAGTGCGCAAGCACAGGTCCAAGCGACGGTGGCTTCCCTTGGTACAGCAAGCTCTGAATCAGTTGCCTTTGTTTGTTCTCAGTTGGTTTATCTCCATTTATTTCCACAATATTTATTTTATACTTGGGTTTGAATCCAGCATTATTTTATTGATTTTATTGGTAGAACTGTTACAGCTTTGGCCTTTGGGAACTCTTTCAGCTTGGCTCTAGCTGCCCATAAACACACCCCATCCTTTCCCTTTGAGAACTTCCTTTCTTTCTCTCAATACAAAATGCTTTCTGCTCAGCCTGTCTATTTCCTTTCCCAGGCCCAGGTTTCTTTTCTTAAGGAATGGTTAATATTTAAAAAAACAAAATCCAGGCACTGACTGACTGTGCCTCATTGCTGTGGGGTTATCACTACTTCTAGGCCCTCCCAGGAGAATGAACTAGCAAATATATGTATGTGTATTAACCAGTGTATACACACATGTGTAATTATTTCTCTAACCACTTGTATATATATATATATATATATATTAAGCTAAATGTGAATTCATACTCATGTCCTGAACTCTACCGCAGTACCACAGGATACCTTCTAGTCTTTCCCTAGCTTATTTTTAACTTTTTTCTCTGTTTGGTGAGCAACATGACTCCATTGTCTATCATTTATTGACTTCTATAATTCAATCATAGTATATACATAAAATATTCATTCTTCTTAACCCATACCCCTTGAGAAACAAATATACCTGCAAGAGCACACTGTGTATGTACAGTCTTTTTGTCTTTAGCCTTATATTTTTCCAGTTGAAACCCAGTTTTCCAACATTACTCAGATCTTCTTGTCCCCACACTTTCACTGAGATTGTGCAATAAATTTATGATACAGGTAGAATAATTTGTCATAATCTGAATTCCATCTGGACATCCATTGGCATTCTGGTTGATTTTTTAATTTGCATACTTTAAAATTCAGTCTTCGTAACATAATTAAGGTTTTGACACACACACAGTCACGTATCCACCAGCCTAGTACCATACAGAATGGTTTCATCACACTAAAAATTGTCCTGTGCACCTCCTTTGTAGTCAACTATTTCCCCTTTTCTAAATATTTGTGACTGTTGACCTGTTTTTCTTTCTTTTTTTTTTAAAGATTTATTTATTTTAGAGAGAGAGCATGAGTGGGGGGACGGTCAGAGGGAGAAGGAAACAAGCAGACTCCCCGCTGAGCATGGAGCCCAGTGCGGGGCTCGATATCAAGACCCTGAGATCATGACCTGAGCCAAAACCAAGAGTTGGGACACTTAACCAACTGAGCCACCCAGGCGTCCCAATCTGTTTTTCATTTATATAGTTTTACCTTCTCCAGAATGTCCTATAAATGTAATTATACAGTATGTATTCTTTTGGGTCTGGCTTCTTTCACTTAGCAAATTGTATTTATGACATCCATCCATGTCATTGTGTGAATCAATAATTCCTTCCTTTTCATCAATGACTAGTATTCCATTGTATGGATGTACTGCAGTTTGCTTATCCATTGTCTTATGGAAGGACATCTGGTCGCTTGCAGTTTTTAGAGATTATGAAAGCTGCTAAAACATATGTATGTTTTTGTGTGAACGTAAATTTTTGATTCATTTGGCAATATCTAGGAGTGCAGTTGTGGGATCATATTGCAGATCTATGTATGACTTTATAAGCAAGTGATCATCTGTCTTCCAATGTGACCATACTATTTGATTTCCCACCAGCAATGAATAAGAGGGCTTTTGCTTTCCATCCTTGCCAGCATTTTTATGGTCAGGTTTTTCTAGCTATTCTAATAGTTGTATAGGAATGTCATTATTTTAATGGTCATTTCTGTAATAACAAATGACAAATATGCTTACTTGTCACACTTAAATTTTCTTTGATTAAGTATCTGTTCAGATCTTTGTTTTCATTTAACTAGGTGGTTTGTTTTCTTATTTAAGAATTCTTTTTTTGTTCTGGATATGTCTTTTATCAGATACGTGATTTCCAAGTATTTTCTCCCAGTCTGTATCTTGCTTCATTTTCTAATTCTCTTGATGGCATCTTTCAAAAAGTAAAATTTTAATTAGTTGAAGTTTCATTTATTACTTTTTTTCTTTCATAGATAATGGTTTTTGGTCTTGTATCTAAGAATTTATTGCCAAACCCAAGGTCACACAGATTTTCTCCTATGTTTTCCCCTAGAAATTTCATAGTTTTACATTTTACTTTTAGTTCTGTGATCCATTTTGAGTTAAATTTGGCATATAGTGTGAGGTCTGTGTTGTGGTTTATATTTTTGGATAAGGACATCCAATTGTTCCAGCAACATTTGTTGAAAAGTCTATACTTTCTGGATTGAATTGCCTTTGAAACTTTGTCAAATATACATTGACTATATTTGTGTGGGCTTATTTCTGGGCTATTCCATTAATCTCTATGTCTATCTTTTTTTGCCAATACCACACTTTTATGATTACTGTAGTTTTATAGTAAGTGTATAAATGTTAGAATCAACTTTTTGGTGTCTAAAAATGCTTTCTGTATTTTGATGAAGATTGTGTTGGATTTATAGATCAAATTAGGGAGAATTGATATCTTTACAATATTGGGTCTTTCAACTCATGAACTGTGTATTTCTCCATTTATTTAGATTTTCTTTGATTCCTCTCAATTTTTTTTTAGTTATCAACATACAGATCCTATAGAATATATTTTGTTAGGTTTATACCTATATTAGTCAGTGTTTAACCATGAAAATTGATCAGTAGGAGGGATCCATCTATCTGTCTATCTACTGAGATTTATTACAGTGAATTGGTTCTTATGGATGTGAGGGCTGCTCAGGAAGAGAAGATCACCAGCAGTATGAAATTCCACATACATGAGTGGAAACTGTTGTTCACAAGTAGAATTTCTTTCTCCTCCTTCTTCCTCTTCTCTATATCTCTCTGAAGCCTTAGCCTAGCTCTTAATGCTTTTCCTACTAACTAAATCAGTGTCACCCTTATTATCCAGGATAATCTCCCTTACCTAAAATCAACTGATTATGGACTTTAAATCTTTAAAATACTTTAAAAACAATAACTAGATGGAATCTCTGGGAACTGTAGCCTTGGCAAGTTGACATATCAGAAAATCTATTACACAATCCTTAAGTGTTTCATTTTAAATATTACAAATGGTGTGTAACTTTAATTCCAACATTTTATTGGCAGTATTTAAAGATACACTCTTTTTAAAAAAATTTTTATTTATTTATTTGAGACAGAGAGAGAGCACAAGCAGGGTGGAGGGTCAGAGGCAGATGGAGAAGCAGACTCCCCACTGAGCAGGGAGCCCGATGTGGGGCTCGATCCCAGGACCCTGGGATCATGACCTGAGCTGAAGGCAGCCACTTAACCGACTGAGCCGTGCAGGCGGCCCAATACAACTTACTCTTGTATGTGGAACCTGAATGTAACCTTGCTAAATTCACTTAGTTATAGGAGGGTTTATCTTGTAGATTCTTTAGGATTTTCTGTATTGTCAATTATGCTGTCTGGAAATAAAGGTAATTTTAGTTCTTCCTTCCCCATCTGTATGCCTTTTGTTTTCCTTTTCTGTCTTTTTGCAGCAACTAGGACTTCTAGTATTCTGTTGAATAGGAGTAGTGAGAGAGAACATGCTTGCCTTGTTTCTGATTTTAATGGGATTGCATTTAGTCTCTCACTATAAAGTATGATGTTAGGCGTAGTATTTTTTTTTTTTTTGTAGATTCACTATTAGATTAAGGACGTTCCTTTATTTCCCTAGTTTGCTAGAGTAGTATCATGAATTGATGTTGTATTTCACTGAATGCTTTTTCTACATGTATTTATATAAATCAGATGTCTTTTCTTATTTAGCCTGTTAATGTGGTGAATTACATTGATTGAGTTTCAAATATTGAACCAGCCTTGCATTCCTGTATGAATATTGGTTGTGATATATTATCCATTTTATATATTGCTGTGTTTGATTTGGCATTATTATTATTTTTTTAAGTTTTTGTTTTTTTAAGTAATCTCTACACCCAATGTGGGACTTGAACCCATGATCTTGAGATCAAGAGTCACATGGTCCACCGACTGAGTCAGCCAGGAGCCCTGATTTGGTATTTTTTTGATGAATATTTTTACATTCATCATTCATGAGAGATATTGGTGATAAGTTTCCCTTTTCTGTAATGTCTTTGTCTGGCTTAGGTATTAGAGTAATGCTTGCCTATTTTAGATATTGTCTTAATTCTAAAAAAGTTTAAGTGTCAACTGAAAGTGTCAGAGGAGGTACTTGTTATTGTAAAAAATCACTTTGGCAGGCATATGAACAAAAACATTTTGTAAGTGATTGGTTTATAGGTTCATCTGTAATCTAACTTGGATTTTTTAAAGATTTTATTTATTTATTTGAGAGAGAGAGAGTGAGCAAGTGAGAGAGAGAGAGAGAGCACTAGCTGGGGAAGAGGGAGAGGGAGAAGCAGACTCTCCTAAGCAGGGAGCCCAATGTGGGGCTCGATCCCAGGACACTGGGATCATGACCTTAGCAGAAGGCAGATGCTTAACTGACTGAGCCACCCAGGTCTTGGATTATTTTATCAACACCAGTGATAGCAGATACTGACCTTTATCTTCTTTATCAGCTTTTATCTTCTTTGGGACCTCATACCATTTCTTGGCACTCTTCCAGCTTTGTTGTTTTTTTGTGTGTGTGTCTAAAAGCTTGTGCCTTTAACTCTGCTTCAGAGGGCTGCTCTCTCAGGCTAGTAGAGCTGCTTGTCCTGCAGAAACAGACAGCTAGATGAATCTGAGATTTTACATGCCCTGGTGCCATCCTCAGTCAGTGGGTTGTACGTGCAGAAGTGTGAACGTCTGTTTCTTTGCCTTTGCATCAGACAATTCCGACGGATGACTCATTTTCTAGAACTCCCCTGCAGAGCCGGACTGAAGCCTTCCTGTGTGGCACCTTGCCTGAACTCAAGCAGCTGCTTGCCTTATTTGCTTTCTCTGCCTTGATCCCACTTCTGCCTTGCTGCCTTTTCCTGGAAGCGCATACTTAATAAATGTCTCGAGCACCAATTCTCCTCCTAGGATTTACTTTCAGGGAACTCAACCTAGGATACCCATCAGTCCTGCCTTCCACATTGCTACCACACTTCCCCTTCATTTTGTCATCACTCATGTTCTTTTCATGCCAATGTAATTTGACACATTATACTGTCTCAACCTTGAATTCTCTCCTCCTCTCAGCATGGTGACAACAAAATTCAAGGCCATTTCAAAGTTCAAATCTTCTATCTTCCTAGACATTTCTTACAGCTATTCAGCTTGTCTTTTGGACCCACAGAGCACTGCATTTTTGTTTGTTTGCTCACACATCTATTTCTTTTGCTAGACTTGAAACTTCTTCTCTCTCTCTCTCTTTAAAGATTTTATTTATTTATTTGAGAGAGAGAGAGAGAGAGCACGCACAAGCAGGGGGGAGGGGCAGAGGGAGAAGCAGGCTCCCAAGGAGCAGGGAGCCTGACTCAGGACTCGATCCCAGTACCCCGGGATTGTGACATGAGCCAAAGGCAGACACTTAACCGACAGAGCCTCCCGGGTGCCCTGAAACTTCTTCTTAATTATGGGAGACAAATTTTCTTCATTTTGGTTTCCCTAGCACTATATTGGTATGTAACAAGTGCTTAATAAATATTTGCAGAATAAATTAAATAACTAATTAAACTGACTCCTCTAATATATCTAATCTGTGTCTAATCTACATATCTATGTATGTAATTTGCATATTATTTTGTTTTATTCTCAAACTACTTGATGAAATGCCACCTGAAACCATTAACTCTTTACCTATGAGAAAACATGCTCAGAGTGGGGACAAAATGATCCATCTAAGATGCCTCAGAAAGTAAGTGGTGAGATCCCACCTGAAAACCAGATTTTCAAACTTTACATGGCATATTTTCTGAAGTTGAACTTGTCAACAATCTTAATCATATTTTATAGCCTGAAACTCATGATGCTCACACAAATGCTGGCAACGCAATGCTAACTGATCTTTGTCAATCAATGAGCAAACGTAGGCTTGTCTTTTAGTGTTTTCCAACACTGAGAACGCTGAAGAAAATTTATAGAAAATTTGAATCTCAAACATTTCAGGATAGTCTGTCATCTGTTATCTCCCATTCCTTTCTGTAGCTATACTTTGAAAGTCAGATTCCTGGCACCGGTTGAATGTATAACAGGGACAGAAAATGTAGCATTGGGGAGACTGTATCCTGGCTGAGTGGTACCTTCTTTGTGTATGTAAACTTTATGGGGTATCTTTGCTCTTTTGTGTCCTCTTTGAAGAACCTATTATAGCTTCTACTGTTCTGGTGAGAGCAGGTGGAATTGTGACATTGGATTCCAACAAATCCTTGATAGGAGAAAACATCTTATACAGTGTAGACAGAAGGAATTGTAGAAAAGACATTTAATTTCCAGGCAGAAGCTAAAGGGGGAAGCTCATGATCTTCATTAGAGAGCCCCCAGGCCCACTTATGTGAGCTCATTGAATGTTGATCACAATCTTCTTTGGATGGGCAGTATTTATTATCTGCCTCACATAGATCTGGGAAACGAAGGTTTGGGCACATTAAATCATCCACCCATGTTTTGCAGCTCTGTCAGCCCAGCTGGGCACAAAGGTAGGGACCACTGTATTAAGAGTGAAGAATGGCTTTACAGGTCTTCCATCTGCCCCCCACCCCGTTGTCCATCTTTGGTCAGTGATGCCCACATTACCTGGTCAAAATGGTCACATGGGACAGTGTGACTGAGAAGCAAGCCTCAGAGTAAAACTGTGGTGAGAAGCTCTGCTTTGTCATCCAGAAGGACACATTTTGCTGATTCTTGCTTTAGGAGTAAGCCACAAAAACAATTGATTCAAAAAAAAAAAAAAAAAGGTCTGAGGATCGGAAAATGTTAATCTGAGTTATGGTCCAGGAGTATGACCGACGTGGTGATTTGGATCCCCAGATGTTTTCAAAGATGAAAGGGGAAAGTGTGTTTGATCAAAGTAGAACAAGATACATAGAAAAGTGTCCCATGAGAATGACTAGAAAATTGAGTAGATTCTGTGAATGAGCAAGGCAATATTTGAGACAACTAGTATGTAGGGAGCATCAGGTGTCTTGACCAAAGTTACTTTGACAGAGCATCCATAAGTACTGGCATCTGACATCCTTTTCTCTTATGGCCATTGTCTACATGTGTGCCATTTTGCTTTGCATGATGGTGGCCCCCTAAAAGGCTCAGTGGGGGCTGAATTCTCTGCCTCTAAGATAGAGAAAAGGTGTCTTTTTCTACTATATCCACCTAGGAGGGCACCTTTTTCCAATTTGTGTTGAAGCCCAGTTTCCATTTTCTTTGGGTAATAGCACCACCTTACTTTTCCTTTGGAATCTGCTCTCCCCCCCCCATGAATCATGGGGCTGGTGGGATTTTATGTGGTGCTGTCTCAAGTGCCCCCACCCTAGGGACACACTCATAGGCCAAGCTGGGTGAATCGGGCTGTCCTGGGATTTGCAACTTGAGATCAATGACACAAGGATGGGATGTGTGCAGAGCTGAGTTACAAAGCTGGAGCTGGGATTATATTCTTGCTTCTGAGATCCTCAGAGCTCCCTGGCTCTGGTGTTTCTGGAGTTCTAAAACTTCAATTCCTTTCACCCTTTCAATGGGGAAGATGGTTGTAGAAGGAAACTATAGCTCAGGGCAAGATTCCTGTTGATTAACCAATAGAAAGGAGACCAGGATCAGCGCTCTTTGAGGTTTGATCCATCAAAAGTAATACTAAGCTAACCATTCATTCAACAAATATGGAGTTTTTTAAAAAAATTTCAATTCTCAGTAGGTATTGTTCATCCTTTAAAGTTTGTAAATCTGTTTGTATTTTAAAACCAGTGTATACCTGTAAGGGAGTGTTTCTTATTTTTTCTGATATATCATTAAATGTTTAATATATCTGATGACCAACAGTATCTGAGGGACCCAGTCAGAGGACCCCCGGTAGCTGGTGCCTTAAATACTGAAACTGAAGATATTCTTTAAGTAGTCCCATCAAGTCAGGCACCTCGGGCGATCTGGTTGAAGGTCAAGCCTCAGCAAGAATCTATCCCAGCTTATGGGTACTTTTATATTTAGCAATTTCCCGGTCTTCAAGCAAGAATCTGCTTGCATTGTTCTGTCCATCATTCTGTTAGTCCAGAGATACGGTCAAACCTACTCACAATTTTTTATTCTCAATCTCTAAAAATGAATGCTAGGAGGTCGAATAGCTCTGCTTTCTGCAGGCTCCAACATTCTACCGGGTCTTGGGTTACAAGCCCTGTATCAGCTACCCTCAGTTCTTGGTCAGAGTTTTCAAAGGCTGCCTTGAGGACATTTCTGACTCTGGGTTAGATGTCGTATTTGGCAGATCATGAGCTTTGATCAATAAGCCACAGGTTTGCTTTCTAGAAAGTCTGACCCCCCCACTTTGAACGATTTCTAAAATCAAGATGCTTCCTAGAGAATGCCTCAAAATTGTTAACTACCTTCTAAATACACTCCATTCTTTTACTTGAAAACTTGTTTTACTTTGTACTTAACAAAATTCATCTTTTTATCTGAGAATGAGTTTTTTTTAATGAGAGAGAAATTCACGCCGTAGGCCCATTACGTGCACTATACCACCTCCGCATTAAAAACCAGGAGAGTCGGAAAGTTAGAAATAGGGGTAGATGTGGGGACAGAACTCATGGTTTCCCGCACTGCTTAACTACTCTGGACCTTGTAGAAATACAGGGATAGTGATTGCCCTATCTGCCCCTTGCTGTCATGGGAAGTATTAGAGGAGGCGCTCTGGAAACTTCTCTGCTTCACAAATGCAAGCCGTTATTATTACACCTGGTTGTTCAGGCTGAAAGGAATTTGATATCCAAAGAAAACAATTTCAAGCAGGCAGGCCAACCCCACAAAGTAGGCATTCCCGCAGCCATCACTGAACCTGACAGCAAACAGAATACAGAAGCAGGGCCTGCCATGAAAATATCGAGCCCAATCCATTATTAATTGGCAGGTACGGATGAAATGTTTGCTTTTGAATTACTGATGGGAGATCTCAAGGATGTCAGGGCAGAAGGCCACCTTACCTCACCAGGATGTGAAGGTGCGTGGTTGACCAAAAAAAAAAAGGATGCAGGCCCAGGAGCAAAGAACTCAGTTAAGACACAAGGAAATCAGGCAGAGGTGTTAAACTACATTATAATGTAGATTCCACCATTCAACAGTCACTGTGGTACCTGCCGAGTTTATAAAAATGAATGAGGTAAAAATATTTGGGGCACCTGGGTGGCTCAGATGGTTGGGCGTCTGCCTTCGGCTCAGGTCATGATCCCAGGGTCCTGGGATTGAGTCCCGCATCGGGCTCCCTGCTCCGTGGGAGCCTGCTTCTCCCTCTGCTTCTCTCTCTCTCTCTCTGTCTCTCATGAATAAATAAATAAAATCTTTTAAAAAAAAAATTTGCCTAGAAAGGACATGTTCACGATCCAGTGATTGAGCCTCAGAGAAGTAAACACTAAACTCACACATGCTGGGCGCCTGGGTGGCTCAGTCGTTAAGCGTCTGCCTTCGGCTCAGGTCATGATCCCAGGGTCCTGGGATCGAGCCCCACATCGGGCTTCCTGCTCAGCGGGAAGCCTGCTTCTCCCTCTCCCACTCCCCCTGCTTGTGTTCCCTCTCTCGCTGTGTCTCTCTCTGTCAAAGAAATAAATAAAATCTTAAAAAAAAAAATAAAATAAAATAAAATAAAATAAACTCACACATGCAGCTTCTTATAGATACCATAGCCTTAAACTGCATTTTGAAAGTAATGGTCTATGAGAAAAAAATAGACTCGAGGCCTAGCACTCAAAACTTAAGGCAAGCCTTAACCAGAGAACTATCAAAAATAAGCATGTGAGCCTAATAACCTATTGTCACAGAGAGATCTGCACTGATATGCAGACCCAGCCCTACAGCCTTGTCAATCTGTTGCTCCCTGAAACATTGGTGTTTCTATTTCCTCCTCCAAGATAGGTCCCAGGGAACTGTTTCATCGAACGTTCAGAGTTCCTCAAAATTAAACCTTTTGTCCAGGATGTGGCCTTCATCATCATTTTCTATCAACATCAAGGGAAATAAGTCTTTGTAGCATCTGCGCCTGCCTTTGGAACTACTTTGGATAGTTGCCATTCTTGGACATTTAGAGCATTTGCTGAAGTCAGTAAGCCATTTGCACTAGAGGAATTTCATTCTATAGGATTTTCAGGTTTGTTTCTTAAGGTCTTCTCGTGTTGCTAGGTCTTCCCCCTTGCATGTGAAAACACTTGTTTCCAGTTGCCTCAAACCCTTAGGTGTAGACAAAAGCATATATCAACCATGACTTCCGCGAGGGACAGCTACCTGTTTTGTGGAATCTGAAGTTCATATAATGTGGGGGGCTTCCTTTCGAGAAGAATGTCAAATTGTATATGAAATTGGGTGACAAGTTGTTCATGGGGAAAAATGTAAGTGACTCTGGCAGGGAGTCGAGTCTGTAAGACAAAAGGCAGACAGAACTGTACATAAACGCTACTGTACTTGATGACATGGTTTCCTAGTTCAGAAATCATTCCAAAATCATGGTACCTGTATGACCACTGTCAAGAGCCAAATTTCTGTTGTAATGGGAATTTACAGATAATCAAGGGGAGGAGGCTAGAATGATCCATATGGTAATGGATTTGAGTTGGAGACATCCGTGTGAACTCCTACTTACCTTAATATAGATACAGAGGGCTACATATAGAAATATTATATAAGTATAGCCACATGTGTTTTCTTACTCTGTGCGAAGATTATAGATGTAACGACACTCCCACATCAACAAGTACACTTAGAACAGAGATCTTGGGTTTTAAGACCATTCTCAATAAAAGGAATCAAGACTCCTCGGGAAAATTGTTCTAGAACTGGAGTAGGAAATATACAAGATGAACCTAGAGCATTTTGTAGTGACAGAGAGGAAGAAAGTGCTCAAAAACAGACACACACACACACACACACACACACACACACACACACACGTGCACACAATTATAGGGTTATTGTCAAAGGGACCCAGGAACAAGTGAAAGTACTCTCAATGAACAAAGCTGGAACACTTGGAACCAGCAAGGAAGTTAAATAGAATTATATCTGAGAGTATAAAAGAAATATCCCCGAGTCCATATGGATACAAATACATGATTGTATAAACAAATAAATGGGGGAGAATTGATAAATCTATGCCGAAAAATTCAAATAATGTATGTAGATACCATGCCCTCAGTGATGTGGATATAACTTCCCACTCCTTAGGCATGGGCTGTACGTAGTCACTTCCTTCCAAAGAATATGGAATGAAAACAGGGAAAATGAGGTAACTTGATAGTGGAGAAACCTGACAAACACGACCTCAGCCAGGAGATGGAGGTTACCATCATCAGTGATGAGTCATGTCAATAGTATGGACTCTTGATACGATGTGATGGGAATGGCACTTTATCTCTGTGGTCTTTCTCTCAAAAATTCATAACCCCTGTTTACGCTTGATCTTAGCCAAAAGGCTGAGAAGCTATCATAACCTCTGTCTAATTATTAGAAAACCTTGAGACACATCTCAATGGAGAGACATTCTGTTTGGCCAGTACTCCCCCAGACTGTCAAGGTCATCAAAAACGGAGTCTGAAGAACTTCATAGTCAAGGGGAGCCTAAGGAAACATGTTGAGTTCATGTAACATGGCTAAATAAAATTCTCAAAATGAGAAAGTTATAGAGTTGGAGAACAAACTAGTAGCTGCCGGGGGTTAGGGACGGTGGGGGCAAAGGTAGTGGGAGTGAATTCACTGGGAGTGAATCTAAAGAGACCCCCACCAGGGAGGTCTTTGAGGTGTTGGGATCGTTCTATATATCTTGATTACGGTCATGGTTGTATGAATCTACACGTGTGATAAGATGACCTAGAACTATATGTGCCTTTATTTTACTATCCCTTTATTGTATTACCCAGGGTAAGTTGGTACAGTGGGCAGTAGGTGCATGCCTGGAAACCACTCCTGTGCTGTACTGGGTGCTCTACTGGGACTATTGGCATTAACTTGATCAGATTTCGGACTGCCCCTGCATTGCCCACTCTCTATAATCCAAATAGATCTCCAACTCATTTTCCCCTTGGCTAGGCCTGTGTTCATTTTAGTGCCTCATGGACTGATAGCATGTTTTAATCTCTCCTTGTCAGTTCTATAAATAGTCCCATGTGAATATACTGTTAGGATTCTTCCTAGGGCATTTGGAAAGGGGCCCATCAACTTCACGGTAAATCTGCTTCTGCTTTCCATGTTACCCTGGTATCATTCCCCTATTAATCAATCATGTATGAACCACCTCACAAAGGGGGGGCGGTGTTGCAGTCCAGCAGACAGTACTACTGTAGACGAGAAATGCCATAGCATTGAAGGAAGATTCCGATTTTGACCAGAGTGCTAAGGGGTCAAGGGTGTGAAATTCAGACAGAAAAAGCTACAGGTCGAAACCCTCCCTGATCCCAGGGCTTTGACTTCGGAGAGCCAAAGCGGAATGGGAATGTTCCAAGTCAAGGGGATCTTTGTTAGCTCTATCACAGCTTTCATAAGGAGATTTATGAATCATCCATCCAAGGAAATGCAAGGATGGAGCCACATGGCTTCTCCACGTGTGAAATGGGTCCTTGCTCACAGAGACTCCCTTATCCTTCTGAAGCTCTGGCTGCCTGGAAACCTGGAGGCCAGCTTGTCTGAAGTTCGGAAAAGGCCAACTCCATGTTGTTCTGGAAGGAGTCATGGCGGGCACCTCTGCTCCATTTTACCTCCCTAGGAAAAGAGAGGCAACGCTGTCTATCATGAAGCACTCTTATTCAGTGGTATTCTCCTGGGAGCTGCATGTGAAAAGTTGGACTGGATAATAATTTAGTTCAATTAAATCAGAGGTTTTAAAATTTAGCGTTCATTGGAATCACCCAAAGTGCTTGTTTAAAAGGAATCCTCTGGGCAGGGATTCTGAGGCAGGGGGTCCGTGGATTTCATTTTGAAAAACCCTGAGCGGCTGTCCTTCGGGTGGGATTGGCATCGGGGACTGTTTGATTCTTTTTGGTGATAGTTGCCTTCTATCTAAACTGCTGGGGGGGAAAGACTAATTAAAAACGTGGCCTCCTACTTATCTTGCTGCTATAATTGCTCCACAAATTCGCAGATAATGTAATGGTCGGATCCCTGGGTGTTTTCGCTTCCCCTTTCCACTGTCACCTCTGACTGAGTGCTCCATGGTCCTGAGACAGGATCCACAATTTCCTCCCAGAGCGGGCGAGTCTGCAGCGTCCGGGGCCTGGTACCACGGCTGTCCTCGTTCCTTAACGGTCTCCCCTCCTGCACCTGAACCACACACGCCAATTAGGAACAGATGCAAACAGCATATGCCCCGAGCGCACAGGCCTTCTGTTCTAAAAAGCACAGTCATCTCTGGTTTCCTAGTGTTTGAACTAGCAGAAATGTTCATTTTAGATCATTTCTCCTAAAAGTATATGTGCTATCTTGCAAGCTGGGTGGGGTTTACAGACTCGGCATGGGGATTCACAGAGCATTTCCACCTAGCAAAGTCTTCTCCTCCAACTGCACAATGCAATCAGTAAAGAAGCCAATTTCCTGGCTCCAAAGGAAAACTCTCCTGCCCTCTAATACTTCCAGGTGACTGTGTGAGCCCTGTCACAGGGTCCCCGCATAGAGGAGCGTGGTTTGCACGCAGTGCTGGGCTTTAGTTCGCCAAGCAGCGACGTGATTCCCGGGATTTCAGAACAGACAGGGACGAGGGGAGTTGGAATCAGCGCCTGTGCATTCTCTGCGGACTCGGAAACTCACGTTCGCCCGCTCAGAGCTCCTGTGCTGCGGACTGAGGGGCAGCCAAATGAGGATTAAGCTCGGTGTTGCGGAGTGCCTCTTGCATGCCTGGCCTGTCCTGGGTGCATTATCTAGTTTAACCTTCCTCACAACTCTGGAAGGCAAATGGTATTTTTATTATCTGGGTTTCCCTTAGAAACAGAGCCTTGGGCGAGAGGCCTTCTCAGAGCAGGGAGAGTGAGGGAAAAGGGAAATGGGTAGGACAGGCTAGGAAACAAAGCCAAGAGATTGATTACTGAACCGGCCACGGATGCACCACAAGCCTTGAAGGGCCACAGCTGATTGCTCAGGAGGCCCACCCAGGTCCGTGCGTGGAGCATCTTTGAACAGGCTGGGGGGAGACACCGTGTTTTGGAACATTCCATCGGAGGGAGAACAGGAGAGGAAACTAAGTTGCCTGACTTTTTCCATCTTCTGTCTCTCATTGGTTCATGTTTGCTCTGGGGAGTATTAACTGCCTCATACCTGCACAGCCCTTGTAGCAGCTGTTCTAGAAGCCAGATTCTACTCCTTGTGGTGTGGCATTGCGCTGGAGTATAGAATTGGTCGAAGGAGTCAAGAGACTGCAAACCTGTGGCTTCTCATCTTCAGGCAGCAGAACCACATGAGCCTACATAGAGTTGATCAGCATATCAGTGGGGTCCTCTGGGAAGCAGAGGCTGCAATGGAAGTAGGGGTGGAGGGGTACACGCCTGTGAAAGATGAGGGAGGAAGAAGCGCGATCAAGCAGCGGGAGGCCTCAAGCCTGCTGCCGACCTGACCAACCCCCCCCCCAGCCAAGGCCTAGCAGGCCATGCTCAGTCATTGGTTGGGGGGCTGCCTCAGCTCAAGAGCTGGCATGCTAGCAGACAGCAGCAAAGAACTCTGCTCCTTGAGGCGCAAGATCTTTTGTTTTTGTTTGTTTTTAAAGATTTTATTTATGTATTTGAGAGAGTAAAAGAGCGAGCACGAGCAGGGGGAGTGGGAGAGGGAGAAGCAGGCTCCCCACTGAGCACAGAGCCTGATGTGGGCCTCGAACCCAGGACCCTGAGATCACCACCTGAGCCAAAGTCAGATATTTAACCGACGGAGTCACCCAGGTGCCCCAAGGGCAAGATCTTTTTTGAATGGCGGTAAGAGCAAATTGGCCACAAAGGTGGTGGGAGTGAAGTCAGTAGTTGAGATCAAGAGCCAAGTGAGTAGGAGCAAAGTTGAGGAAGTACAAAAGATAAGTCTGATGGGGGATTGTGCCCATTGGATGGATAGAAGAGAGATTTGATAGGTTTTATAAGTTATTTAAGTTCATAGCGCTAGTAAGTATAGTTGTCAAGATTTGAATTCGGTTTTAGCTGAGCTGAAGGCATTTGGTTCTTTGGGGAGCTCTGGTGTCAGAAGATGTCGTGGCAGGCAAGGATGCTACTGAAGTTTCTGCTAAGTGAATCCTGTGATGTGATTAGGTTTGTCTCCTGGTTATTATTATTTCTCATTTGTAGCATCCACACCAGTTTCCTGATCTTTCTGGAGATTTTGAAGCTTCTCAAACCTTCATAATATATCTTTTGTCTACTTCAAACAGCTAGAGCCTGATCTACAGCTACAGTGAGGGGCCCTTGCCAATGGCATACTTTTTAATAAAGATTTTACGGATGAATTTCCCGAATTCCATGGAATAGAGTTTATTAAAAGAAGATGATGACATGGTTGATAGGAAAATGAACCTGAACCTAAGCCATTATGTCTTATTCCTTCTGATTTCTGGTTTCTTATTACTGTAGAGAGCCCTACATTTCCAGGTATCCCAAAGATCCAATATGGTTCTGTCCAGATCTAATGTCATTGTTGAGAAGGAGCTAAGGCATGTGAGAGGAGGCAACCAAGTCACCAGAGTGTCATGGTCCCAGTGTTGTGTCATTCTCTGTTTTGGCTTATGAGAGCTGATTTTTAAATTTTCTGGAATTTTGCAAATGTTGGTAGCTTGGAATTTTGCAAATGTTGGTAGCTAACCCTAGGTTAGGGTAGAGTATTTACACCATGAAAATTAGCAAAGCCTACACGTTAGTCCTCCCCTCCCACCCCATGGCCTGCTGGAGAGCCCATTCCTCAGTGTCAGCTAGAATTCACCTCTCTAGCCTTTGAAAGACGTTTTTCCCAGCAGTACTCTCTGCAGTCTTTAAAATCTACTATTTTATGGGGTCAGATTTGATGTTGTTACTGTGATATGAGAGGCATAGAGATGTGCCCTCCTGCTCTCTAAATTTCCATCTCCAGTGTTGCAGTTATTTCTATGTAACAAACCACCCCCAGTTAAGCAGTGTGAATAAAATTTGTTATGCTGAGAGATTCTGTGTGTCAAGGGTTCGTACAGGGCATATGGGGATGGTTTGTCTCTGCTGTATCATGCCTGGCGCCTCTGTTGGAAAGATAAAAATGACGAGGGGTGAATTCAATGGCTGAGACTGGAATCATCTGGAAGCTTTTTTGCTCACATGCCTAGCACTGAGGCTAGCATTACTCAGAGGCCTAGGTCATCTGCAGCTCTCAGCTGGTACAGTATATGTGACCTCTCCACGTGGCTGAGCTTCCTCCAGCATGGTGGCTGGCTCCAAAAACCAGTGTCCTGAGAGGGATGTCCAGAAATTGGGTGTTTAAAGAGAACCCGCTGGAAGCTTTATGGCTCTTTATGAGCCAGGCTTAGAAGTCACATGGCATCACATCAGCCATGTTTTACTCGTTCACAAGTGTATCCAGATTTCAGGGGAGGACCTCACCTGTTAATGGGAGAGCTGATAAAGAATTTAGAGTAGTATTTTTAAACCACTACCCCTTTCACCCCATCCCTAGTACATATCTTGTCAAACATTTTGAAATACTGCTCTTTAGGATTCATTCCTTTGAGCCAAACATTGTTTGTTCTCTTGGAAATCAGTATTTATCAGTATTTCATAGATTCTCCATGATGTTTTCCTATGTGATAGCAAGTCTAGAACAGGTCACAATGGGCTGGAGATTGCATAGAACATTCAGGACCTGGTACTTAGGACAGGAGGGGATTATGGGAGATATGTAGGGACTGACAAGTTACTTCTCAAGTTTTCATATGGTAGGCCTGCTTATTGGCTTCATAAGAAAGAGTGCAGAGTGTGGAAAACCTACCCTTGCCTCAGAAAACCTCAGAGGAAGGAGAGACTCCCCTCCCCCACCTTAACCACCAGTCCGTTGTTTGTCTCTCTCTATTTATGTGCCAGACTCTGAGCTGAGTTCTGGGATACACTGAAAATGAGAGAGGACACACTCCCTACTCTCCAGATTTTTTCTCTAGTCAGGAAACGCAGAGAATTAAATGGGCATGCTCAATGTATTAAACATGAGGATAAAGGGAAGACCGGAATGCTCCTGGGACCACAGAGGAGAGGTGACCAACCCAAACTGGGAAATGAGGGAT
This sequence comes from Halichoerus grypus, assembly GCF_964656455.1. Classification (NCBI taxonomy): domain Eukaryota; kingdom Metazoa; phylum Chordata; class Mammalia; order Carnivora; family Phocidae; genus Halichoerus; species Halichoerus grypus. Next base: position 94,876,177 of record NC_135727.1, read on the forward strand.
GAGGTGAGGGAGCTGTGTAGATGAGGTGGAGTCTCCCAAGTAAAGAGTTGTAGGGAAGGGCATCTGAGCAAAAGAAAGTGTGCCGCCCAGTCACAGGGAAGTGCGTGGGGCTTCTGCTCCTTGTGAAATGGCTAAGCTTGCAGTATAACAAGGAATGGTGGAGGGGACTTGAAGACTGAAAACTGAGTAGGGATTGAATCCTAAAGTGGGTTGAGCTGTTTAAACTCTATCCTGTCAGTTATGGCGAGTCACTTATGCATTGAATGCTTCAATGTGATACCTAAGGATTTACATTTCACAAAGACCACTCTGGCTAAAGTTTGGCGTATGGTTTAGAGTGGGACAGGAATGAAGGTAGAGACACTAGTTACGAGATTGTTCAGTCCACTCTCTCTCTCCAGCCCCCCTCTGGCAGAAATCATTTCTAGCTCCTTAACCACTTTATGAGGGTTCATTTAGTTAAAACCAGATGACATGACCCATTTGTCTTAATAACTGTGTGGGTGTAAACAGCAATCCACTGCAGCGTGCTGTGTTATGTAACCCATTGTGCGAGGCACTGTCCCCATGAGTGTTCCATGAGTTTAGACGTAAGGGTGCCTCATAGTCAATAGTGGTAAAACTTCTTTTCTTCCTTTGTTATTCATACATAGATAGAACTAGAACTAGAATAAAATAAATTTTTATTATGCATAGTTCTATTACTACAGTAATACAGGTAATGGTGGTGAGTGTGTAGATCCGAGGTTGGATTGGGTATCTATCCTAGAGGGACATTCATCTGGTCTTTTTTTTAGGATTTCATTTATTTATTTGAGAGAGAGATAGAGAGAGAGCAGGGGAAGGAGCAGAGGGACAAGCAAACTCTGCACTGAGCACAGAGCCCGATGTGGGGCTCGATCCCAGGACCCTGAGATCATGACCTGAGCCGCTTAACCGACAGCCACCCAGGTGCCCCTGCAATCATCTGGTCTTAGTGACTGATTAGATTGGAGAACTTAAATAAAGGGGGGAAATCTAGGATGGCTGGGGACAGGGGTGATACTGCCTTTCACAGAAACAGGCAATATGGGGGATGGAAGTAGAGAGGTAGAGGAGGTAAGGATAGTGAGAAATGAATGCAGGTCTAGACCTTACACTTGAGTCACCTGTGAGGCAATGAGATTGAAAATATGGGGAGAGATCTGCAGCAACAGATTTCAGAATCATCAGTATATAATCATGTGGTGAATGAATCCGCAGAAATTGATGAATTTGCCTAGAATGGGAATAAAGTGAAAAGAGAAATGTTTCAAGGACAGAACCCCAGAGGGCAGTGATTTTAAGAGAAAGACAAAGGAGGAATGGCTGCAGAGACCAAGAGAGAGACTGAGAGGAGCAACCAGAGGACAGGAGAAAAATCAAGAATAGTCCCAGGAAATTTCCCACTGGGAAGACTAAAGAGTTGAGAGTAACCCAGGAAATGGTTCACTTCCATTTGAGAAGAAAAGGTGGATCTGTGAAAAACTGTTTAAGAAAGAAGCTGCCCTTGGGGCGCTTGGGTGGCTCAATCGTTGAGCATCTGCCTTTGGCTCAGGTCATGATCCCAGGGTCCTGGGATCGAGCCCTGCATCGGGCTCCCTGCTCCGCTGGAAGCCTGCTTCTCCCTCTCCTACTCCCCTTGCTTGTGTTCCCTCTCTCGCTGTCTCTCTCTCTGTCAAATAAACAAATAAAATCTTAAAAAAAAAAGAAGCTGCCCTTGAGGAATTAGCAACTGAAGGGTAAACATATGCATTTGTAGAACACTATAATTGTTGAGTATACTATATTTTCAGAGGCAGCACATTTTATAAAACTCACAGATTTAGGTTCATTATATGGTTCAATTTTCCTTTTACTGTTTTTTTCTGTTCTAACTCATGCACCATACGTGAGTCACCATAATGGCGATAATAGTAATAATGATAGTAGTAGTAATAAAGGAAATCATCCATAATCTCTTATTTTACAAATAAACTATTTTCAAGTTTTATTTGCTTTCAAGATTCTGTAAGTAATTTTTTAGTTATAGTTTTAACATATATACACTGAAAAATGTGCTCGTTTACAAATGTTTAAGCCTATTTCCCCATAGATACATAGATGTTAGGACTGTGCTTTTATTTATTTTGCAAAGATGTTATTTATTTATTTATTTGAGAGAGAGAGAGAGAGCACACATGTGAGTGGGGAGAGCAGAGGGTGAAAGAATCTCAAGCAAACTCCACGCTGAGCACAAGCCCAACACAAGGCTCCTTCTCCTGACCCTGAGGTCATGACCAGTGCCAAAACCAAAAGTCAGGTGCCCAACCCACTGAACCACCCAGGTGCCCCAGGACCCTGTCCTTTTAAATGTCTACAATAATATTCCATTATATGGTAATACTATAATTTGCTGTCCATTCTTCTGTTGGTTAATATTTAGACTTTTCCTAAGTTTGCTAAATTGAATGTTTACGTGCACACTGAGTCTCTCCAGTCACTCCTAGAGCTAAGGAAATTTATGACAAATTTGTATAATTTTGAAATTTCAGTTTGACATTATAATACAGTGATTTAAAACCTAGCTCAAGATTTAGCTAATTTATGTCTTTGATTTTAAAGACTGTCATAGTTGCAATTTTCTGTTATGAGGTCTGTGACATAAAATAGACACTTTTGAAGGGGCTTATCGTTAATAATACTAGATGTAAATCCATACTTCAAATAGTCTCACTGTTAATTCTGCAAGTTTGATGTCAACTTCTTGTCAGGTCACATTAACTCATTGTTTTTTTAATCTCGTTTTTTTGTCGAATAAAGAGTTCATATTGTAGTAGCAATTTTAGCTTTGCTTTTTTGCTTTTTGTTTGCTTGAACTTATATTAAGCTACCTTCAGTCATGCATGCTCAGCGTTGTCATGCATGCGCTCTCTCTCTCCAGCCCCCCTCTGGCAGAAATCATTTCTAGCTCCTTAACCACTTTATGAGGGTTCATTTAGTTAAAACCAGATGACATGACCCATTTGTCTTAATAACTGTGTGGGTGTAAACAGCAATCCACTGCAGTGTGCTGTGTTATGTAACCCATTGTGCGAGGCACTGTCCCCATGAGTGTTCCATGAGTTTAGATGTAAGGGTGCCTCATAGTCAATAGTGGTAAAACTTCTTTTCTTCCTTTGTTATTTATACATAGATAGAACTAGAAATTCTAATATTTTTCCCTTCCCTTTTTCCACTAAAGTCCTAGTTCCTATTCCAGGATCCAACTCCAGATCCCATATTGGATCATCTTGCATCCCCTTTGAGTGTAAGCACCCCACTTCGGAGACCACTGCTCCAAAAGACATGTCTGGTGTTTGCACTTTTAAGAAGCTTCTTCTGTTGTCTGCATCATGCTTCTGCTGTCCAGCAGTTCTCTGGGACTAGTGGGGTAAAGCTAGTTCTTTCCACAGAGTAAACAGACCTTTTGAATAAAAAAAAAGCATTACTATTAAATATAGTTTTTTCTTTTTTCAGAAATTTAAAAAATAGTAATAGTAATCTAATCATTACTATGCACAAATGTTTAAGATTACTTATAATGCATTGTATCGTGTTGCCAATTATGAATCACTGATATGTAACCAAACTATATAATTAAGCACCAGTGTTTTCAAGTTCATGTAGCTGTGTGAACATAGTTGGAGTATTTCCTAGACCTCACCTGAGAGCTAGACCATTTTTCTTTGCCTTCCAGTTTTTTTCCTGTGGTTATTCATTGATTCATCCATTCATTCAACACGATTTTGAAGAGTGCCTTCAATAATAATAAATAAAAACTAATATTTATTGATCTAGATGGTTTGTTCTAGTCCCTGTTCTAAGCACGTTAAATATATGAACTTCTTTAACTCTCACAATCATCCTTAGGGAGATTTTCAAAGTCTCCATACACAATCCCTAGTTGCCACAGACATTTTCAAATAACCTTTAGCATGCTGGCTTATAAAACCTTGGTAAGAGGGAAGCTACAAACGAACAACCTGGACCTGCTGCCAAGCCTTTTCTTGCACTCCTAATTGGCAGCCTTATGGGTTAGCTGGCAAATGGGTCTGAACAGCATGTCCAAATGTGGTAGTTGGTTGCTAAGGTTGAGTGACAAGTTGCCCATGGTCCTACAGCTAGAAGGTTGCTTCAATAAGCTAAGGACTATGCCAAGCCATGGAAATAGAGAAAGACACATCCTGCTCTAAAGGAGCTCCCAGATATGTGGGATAGACAAAGAGATTATTGCTCTGCAGTGGGGCATGTCTGTGATGTATGTATGGACTGTCTTGAAATCACATTGGAGACTGAACTTTTTGGATTTTGGAGACAACCACCACCGCTTTTCAGCATGCACAGTTTTGAGGTATCTTTTCTAAAATATTTATTAATTACCAATAGTAATAATGATCTCACAGAAAAACACTGCACACACACAACTAAGTGATCAAAGTGACCAACGCTAGTAATAACACATGTTGACAATATGTATTCCCTGATAAGATGGACTAAAAAAGGCACATCAGTTCTGTGTTTCATGTCCCCAAGTGCAGAACATCAAGGAAATCATGAAGAAACATCCCATGAACCCATACTGAGGGACGGTCTCTAAATCGTACCTTTAGTAGTGTCATCACTATCTTTTTTCTTTAAAGGTTTTTTAAAAATTTGTCAGAGAGAGAGAGAGAGAGAGCACGCCAGGCAGAGGGAGAAGCAGGCTCCCTGCTGAGCAAGGAGCCCGATGCAGGTCTCAATCCCAGGACCCTGGGATCATGACCTGGGCCGAAGGCAGATGCTTAAGTGACTGAGCCATCCAGGCGTCCCGTGCCATCACTATTCTTTATGATTCTTCAAAAGTGTCTAGGTCATGAAGGTCAAGGGAAGAAAGACCTGAGGGACTCCCTCAGATTGGAGGAATTGAAAAAGTCATGGAAACTAAATCCAATATGGGATCCAGGAACAGGAAGAGGACTTGAGTGAAAAAGTTGGCCAAATTTATTTTTTTAAGTTTTTTAAAAAGATTTTATTTATTTGAGAGAGAGAGAAAGCATGAGCGAGGGGAGGGCAGAGGGAGAGGGAGAAGCAGACTCCCTGCTGAGCAGGGAGCCCAACACCGGGCTTGATCCCAGGACCCTGGGATTGTGACCTGAGCCGAAGACACCAAAAAAAGTTAGTAAAATTTAAATGAACTCTGTAGTTCTGTTAATAGTGCTGCTTCATTGTTAATTTTCTGGTTTTCATAATTGTACTATCGTTATTCAAGATGGTAACATTACAGGGAGCTGAGTAAAAGGCCCATGGGAACTCTCTCTCACAGAGAGTCTAACAATTTATACCCCCACCAGTAGTGTATGAGAGTGTCCGTTGTTCTCCATTCCTGCCATTCCTTCATATTATCTATTGGTATTTTCAATTTATACTTTCATGATGACTAATGACATTGAGCACATATATATTAATATACTCACATATTATTGGCCATTTGGATTTCTTTTTTTTTTTACTTCCTTTTGAAGTGTTTGCCCATATTCCTGTTGGGTTGTCAGTCTCTTAAAGGTTTTCAAGCTAGGAGTAGTTTGATAGGTCTTGCATTACAGGAGGGCCTTCATTTTTTGTCCTGTTCTTGGCTATGATATTCTCTTATAATGAATTCCAGATTTCAAAAACATCCTGGGCTTTCTTGCACTAATATTGACTGAATTACTATTGTTTTCAAACATTTACATTAAATTTATATCTGTTGTATTAATCTTTATAATGTTGAAGAAGGGAAGAAAGGGAAATTTAAAAATATTTTTAACTAAATGAAAATGAAAATACAACTTAGTAAAATGTATGAGGTCTAGTGTTTGAGGAAAATTGATAGTCTTAAATGCGTGTTTATAAAAGATGCCCTAAAGTCAATGGTGTAAAATTTTGCTTTACAAAACTAGACAAAGAAGAGCAATTTAAGCCTAATGCAAGCAGAAGAAAAGAATAAAAATTTGTGCAGAAATAAATGAGAAAATCAACAAAATCAAAAGCTGCTTCTTTGAAATATCAATAAAATTAATAAATCTCTAGCCAGGCTAACTATGAAGAAAGGGAAAACATAAATTACTAATATCAGTAATGGAACTGCAGTGATCACTGCTGATCCTCTTGATATTGAAAGGAGAATAAAAATGCTATGAACAAGTCTAGGCCTCTAAGTTTGATAATTTCCATTAAATGGAAAATTCCTTGAAAGACAAAAACGACCAAAATGCACAAAGGAAGAAACAGATGACTCAACCTATATCTATTAAAAAACTTGAATCAATAATGAATAACCTCCCCACAAAAAGAAAGAGTTGGGCCTAGATGGTTTCACTTGCAAATTCCTCCAAACATTTAAGGAAGAAATTATACCAATTCTCCACAGTCTCAGAAAATAAAAGCAAAAGATGCCTTTCCCAAATTATTCTATTGAGGACGGCATTACCCTCATGCCAAAACTACATGAAAACATTATGAGAAAAGAATGCTACATACCAATATCTCCCATGCAAGTAGATTAAAAAATCATAAAATATTAGCAAATGAAAACCAAAAATGTATATAAAAAGAATTATACTCCATGAATGAGTGGGATTTATCTCAGGTATACAGGACTGGTTCAACATGTGAAAATCAATCCAATCCACTACATCAGTGGACTAAAGAAAAATCATATGATTATATCAGTTGATGCAGATAAAGTATTCGACTAAATGCAATACTCATTCATGAAAAAAACCACTCAGCAAAATGGGAATTGAGGGGACCTCTTACATCTTGATAAAGAACGCCCTACAGATAACATATTTGATAGTTAAAAAGTGGACGCTTAGGGCGCCTGGGTGGCTCAGTAGATTAAGCGTCTGACTCTTGATTTCGGTTCAGGTCATGATCTCAGGATTGTGAGACTGAGCCCTGCATCGGGCTCCACACTGGGCGTGAAGCGGCGAGTCTGCTTCTCCCTCTGCCTCTGTGATACCTCTCCCTCTGTGATCGCCTTTGCTCTGTCTCAAAAAATAAATAAATAAAATCTTAAAAAAAAGAGACGGGGGGAGAGAGGGAAAGAAAGAAAAGGTATATAGATTTGGAAGGAAGAAATAAAACTTGTTTATAAATGACTTGATTGTCAAAAAACAAATTAAAAACAAAAAACAAATGACTTGATGGTCTATGTAGAATAACCCCTCAACACACTCCCCCCCAAAATCCTATAACTAAGAAGAGAATATGGTAAGGTCATAGGACATAAAGTTAGTATCTTAAAGTCAATTGCTTTTCTGTATACCAGCAAGGAACAATTGGAATTAGGAATTAATATAATGCCAGTTAAAATAACACCAAAAAAATTAAAAATTAAATATATATGTAATATATATACACACACATATACATGCTGATATAATAAATGATTGAATAAATAAATAGAAAAATAGACAAATCTGTGCAGAAGAATTCCAGAATTTATGTAATACTGTGCCCTAAAGGAGGTGGAGCATAACTCACCACTCCTTAACTGTGGACTGTGCAAGTTGATCTCCTTTCAGAGTGCAGTACTAGAAGTGGGAAATAAAAGAGTAACTTTCCAGTGGAGAAATTTGACAAATACTACCTGAGCCATGTGATCAAGATACCAACAGTGATGGGACGCCTGGGTGGCTCAGTCGGTGAAGCGTCTGCCTTCGGCTCAGGTCATGGTCTCGGGGTCCTGGGATCAAGTCCCGCATCAGCCTCCTTGCTCAGCAGGGAGTCTGCTTCTCCCTCTTGCTTGCCATTCCCCCTGCTCTCTGTCTCTCTCTCTCTCTGACAAATAAATAAAACCTTTAAAAAAAGAAAAAGATACCAACAGTGAGTAGTTATGTTGATAGTATGTACCTTTGTAGGATGTGATGAGAATGACACTTCATATTTGTGGCCTTTCTCAAAATACTACAACCCCAGAGTATCATGAAAAATCTCCAACAAATCCCAACTGAGAGACATTCTATAAAACACCTGGCCAGTATTCCTCCAAACTGTGAAGGTCATCAGAAACAGGGAAAATCTGAAAAAGTGTAACAGCCAAGAGGAACCCCAAGAGGCATGATGATTGGCTGAAATGTGGTGTCCCTGGGTGGTATAATGAAAAAAAGAAAGGCACACTAGGTAAAAACTAAGGAAATCTGAATAAGATATGGACTTCAGTTAATAGTAATGCATTGATATTGGTTTGTTAATTATTACAAATATATCATTGTAATGTACGATGTTAACAATGGAAGAAATTGGGTGCAGGGCAAATGGGAGCTCTGTGTACTATCTTCTCATTTCCTTCCTTTAAATCTAAAAATGAGCTTTATTTAAAAAAAACAAAAGCAAAAAACAACGAGTCAGGGTTTAGCACGGAGTTCCTTTTAATCAAAGAAGCAAAACCAGAAGGGTTGCCAAAGCACTGAATGCACTTTGTCAGTCCATAGAATATCAAGATTTTCATTGTTTATTTTTTTACTTTCTATTTTTTAAGGTTTAAAAAATGTTTAAATTCTAGTTTAATTAGTGTATACCCTGTTATATTCATTTCGGGTGTACAATGTAGTGATTCAACACTTCCATACCTCACCTGGTGCTCATCAGGACATGTGGACAAATGAGCTCCTTAATCCCCATCACCTATGTTATCCATCCCCCAACCCCCTCCCCTCTGGTGACCATCAGTTTGTTCTTTATAGTTAAGAGCCTGTTTCTTGGTTTGTTTCTCTCTCTTTTTTTCCTTCGTTCATGTTTTTGTTTGTTTGTTTCTTAAATTCCACATATGCATGAAATTGTATGGTATTTGTCTTTCTTTGTTTTTTTTCGCTTAATCTAGATCCATTCATGTTGTTGCAAATGGCAAGATTTCAGTCTTTTTTTATGTCTGAATAATATTCCATTATATATACATAAATATATATATACTCACACCACATGTTCTTTATCTGTTCATCTATCAATGAACACTACGTTGCTTCCATAATTTGGCTATTGTAAATAATGCTGCAGAAAACAAAGGGTTGCATGTATCTCTTTGAATGAGTGTTTTTGTGTTTTGTGGGTAAATACCCAGTAGTTTGATTACTGGATTGTAGCATAGTTCTATTTTTAACTTTTTTAAGGAAACTCCATACTGTTTTCCACAATGCCTGCACCAGTTTGCATTCCCACCAACAGTGCACGAGGGTTCCTTTTTCTCCACATTGTCACCAACACTTGTTGTTTCTGGTGTTTTAGATTTTAGCCATTCTGAGGTCATATCTCAGTGTGGTTTTGATTTGCACTTCCTTGATGATGAGTGATGTTGAGCATCTTTGCATGTGTCTGTTGGCCATCCATATGTCTTCTTCAGAGAGATATCTGTACATGTCTTCTGCCCATTTCTTAATTGGATTAGTTGTTTTGGGTGTTGAGTTTGATAAGTTCTTTAAATATTTTGGATACTAATCCTTTATCGGATACGTCATTTGCAAATACCTGCTCCCATTCTGCAGGTTGCTTTTACGTTTTGTGTGTGTGTGTGTGTTTTTTAAGAGTTTATTTATTTATTTGTCAGAGAGAGAGAGAGAGCACAAGCAGGGGGAGTGGGAGAGGGAGAAGCAGGCTCCCCGCTGAACAGGGAGCCCGATGTGGGACTGGATCCCAGGACCCCGGGATCATGACCTGAGCCGAAGGTAGACGCTTCACAGACTGAGCCACCCCGGCGTCCCTGCCTTTATGTTTTGTTGATTGTTTCCTTCACCTTGCAGAAGCTTTTTATTTTGATGTTTATTTTAGCTTTTGTTTCCCTTGCCTCAGGAGACATACCCAGAAAGAAGTTGCTATGGCCAATGTCAAAGAAGTTACTGTCTGTGTTCTCTTCTAGGATTTTTATCATTTCCAGTCTCACATTTAGGTCTTTAAACCATTTTGAGTTTATTTCTGTGTATGGTGTATGGTGTCTGGTGTAAGAAAGTGGTCCAGTTTCATTCTTCTGCATGTAGCTGTCCAGTTTTCCCAATACCATTTGCTGAAGACATTGTCTTTTTCTCATTTGATATTTTTGCCTCTGTTTGTTGTTGTTCTTGGCCAAGAAATTTTGTAAATATGTCATCATACTAAAAAAAGAAGGTTTCACAAAAGCTTACAAAAAAGAAGAAAGTTTCATCAGGAGCTGTGTGCCCTGAAGAACAGCAGTGGTTTTAGTTTTAATCCAGCTGCATGCTGTTGGGATGTGGCATGACTGCCAATTATACCATGACCTGCTTCTTAATATAACAATACATGTCAGTGGTTCTGGAGTCAGTGATAGTATTTGATATAGACACTATTTCTGAATTCTTCTGCTACTGAGTTATGTATCAGTTTGACCCATCCCAGGGCACAGGACTTCATCAGAATCATACAGAATTGAGTGTGGCGTCTTTTTCTTGAAAAGATCAACCATTAAGCAGCTCAACTTGATCTTCTCTTGTATGTATTGTAGATCTTCTGTTTGCCCCCTCCAATCTGTTCTCTACCCTTCTTTACCCTGCTCTGTGCCATGGGAATCAGAAGTCTATGGGCTTAATCAAAGGGCTCCTTTGTTCTGTGGCTCTCTGTTGGGTTTAGACAGTAGGGGGGACCAGCAGGAGAATAAGGAGGAAGGAAAGGAGGTTGGGGTATTAATTCTTCAGATTCCCTTCATGCTGGGTGCCTGAGTACTGGCTGCATCTACAGAAAGGTTTTAGTTCCTTCCGCAGTCCTGTACAGCCCCTGTGGCCTTACCCTGTCTGGTGGAGGGGTTGTAAAAAACCCAGCAGATTGTAGCCTGGGTTATTTCCTACCCGTATACCTCTATAAATAGTTCCTTTATTATACTTACCTCAAATTAGCCTATTTCGACTGTCTCATCTGTTTCCTTCCAGAATCCTGTCTGCTACCTCAAACTTAACATGTCCCCAACCCATCCACACCCCCCTCTTCTATCAGCTGTTTTCCCCATATTGGTAAATGACAACTCCATTCTTGCAGTTGCTCAAGCCAGATAGCTTGGCTTGACTTTGACCTCTCAAAAGTTATGGAAAACCAGCAAATCCTGTTATGTCTATCTTAAAAACAGATCCAAGATCTGACCACTTATTCACATTTGTACTATGATCACCTTGGTGCAAGCCACTATCACCTATTGTCTAGATTATCATAGGTTTCTCCTAACTGGTTTTCCTGCTTCCATCCTTGCCCTGTGCAATCTAGTATTATCCTTACAGTAGACAGAGTGATCCTTTAAAAACAAAACAAAACACAAGTCAGATGATACCCTCCCTTGTTCAGTACCATCTGCCAGCAGGACCCAGCTCGCCCGATCACAAACCCACTCAACCTCGAGTAGCTTGGGCTGTGGAGAAAGTGCCTTCAGCCGATCTGTCACCAGCAGTCAGTCAGATGGAACTCCAGAATGCTCTGAGTCTGAGTCCCCTGATGTTATGGACAGACACCAGCCTGTGGAGGTGTGCTCCTAAGCAGGTGCTCCTCCCCTGGACTGTGCAAATCCAACCTCCTTCAAACATCTACTCCATAATATCTCTTGAACCCACCAAGCACTCTCCTGCTTCAGAGACTTTTCTCTTCCTGTTCCCTCTCCTGGATCACTTTTCTTCCAAAAATCTGTATGGCTTACTTTATTTATTTATTTATTTGATAGAGAGAGAGAGACAGAGCTGGGGGGAGGAGCGGAGAGAGGGAGAGAATCTTAAGCAGGCTCCATGCCCAGTGTGGAGCTCGATGGGGGGCTCAATCTCATGACCCCGAGATCATGACCTGAGCAGAACTCAAGAGGCAGATGCTCAGCTGACTGAGCCACCCAGCACTCCCACCCCCCAAGGCTTACTTTAGATACTGCTCAGCCATGACTTATTAGGCAGGCCTTTCCTTAAGCGTTCTCTGTGAAGGTGCTTGACTGCCATCTCTCATCTCTGTCTGTCTCTCTCACCTCTTGTGGTTTTCTTTCTTTTTTCTTTTAAGATTTTATTTATTTATTTGAGAGCGAGAGGGAGAGAGCATGAGCAGGGGGTAGGGGCAGATGGAGAGGGAGAAGCAGACTCCCTGCTGAACAGGGAACCTGATGCAGGGCCCAAACCCAGGACCCTGAGATCATGACCTGAGCCGAAGGCAGACACTTCACAGACTGAGCCACCCGGGCGCCCCTCTTGTGGTTTTCTTTATAGCATTTATCATCAGACATATATTTGCTTGTTCGTCTTTCTTCCTAACCTGAATATAAGGCAGGATTTTTGACTGTTTTGTTTACGGTTGATCTCCAGTGCCTAGAATAGTTCCTAGCATATAGTAGGCATTCCACAAATATTTACGAAATGAATGTATATGGTAACTGGCATGGTAGTGTGTTTTAAGAGAAAGCTTTTGCGTTGTGGCATATCCAATTTTCAGTGAAGGTCAACTAGTTTTATTTATTTATTTATTTTTTAAAGATTTTATTTATTTATTTGACAGAGAGAGACACAGTGAGAGAGGGAACACAAGCAGGGGGAGTGGGAGAGGGAGAAGCAGGCTTCCCGCTGAGCAGGGAGCCCGATGCGGGGCTCAATCCCAGGACCCTGGGATCATGACCTGAGCCGAAGACAGACGCTTAACGACTGAGCCACCCAGGCGCCCCGAAGGTCAAATAGTTTTAGACTCAACCTTCTAATTAAGTGTGGGGTATTTTCAGGAAGGAGTGAAGCCATGTGCTTTAGTAGTTCTTTGGCTTTCTGCGCTGGTTGTCAAGAACCCCCGTACCAGATCTCTTTGTGCCATCATATTCAATAATGAAGGTTAAAAGAATAAAAGTTGTTCTGTTTTTTCTTTAGACAATTTGCAACTTTAGCTTGACCCATTGTATACAAATATGGATGCAACAATTGTAATGGCAAGGCATGTTTTCCTAAATTCCTACCAAGTATTCTACTCGATGTACTGTTATGAATAGAGTGGAGATTATATGTTACCTGACTCGGTAAGGTAGCATTTCTTGCTTTCTTCCTCTTTGGAGAATGAGAATGTTTCCACATATAATTTGACATCAAGTCAATGTTTTTGCCAAGGAAATCTTTGCACCTCATTCATGAACTTGTCATCTCCCCCTACCTTCTCTATCCAACCCAAGCCATCCATGTACGTTGGTCAGCGTGTCTGCTCTGGATTTTCTAAATGTTACCTCAGAGTTAGGCGGTAAGATGATCATAACTGGAGATTTGGGTTCCTTTATTTAGTGCCTAATAACCGTTCTGTAAAGGAATTGCTTTTCCTGGATGATACTTGGACACTAAGCCATTGACTGAGCCTGAGTGAATTGGCAGAAACCAAATGAAACTCACAGTCATGTATGACTGTTGAGCATGGTCAGTAACGGCACCCACAGGACCCCAGCAGAAACTGGTCTTGGATTTACAGATCACAAATAAGCAAGTGGCCTAGGAAAAACTTAGCCTTATCTATCTTATGGACTCTATGGGTCATGTTCATTATCATGTTTACTTTGTATTTCGCCACCAGAAAGCAAAACTAAATTGTTGTAACTATATAGGACTCTCTGCTCTGCAAATCCAATATTACCTCTGATTTTTTTCCTATCATATCAATCCCCGCAAGTGTTCATTTGTATTCTTTTATACAGCATGTCTTTTTGAAAGCAACCTTAAGTCCTTTGTGGGGCAATCTGGGGTATAAATAAATAATTGGGGTGTGTTTTTTGTTGTCGTTTTTCGTTTTGTTGGTATCCCACTGCGCTGCATCATTAATTGTGTATGAGTCTGGACGGAGCTGGAGGAAGAAATTCACACATGTCCTACATTATATTTTGAAACCTGACGGTTTACAGACTAGTTTCAAAAATGGATAGGCTCAAAGCCATTTCCTTCCATGGATCACTGATAATCATGTATCTTCAGAAAATCTTAGAGTTGTTGACATTGTCATGTTATTGGCTGCATAAGGAAAATTATTTACAAATTTTAAATGTATATTTCATTGTTGCTTTCCTCTTATAGCCAAGTTGAATGTTAATGTCAGAAGGTGGCAAAATAGTAATATTTGGTGAATCTGGGTTAAGTATATATATAAAACTATTCATTGTGTTAATCTTTTGAATCTTTGGTAGGTTTGAAAATCCTTATTCTAAAAAATAAAACATAAGCAAATAAAAATGTAATGTTCTCAAAGAATCCTCTGGCCCTACTCCAACTTGAAATATGTTAGGCTGAATAGAATTCAAAGAATCACCAGTGTTATGTGAATCTTAAAACAATTCTTCTATTATGCTAATGGCTGGACATCTGGGCTTCTCTCCTTAGAGATGAGTGATGATTTGTGCTAAACAAAATCAAAAGTGTCTTTGAACACCATTCCAAGTTAAATACTGTTATCTTGTGCCATTGAGTTATGTGAGTGGGTCAGAACTTTTTTCAAGCTGTTGTGTCTGATGTTTACTTTGTAGATATTCTCCAGTAAATATTATTCTCTGGAAATGGTTTCCTCATTTTTTAAGAGTTAGTTTCTTTGAGACTCACATATTTGGGAGTGAGGAGTGTGAGTATCACTTAAGTCCCTCCTGGATCTTTTCTCACGTCATAAGTTTGCTAGCTTCTTTTAAGAGTCCTTATCCAGATGGAAATTCTTTATGCCATGTGGCTGTGATTCTGAGTTGCCCCGTATACTATGAAATACAATGACTTCTTCACTCTCTCTAATGACACCGGCTTGTCCTCCATCACCTGCCTTACCAGAGCTGTCAAATATAACTTGAGTCCTTAAACTCAAGGGAGCTTTCCAGATCCATGCATGATGTTTTTCCAAGGGGAGAGAGTAGAGTCATGTGTCTTACTATTGTGAGCTATTCTACTTAGTATTTATTGAGCACTTACTAGGTGCTCTGACCGTGTCCCAGGTGGGATAAAGAAATTAGTTGGTTAAAGGTTAGCCAAATTTTTATAGACACATGGGGTGAAAAATATTTTTCAACACACGGAAAAACAAAGGATTATATTCAGAGCATGCAACAGTTTTAGTTTGGCTGCAAAGTTGGGTGGGTGGGTAACAGGGAATATTCGGAAGTAAACCTTGAATACCATGCAAAACAACTGATCATTTACCTTTTCACCATTTTATATTGACCAGAAAATTTCTGAGAAGATAGATTGATCTGGCAATGTTGTAATGGCTTATGCACAAAGGTATGCAGGCTTGTACCAGTGTTTTAAAAGTGAAAAGGGGAGTCATGAGAGAGATGAAAAGAAATTCATTTAGCCAATGAACCTTAGGAGTGGGGTTACGGAAGAAAAGAAGGATGAGACATAAAAAGTTCTTGAGGTTTTGATCCTGGAAGTACTAAAAAGCTAGTGAAGGCATTAAAAGAAATACAAAATACGAGTTTTGCATTGGGAAATGTTAACATGTTTCCTTCAAGAAAGACATTTTAATAATATACGTATGGTGAAATGGACTGATTTTAAGTATTTGATGACTTTCATGAAATGAATACACTTGTGTAACCAAGAAGTGGATCAACACACAAAATAAAATGTTGCCCAGGAACATCCATGATGCTCTCAGTTAAATTCTGAATTATCTCAGTATAGAACAGTTGTACTTGTTTGGGGGTAATACATTGAAAGGCTGGAGTCAATATTTAACAACCAGCTCTCAGGAGTAGATGAGAGAGGGGCCCTGATTTGTAACTTTTGACAATTTCTGTGGTGTAACTACTCCACCACAGGTGGTTGTAAACTACCAAGAAGTTATCAATGAAGGTGGAGTTGAGAGGAAATGCACTCAAGTCAGTTCTCACAAGCTGGTATAAACAGGCTCCATCACATGCATGGAATAATATGATAAATATTTTTTCGTGTTGGTATCTATTGCTTACAGATTAAGCTTGTAAGATTCATCCACGTTCTGTGGAGTAGCGGGCTCATTCTGTTTTATTCCTAGACCCCAATTTATTTACCCAGTCTGTAGTGGATGGATAATTGGGTTGTTTCCATTTTTAGCCATTGCAATAATGCTGCTAGGAAGCCTCTTGTGCATGACTTTTGGCAGACATGTGTTCGCATTTCTATTGGGTATATACTTAGGAGTTCAGTTGCTGGTGTGAAAGTGTACAGCTTTAGTAGATATTGTGAAACAGCTTTCAAGGTGGTATGCCAATTCACACTCCCACTGGCACTATCTGAGAGTTCCAGGTGCTCTCTAACCTTGCCAAAACTTGATATTGTCAGTCTATTAATTTAGCTATTCTAGTGATTATATAGTAGTACCTAATGGTAGTTTTGTTTGTATTTCCCTCGTGAGCTCTGAGATTGGGTGTTGGCCATTTGGGTATCATCTTCTGTGAAGTGCCTTCGTAGCCTTTTGCTCATTTATTTTCATTGTGCCCTCTCCATTTTCTTACAGATTTCTGAATAAGAGTTCTTTGTTGAGTAGATAAATCTCCTGTGACTTGATTCTTCCATCTCTTAATGTGGTGTCTTTAGTAGCCCTGTACATGGTTTGTACTGTTTGGTATCCCGTTAAAAAATATTTTCCTACTGGGGGCACCTGGGTGGCCTATTTGGTTGAGTGTCCCATTCTCGGTTTCAGCTCTAGTTGTGATTTCATGGGTCAAGGGGACGAGCTCTGCACTGGGCTCCCCACTCAGCAGGGAATCTGCTTGAAGATTCTCTCCCTCTACCCCTCCCCCCTTCTCTTTCTCTCTCAAATAAAAAAGTAAATCTTTAAAAAAAATTTCCCACCTTACAGGCATTGAAGATATTCTCATTTGTTTTCTTCTAATTTTTTTTCTTTTCACACTTCAGTGTAACATACATACAAAATTAATTCTTGTCTTTGCTGGGAGGTAGGGGACTGGAGTTGTTGACCATATACATACAATTGATTCAAACCATTCCTTACCTAGTGCACTACTATGGCACAATCGTATTGTCTGTGCATAATGACAATTTTGTTTCTTTTCTATATGTGTGTTTGTGTGGGGGAAGTGGTGTGTGTGTTTTGCATACGTGTAGCATGTGCATGCAGCGTGTATATGGTGATTGTGTGGTGTATGTGTGTCGTGTGTGTGTTGTATTTGTGTTGGGTGTGTGGTTTTTTTAGTTTTTATTTAAATTCCAGTTAGTTGTTTTTGTTTCTTTTTATATAACCCTGCTATGTTTCTTTCTTTCTTTAATTTTCCTTATTTCACTAGGGAGGATCTCTAATCCATGTTAGAATCAGTCTTGGTGGGTAATCATGCCTCATTTCCTATGTCGGGGGAAAGCATTCAATAATTCATCATTAATTATGACATTTGATAAGCGCTGTTTTTTGTTTGGTTGGTTTTGTGTGATAACCCTATAACAGATTGAGAAAGTTCTTACCGGTTTCTGTGGGTATTCAGTTTTATCAGATAATTTTTAATCATCCATTGAGATAGTCTTACACATTTTTTTTTACTTTATTTGCTGTTAATTCAGTGAGTTGCACAGATTGATTTTTGAATGTTAAGGGAACTATACATTCCTAAAATTATTGTGCCGTCTTATCCTTTTTATATGTTGAATGGATTTGATTTGAAAATGTTCCTTTAGGGGTTTTAAAAAAAAATCTCTATTCATAATAGAGTTTTACTTATAATTACGTTTTTAAATAATGTACCTAACGTATTTTGTATCAAAGTTATTCCAACCTCACAAAACTTTGTGGAGGTGTCTCCTTTTCTTTAGATTCTGGAAGAGGATTGTTCTGTTCTCCTAAAATTACTGTAACTTTTTCCTTAAATATTGGAGATAATTTACTGGACAAGCCAGCTGGGCTACTAGAAGCTTTACATGTTATCAATTCACTTTCTTTGCAAGAAAGTAGGCTGTGCTTTTTCATAAAATTATATATAATTAACGTACCATAAATCACCCCTTTAAATGATAAAAGTCAGTGGTTTCTAGTATATTCCCAAAGTTGTGTACCTATCACCACTAATTCCAGAATATTTTCATCACCACACAAAGAAATCCTGAACTCACCCTTATTCCTCCTTCTCCCTAGCTCCTGGAAAAGTGTAGTTTACTATCTTTCTCTATGGATTTACCTATTCCGTACATTCTATATAAATGGAATTATACAATATGTAGGTTTTGTTTGACTTCTTTCACTTAGAATAATGTTGTGGTTCATTTATGCCTCAGCATGTATCAGTACTTCATTTCTTTTTATGGTTGGGCAATAATGTATAGATATACCACATTTTGTTTATCCATTCATCAACTAATGGGCACTTTCTGGCTATTATGAGTAATGCTGCTCCGAATATTCACGTACAAGTTTTTGTATGAACAGATGTCATCAATCCCAAAGCAGCTCAACCATGATACATTCTGAGTAGCAAGGTATGAGGGTTCAGTTACTCCACATCCTCAATACATATTATCGTCTATCATTTTGATTAGAGCCATCCTAGTATGTGTGAAATGGTATCTTATTGTTGTTCTGATTTGCATTTTTAAAGTAACTACGAATGTCCAATGTCTTTTCATGTACTTACTGGCTATCTGTATATCTTCTTTAGAGAACTATCTATTCTAATCTTTTGCCAATTTTTAAATTGGATTCTTTATCTTCTTATTTTTTAGTTGGAAGTGTTCTTTATATATTCTGGATACAAGTCTTTACCAGATACGTGATTGGAAAATATTTTCCCTCATTCTCTCTCTCTCATTTTCAGTTTCTTGTTAGAATCACTTAAAATACCAACGTTATTTTAATGAAATACAATTTATTTATTTTTGTTGTTGTTGCTTGTGCTTTTGTTGACATGTATGAGAAATCATTGCCTGATCCAGAGTCATGGAAATTTACGCTTTTAGTTTCTTCTAAGAGTATTATGGTATTAGTTGCTATAATGAAACCTTTACATATATTTAGATTATTTTTCTTTATGGTATAAAGAGTCCAAATTCGTTCTCTTGCATGTGGATATCATGTTGTTCCAGCAGCATTAATAGAAAAGACTATCTTTTTCCCCACTGAATTGTCTTGATGCCATAGTCAAAGATCAATTGACCATAATTGTGGGAGTTTATTTCTGAACACTTTGTTCTATTCTGTTGATCAATATGTCTTAAAGATTTTATTTATTTATTTGTCTGAGAGAGAGAGACAGAGAGCACAAGCAGGGGGAGGGGCGGGACAGAGGGAGAAGCAGACTCCTGCCGAGCAGGGAGCCTGATGCGGGGCTCGATCCCAGGACCCCGGGATCATGACCTGAACCAAAGGCAGACGCTTAACCAACTGAGCCCCCCAGGCGTTCCGATTTATATGTCTTTCTTTTGACAGTACCATCCTCTGTTGACACTGTAACTTTGTAGTAAACTTTAAATTCAGGAAGCTGGAGTCCTCCAACTTTGCTCTTTTTCAAGATTTTTTTGGCTGTTTAGAATCCCTTGTATTACCATACACCTTTAGGACAACTTGTCATTTACTGCAAAAAAAGGTCACTGGGATCTTGATAATGCAGTGACTAAATAGACTAATTTGGGGAGTATTGTCATCTTAACAATTAAGTATTGTATTGTCACATTAACAATTAAGTTTTCTAATCCATGAGCATGGGGTTATTTTCCATTTTTTAAGGTCTTAATTTTTTCAGATGACTTTTTGTAGTGTTCAGTGAACAAGATTAGAACTTCTTTGGTTAAATTTATTCCTCAATATTTTATTCTTTTTAATGCTATTGTAAATAGAATTGTTTTCTTTATTTCATTTTTCAGTTGTTCATTGCTATTATGTACAAATGGTTGATTTTTATTTGTGGGTATTGTATCCTGTAACCTTGCTGAACTTATTTATTACCTCTAATAGGTTTTTTTGTGGCTTCCTTATGGTTCTCTATATACAAGATCATGTCATCTGTGAGTAGATATGTTAACTTCTCCCTTTCCAATCTGGATACTTTTTATTTCTTTTTCTTGACTAATTGTCCTGGCTAGAATCTCCAGTACAATTTTGAATAGAAATGGTAAGAAGGTATATCCTTGTTTTGTTCATGATCTTAAGGAGAAAGCTGTCACCCCTTCACCATTAAGTGTGATGTTTTCTGTAGATTTTTGGTAGATGTCCTATACTTATATATATCAATTAAGTTCAGCTGTTGAATTATACTGTTCAGAATGCCTGAATCTTACTGATTTTCGTTTGCTGGCTCTCTCCACTGAAGTAGATGTGCTGAAATATCTAACTATTGTTTTTGTATTGTTTATTATTCCTTGTTGGTCTATCAGTGTGTGCTTTATGTATTTTGGGGCTACATTTTAGGCACATACAAATTTTGATTGTTAAAGCCTATTAAGCTGACTTTTCCACATTTGAATATTCCTCTTTGTCTTTAGTAATATTTAAAGATAAATTTTGTCATCCTTTTAAAAAAGTAATTTTAATAAACATGTTTTAGGCATGTTTCTTTTTTTTAAAGATTTTTAAAATTTATTTGACAGAGAGAGAGAGCGTGAGTACAAGCAGGGGAAGGGGCAGAGGGAGAGGGAGAAGCAGGCTCCCCACTGAGCAGGGACCCCGATGCAGGGCTCAATCCCAGGACCCTGAGATCATGTCCTGAGCTGAAGGCAGATGCTTAACCATCTGAGCCACCCAGGCGCCCCTAAGCTTGATCTTTTACCATTTTCTAAGCAATACAGGAATCTTACATTTTAAGTCCATCTATCCCCATTCTGCTTTTGGCTTATTGTTTTTATGTATTTTAATCCTCTCTATATTAAAAACTCATAGATTAATAGTAATATTGTTTCAAACAGTGAATTTATCTAAATATTTATCCTTTCCAGTGGCTCTTTATGCATCCTTGCATTACTATGATTCCAGTTCAGATAACTTTCCTTCCTTCCTTCTTCATTCTTCCTATAGTATTTCTTTTTTTTCTTTTTTTTTTTTTTTAGATTTTATTTATTTATTTGACAGAGAGAGACACAGTGAGAGAGGGAACACAAGCAGGGGGAGTGGGAGAGGAAGAAGCAGGCTTCCCGCAGAGCAGGGAGCCTGATGTGGGGCTCGATCCCAGGACCCTGGGATCACGACCTGAGCCGAAGGCAGACGCTTAACGACTGAGCCACCCAGGCGCCCCCCTATAGTATTTCTTTAATGAATCCAATCAGGTTCTGTTTGTTTGCTTAAAAGTCTATCGATTTTCTCTTTATTTTTGAAGGATATTTTCCCTCAAATCTATGTTGGTAATTCTTGTATTTTAGCCTTTCAAATAGATCATTCCAGTCTTTCCTGTGTATCGTATGTGTTGAAATTTGGATGTTGGTCATATAGTCTTACTGTTCCTTAGGATGTAATATGTCGTTGTGTATGCTAAGTTTTTTTTCTTTTTTTTGATCATAATTTTAATGATTTTATGCCCATATGTGATTTTCTTTGTAATTACATAGTTGGGATTCATGAAGCTTCTTGATAATGTTGTTTGAGAAAATTATAGGCTTGCATCTTTTCAGAGATTACTTCTACCCCATCTTTCTTTCCAGCCTTCCCAGAAATATAAATTATACATAGGATAGACCTTTTCTTATGTCCCATATGTCACTCTTACATTCTCTTCTCATTTCTTATATTTTCTCTCTGTGTTTCATTCTGTGTATTTCCCACCAACTTACTATTCACTACTACATTCTTTTGTTGTGCTAATGTGCCGTTGATTATATTCAGTGTTAAATTTCATGTTATTATGCTTTTCATTCTGGAATTGCTATCTCACTTTTTAAAAAAAAAATAGATTCCAGTTCTCTAGGGAGAAATTTCTATTTTTTTAAAGTCTATTTTCTAAAATGACTTAGTATAAGTTTTAAAGTCCGTGTCTGATAATTTCTGAATCATCTGTATATTCAATTTCCTTATTTCTTTATTTCTCTTGATTTTTAGTCATTTGGTTCTGCTTCTTGCCATGCTTTTAATTTTTGAGTGAATGTGAGATGTCGTTTATAACAATTTGTAGTGGCTCAGGATATTATTTTCCTTCAGAGAAGATATAATTGTCTTCCAGTATAAAATGGAGCTAGGGGAATCACCTTGTTCAAGCTGAAATGCTCTGTTTTCATACTGCTTTTACTTTTCGGGTATACTCATTCTGTAGCATCAACTAAAAATCTGCATTGTTTACTGGGGCCCCTTCTCCATGGTAGGCCTTGACCTCTGGATTTCACCCTTTTAGTACTTGCTTTCTTCTTGGTTCCCGGAATCATGCTTCATGTGTTTTCAAATTGCCTCAAGGGAGGATGGCATGCATGATGTCAGGTGCATCTCAGTGTATTTCCTTCTCTCTGTGATTCTGGTCCTTTGACTTCTGACTCTGTAATGCCTTCAAACAATTATTTTTGTATTGCAATAGCTTTTATACTTTTCTCTCACTGAGAGACTTAGTCTGTGAACAGCTAATCCTTTATGGCTAGAAACTGGAAGAATATTCAGGAGGCGTTATATGATAGTAGTCTGTAAATTGGATTTTAGGATTTAGAAACAAGTAGTAGCTAGCATTGTAGATTTCACTGTCATCAACATGCATAAGATTTTTGAAAGCTTGGAACACCAAGGGAATGAGATCGTTAGAAAGGCTATATAAAAAAAGGAATGTAAAGCAGTAAGTGAGAAAAAGCAAAGGTCACTAAAATAGGAAGATAACTGGAGATGTACAATTTCACAGAGAAAGATTCAAGGAGAACATAACCCAATCAATCAAATTTTGCAGAATCCAAAGAGAAGGAAGAGTCAGAAAGGATCATTGAATTTCATTTCTAGGAGGACACTTTTGACAATTTAGTGAGTAGTTTTAGAGAAGATAGAAGTACTACTTAGATTGTGAGAGATTAAAGGATAAGAAGGCATTATGGAAGTGGAAGAATTTGATTTTTTGAAAGGAATTTGGCAATAAAAGAAGAGAGAAGGATCAGAAACTTTGTGGGGTAGCAAATATCAGGAAACATTTTTAGAGAAATTTTAAGTATATCTGAGTAGGAAGGTAGAAAGATCTTAAAGATCAAGCAAAGGAGAGATTAACAATGCAAGTGAGGACAAAGGTATCTATGACAAGGATATCGAAGGTGTGGAGTTGTGAGCACATGTAAATGGGAAGCCTATAAAAGCAAGCTATGGAAACTTCCATCTTCTGAGAGAGAAGGAAAGAAAGAAGTGATTCCATTTAATTCCACTTGAGGAGGAGTTGAGGTCATATGCCAAGGGTAGGGATGAGAGCCAAGATTTGAAAAGAACGGAGTTCTAGATGGACTAACTTCTGAGGGCTGTTGGAATTACAGGGCTCAGGGGACAGTAAAGTTAAGGTGTTAAACATCCATTTGGATAATCTTCTTAGCTGATTTTAGTGAAAAACTCATCAGCACAAGAGACCCAGAGACCCACAAACTATAGATACCAATAGGAGAAAGCTAATATGAAAGAAGATGTGTTTCAACAGAGAAAGGATTATCAAGCAAGAGTGGAAGAAAATAGAAAGGAATAAGTGTTTTGTTGATAGCTCTTTGCTGTGAGAGATGAGGTGGCTTATAAAGGAGTTCTCTGCTTGAGGGCTATGATTTTTAGTTAAGGGGTATTGGACAAAAATATAAGGATGCATTGGAATTTTTTCCAAGGTGGCACAGGATAAGGGAATGGTAGAGAGTCCTGCCAAAGGTTTGTGGGGCTGTGGAAGAACAGATGAAGTGGATGGCATAAAAGCAGGGAGGAGCTGGAGGGGAGGGGGGAGGATGGGGGAACTGGGTGACAGGCATTAAGCAGGGCACATGATGTAATGAACACTGGGTGTTTTCTAATACCGATGAATCACTGAACTCTACCTCTGAAACGAATAATACACTACATGTTAATTAATTGAATTTAAATAAATTTAAAAAAAAGTAGAGGAGGAAGTAGTACTGGTGGTTCAAAGATGAGGAAATAGGGATCATGCCATTGGGACAACATGGATGGATCTAGTGGGGATTATGCTAAGTGAAATAAGTCAGACTGAGAAAAACAAATACCATAGGATTTCACTCATGTGGAATTGAAAAAAAACAAATGAATAAACAAACAAAAAGCAGAATCAGACCCGTCAATGCAGAGAACAAACTGGCCGGTGCCAGAGGGGAGGGGGAGGAGGAGTCTGGCAAAATGGGTGGAGGGGAGTGAGAGGTCTAGGCTTCCAGTTATGGAATGAATCAGTCACGGGGATGAAAGGCACAGCATAGGGAATATAGCCAATAGCATTGTAACAGCATTGTATGGTGGCAGATGGTAGCTACATTTGTGGGGAGCACAGCAGAAGGTATAGACTTGTACATTATGTTGTACACCTGAAACAAACCGTAACGTTGTATGTCAACCTTACTCAAAAGAAAAAAAGAAAAAAGAAAAAAGAGAAAGAAATGGGAGGTGGGGCCATAGGCCAGAGGAACATGTAAGGAACCAGCCAGTATTGAGGAGGCTGGAATTCTGTAATTGGGATTTTTCAGTGGATCCCCAGGGTCACATTCACCTTCCGATGGATACTTTTTGTGATTTTTACATGCTCTTTGAATCGAGGTGTTGGGTTCTTGGGGACTTACTGTGTCTTGTGAGGTGGTCGGCTATGGCAGTGGAAACTCCTTTCAGTGAGGTAACGCTGGTAAACTTTAATTTCAACTTACTTTAATTGTATCCTTTTCATGTTTTTTACGAAAGTAGGGGAGGAAGAAACTTTTCGGTTTTCCTCGATTCTGTTAATGGGGCCTGACAAATGAAAGGGACAAAATATCAATTAACAGGAGAAGGGTTATTACATGTGTACCTGGACCTCCACAGGAGTGGAAGCCCAAGGAGGGGGTAGACCGAGGGGTTATATAACGTTTTAACAGAGTGCGGAGAAAGGGGTTTGGGCCTTTGGGGAAGGAGAGGTGATGGGAAGTTGATTAGGAAATATCTGGTAAATATAGGTGGTTTAGTAAGGTTTGTTATGCTGATTCACAGCCTCTCAAGTGATAAGAATTGTCTTCAGAGCAGTGAGGAGAGGATTACAAATTACAAATGGAAATTTCCTTTGCAAAAGGGAAATTGAGGCCTTGTTTTTTTTTTTTATGGGTATTTATTTATTTATTTATTTTTGAGAGAGAGAGAGAGAGAAAGGGGAGAGCGAGAGAGAGAGCATCTTAAGCAGGGTCTAAGCTGAGCACAGAGCCCGACGTGGGGCTCGATCTCACGGCCCCGAGACCATGACCTGAGCTGAAATCAAGAGTCAGATGCTTAACTGACTGAGCCACCCAGGCGCCCCAATGCCCTGTTTCGAGAGCTTTTCTTGCACTTGCTGTTCCTGGGTTTCCTTCAGCTCAAAATAATCCTTATACCAACGTGGCATATTTTGGAGTGGCATATTCTGCTCTCCTTCAATACAATTCAGCAACACTCTCCAGTTACATCTTCTAGTTACACTTTCCAAGTTGGTTATAACTGGCCTCAACCAACAGCTTCTGGATTTAGATTCGTTAAGAATTTTAGTTCCTGTAGAGGCCGTACCAGTTCAGCATTAGCTCTTTTTCAAGAATTAAGGATTATGAATTCTATGCAAGAAATGTTTTCAAAGTCACGCCAGATTGATATTTCTTGGTTTCGAGTCCAGTCTTCTCTCTAGCGAGATCAGTTTTGTTCATCTTATGACCTGGCTGATTTGTAGCTCCTTTATGAGTTTTTTTTTTTAGGGAATAATTTCCAGAGTATTTGTTTCATGTCCATGCTTCTCATCTGTTCTATTCCTTTTCAAGTAGATACGAGGACTCTGGCTCTTTTGCTAAACATATGGTTCAGTGCCTGATACTCACTGGCTCGATCCTGGACCCAATTTATTAGTTTAATCCCCAATTCCCTGTTTTGTTTCTCAGCTTTTTTGGGTTCCCTTTCTGTAAAGTGCAAATACCACTCATGCTGAGACTTCTGATTTAGGCTGAAACCCACAGCCCAAACATTTGGAAGCCTATGGCTGCTTGGGGGTCCATATGGCAACTTAAGAGAGTCCCCATTCCTGCTGCCAAAGCCCTGACTGTTAAGAAAACACAACTCTATTGTTTCCAAGGCCCCTGGGAAGGGGAGAGCTCATTTTTCCTTCTTCTTTTGCAAAACAGCAGGAACTGTAAATAACAATCCTCTAGATAATGCAAGTAGGTAAACATTGCCAGGGTTTGTGATCTAAAGTGCTAAAAAGCCTACCTTCCTATTGTGTTGTTCTTTCTACTCTTAGAGGTTCAGGATGTCTGCTGCTGTTCGTGGTAGCCAGCCAGAGAAGAAATTATAAGGAGTAGAAAACTATTATGTTTATACTTAAGTGATATGGAGGAAATCTGTTGCCTTTTATCATATTTCAAATCTGGGAAAACATTTCATTCCAGATAGTTCTTCCATCCTGACAAAAGATTTGAAACGCAGCTCTGGTTTGTTACCATTCACTATAGGGCGACCACTTTCCATTCTTCCATTATTTAAAAGTTTTCCAGTGAGTCGGCAGTTCTCGGGTATATGAAACATCGAGGGCAAATCCTGAGTTTTCCTCTTTCTTTTAGGTATGAAGATCACTGTACCTAATTTTTTTTTTTTTCTGTTAGAACGTAATTTTCTGATATTTACCAATGTGAAACGAGTATGATTTGTGTCACTTGACTGATTATTGTGAATTCATTGCATATTTGGTTACTTGATTTGCGAAATCTATGGAATATTTTTCTCTAACAAACCACACGTAATTGGGTATTTATGCCACCCTGCATTCTCTTCATGGCAGGGAGCCTGGTTAATCAACAGATTCTCAGAATCGGCCTTTTTTGTCCTCAAGGAACTTGCTGTATTCCAAAGGTCTGCTTGATGCTCAGAGCCATGCATAGGAATAAAGTACACAGCCTGCTTTGCCCAAACAAATGCTCCATTTATTGGAGTATGTGTTACATTTAGCTGCATAAGTACTATAATGGCTGTGTAAATAAGTGCTGAGAAGCACTGATAATTGGTTTTGATTTTAGGAAAATCTGGAAAACCATAGAAAAGGTGATATGAAAAATATTTCAACAGAGATAGAGCGTCCTCGAGGTGAGAGAGGGGATGGAGTTTCAAGCAGAGGAAAAAGCACGAAGAGAGGTCTAGAAGGTGTCTAAAGTGTCTAAATTGGTATCTCGTTATATAACTTATGTGGACATTTCAAGCTATGCTACATTGAGTTGGATGTTAATGTAGATAATGTAGATACAGCACAGCAATTTTATTTTATTTCAGTGTCTTTGGGGAGAGAAGACCTTAGTTCAAATGTCATTTCTCAGCCAAGTATTGTATGAGATATGTTTCAATTGCTTAGCAAGACAGTACTCACACATGTGTGCATGCTGACAGGTGCATGTACATATACAACTATGCCTTTTTCTTTTTGCATGCCCATCCATTTCTCTGACAATGTAGGTGTACTTTTGTAAGCAGAGAAATTAATGAAGCAATTTCCCATTGTATCTTTGGATATAATACCATAGCTAGTCACTTAAACATCTCTCATTTTGTGTATCACGTGTATTATCAGATCACAGAGATGTTGACAAAGTTTTCAATGATATAGTAGCTAATTCTACTGGATGCCAGAGGTTTCTTGTTAGCTAATTTTACCATCCCTTCTCATCTTGATGGTGTGAGTTCTGAGAAACAACTTTACTGTCTGCTCAAGATGAGAAGGGACTGGTTGTAACCAGCTTCCAAGATGGCCACCAATAATCTCAGCTTCCTAGTATTCATTCACACCCTTGGGTAGTCCCCTCCCAATACTATAGGAAGTTTATTTGGTGTAACCAGTAGAATACAGCAGAAATTATGAAATTTCTGAGATTTCTAAGAAATTACATCACTTCTGAGATTCAGTTATAAAAACTCTGGCTTCCATCCTGGGTTCTTCCTCTATCTCTCTTGGGTCACTTACTCTCAAGAAAGCCAACGGCCATGTTGTGAGGACAAGCATTAAGCCTATGGAAAGACCCATGTGGCAAGGGACTGAAGTCTCTAGCAAATGGCCAGTGAGGAATTGAGTTCTACCAACAGCCGTGTAAGTGAGCTTGGAAACAGATTCTCTAGGCTTGGATGATGCAGCTATGGCTCACAGCAACCTCATGAGGGACTCTGAGCTACAATTACTAAGTTAAGGGGCATCTGGGTTGGTCAGTTGGTTAAGCACCTGACTCTTGATTTTGGCTCAGGTCATGATCTCAGGGTCCTGGGATCGAGCCCCGAATCCCACTCCCTGCTCAGCAGGAATCTGCTTCTCCCTCTCCCTCTGCTCCCACTCCCTGCTTGTGTGCGCTCAAATAAATAAATAAATAAATCTTTACAATTACTATGTTAAACTGTTCTTGGATTCTTGATCCACCGAAACTGTGAGACAATAAATATTTATTATTGTTTTTTTAAATTCTATTATGTTATGTTAATCACCATACATCATTAGTTTTTGACGTAGTGTTCCATGATTCATTGTTTGTGTGTAACACCCAGTGCTCCATTCAATATGTGCCCTCTTTAATACCCATCAACAGGCTAACTCATCCCCTCACCCCCCTCCCTTCTAGAACCCTCAGTTTGTTTCTCGGAGTCCATAGTCTCTCATGGTTCATCTCCCCCTCCGATTTCCCCCCCTTCATTTTTCCCTTCCTACTATCTTCTTTTTTCTTTTAACATATAATGTATTATTTGTTTCAGAGGTACAGGTCTGTGATTCAACAGTCTTACACAATTCACAGCGCTCACCATAACACATACCCTCTCCAATGTCTATCACCCAGCCACCCCGTCCCTCCCACCCCCCACCACTCTAGCAACCCTCAGTTTGTTTCCTGAGATTAAGAATTCCTCATATCAGTGAGATCATCTGATACATGTCTTTCTCTGACTGACTTATTTTGCTTAGCATAATACCCTCTAGTTCCATCCACATCATTGCGTTGCAAATGGCAAGATTTGGGGGTTTTTTTTGATGGCTGCACAATATTCCATTGTATATATATACCACATCTTCTTTATCCATTGATCTGTTGATGGACATCTTGGCTCTTTCCATAGTTTGGCTATTGTGGACATTGGTGCTATAAACATTGGGGTGCACATGCTCCTTCGGATCACTACATTTGTATCTTTGGGGTAAATACCCAGTAAGGCAATTGCTGGGTCATAGGGTAGCTCTATTTTCAATTTTTTGAGGAACCTCCATACTGTTTTCCAGAGTGGTTGCACCAGCTTGCATTCCCACCAACAGTGTAGGAGGGTTCCCCTTTCTCCGCATCCCTGCCAACATCTGTCGTTTCCTGACTTGTTAATTTTAGCCATTCTGACTGGTGTGAGGTGGTATCTCATTGAGGTTTTGATTTGGATTTCCCTGATGCCGAGCGATGTTGAGCACTTTTTCATGAGTCTGTTGGCCATTTGGATGTCTTCTTTGGAAAAATGTCTGACAATAAGTATTTATTATTTTAAGCTGTTACATTTTGGGGGTAATTTGTTATGTAATAATAGATAACTAATACAAGACCCTTTTGAGTGCAGAAACCACAGAGCTGACTCCAAGTCTATCTTTGAAATTGCTGGGGATGAGGGACAGGTGATCTCATGTCACCTTAACAAGGCATAACCTTTGAGCACCACTCTGGGCCTGGGCTCCAGATGATGGAACTACACAGTAGAAGAAAGAAGCTTCAGATGCATGATCCATCATGGCTAGGGCCACACTTCTGCCTGGAATATGCAGCATGTCTGTTTTCATATTTGATCTTTTCACTTAAAATCAATAAATCTGTTATTTATCCAGTAGGTGGTTCAGTTACTAAATTTTGATTTCAGCAAAACTGATGAAGCAAAAGGCAGTCCTCCTGGTTGGAAGTGAGGAAACAAATCATATATTAGAACAATATTGATCCTTTAGCAGCTACATCACAATTGTGAGAGGGTGATTGGGCTTGTGAATGGAGACCCTTTGGTGGGAAACAAATGGACCCAGAAGGTCATTCGATTACTTGGAACCTTAGTACCTTCTTTTACAAAATTAGGTAAACAACACCTGACAGAAATTTTGTGATGATTAAATGTGATACTAGTTGGGAAAGTATTTGCCACTATTGAGTATGATTTAAAAATATTTTCTAAGGTGCAGTGCATTGGTCTTAGGAGATGTATCCATTCACAGAAGAGGAGTCCCGAATTCATTGAGCAAATATTATCTGAGCACCTACTTGGTGCCAGACACTGTGCTAGGATTGGGATTACAATAATGAACAAAAGAAACTTAGGGGCGCCTGGGTAGCATAGTCGGTTAAGCATTGGACTCTTGGTTTCAGCTCAGGTCGTGATCTCAGTGTCGTGGGATGGAGCCCTGTGTCATGCTCCACACTGAGCACAGAGTCTGCTTGGGGCTCTCTCTCCTTCTCCCTGTGTCCCTGCCCCCTGCACTCTTTCTCTCTCTCTAAAATAAACAAATAAATCTTAAAAAAAAAGAAACCTAGTCTTTTCTCTCAAAGAATTTACAGTCTAATGGGGGAAGTAGTAATTAACCAAATAATCTCACAAATGAAAACAAAATTCCTACTGTGGCTTATGAGGTGGTAGAGGCACTTTGAGTACACATACAAAGGGAGATCTGACCACTTGAGGAAAACCAAAGAATGCTTCTCCAGGAGATGACACTTGAGTTGAGATCCAAATGAGAAGTAGCTGTTAAGGAGGGGCTGGAAGTGCCTCTCTGGTTGAGGGACCAGCAGCCCCAAATGACCCAATGGTGGGAGGGAGTATGCTAAGTGGTAGGAACCAAAAAACCGTGAGGCTGGAAGGCAAAGTGTGAATCCTTTTCCTAATTCATGTGTCTGCCTTGGTCCATAATTGACCCAATGGCATTTCTGCCTATCAAGTACCTGATAGCGAGGGTAAACTTGAAGTGAAGAGAAACAGTGTCTGGGGGAGGAATCCCCTGGAGGATGCAAAAATAGTACATTCCCTCCATGGTTTTTGAATATCTTGTTTATCTTGTTGGATGAGCAAGCTCTGAGGACTATATTATTGGGAAGTAGATCCTGAAAGAGCCATTTCTTTTCCTCTGAGTTCTGGTGTGGAGGCATTAGCCAGTATTGAAGTGCTCTATAAGAAAGATCTCTGTGTCGGGTGCCTGGGTGGCTCAGTCGTTAAGCATCTGCCTTCGGCTCAGGTCATGATCCCAGGGTCCTGGGATCGAGCCCCACATCGGGCTCTCTGCTCAGCAGGAAGCCTGCTTCTCCCTCTCCCACTCCCCCTGCTTATGTTCCCTCTCTCGCTATGTCTCTCTGTGTCAAATAAATAAATAAAATCTTTAAAAAAAAAAAAAAAGAAAGATCTCTGTGAGGGGTGCCTGGGTGGCTCAGTTGGTTAAGCATCTGCCTTTGGCTCAGGTCATGGGGTCCTGCGATGGAGCCCTGCATTGGGCTTCCTGCTCAGCAGGGAGTCTACTTCTCCCTCCCTCTGCCACTCCTCCTGCTTGTTCTCTCTCTCTCTCTCTCTCTCAAATAAATAAAATCTTTTCTTTAAAAGAGAAAGATCTCGGGTGCCTGGGTGGCTCAGTCGTTAAGCGTCTGCCTTCGGCTCAGGTCATGATCCCAGGGTCCTGGGATCAAGCCCCGAGTTGGGCTCCGTGCTCCGCGAGAGCCTGCTTCTCCCTCTCCCACTCCCCCTGCTTGTGTTCCCTCTCTCACTGTCTCTCTCTCTGTCAAATAAATAAAATCTTTAAAAAAAAAATAAAGAGAAAGATCTCTGTGAAAATGATTAATTGGGAAGAACACCCACACTATTTTGCAGACGACTAACATCTTTAATAGGCAAAGCAAGCTGGGAGGTCATTAAAGAAGTGTGTGTGTGTGTGTGTATGTGTGTGTATGTATCCTAAAGGAAAAACAAGTCAAGGACATGAATAGGTAATTTACAGAATATCTAATACAAATGACCTATAAGAATAAGAACAAAAGTTCAAACTCAATAGTTGAAGAAAATGTAAAATGATAACATTAATTAGTTTTGAATTCATTAAGACTTCGAACAATATTAATATCTATTGTTGATGAATGTACAAGAAAATGTATATCCTCATATAGTTTTGACAAGTTTACTGAGGCACTGTGTTGGGTCCACAAGACCACCAGGACATTTTTCTCATTTGCTAGGAAGACTCACAGGACTCAATATATAGTCATACTCAAGACTATGATTAATTTTATTTTTTTATTGGAATATAATTAACATAACATGGTATATTAGTTTCAGTTATACAACATAACGATTCAATAATTCTACACATTACTCAGTTCTAACCACAAATGACTGATTTATTATACTGAAAGGATACAAAGTAAAATCAGCAAAGGGAAAAAGTACATGGGGTGAAGTCCTGGGGAAACCAGGTATGAACTTCCAAGAGTCCTCTCTCAGTGGAGTACTGCAGGACACAGTTAATTTTTCCAATAACAAATTGTGATAACGTGTGAAATGCTGTCTGTCAGAGAATCTCATTAAAAACTCAGTACCTAAGGTTTTTACTGGGGACTGGTCACATAAGTACTCAGCTTCGCATGAACCCAAATTCCAGGGGCCCAGAATGAAAGCAGGTGTTTAGAATAGACAGTTTAGGCACAGTGGACACTTTTATCAGTTAGGAAATGGTGGGATGTGATTTTGAAAATAATTTGCATTGTGCTGTTGGGTGGAGTGTCCTATAGACGTTTGTTGGGTCAATTTGGTTGATAGTATTGCTCAAATCTTCGATTTTCTTTCTAATGATTACATCAGTTATTGAGAGTGCAGTATTGAGATCTCCAACTAATTATTGTTGAATTGTCCATTTCTTTCTTCAATTCTGTCAGCTTTTGTTTCATGTATTTTGGGGCAGTGTTAGGTGCATATATACTTATAATTGCTATATCTTCCTGCTGTATTGATCCTTTTTAAAATAAAAATAAAATCTCCCTTTTTGTCTTTTTAAAGTCTCCCATATTTTATTTATTTATTTATTTATTTATTTATTTATTTATTTGAGAGAAAGAGCATGCACATAAGCAGGGGGAGGAGCCGAGGGAGAGGGACAAGCAGACTGTGCGCTGAGTGCAGAGCCTGATGTGGGGCTAGATCCATGACCCTGAGATCATGACCTGAGCCAAAATCAGGAGTCAGACGCTTAACCTGACTGAGCCACCCAAGCGCCCCTCTACTTTGTCTGATTTTAACATCCAACTCTGTTTTAGTTATTATCTGCATTCTCTTTTTCCATCTTTTTCTTTTTGATCTATTTGTCTTTGTGTCTCTTGTAGATAGTATATAGTTGGATTCTCTTTCTTTTTATGTAGTCTGATAATCTCTTACTTTTTGTATGGAACATTTAACCCATTTATATTTAATGTAATTATTTATATTGTGGGATTTACAAAATTTGCCATTTTGCTCTTTGCTTACTATGAATCTTATATCCTTTGACTCTTCTCTATTCCTTCATTATTTCTTTATGTTAAATGGATATTTTCTAGCATATCATTTGAATTATTTATTAGCTTTTCTTCTGTATTTTCTGTTATTTCATAGTTGTTGTCCTGGATGTTATAAATAACATTTGAACTTTGAAAATAATCAGTTTGAACTAATACCAACTTAATTGCAATAGTATGCAAAAACTTTGCTCTTACACAGTTCCCTTCTCTTTTCTACCTTTGTATTCTTTTTCTTTAAGATTTTATTTTTAAGTAATCTCTATATCAAACATGGGGCTCAAACTCACAACCCTGAGATCAAGAGTTGCTTACTCTACTGACTGAGCCAGCCCGGTGCCCCTCTTCCTTTGTATTCTTATTTACATACAAATTCCATTTTTAGATTTTGCATTAACTTTATAAATACAGTTTTGTTATGATTGTTTTATGCAGTTGTCTTTCAAACTAGTTAGGAGAAGAAAGGAGTAAAAAATATGTTTATACAATTAAAAAATTTACCCATTTGTGGAGCCTGGGTGGCTCAGTCAGTTAAGAGTTGGACTCTTGGTTTTGGCTTAGGTCATGATCTCAGGGTCGTGAGATTGAGGGCTGCTTTGGGCTCTGCACTCAGCACAGAGTCTGCTTGTCCCTCTCCCTCCCATTCTGCCCCTCCCCTGCTCTCTCTCTCTCAAATAAATAAATAAATAAATAAATAAATAAATAAATAAAACCCTTTAAAAATTTTACTCTTTTAATTATTTTCAGTCTTCTTTTTCCTTTGTGTGGATCCAAATTATTGTCTGGTTTTTTGTTTTTTGTTTCCCTTCAGCCAGAAGGGCTGTCTTTCATATTTCTCATGGGGCAGGTATATTGGTGACAAATTCTCTGTCTTTGTTTCTCTGGGGATATTTTTATTTAGTTTTACTTTTGAGGGATAGTTTTGCAGAATATATGTCTTGTTTAATAGTCTTATTTTAGCACTTGGATTATGCCATCCAACTATGTTCTGACCTTCATGGTTTCTGACTGAAATCACCCATTAATCTCACTGAGGATTCCTTATATGTGAAGAGTTTTTCTCTTGCTGTTTTTAATATTTTTTTATTTGTTTTTGACTTTTGACATTATGACTGCAGTGTGTGTACTTGTAGATTTTTTTGTGTTTTTCCTGCTTTGGAGTTTCATGGGCTTGTGGATATGTAAATTAATATTCTTCATCAAAATTAAGAAATTTTTATTTTTATTTTTTCAATTTCAATTTATTTTCTCAAATCCTTTTTTTCCTGTCTTTTCTTCTTTCTTTTCTTACTCTGGGACCTCCATTATGTGTATGTTGGGAAGCTTCCTAGTGTCACATGGCTCTCCGAGATTCTGTTAATTTTCTTCATTCCATTTTTCTTTCTATTCCTCAGACTGGATAATCTTAATTGACCTCTTTTCAGGTTTGTTCTGTCTATTGCCCTTGTAGTGAATTTTTTATTTCAGTTATGATAATTTAAATCCCCAGCATTTTTTTGGTGGTGGTTGTTGTTGTTGTTGTGGTTGCTGCTGTTGTTGTTGTTTTTCATCTTCTTCTCCTTCTTTTTTGGTTCTGCTTTTAGTTTGCTCTGTTGATATTCTCTATTTGCTAAGAAATGGTTAGCATACTTTTATTCTTGAATCCTAGTTTCCTTTATTTCTTTGAACATATTTAATGTGGCTTATGTAAAGTCTTTGTCTAATTTAAAATCTCAGCCCCCAGCAGACATTTTCTATTGCTTGCTCTTTTCCTGTGTGGGCGCCATAATTTCCTGGTATGTTGCACATTTCATAATTCTCTTTAAGCTGGACATTTTTGATAACATATTGGGGCAACTTTGGTGTTAGAGCTCCCTATGACACTTTGGATTTGTTGTTGTCTCTATGGTTAATTTTTCTGGTTTCTGCTTGTTTGCTCAGTGCCTTTCCTGGACTATTTGTATAGATTCCATATTCCCTACTGTGTGTAGTGACTGAGTCCTCTTCTCACTTAAAATTTAAAAAAAAATTAAGCCTGGCTTCTTATGAATCACCTCTGGAGCAGTACAGTTAGTGTTCAGCCAATGATCAGTCATAAGAGTTCCTTAAATATACTGAGAGAAGTATGCCTCCTCTCCTTTGTCAGGTGGATCTCTGGGTGTAGGCATCCCTTCAAATATCAGGCAGTTTCAAAGTCAGCCTAAACTTTCACTTTCTGATTGCACAGGGCCTCAGGTTCGACCAAAAGTGAGTGGTTTGGGCTCTCTCCTTTCTCAGTTTTTTTCCTAAGCATAAACACCCTTCTGCATGTGCACACAGCCTTCTAGGGCCCCAGAAATATCTTCGAGCTTTTCAAAGTCTCTTATGGTTGCTTACAACCCCAGGTCTATCTTTGATATTTTTGGCCAGGCTCTTGTTTTCTCCAACTTGAATCACAGTCTTGGACAGCTGTGATGTTAATAATTCCAGCTGATTACTATTATTTTCAGTCACACCCCGGGGATAGGGTTTGTCTCACATCGCTGAGCTTTGAGTTAGCTCAAGTAACAACAACTCCCTGGAACTGGAACTTTTGCAAAGAGCTGTGGGTCTGGTCAAAATATTGACCATGCTCTGGGGATAAGCTTTTAACAGAGCTCCAAAGGAGGTCAGTTTTCTCTGTTGGCCATAAAACCATCAGCTTTTTATGGCTACCATGTCAATGAGTTTGGGGGGGGGGGCATGGGAGAAGACTCAAATGAAAGTGTCATAGACCCTACAGTTCTTACCAAGATATACTCATTTTTCTTGAATAAACTCTTTTTAGTGTGTCCTGTGCCTTTGGTTAATTTTCAGACTTAATAAATGGTTGCTTTGGATTGCTTTGGCATTGTTTCCTATATTTTAATGGGGGTGCACTTTCACCAAGGTCATCACTCTACCACTTTGGAAGTTGACTCAATTCCTCATACATTTCTAAATAAGTGGAAATTGGTATTACTTTCTCAGAGGGCAGATTATGAATTTTAATATAAATTATTTTAAGAAGTTGATGCCTTTTTACCTAGCTGGTTCTTTTTTAAGTAGCTGATCAGAAGGAAATAATCAGAATTCCACAAAATGATTATGTACAGTATTATTCATAATAGATAAAAGATGCATATGTATCCAGCCATATATGTTTGGTTAAGTAAATTTTTACGTGATTTTCAGTGACTGCATAATATTTCACATGTACATGTACTGTAAATGAATATACAGCAAGAAGAAGTCTTTAAAGCATGGTAGTAAATGATTAATGGATGAACCCAATCTTGTTCTATCATATATTGCAATTCATATTATATATTATATATGTGTATTATACACATATTATATCTATTTTGTAACACACAAACATATGTCTGAATGTGTGTATATATATGCACACACAACCATACATGTGGATATAATATACACTGTAGTATTAAAAGTGGTTATCTCTGCATGTTGGATACTGTTTATTTTTTTAACCTTCATGTATTTTAAACATTTTTGGAGTCAACACATTTCTTTTGCAACCTGAGAAAAAATCAGGCACATGTTAAGTCTAATTTGATAAATTATTTGTAAGTTGTAGTTACATTTATTGGGATGAGGTGGCTTATTTACATGAGGGTTCTACTTTTGAAGAAATTTAATAGCATTATTCCTGACAAACTAGTCTTTTTAATCTGTTTAGCATGGGTAATTATATAAAGGGCCAAGTTTCCCTTCTAATTTTGACTTCTACAAAGCTTAGAGCCAAATTTGTTGTGTATCCTTAACAACTGAAAGGATTTTCATGATAATGCATTTTTTGCCTTTTTCTTAGCACCATGTTATATCCCTTCTAATTTTCTTTTTTCACTTGTATTTTCAACTTACTGTGTTTTCTTTTATCTGATATGTCCTTCTAAAGCATCTTCAGTCCTTTTTAGAACAGTAAAACCAGGGGCGTCTGGGTGGCTCAGTTGGTTAAGCGTCTGCCTTCAGGTTAGGTCATGATCCTGGGGTCCTAGGATACAGCCCTATGTCCGGCTCCCTTCTCAGTGGGGAGTCTGCTTCTCCCTCTCCCTCTGCCCCTCCCCCTGCATGTGCTCTCCCTCTCTCTCAAATAAATAAATTAAATCTTTTAAAAAAAAAGAACAGTAAAACCAGGGAGGCATGAATATATCTGTATACGCACACAGATACACACACATGTTAAAGGTAAGCACAACATAACTCATAGTTTTTGAGATCTTGAAATAATTATTTATGAAATCATCCATTGTTTATGCGGTGCGTATTCTTTATACAGTGTATTTGTTCTAAAATTTGTTGGCAGTTTTAGCACACAAAGCTATTTTTCCTATCCGGTTTCTCTCTAGGTGCATTTCTTCCTTCTGTTTTGTCTGTCACTGCCATTATTTCAATCACTGTTTTACACAATCCTGTTTTACACAATAGTGTCCTGGAAAAAGCTCTGGGATTGACAGAATTTTAGGGTTTGTGTCAAGGCTATGACAATTACTGGTCATGTAGCTTCAAGTAAGTCATTGAAACAATCTGAACCGCCTCATTTGTGAAATAGGATGATAATACCCTCCATCATGATGACCATAATACAGTTTTCAGGATCAATTGACATCAGGAATGTGGAATGTTTTTGTCACGCCCACATATGGTTGTACAAATGGTGGACAAAGGAGTCTACCAATGTCTGAATTTGCCAAGCTGATTGCCTTAGCTCGGGGCTACATCTACCCAAAAGGAGGACAGTTTCTAATTTGTACAAGGTCTTCATAGGGACTAGTGGCATTTCTAAAAGATGATCTTCATAAATTGCAAATATATTATCCAAATGCATTTCTCTATATCGAAAATTTTGTGGGACGCCTGGGTGGCTCAGTCGATTAAGAGTCTGCCTTCAGCTCAGGCCATGATCTCAGGGTCCTGGGATCGAGCCCCACATCAGGCTCCCTGCTGAATGGGGAGTCTGCTCCTCCCTCTCCCTCTGCTCCTTCCCCCTGCTTGTGCTCTCACTTTCTCTCGCTCACTCTCTCAAATAAATAAAAGTTTTGTAGACTAAGTTCCTGAAAATCCTGATTGGGTTTAGCCTACTTGTTTTTCTTTTTAGGAAGTCACCAGTTTAGAGATAGCATGCATTCACAAGAGCCCAGTTTTTACTGGAACTATATGATTATTTAGAGTAATAGCAATCAATAGCATTGGGAGTTTTGCAAAAAGCAGTGGTGCAACATTTGTCTCAAAACGAGTATACTAGGGAAGGTTTTGCTCTCCTTTGTGCCTCCCTTGCCACTGTGTCTAACGCATTCTGTGAGATCAGCATGAAGAATCTATACTTCAACATGTGAGGGTCAACTTATTATTAGCCTGGCATTGTGGATGCTGAGATGTGCTGTCCAAATTTCCTCTTCAGGTCTGAAACACTTATTTCCCTGGAGTGTTGGTTGCTGGCAGTTCAGAGCTGAGTCTGTTCTCAGGAATTGCCCTTGGCTGAAATGGCTGTGTCTTCCAAGGTTATACCCCTTTCCAAGGGGCACCTGGCATTCAATAACCATGTGATGTGGGCTACAAGGCTGATTCCCTTGCTTCAGTTTGGGACATCTCTGGGGGTCACCCCGGCTTCCAAGCTTTCCGTGAAGCCGACTGGTCTCTGTTGTATTTATATTACTGTTCAATTTCTCCCATTCTCCCTTATATGTGTTGTTCACAAGAGCAGTCCTTCGAAAAGCTGGGCACAAATCTTCATCTCTGAGTCGATTTCCCAGGGAACCCAACCTCTCTACCTACAAAACCTTTAGAAATCCCTGAGATGAATCTGCAGGTGTGGAAGCTAGTTGTCTTGTCAATAGCCACTTGTCTCCTTCTTTCTCAGAACGTGAACTTCAGTTTAGGCTGTCAGTGGGCCTAGATTGCATTCCAAACTATACTTCCCAGACTTCCTTGCAGTCAGGAGTGCCATGTGATACAGCTCTGGCCAATGAGATGTAAGAAGAAGTCACTGCTATGTAAAGGGGCCAAGTAGCTGATATCCATCCTTCTGCCCTTCAACCTTTCTCTTCTTTCTTTCTGAAAAGTATTTTTAATGCTGGCAGGGGACCTGAGGGAAAACCTAACAGATTTTGGAACCTGAGCTCTAACATCTTTCAGTTCCTGAGCCAATGTCAGCCACCACTTAACTTAGGACTTTCGTCAGTTGAGAGAAAGGAAGCACATCTTGTTTAAGTTCTTGTTGCTTGGATTTTGTCATATTCAGCCAAACTCAATCCCTATCTAGTAGAGGTGGGGGGAAAGTACTTTTAGGCTCTGGATTCAGATGACAGGTGAGTTGGAGTTTGGATTCTAAGTTGGAGTTAGATGATCTTGACCTTGAGTCTTAGTTCACGCACACATTTCAGCCTTGACTCTTTTATTTGTAAGCTAGGAGAACATTACCTATGACACCTGCTTCTTAATGAGGATTAGATGAATGAGTAGGTATAGAAGTGTCTAGCACCATGCCTGGCATAACATAACATTAGTATGTTAATAACATAATATATTGTTATTATATAATAACATTAATATATTATTATTAACATTAATATGTTTTTAACATATTAAGTTCACTTCTTTTACACAGATCCCCAGCCCCTGGTAGCTGCCATGTTTATTCTCGTAGATGGGAACATATCAGATGGGTGTGCTGGGGCCAAGGCATCCTGATAGGGCCCTCTCTCAGCTTGTCACCAACCATCCAGGATAGGGATGCATTCTTTCATTACCTGGCATTTCCTGAAGCCATGCTACACGGTGTGATATGACAAAGGAGAAAAGGAGAGTGAGAAAGTGTTGCAGTGTGGTTCTCTGGGAAGGAGATCATGACACAGAATTTAAGCATGCAGGCTGTTTATTCAAGAGGGTCTTTAGATTCAACGCCTGTGGAAGGGGAAGGGAAGGAAGCAAGATTAGGCAGAAGGAGATGTCCAACTGTGATGTAGGCCCTGTGACCACCTCTAGTGAACCCACAGACAATAGTGGAATGAGGAAAGCCCTTCAGAGGTTTTTCTCAGGTTGGGCCCACATGGCCTGGCCTGTCACGCTTTCATATGGTTAAGACATTGGGTGTAGACCACCCAGGGGAGGGGTGAGGCCTTGGCCAGGCTGTTCTCTGTGGCTGAGACAGATCGTGAGGAAGCTGACTGCTGGAGGCTGTCTCTCTGCAGCAGGCCCAACAGCTGAAGCAACACATCCTTCACTGAGGAGGGATCCTGTTAGAGGCTCATCTTGGTGTTGACTATAGACGGGAAGAAGGAACACAGTAGCAGGAAATCACAGTGCTGGAACTGCAGTAACTAACAAAAACACTTTCTGGTTCTTCAGAGGCCATTGCAACTCTGGTTCCTGGCTAGAGGAAGTTTTGATGTTGTTCTTTGAAAGGA
Source organism: Halichoerus grypus (assembly GCF_964656455.1). NCBI lineage: Eukaryota > Metazoa > Chordata > Mammalia > Carnivora > Phocidae > Halichoerus > Halichoerus grypus. Next base: position 94,917,146 of record NC_135727.1, read on the forward strand.
AATGACGAGAAATTAAGATTACTTTACACCGCTCCTTTTCTCATCTTGAAAAACTCACAGTCTCAGCCTCGTTGCTTCCCTGAAGCACGAGAACTGGATCATGCCCCTGGCCTTGGAGATAAACGATCTGTGTTACCGTATGTCAAAGGTCTCACTGTTTTGAATGAACCCGCGTTTCAGGTAAGCCAAATTAACTCTTTTATCGGTCTAAAATTAGCCCACACAGAAGCAAAACATATGGCACTTAGTCACTGAAAAAGCAGTTTCCATACACGACCTCGCGTAATCCATACAGCTGTGGTGGAAGGCTGGAGCTGTCGTTGCTGCTGGCTTTGTCAAATTCTTGACCAAATTCATTAGTTGCTCAGAGCAAAAATGAAAGCATACAAGCAAGCTCAGGCACGTTAAGTAACTTTCTCGAGGTCATTAAGTTGTTGGATATAGACTGGAACCCAGGCCGTCTTACTGTGAGGGCACAGTATTTTTTTCCACTGTGCGACCTATCCCATGATTCCTCCTCCATATCTCCTTTTCTCCTGTTTTCTGTCTTACTCAGAATTTGTTCTCAGACATCATGGGCCATATTGCAAGGTCACCCGTACCTTCCTCAGTAGATAAGCTAGCAAATCTAGTCCAGAATTTTAAAATATATTGGGGCGCCTGGGTGACTCAGTCAGGTAAGCATCTGCCTTCAGCTCAGGTCATGATCCCAGGGTGCTGGGATCAAGCCCTGCGTGGGGGCTCCCTGCTCAGCGGGGCATCGGCTTCTCCCTCTCCCTCTGCCCCTTCCCTTCCTCTTGATTTCTCTCTCTCTCTTGCTCTGCTCTCTCTCTCTCAAATAAATAAATACATTCTTAAAAAAATTTTTTTTAAATAAAATATAAAATATTCTCTTGAAATCAAACAACACACATCTGCCTCCTCCCTTGCCCAAGGTGTTGGCTTGTGAAGGTAGAGGCCCAAACGAGACAAGTGTTGGAACATTAACAGAGAGCTTCTCTTATTGAGATCAGGCTGTTGGTTGTGGCCGAACATACTGCTTGTTAAAAACATTTCTCTCTGATTCTCTTTCGCTGTCTCTCTCTTTCTCTGTGCCTCTATTTCTTGATTTCTTTCTCTCTTTCTCACTGTTTTTGACTCTTCATCCCTGTCTCTGTGTCATTTGGTCTGTATCTGGTTTTCACTTTCCTCTTTGCATATGTTTATTTTCTCTCCTGTTCCCCCCTTCCCCTTCCCCATCTCTTCTCCATCTCTCTCTCTTCTATATCGAGGTGTGGCCTCCAACTCTCGGTCTCTGCCTCAGCCTCTTTAGGAGTGTCTGTCTCCCTTGTATATCTTCTGTCTCTTGCTTTTTCTTTTTTTCTTGCTTGGTCATGTACAGCAGTTCACTAGGAACTCTTTTGCTTCTTGAAAGATCTTTAGGTCTTCTAAATTAAGTCATTTTGTTAAAAGATTTTCTCATAGGGGCGCCTGGGTGGCTCAGTCATTAAGCAACTGCCTTTGGCTCAGGTCATGGTCCCAGGGTCCTGGGATCGAGTCCCACATCAGGCTCCCTGCTCCGCGGGAAGCCTGCTTCTCCCTCTCCCACTCCCCCTGCTTGTGTTCCCTCTCTCACTGTGTCTCTCTCTGTCAAATAAATAAATAAAATCTTTAAAAAAAAAAGAGTTTCTCATAATAACCATAACCAGAAGACAAATGATTAAATAGGAGATGAATATTTAATGATAAATCCCTGAATACTTCGTCTCGTCGAGCCCATTATGTTTTGGGCACCTTTAAAGCTCATTAGTTAATTCCTGCTGCATCTCTGTCAGATGGGCTTCTGCTTTAATCCTCCCCAGAGAAGACAGAAGTACAGCTGAGGCCCCTAAGCTTCCATAGGGGGGGTGACCCTGCCACCTTTATTTACCTCCATACCTCAGAGCAGAGAGGTCAGCATACTACAGCCCTTGGGCCAAATTGGGCCTACTGCTTGTTTTTATATGAGTTAGGAGCTACGAATGCTGCTGACATTTTTAAAGGGTTTTAAGAAAAGGAGACATATAATATGTGGCAGAGACCGTACGTGTCCTGCAAAGCCTAGAATTCTTACTCTACTGCTTTACAGAAGCAGCTTGCTGGGGTGCCTGGGTGGTTAAGCATCCAACTCTTGGTTTCGGCTCAGGTCATGATCTCAGCATCCTGGGATCGAGCCCTGTGTTGGGCTCCCTGCTCAGTGGGGGATCTGCTTCTCCCTCTCTCTTCTACTTGTGCGCACACGCTCTCTCTCAAACAAATAAATAAAATCTTAAAAAACAAAAGAAGCAGCTTGCTGAGTCCTGCTTTAGAGAATTTGGCATGGGAGTAGCCATACCCATGATTTCCTCAGGACATTCGAAGCACACTACCACTTTCTCCACACTCTCTTTGGTAGGTTTTCCAGAAAGCAGAGCCTGAAGCAGGGATGCTTGTGCAAGTAGGTTAGTAAAGGAGAATTCCCCAGTGAAACCTCAATGATTAAAGCAGTCAAGAAAGGGCAGATGAAGCCAGGCCAAGATGTGGCTTCAGAGGAAATCTAGGCTCAGCTCTGATCTCACAGGGAACTCTGTAATGTGAGGAATGCCATGGAGTTGTCCCACCTTGGGGTCAGGGCCTGGGCTTTCATACCACAATATTAGTAGTAATGTGCCCATGCCCAGAAAAGGGATCTGTGTAACCTCATGGGCCTCTTTGCACAAAGCGGTGCCTGGTAACCCAGGCCAGTTCTCGAGGGACAGGTGAGCTAGTACTCCTAGCACCATAGCCTGATGAAGGGCACTGGGACCCAGCAGTAACTGCCACACAAGTGACAGTGGGGAGGCTACTGTAACCTTATACCCCTGGTTGAGGCGCTGTAGCCTCCCTTGTATTCCGTAGAGGTCCTTGACTCTTAAGCGGCTGCCTGGGATGGGCTCCCCCAATCTATCCGCAGATACACAGCCATGCCCAAGAGGGGCATTAGACATGAGAGCATGTGAGGAGCCTGATCTGCCTTCTAGATTAAAGGATGAAGAGTGATGGATTCTGAGCTGGGCAGGGTCTGAAAGTCATCAGATCCGGGTGCCTGGGTGGCTCAGTCGGTTAAGCATCTGCCTTCAGCTCAGGTCATGATCCCAGGGTCCTAGGATCGAGCTCCACATGGGGCTCCTTTCCCCGCAGGGAGCTTGCTTCTCTGTGTGCTTCTGCCTGCCATTCCCCCTGCTTATGCTCTCTCTCTGTCAAATAAAGAAATAGAATCTTTAAAAAAAAAAAAGGTCATCAAATCTAGTACCCTCGTTTTAAAGGGAAGGACTGGGATGCCTGGGTGACTCAATCAGTTAAGCATCCAACTCTTGGTTTCGGCTCAGGTCATGATCTCAGGGTCATGAGATGGAGTCCCACATCGGCTCCATGCTCTTCACGGAGTCTGCTTGAGATTCTCTCTTTCCCTCCCCCTCTGCCCCTCCCCCTGCTCACACTGTCTCTCAAATAAATAAATAAAATCTTAAAAAAAATAAAGAGAAGGGCAGATTTTACAAGGCCCCAGAGGTGGCAAGCAATTATATCTCTGTTTTCAAACTTCAAGTTTGTTTTCACAATCTACCATCCAGCTTGAGGCTTTGTGCCTAGCATCACAGCGTGCATGGTGAGTGCTTCTATGTTTAAGGGAAGGTGGGAAAAATTCTCAGTTAATTTTCTCTACCATTTAATTCATTCACCACTATCCTTATAACATGTGAAGTTATCCTCTATGTTGTCAAGTAATATGTTTTAATAAACTTTGTATTTTATTTTAATTATTTTTTTAAAGATTTTATTTATTTGAGAGAGAGTGTGTGTGTGTGTGCAAGAGAGGGGAGGGGCAAAGGGAGAGAATCTCAAGCAGACTCCCCGCTGAGTGCGAGCCTGATGAGGGGGCTTGATCTCAGGACCCTGAGATCATGAACTCAGCCAAAAAGAGTCAGACACTTAACAGATTGAGCCACCCAGGCACCCCCAAACTTTGTATTTTATTTTAGAGAGGTTTTAGATTTGCAGAATTACCATGTAGATAATGTAGATAGTTCCCATATACACCACATCTTTACCAGTGCTATTACCATCTGGCATTAATACAGTATTAATGCATATATTTCTATATGTAAAGATCTGTATCTTTATTAAGCTGAAATTGGTTCATACTGATGTCTCCAGCTCTAAACCATTACCACATGACTCATTCTGGCTTCCTTCCCTGTAACCTCCCACTCCAACAGTGAGATTTGACTCCCATTGTCTGCCATCCAGTTAATTAACTGTTCAATTCCAGTATGAATATATGGTGTTTTCAGAATTGCTAACCTATACCCCCACAGGAACAGTTCTATCAACTGGAGTACAGTGGTTAAATATAGGTTCTTTTGCTTTTAGTCTTATAAACTCTACTCATTTTCAAGTTGACTTACATCAGCACCTTTTTATCCACTATCCAAAGTGAGGCTGTTCCAAAATTTTCTAATACATTGAGATTGTTTTGTCACATTCTGCACTGCATCCTGAGATCTCCTAGCTTCCTAAAGGTTTTTTTGTTTTTTGTTTTTTGGTGGTTTTTTTGCACACATTAGGCTTAGTCTGTGCTGTTAAGCCCTATGGGTTTTGACAAAAGCTTAATGTATTATTCTCACCATTACAGGGTCATATATTCTGTAAAAGGCAAAACTATAGAGACAGTTAAAACATTAGTGGTATCCAGGGATTTGGGCGAAGGGATATGAGGGTTGAATAGTTGAAGCATGATGTTTTTTTAGAGTAAGCCAGGAAGTGTTCTTTCTGTTTCTATTTTCTGGAAGAAACTGTATAAACTTGCTGTCATTTTCTCTAAGTATTTGATGCACTTCCCCATTGAAATCACCTAGGTCTGGTACTTTCTTTTTTGGAAATTAATTATTATTTCAAAATTTCATTAATAGATATAAGGCTGTCAAGTTAACTATTTCTCCTTCTGTGTGTTTTGGCAGTTTGTGTCTTTTAAAGAATTAGTCCATTGGTAGTTATCAAACTTGTGGGTAAAAGAAATGTTCTTAGTGTTCCTTTATTATCATTTGAATGTTCATGTGATTAGTGGTGAGGAACCCTCTTTCATTTTTGATATTGGTAATTTGGGTCTTCTCTCTTTTTTCATTGGTTAACCTCTCTATGGGTTTATTAATTTTATTGATCTTTTGGTTTTGCTGATTTTCTCTATTGGTTTCCTATTTTCAGTTTCATAGATTTCTACTCTAATTTTATTTTTTTCCCTACCACTTGCTTTAGGCTTAAATTGCTCTTCTTTGTCTTGTTTTCTAAGGCTTAAGCTGAACTTACTGATTTTAGGTCTTTCTTTTCTAATGTGTACTTGATGCTATAAATTTCCCTCTAAGCTCTGCTTTCGCTGCCTCTCACAAATTTTGAAAAGTTGTATTTTCATTTTCATTTAATTCAACATATTTTTATATTACATTCTTGAGATTTTTGTCTTTGACCCATTTGTTATTACAAAAGTGTTGCTTAATATCCAAATATTTTGAGATTTTCCAGGTGTCATCTTCTGTTGATTTCTCTTTTAAATTCCATTGTGGTCTGAGAACATACTTTGTATGATTTCTTTTTTGTTTTGTTTTGTTTTAATTTGTTAAGGTATATCTTATGGTCTAGAATGTGATCTATCTTAGGGGACATTCCTTGCAAGCTTGACAAGAATGTATGTTCCACTGATGTTGAAGAGAGTATTCTATTAATGTCAATTAGATCAAGTTGATTGCTACGGCTGTTCAAGTCACCTATATCCTATTGATCTCCTACCCCCTTGACCTATCAAGTAGTAACAGAGGTGTTGAAGTCTCCAACTATAATACTGGATTTGTCTATTTCTCTTGTCACTTTGATCAGTTTTGGCCTCCTGCATTTTGGGTGCTCTGTTGTTATGTTCATACATATTTAGGATTGTTATGTCTTTTGGAGAATCGACTCCTTTGTTATTTTGTCTTCTTCTTTTTATGCCTGACAAATTCCCTTGCTCTGAAGACTACTTTGTCTCAAATTAACATAGCTACTCTAGCTTTCTTTGATTAGTGTTGGTATAGTGTATTTTTTTCTCCTTATTTTTAAAGTACCACAGTCTGAATATTTAAAGTAGACTCCTTGTGCAGTTCTGCCCTTCCAAAAAAAGTCATTGCTTTTTTGTGTGCTTACTTTGTTTCTTGTTGTAAGGACTGGAGTGATGACTTCCAAGCTTTTTATAGGTCAGAGCTGAAACCAGAAGTCTTACTAATCTTTTAAAAATCAACATCTTCTTGGGGCACCTGGGTGGCTCAGTCAGTTAAGCGTCCGACTCTTGATTTTGGCTCAGGTCATGATCTCGGGGTCTTGAGATCGAGCACCAAGTCAGGCTCCGTGCTCAGCTTGGAGTCTGCTTATCCTTCTTCCTCAGCTCCTCCCCTGCTCTATTTCTCTGTCTCTGTCTCTCTTAAATAAATAAATAAAATCTTAAAAAAAATCAACATCATCTTGCTATCTTCTTTCTCTCCAACCAGTATAAAAATCCTTCCCTTTTTTTCTCACAACCTCTTTGAGGGGGCTTCCTCAGCAGAGCTGTTTGACCTCTGGGAATACTGTTTTGTTCTTTATATCATAGCTGTTTGCCTCTTAAAATTCACAAAGGGCTGTAGCACCTCACTCTCTACCCAGAAATTCTACTAGTTCTTACACCTGGTCCAAACAATGATGTCAGTGTCACTCATGCCTCTGTGAAACATTCATACATACTTCCTTGTAGAGATTCCGCTGTGTTTTCTTTTGGTTTCCTTTGGAAGGGCTCTAGACTATCAGTCAAGTTGTATGAATCCCAACTGAGAAGCTAATTTAAATTCCTTCTCTTGGGGTCCTGAAGGGCATAAAAAGTAAGGGTCTAGAAATTTGGGTAGGTGAACATCCAATTTCAATGTTTCTAATAGTCAGGATATGATGGCTTGTGCCATCATAGTAGATGACAAATAACAGTATAGATTTTCACATAACCAGAGGTAAGGTGGGAGATAGTCCAGAGTTGGGCAGGCTGGGATTGGGCAACACCTCAAGAACACAGCGTAAAAAAATATCTTTCTACTCTATCAAACCTAGTGTGTTTTGCATCTTTGTTTCAAGATGGCTGCCCCATCTGCATCTCTCTCTCTCTCTCTTTCTTTTTCAGGCGGTTGACATCTTTACGCTTTGGAGGTGGGGGGAGGGTGCTCTGGAGCTCTTGGTAAGGCAGGCTGCTTCTTCTTTACCATCACAGGCTTCTGACTGTGCAAGATGGCTCTGGTTGTGCGAGTGGCGGCCATGCACAGATCTGGGCGGTACTTGTTCTTGCAGATCATGTGCCTGATGCTGCTGAGGGTGGCCTGGGCATTCTTGTTTATGGTGGTCCTCAAGTAGGTGCTGGTGGGTTTTTGCTGGTGGGATCTTGGCTTTATGACCACCACTACACCTTTGCCCTCAGCCCCAGGCTCCATGCCCACAGTCTAGCGGTGAATCAGCCCATTGCAGCAGAAGGAGTTGTGAGCCTTCAGGTTATTGGGGTCGGTACTGAACGTCTGCTTGTTCCTCTTCATCAGGAAGCTGGAGCAGTTCCGCAGGGACCATCCATTGCAGGTGGGCAGACATGGCGGCAGCTCCTCTCACTATGGCAGCCAAAGACGGAAAGGGCATTTATCATATAACAGGAAGGAAAAAGAAGTACCCCTATTAGCTCTTTGTTTATAACCAGTTACATCACATGGGCACCCCTTATGGAAGAGATACAGGAAATGAGTGTAGCCTTTCTAGGAAGTGTGCTATGGAGAAGGAGTTGAGGATGAATGTGAAGTAATGCATGGTGGCAGCCTCTGTCAACTGGCTGACCCAAGTTTCAGAAACAATATACTATGTCATTTGATCCTTATCACAACTCTCTGTCGTAGATACCAGATGCTCGAAAGTCTGATGTGGATTGAGGGGCAGGTGTTCAGACTTCTATATCATTATTTTTCTTCCTTCTTGTCTTTCCAGACCTATTTCACAATTCTACTCCTTCATGAAACTGGGCCACTCCAGTCTCTTTTCATGAAGAAACTCTTATTTTCTAGGCTAGCATTTTAAATAACACTATATTGTAAGTTTTGATATCTACTCTAAGAGACTCTTTTTTCTGTTGATAACTTATTCATGCAGTTCCTGGTGATGTTAATGATAATCATAGTGTATTTTCAAGAAGAGAATACAATTTACCCTAAAAATAACTCTGAAAAATATCTCTGATTCAGTCCTTCAGAAATCCTACACTGAAAAAATTCAATTGTGCCCTTTATTTCTTGTTTTTGCTCTTTTTGTTATCAGAGATAAATATTGACAAGGGCTAAGTATTTTGACATGAGAAAAAAGAGATGAAATCTCTTAGACAAAAAGGCAAAGGATGAAATAGTCAATTTACCAAAAACAGGTATATAAATGGAAAGTGAGGGGCGTCTGAGTGACTCATTTGGTTAAGCATCCAACTCCTGATTTTGGCTCAGGATGTGATCTCAGGGTCTTGAGATTGAGCACCTCGTGGGGCTCCATACTCAACACGGGGTCTGCTTGTCCATCTCCCTCTGCTCCTCTGCCCGCTCATTCTCTCTCTCTCTCTCTCAAATAAACAAATAAATAAATAAAATCTTTTAAATGGAAAGTGAGCATATGAAAATGTTCAACTTAAGAGATAATAAAAGAAATGCAAATTAAACAAACAATGAATTTGTTTCATCCATAAATTTCCAAATTATAAAATATTAACACCTAGCTTTAACTAAAGTTGAATGAATTAAGTTGCCTCATATAGGCCCGATGTAAATTAGTATAAGCTGACATAAGTTTACTAGAGGGCAATATGGAAATCTGTGTTAAGATACTTAAAAATATTCACAGTGCATGAGCCATCAATTTCACTTCTTAAAAATGGATCCTCAGGAAATTAAGACAAATGTCCACTGGGATATAGCCAAAGTGTAATATTTTTAGTGTTACTGATGGCAAAATGTTTATAGTATGTATGTGTGTAAGTATATGGAGGGAGACTAACACTGAACAGAAATTTGTTTAAACTTTGTTTAAACGCCCCAGCCAAGATATTATTTTAACCTTGAAAGCATAAGACAAAGGGGAAAGAATGTTATGTAGAGTTAGTTGCTTTTTATTTTTTAAAGAAGTCATTATTCTTGGGGCGCCTGGGTGGCTCAGTTGTTGAGTGTCTGCCTTCAGCTCAGGTCGTGATCCTGGGGTCCTGGGATCGAGCCCCACATTGGGCTCCCTGCTCAGCGGGAGGCCTGCTTCTCCCTCTGCCTCTGCTCCCCCTGCTTGTGCTCTCTCTCTCTCAATCTCTCTCTGACAAATAAATAGAGTCTAGAAAAAAAAAAAAAGGAAAGCATAAGAGAAAGGGGAAAAAATGTTGTGTAGAGTTAGTTGCTTTTTATTTTTTAAAGAAGTCATTATTCTGGGGCGCCTGGGTGGCTCAGTCGTTAAGCGTCTGCCCAGGATCCTGGGATCGAGCCCTGCATCGGGCTCCCTGCTCGGTGGGAAGCCTGCTTCTCCCTCTCCCACTGCCCCCTGCTTGTGTTCCCTCTCTCGCTGTGTCTCTCTCTGTCAAATAATCTTAAAAAAAAAAAAAAAAAAAGAAGTCATTATTCTTTTTTTTTTTTTTTAGAGAGGGAGTGGGAGAGGGGCAGAGGGAGAGAGAGAGAATCCCAAGAAGGCTCCACATCCAGTGCAGAGCCCTTTGTGGGGCTCAGTCTTACAACCCTGAGATCATGACCTGAGCAGAAATTGAGATTCAGATGCTTAACTGACTGAGCCACCCACAGGGCCCAAGAGTCAGTCGCTCTTAAAAGGAGTAGTGAGTGACCTTTGGTTGAGGAAACTAGCCAACTCCAGGCAACCCTTCAGGGAGAGAACCAATGGAGTAAATTCTCTGTCTCATACCCCTCCCTTCCCGGCAGTCTACTGCCAGGATTCCCCATTGTCCAAACCCAACAAGAAGCTTTTGGTGTGGCCCATATAGGCCAGCTTGTGATAATGAGAGTCTTGTGGTGGTGATGGTGGGGGGGGGGGAGTGGTGGTGGTAAGGACTGAGAAAAGGTTAAAAAATAGTGGAAAATGGATCTGGAGGGGGTGCCAAACAGAAGTCATCCCAACAGTCCACTCCTTTTGATTTGCAACATCCACTCTTGCATTTCATTGGAATAAAATCTTCATTTTCCTAACAGAGGAGTGTATGAAGTCCCATTAGCTGTTATCATGGCAGGATGATAAAAATCCCTTGATATTCTCACCTAACATATAAAACATGAGGTAAAGCCAGAGGTCACATAATACAGTGTGGTAAAAGGGATTAGTTACACAAAATACAGCTGTGTTCGATTCCACTTGTGTAGATGGTTATGCGGGCTAAGTTGATTATCATAGCTACCTTCACCTACCACACATTACATGTGCTCTTCTCCTTTGGTGGCATGTCAGCTGGATGGTAGTATTTACGGGGGTATTCAAACTTTTATCCCTAAAGGATTTGAGTCTTTGATGTCTGGTTTTTAATTGACATGATGCAATCTTCCATGGATCAGGACTATTGAGTATGGTCAACTAAAATGTGCCCTAGTGAATGCCCTGGGTTTCAACATGGATGGTCCTTTTAGCCTTTATTGTGTAGCAGCAACCAAATTTCCCCCTGGTAATCAGAATAAATCACTTATCCAGTACAGTGACCCTCTTCCGTGGCTGTTGGTTCAGTGGCGCAAGAAGCCCAAAATGGCCAGGTATCCACCTCAGCTTCCATTACTGGCACTGTATCTCTGTTCCCTGATGCAGGGATTTCTCTTTTAGCCCCTAGCATATCCACATCCACTGAACCCAAGTTTGTAGTAATTGGGACAAAAATGATTGCAGTTATTAGGTACAGTAGTTAGAGGGGCCACTCATATTTATACCCATTGGTTTCTGGACTCATGCAAATATGAGGAAGAGAGCAGCACATATTGACAGGTGCCGAGGTATTTTCCCCCAGCTGGCGCTCTGAAGCTTTAGCTGTCCACGGCACTCTACATAAAGCCAGCTCATTTTGGGAGAAGGAGCACCTGGTACAGCCTGTGAGATCTATGAGCACTGGAAAACATTACTGCACTTTTGAGAGGTCGTAAAAGGGGATTGAGTGAAAGGCTGCATAGTGAAGGTGAAACTCCATTTCTCCCATCACCAGAAGGAAGACCACCAGCCTCAGACTCAGCCATCTGCGATTCAAAGATTATTTACTAAGACTGAACTTCTCTAGAGAGAAGATCCACAAACATTGACATCTGGAGGGTATTCAATGAAACATTTGTTTGGCCATTTGATGATTTACTTGTGAAGTCCATTGGCGGACAAGGCCCACCCGTGGACAAAGAACTTCTGAACAGCTCTTTGTTATCTCAACTTTAAATATGAATGGGCTACCAAGATTCACCAAATATTTGGGGGAGGATATGGACAAAAGAGACCAAAGAAATTGAGATAATGCAGAGAATAGAAGAACTTAACTTGTATCATCATGGACTAAGAATGAGTTTTTGGAGAGGTGCCTGGCTGGCTCAGTTGGTAGAGCATGTGACTCTTGATCTCAGGGTTGTGAGTTCAAGCCCCATGTTGGGCGTGTAGCCTACTTAAAAAAACAAAAATAAAAAAAAGAATGAGTTCTTGGAAGTTAAAATATGATTAAAAATAAGAAATTTGAGGGGCGCCTGGGTGGCTCAGTCGTTAAGCGTCTGCCTTCGGCTCAGGTCATGATCCCAGGGTCCTGGGATTGAGCCCTGCATCGGGCTCCCTGCTCAGCGGAAAGCCTGCTTCTCCCTCTCCCACTCCCCCTGCTTGTGTTCCCTCTCTCGCTGTGTCTCTCCCTGTCAAATAAATAAATAAAATCTTAAAAAAAAATAAGAAATTTGATTGAAAGATTGGAATATTCAGTCATGGAAATTTCCTAGAAATTGAATCAAAAAGTGAAATGATTTACAAAAAAGACAAAAGATTTTTTACAAAATAAAAGGTAGAACAGGCAAATAAGGGCTTCTGAAAGTGATTTTTCCCAGAATAATTTTTTCCCATGTTACATAAGAAATCATGCAAGAACATCCTCCAGAATTGAGTCTCCAAACTGCATCAGCCCCACAAGAGCCCAGCATGATGAATGAAAAAAAGTCTATCTCAATGTATTTTATTTGGGACCTCAGAAGTCCAGAAATAAAGAGAGGATCCTAAATTAGTACAGAAAAACAACAACAACAACAACAACAATTAGATCACCTACAAAGTATATGAAATAAGAATAACTCTTAACTTCTCTGCAATATCAGAAGTTGGAAAACAGTGGAATCATATCTAAAACAGAGACAAAAGCTGTATGTATAAAAGATTTTTTTAGAAATATAAATGCTAGCATCAAAATAAATAGCTAAAAGGCCTCTGGGGAATAGAGTAGAAAAGAGAATAGGGGATTGCTATCTATCTATCTATCTATCTATCTATCTATCTATCTATCTATCTATCTATCTAATAAGTCTAGTAGGCCTATTTAACTTTTTAAACTATCTGAAGTTACAAATGAAAATTACTTTAAAAAATCAGACGGGTAGGCTGGATTGGATAAACTTTGAGATTACTGCTAGTTTATTCTTCCAAGAGTTTGTTAACTATCTTGCAACTGACCACAATATAGAATATTTCCTTGCATAGAGGCATGAAAATTGTAAGACCATTAGTATTAGGTATAATTCTCCTTTGAAACAGCAAAATGGAATTAAAATAAAAATATTCTCCATTTATTCATTACTGACTGAGTGCCAGGCATTTTACATAATTAGTAAACGATTATCACAATAACCCTGCATGTAAGTTGAGATGTAGAAACTGAGATTCAAATTAGTGGCAGAGAAGGGCTTTGAAATCAATTAATTTTACTACAAAATCCAGAGTGCTCTCTCTAACATGACCTGCTACTTGACTCTAAAATACAAGCAGATTCTGAGCTGTTTAGGCTTTTGCACATACCAGACAATGAAGAAAAGGTACTTTTAGTGGATACAGTTTCAGACTCCAAAATCTTCTATGTGACACTAAATAATGATGATGATAATAATAATAATAATAGTAAAACACTGTCCTAAAGCAAAATCTAGGCATTAGATTGAAAATTTGCAGCCTGTAAATAGTGGAAATATCCTTGTCTTCCCTCCTTTTTTCAGAGTATTAATCCTTGAGCAGACCATCTTTAGTGGGTACCTGACAACACAACAAGGAACATCTAAAAAATCCTAAAATAAATATAACTCCTTGTTTTGGAATCTTAGTTTTACTTAATGGAGAATAATAAAAGACATTATTTTCTATTTAAACAAACAGGTTGGTGGAGTAGTTTGCAACATTTCCTCAAATTTTACAGATAAAGAAACCACAAGGTTTCTATGACACTTGGGACTTGTAGTAGTTGGCTTCTTGAAGCTATACAGACTGAATCCTTTGGGCTTTCCAGTTCCTCTCCTATGACACCATAGAAGGACTCTTCACTGGACAACTTCGATGCTCTGGTGGGTGTGTAAAGCCTGAGTGTAAGGCCAGCTATGCCCTGGTTCAAGGCTTGTCTCATGCTCATACTAACTTTGTGAACCTGGACAAATTCCTTAACTCCTGTGAGCTTCTGTTGTAAAGTAGGGAGAATACTAACCATCTCACAGGGTTGGTGATGGATTACATAGCGTAGTAAATGGAATGTGCCCAGTGGGTAGCAAATATTCAATACCTATTAGACCTTTCCTCTTCTCTCCCTACTTTCCATTCACATTTCTCCTTCAATGTGCTATGAAATGCAGATTCACCTGGATGCCTGCTCTGGTCTCACAGAAATCTCAAGTAGGAACAGTTCAACTCATTTTCTAGAACCACCATTTTAATTCATCCTCCAAAAGGAACTTTGTTCAATTTATACATTCTAAAAGTAATTTTTCAAAAAGCTTTTATACATGTCTCCTTTCTTCTTTATAACAAAAGATATATGTTTACATATGAAAGAAATTATCCTTATTTGAAAGACAAGGAAATCGTGGCTTAGAGAAATAAGTGCCCTTCTCAAGGTTTCAGTGTAAATATGGAGCCTGGGACTAAGATCCCTGAAACAGAAGCCTGGGAATCCTAAATTTTGCATAAGCCCCACCAATTTCCTCCTTACTTTCTTCTTTCTATATTATCCTCCTTATAATTTCTAGCACATTCTACCCCTGGTTTACACCTTCATCCCTGATTGGCCAAATCATGGAATATCCATCACTGAGCCATGAAATAGCTCTTTCCCTGTACAGAGGAATTATCCTTTTCCCAAAACAGTTGTAGATGGAAGCGTTCCAGTTCCTCCAATCAAACCCCAACCTCTGTCTGCTAGTTTGTTCTCAGGTCTTGAGGCTCTGATAACACAATCACAAAATAATTCAATTTTGAACATTTCAAAAAATCTGAGTTATTCTCTCGTACCATTGCTCACCTTATTATGGCTAAGAATATTTAAAACCCATAGATAATATGGAAAATTATACTAAAGTTGACAATATTTTTCTTTTCCTACATATCTTAACCTTCCTAACCTAGTTTGATAATTCTGCCTAAGTAAAAATGTATTAGAGCTGCATCTTCCTTATCTTTTCCTTCATACTCTTTGGAGCTGCTAAGGACTAAGGAAATGTCCCAAGGTTAGAAGGCGGGTAGGTAAAAGAAAAACAAGTGGTCTAGTCAATCTACTGACTAGTCAGTGAGTTCTTGCACAATTAGAAATTGGCTGTGGGGTGCCTGGGTGGCTCAGACGGTTAAACGTCTGCCTTCGGCTCAGGTCATGATCCTGGGGCCCTAGGATCGAACCCCACATCAGGCTCCCTGCTCAGCGGGGAGCCTGCTTCTCCTTCTCCCTCTGCTGCTCCCCCTGCTTGTACTCTCTCTCTGTCTAATAAAAAAATTAAAAAAAAAAAAAGAAATTGGCTGTGTAATTTCCCTTTGAGGAAACGTAATCACATATTTCTTGGAGCGGAGGTTGGATTTGGAATCCCCTCATTAAATTGCATCTCTGAATTTTGCTAATTTCATGACTCATCAGCATATCTGGCATCCAGAAAGTTTTAGGTGCATTTTGAATTTAGGAAGGAAAAACAAAAACAAAAACAAAAACAAAACATCTCCCCCTCCCCAGACCCATATCTTCTCAATGGCTAAGTAGCAAAGAGCATAGTTTCTAAAGCAGTCCTTAGGACTCAGATATTAAAAAGGCTATTTCTGCTTTGAAGGCATTAAAGGTAAATCAAAGAGGGAATCTTAGCATTTCTTCTTTGTTCTTGCTTACTGTCCCAGCCTATGCAGAATGTCTAAATTTGCTGCAACTATTATATTACCCGGGCCATTGAGTTGAAAACAGGAGGGCAACAGTCTTTTCCTTAAAGGGAATTAGATATCGGTTATCATCAGAAAATAAAAAGTACAGATCTATCCTCTGAGATTAGAATTTTACAAAATGTCCTAGTTATTGAACTATTTTAAAATTTAGCTGAATTTAGCATAATTTAGCATAACTTAATCTAGATCTTCAGAACAATATGCAGAAGAAATAACGAGCTCTCGAAAAACATTTAAAAATAAGACGCTGTGCCCGGGTGTATAAAAGTCCATAATTTCTCACAGAAGAGATGATTAGAAATCAAAATATTCCATTTGGTTTAATTGTCGATGCCCAGGGAACTATTTTGGGAACGGTAGGGCTCGAAGGGTTAAAAGTGAACTATTATGCTAAACACACCCCGCAGACAGGTTTTCTTCTCATCATATAATCATCTCTGTTCTCCTCAACTCCTGTTTTTTCTCTGAACATGCTGTTTGTTCCCATGACAGTCACTTTTGGTGCTTTAAATAAAGGAACTAATTAGATTCAATACATGGCTGAGAGTTTCCTGGGTGTTTGTTTTGTTGGGTTTTATTTTTCATTCATTTTGCAAATAATCACTTTGTATCTAGTACTTCCACTAAACACTACAGGGGACAAAAAATTGAATGTGCCACTGACCTGTCCTGCAGAGACTCACACTGACCCACTGGTCATCTTTAAAAATTATTTGTCACAGTATTATTTTATTGTCAACAGTGATATCAACATCAAATTAGTCACTTATAATCTGGATCTTTTCCCTCTCTGACTGTATTAACAAACCCATTGCGCCATCATCATCTCTTTCCTTCCCTGCAAATGATAGGCCTTTAAAAAAACAAGAAAAAAAAGCAACAAAAAAGTATATGTAATTATTTCCCCATATGTGTTTTTTATTAGATTTATCTGTATATTTAAATGTTAACATTGGAGTCATAAAATGAATAATCTTCAACGATTCTTCTCTTCTGACTTCATTGATTCAGCAAATATTTCTGAGCACCTATTGCGTGAGGGGTCTTGTAACATGTCACTTTGCGATCTAAAGAATTGACTCTTATTCCCTCGAATAGCAGAAGAGAATTATATATAGAGAAAATTTCCATCTGTTATTTTATGACTGTCATTGGATCTACTGGTTAAAGAACAGGATTGAATGTCATGCTTGCTTTTCTTAAAAAAATTGGTAAAGTGAGGAAGGTATTTAAAAGATATGTAAATAAGACATTACACTACTGATGTGAGTACATTGGTACAACTATGTTGGAATTTTTTTTTTGCTATTTTTAATAAATCTAAACATACATAAACCCTATAAACCAGCAATTCAACTCCTATTTCTCTACCCAACAGAAATGCACACATATATTTACCAAAGGCCTATTTCAGGATTCTCATAACACCGCTATTAAGAATAGCCATGGGGTGCCTGGGTGGCTCAGTCGGTTGAGCGTCCAACTCTTGATTTTGGCTCAGGTCACGATCTCAGGGTCGTGAGATGGAGCCCCAAGATGGGTTCCATGCTGGGCAGGGAGCCTGCTTGAGATTCTCTCCCTCTGCCCCTCCCCCTGCTTGGTGCTGTCTCTCTCTCTCTCAAATAAATAAATAAATCTTAAAAAAAAAAGAATAACCAAACAATGGAAACTACTCATATGCCCATTAGCAGGGACATGAATACATAAAGATTTATTTATTTTATTTATTTGAGAGAGAGAGACAGAGACAGAGAGAGAGCACGAGCAGGGGTGGGGCAGAGGGAGAGACAGAATCTCAAGCAGACTCCCTGCCAAGCATGGAACCTGACTCCTGGCTCATCTCACTACCCTGAGATCATGACCTGAGCCAAAACCAAGAGTCAGACACTCAACTGACTGAGGCACCCACCCACATGCCCCAAGGGAAATGAGTAACTAAATTGTGGTATATTTACACGATTGAATTGAATCTATGCAGTAATAAGAATGAAAAATTTACAACCTAATGCAATAGAATGGATGAATTGCACAAACAAAATATTATATGAAAGAAACCAGAATGTAAAATATATAACCATATGATTGCATTTATATAAAATCCCCAGGCAGACACAGCTAATCTTATTATTAGAAGTCAACATAGTGGTTTCCCTTGGGTGGTGGGGTGACTGGAAGAGATCATGCGGCGGGGAGCTTCTGGTATGCTGGTAAATTCTGTGTCTTCATCCTGGTGCGAATTACATGGGCAGATTAATTAAGGGAAATTCACTGAGCCAGCGTGCTTTTCTATATGCAAATTGTACTTCAGTAAGAAGTTTAAAAGAAGACACTAAAATAATCTTGCAAACCAGTAGGCCATACTGAGATTTACTGGTTCACTTAATTTACCTTACCTTTTATTCTTATGTTTCTTTCCATTTACTGTCTAGTTTCATTCCAGTATAAGGTGGGAGTGGTATTTTGTACCACATTCATCTTGAGGTTATGAGGGCAATTAGACATTGTGGTTTAACTTGCACTGTGTGGTCTTCCTTTTTTCATCAAGATTTTCCGCTTATTGTTCTAGAATGCCAAGGTTTTTCATAAGCACTCTTATTATCAATCAGTGATGTGCAAAACTGTCAAAGTGAAACAGAATTGGTTGTGAGTCTGTAACTTTGACAAATGCCATCGCAGTCCAGCTCTCTGCTAATCACAGTTATGGATACTGCATCGAGAAATAGTCCTTGAAAATTAATTAAATCCTGTTATAGAGACTAAAATGAATGTAAAGGGCAGGGAGAAAAAACTAACAAAAAGGGAATGACAAACAGCAGCTTATTGAATTGAAGAGATATCTTGCCATGTAAACAGAGAGATAATTAAATGCACAGAAGATACTAAATTGGGAGGTGTTGCCTTGACCAGCAAGGACTGAGAAATCATTCTGTTGGACTTGGGAAGGTTAAAGTCAGGGCAGGAAATAAAATTAAATTCAACTAGAGGAAAATAGAAGCGCTATGCCCAAGAAAAGTAATCTGAAACACAAATATTCTATGAGAGAGAAGCTGGAAAGGCCAGTATCCTGAGAGAGGCCGAGGAGAGCAAAAGCATAAAGAAGTAGGTAGCAGTACCTATTGGACTGCAGAGAGCACCGGAGATGGTTCTCAAGTCTTGTTTTCCTCTGAACCACTGTGGAGCCTCTTTCAAGGTCAACAGTGGTTTGGTAAAGCCAAAACAAACAAACAGAAAACAAACCCACAAAAAACCAAAAAACCAAAAAACTGTAGAAATAGGAAATGTCATACAGAAATCACATGAAAACAGGCTTGTGTGTGTGTGTGTGTGTGTGTGTTGGGGGGGGGCAATTATATCTCTGATTGTTGCCCAGTTACCTAGGAAGAAGACTGAAGCCCTCCTTTAAAAAAGTCACATACCCATGTGCACACTCATAGTGCATTCGTGTGTGTGTGTGTGTGTTCCTGGAGTTTCCTGTTTTACCATTATACTTAGGGCACAACTGATGAATCCTCTTCCAGGGAGCCCAGAAATTGTGACTTGGTACTGCCCCCACCCCCCTGACCTTTAGCTCATCACACATAAAAGCCAATCTCTGGTAGTCTGGATTTCGCCCTCCTTTTTATACTTTGTCTTTTGGTTACTGTATTTAATGAAACTGTGGATAATATAAGCTATTCCTGGATGCATGTTGTATTTTCTATAAATAATTCATTGGATACATTACATGCTCTATTTTGTGTTAAAAACATTTCATTTGCTGATGGAAATTCTAGTACTAGCAAGATGTCAATAAAACAAAGGCATGCAAGTTTTAGAGCAAACCACCCAGAATTACTAGGATTCCAACAAATCGAAAAGTTACTAGAGAGGTGGTGACTTTAAAAGTTTTAAGGTATTTGTTATAACAATGTTGAAAATGAGGAAGTAAATATTTTGAGGTAGAAAAATATTTTGAGGTTGACCCAGTCTAATTAGACTAGGGAAAACAGAGTAAAGACAGAAGACTTCAAGAAAAGGTATTCGGCCTAAGATGGGAGTATAGAATGAAGATAATTTAAGGAGTTAAAGGCAATGGGAACCATGCAAGTAAAACCCATTTTCTTGCTTTTGTGAAAACTCAAGGGCACCATTCCCATAGAGTACAGTGCTGTACTCCAGAGGGCGCCATTCACATTATGGTCTAGGCTACACCAGGAGGTGCCCAAGGCTTACAGGAGTGGAGAATAAGGGTTTCTAATTCTGTAGGACTCCTAAGCATGTCCTAAGAATCAGAAGGAAAAGAGAGCTTGGACCTAATCCTGGGGGCAATGAGGAGCCACTAGAGGCCTGATATTTTCCATTTTCAGAGTTCTACAGAAATAAGAGAATATAATGTAGGAGGGTGACTCCTGGGCAGAATAATCTCTTTCAAAGTTGTTCTAACTGCTATCCTGAGCAAGGTTGAGAGCTGAAGGGTAAATGGGGGATGTTGGGGAAATATGTAAGAAGTAGAATTTACACATCGGTCACTAGAAGGATAATGACGTGGAAAATGGATAGAAAGGGAATGCCAGAAACTTCTAAGTCAAATGGCTTGGTCAAGGAATACAGAATGTATTTGGGGTTGTGGCTTGGACAGAGGAATGCCTAGTTTTGGACTAGCTGCATTTTACGTGTCTGGTGAATGTTTATAGCCTTCAAGTGAAATTCTCTGGTAGGGAAATAGAAATGTGGGCCAAAGGAAAAAGGGAAAGTCTTAAGTTGTAGATTGAGACTTAAGAGTATTGAAACTTAGTGCTCGTTGATGTCACGGGCTTGAATAAGATCTCCCATTGAAAAAGAGAAGCTGGAGTGGCTGATGATGAGGAAATATGAGATGGTTGGTAGAGAAAGTAAATCACAAATATCAATCATGACCTTATGACAACTTACAGAAGTAAGGATTATAGCATCTACTCATCTTTCTTTTCTTGTTGTATAAATTTAAGTACTTTAACTAACTTCACTTTTATTTACTTACCTTCTCTGTTGTAGAGTGTTTGTTGCTGGTTAATTTTGGAATTTAATTTGTAGTTGAAGAATACCAAAACGTGCATATTACTAGAGATCTGGATGAGGAGTTGGAAGCAGGAACTGGAGTGAATGCATTTTTAGCTGGAAGAGAAGCACACACTGTATTTTTCAAGATAACTCCATGGCCAACGTGGGACTCGAACTCACGACCCCAAGATCAAGAGGTGCATGTTCTACTGACTGAGCCAGCTAGACACCCCTTAGCATGTACTGTGGTTAGGTGAGGACTTTTTTTTCCCCTGTGGTGGTAAAAATATGGAGAAGGAAGGAAGGAAGGAAAGGTTATATGGGGATGGAGATATTAGACAGCTACAAGTGGGGACTAGAGAGGGTCATTGTAATTTTGCTGTTCCAGATTCTGAACTCCCTTCCTGTTTAGGATGAATCCAAAAGAGATAGGTGGTAGGACCCCAGCTCCCACTATCAAAACCTAGAAAGGGAAAGGAGTTCCTTCCCTTTCTCCGGGAAGATAGACTCTGGGTCCATTCCAGAAACACAGCCCATCAGCCATTCCCTCCTAAGACTTTGATTCTTGAAGGGTCATACACTGCTGGAAGTCATTGATAATTTATATTGGAGGGTGTGGCAGAAGGAGAGACCTGTCACCCAGCTGTAGGGAGTGTGATCAGCAGACAACCTCCAGCTGTCAGCAACTTTAGGGTCTTTTGTAGTTTCAGAGAGCCACCCTGGTGAAGGTCGAACTCTTCCCTGGGCAGTCTGCATCTGGTGACTAAGCAGAGTGATTGTATAAAGATGGCCATTTTGGTCCCATGCAAGACCATCTTGTGGGCATTATTTTCTCCTGAGCTCCCTCCAGGTTGGCAGAAGCTTTGCTGGCTCTGTATCACAATGCTTCTTCTGCCTAATTCTGCTTTCTTTTTTTTTCTTCTTTTTTCTTAAGATTTTATTTATTTGACAGAGAGAGAGAGCACGCCTGAGAGAGAGAGCACAATCAGGGGGAGGGACAGAGGGAGAGGGAGAAGCAGGCTGTCCGCTGAGCAGGGAGCCTGATGTGGGGCTCGATCCCAGGACCCCGAGATCATGACCTGAGCTGAAGACAGATGCTTAACTGATTGAGCCACCCAGGCGCCCCTCAATTCTGCTTCCTTTCTTTCTCTTCAGAGTTTTTAATTTCTAATAAACATCTTTCACACCAAACCCCATCTCAGTGAATGCCTCTGGTGAACCCAATCTGTGACATTCCACAGGTATAGTGATGCGTGTCTAGTTCCGC
This sequence comes from Halichoerus grypus, assembly GCF_964656455.1. Lineage (NCBI taxonomy): Eukaryota > Metazoa > Chordata > Mammalia > Carnivora > Phocidae > Halichoerus > Halichoerus grypus. Next base: position 94,938,894 of record NC_135727.1, read on the forward strand.
TGGTACCAGTGCTGAAAAGCTAAGAAGAACATTCCTATGACAGGATCTTGATTTCCTGTGTATTGGCTGAGCCCGGCTCTTCAGCACACTTATCAACTTTTTCATCTCTTGGTACTCTTTCAGTAAATGTATTTTGCTGCTAATGATGAAAAAAAAAAAGAGTCCATCTTTATTATTTGTAATGAACAACCTGGCTGGTGTGGTGTGTATTGAAATTTGAATATTTTCAGTCATCCTGAAAGAGGATTTGTTTGTGCTATGCCAAAAAATTTTGTCCTCACAAAGGTTTCTTCAGATACATTATCTTAAGAAAGGAAACAAGGTAATTTTGGTTTGACACAATTTGAGAGGTGTCTTAGTTTGGGTTCCTTTAAAGGGGTCCTGAGACAAGGACTTGGGTGCAGGCATTTTATTTGGGAGTTGATCTCTGGAAGCACAAAGTAAGAGTGTATTATTGAGGGACTCAACGTTGTGAGCAACTAGAGCTTTAATCTCACTGGGGTGCTAAGACACTTTGCATGGGTAAGCTCATGTGTGTGTCCACCATTTTCCGTCCTTTGTTGGTCAATGTTTTGTTTCGTTTTTGCCTAAAGAAATAAGTCTGGCAAGGCACAAGGATATCCATTTACAAAGGAAAAATCCTGTATGGTGTTGCATGTTGTTATTTGCTGGAGGCATTGTGGGTTGCTCATCAAAATGGATGCTCTGGGCTGGGGCTGGAATTGACAGCATAGTCTCACGCCTGGTGGCAAATACGGTGTTCAAGGGCAGTGGCGATCTCTGTTTCAGTACATGGTTGGTCATGGTGCGTATAAGCTGCTGGGGCCTGAATGGAAGGCTACGGTGAGAATAAGTGGTTTGGGAAGCAAGGTGAACAGGGCGCCTGGGTGGCTCAGTTGGTTAAGCGACTGCCTTCGGCTCAGGTCATGATCCTGGAGTCCCGGGATTGAGTCCCGCGTCGGGCTCCCTGCTCAGCAGGGAGTCTGCTTCTCCCTCTGACCCTCCCCCCTCTCATGCTCTCTGTCTCTCATTCTCTCTCTCTCAAATAAATAAAATCTTTAAAAAAAAAAAAAAAGGGAAGCAAGGTGAACAGCATGACAGGGAATCTTGGTGGTGCTTGTAAGGTCAGGCAGAGAGGCAGGTTGACCATTAGAAATCAGGAGCCAGAGGTTTCTGTGTTAAGGTTCGAGATTGCCCTGCCAAGCAAGTATAAAGCCAGGGTCTCAAGCTCAAGAGACTATTGGAATTCTAACGAGATTGCTGGAACAAAACCACTGTTGAATTTTGAAGAAGCCCCATTCTCAGTGGGAGCTCAGGAACCAAGGGAACACTGTGGGGATCCGTGGTTATTGAATTTTGCCTGATGGCAAACTCCGTTTGTTGTAGGACTAGAGCAACTCAATCAGTTCCAAACCCATGTTAGTATTGATTAAGCCTGCAGGTGGGTGTCAGTTGGTTGTACGTGGGGGGTAGGGGTGGCGGATGCCAAAACATCAAGTTCTAGCAGAGCCTCAGATTTGTCAGCTAAACAGACTCTTGACATCTTTGAAGGACTGAATTTTATCAGCCATCATATTTCTCCCATTGAGTCACATACACATATATTTCTAAAATGCCAGTGTAAATAATGCCCATAAACAATGCCCATACATCTGCCAATTTCTACTTACATGATGTGTTAAACTTTCAAAATATTCATTATTCTGCTTTTATGAGTAATGTACTGTGCAAAATACAACAGAGAATAAAACAGAGTTCCTGCCTTCCAGAAGCTCACAATACTATTTAAATGTACACAGTGAACATATTGTATGTGTCTCTAGCACCAGGCATCCTGTCCAGCATATGACAGATCCTTGGGACATGTGTAACTAAATTAAGAGCTTGTAATTAGATCCCTGTTCTTTCAAGTTTAGCAATGCAGAGGCAGTCTCCACCTGGAAAGGGAAAGATAACGTTGTTTGCAGCGCCAACATTTGCTTCTAACGTTCACCTTCCCGTTGGGGTTCCACTAATGCTTTTTGCCAGTGTGCTGACATAAGAAGGTGTTGCCGTCCCAAAAGTGAACTCATAGTTATCCCCCAAATGCTGCAAATCATGCTTGAGGTTAAGATGAAATATTTACTAGCTCGCACTTAGAATAATGCCCAGCACATGGTACGTATTCATAGAAGCACTTTAGGCCTATCAACTCATTGAATCCTCACAGCAACCTGTGGAGTAGGTATTATGATTATCAAGAAACTGAGACACTGAAGGGTGGAGGGACTTAACATCTGTTTAGCTAGCTAGGAAGTGCCAAGCCAGGATTCCAGCCCAGGCAGTGTGAGTCCAGGGTCTGTCTTTGTAAAAGGTGCTCTATCCTCCCCCAAGACTTGATTCAGATCCACAGAGAGCAGGGGGAGTCAATCTCTGGGAGAAACATACACAATGGACAAGTTGCTTCTGCAGTAAGTCTTATTTATCGGAATCTTTGTTTCCCCTTACGTGGGCAAGTGACTTCACGGGTCAGGTGTCATCTTTCTCCTGCTTTGCAATGTCTTCTAAGGCCCAAAGAGTCTGAAAAAAGTGCCCACTGGGAGGCGCTTCCCTCTTTCTCAATCCCCCTGTCTCCCTGGACCAGCCCCTTCCTCACAGGACTGACGGGTGACATTCATCCTGTAGAGGAGACTCTACTTGCCATGCTTCCGTCTGAAAACAAGTGCAAACAAGTGGTAAACTGTAAAGAACGATGAAAAAAACAAAACGAGATTATCTTTTCTTAGCAGGCGTAATGGCATAGTTAAAATACGTTGCTCTGACGTCCTGTTTTATGAGAAAATGGCAAACATATCAGCAGGAATGTTCCCAGAGTCTGAAACCAGTGATCTAGTCCATTTGGTATTACACACAGAAGCATCCTGAAGAAAGGTAGATATGCAGATGAATTCAATGACAGAGAAAAGATTGGACCTGCTTTTGCCATTCCAGGAAGAATGAGTCGTTTTTATATTTGGGTAAGGGCGTGCTGTACTACTGATGAAAATGATTTGAAAGTATAAGAGAGATGAGCACTTTGGCATTTCCTCTCTTCTTTGTCTTATATGCATTACCTAAAAACCAGTATGAACATCATTCCCTACCAATATTGAATTTGGCTTTTGTTTTTCCTCCTGGTATAGAAGATAGCACATTGATTTTTTGGTATATTTTGACTAACACATTCCTCTAAGTAACGATTCAAAAATACCACTTCATATTTCTTTTGGCATATGTATATGATTTGCCGTACCTTGGAGTTTGTGGAATAGTAACACTGCAGTAAATACCGAAAGACTTGTAATGGTATGTTAGTGACTTCACAGATTTTATCTAAAGATGCATATTTGCACAAAAAGAATAATTATTTTTTTGATCTTTCTGAAGATTAGCAGTCACGGGCGCCTGGGTGGCTCAGTCGTTAAGCGTCTGCCTTCGGCTCAGGTCATGATCCCAGGGTCCTGGGATCGAGTCCCACATCGGGCTCCCTGCTCGGCGGGAGGCCTGCTTCTCCCTTTCCCACTCCCCCTGCTTGTGTTCCTGCTCTCGCTATCTCTCTCTCTGTCAAATAAATAAATAAAATCTTTAAAAAAAAAAAAAAAGATTAGCAGTCACACCTGTTCACTTTCAATAGCTAATTACCAATAAGAATATATGAAAAGTAGTAAACTGAGGGGGTTTTTGTTGTTATTTCTTTATTTTCTCTTGGAGCAGATATCTGGTCTTATTCTGTGCTTATTTTTTTTTTTAAAGTAAAAGATGCTTTTCTCAATGCAAATATAAAATATTTCTTACCGGATTTATGGAACTAGCAACACGTTCATTTGCATTTTTCAACTCAGACATGACAAACATCCAAGCAATTTAGGACTGTTCTCATAAATTGTGTCCACTCTGGTGGACTAGTTCCTAAATTTCTGGCACTGCTTCCCACTGGAGAATAAAAATGAATTTTAAAATCTCATTGCATTCTACTGAACACAGTGCAAATGTTTATGAATATTCACTGCAAAATTAGAGGTTATTGGAGCCTTAAGATTTGAATTAGCATGGAAATGTAGCTTTTTGTAGTCCCTGGATACTAAAAAAGCTACTGTTTTAGTGTCTGCTGAGATAATGTCAGGACAATTTCTCTGCCAGGTGGTATAAATTCAGGTTCCTATGGAAGTGGCAAAAAATTCAAAAGGTCTGAAAATGCTGTCAGATGGGGCATGGGTGAAGAAATGGGGCAGGTCTCCCCCACGAGGCCTGAGGTCAAGCATGATAATATTCTTCAAATGTTTCCAGGGCTAGTGTTGAAGAGGGAGTATGCTTTTCTCTGTGTGTGCTCAGAAAACAGAACCAAGACCAAGGGAGTAAAGATACCATATTTCAGCCCTTTTCTAATTTTGTGAAACCGAATCCAGTCTACTAAGGAGCTCTTCAGAGGTGGTGTGTTCTTTGTATCAAGAAGTGTTCAGGTAGAAATGGGATGGCTATTTATTTTAGGTCTGAAGTTGATGGTGAACCCCCTTGAATGGTTGGGAGGTAGGGTTAGGTCACTTATAATCTCTTTCCTACTTTATGTCTTTTTCGTTCATTTATTTATTTTGTGTTGCTTTTTAGTTCTGACATCATAACCATCCTTATACTGAGGGGCAGAAAAGGTAGCTGATCCAATGCAGTAATGTCCCTTCACTGTTTTAAACAGAGTGGCTTGTTAATAGCTGGTAATTATCTTTAGGATCCAATTTCTAGACTGTTTAATACATTACGTCATTAGTTTCTTATAGCTCAGACTTCTGCTTAACGAAAGATGGTTTCAAAATTGATTACCGAAAATAATGATATTCCTACCGTACCCACAAAAAATAGAATATATAAATGAAGATTCCATATACAAGAACAAAACAACAGTTGTATTACCCAAGAAGAAGCCAAACAAAAAAAATATCTAAGACCTGTATAAGGAAAATTTGGAGGGGCGCCTGGCTGGCTCAGTCGGTGGAGCAGGAGACGCTTGATCTCAGGGTCGTGAGTTTGAGCCCGTGTTGGGTGTAGAGATTACTTAAAAATAAAATGTTTTTTAAAAAAAGAAAATTTGGAAATTCTACAGAAGGACTTACAGAATCATTTGTTCAAATGGAAAGGCACACATCATTCTTGACTGGAAAGAAAATCTATAAATTTAGTACAATCCTAATTATAATTCCAATATTATTTTTGGGAGAATGAGATAAAAAGAAATTCTTAATAGTCTGGAATTATAAACATGAAATACCAGTCAACAAAATAGGATGAATAGGAATAACAAGAGGGGATAAAATGCACCAAATGTCAAAACATAGCATAAAGGCACTATAATTAAAGCTCTCAAAAAGAAGAGACAACTTTCAAAAGAACAGAATAAAGAGCCTGGAAATAGATCTTAATAAATACGACTATTAGTAGCTGAGAATGATGGCTCTTCAACTCTGTGGGGGGTGGGGGACAGTATTTTATTCAGGAAATGGTGGTGGTGGTGGTGAATTTGGATATCCATTTCAAAAAGCATAAAACTGGATCCCTACCTCCTGTCTTAGAAAAATATGAATCTCTGATGTATCACATTTTGTATGCATAAAATTTTTAAAATAAAGAACTAGATGAAAATATAAATGACCTGGGGAAGACCCTTCTGAGCATGACAACCCTTCCCCCCTCCATATACACACCAAAGACAAAGTAAAAGATGGATAACCTTGACTACAGAAAAATACTTGGCTTTGGAAATTAAAGTCAAATAAAAATAAAAGCAAATAATTATTGAACCTTCAAGAATATTTTTTAGTGGCTTCATGGAATTATCTATGTGGATATGCCAGAATTACCACACTTACCTGTTGGTGGATTTTTAATCTGGTCTTATTTCAAGATTACTGTCTTTCTGCATGAATCTTTACTAGCATTTCTGATTGTTTTGTTACAATAAATTCTTAGTGTGAATAAATAAGATAATCAGGGAGGAGTAGTATATATAATAGAGAAAAGACCTACTTCATTAATTCATAAGAAGTTCTAACAATAAGAAAAAGGAGCAAAGAATATAAGGGGCATTTGATGGCAAAAGAAATGCAAATGACTGATCAACATAGAAAAAGATGTTTAATCTCACTCCTATATTAAAAAGAACAAAACAAAACAACTTTTTCATTTATCAGGCTGCCAACAGTGGATTTTTCTCAACCTTTTCAAGTGCCTGGAAATCTTAATTTTTATCATTTGCTGGTGGAGTATAAATTGGTGTAACTTTTGTAGGGCACTTGAACAATGTTGATCAACATTTTAAATGCATTTTTCCTTTAATTCAACAATTCCAATCTCAGATTTATGCTACAGAAAATCTCAGAACTAACCAGAGCATGACCAGTGCAGCATGAATTCTAAAAGGAAAAGACTGAAAGTAATTGACCCAACATGTGCCGGAGTACTTGGCAGCTATTAAGAAGACTGAGGTAGAGGTGTATGTGCTGATAGGGAATGATCTGTTAGATGAATTTTCCAGACATTCCTGTGTTCCTTCTAGAAGAGTTTATTGAAGACCAAATGTGAGCTACCAGTACTCTATTTGAAACACTGGAAGACTGGAAGATACAGTGGTGAAGATGCTGGCCAAGCCCCAACCCTCAAGGCATGAGCAAGATAAACACTAAACAGGAACACAGATAAGATCATTTGAGATAGTGGGGTGCCTGGGTGGCTCAGTCCCGTGAAGCGGCTGCCTTTGGCTCAGGTTCTGATCTCAGGGTCCTGGAATCGAGCCCCACGTTGGGCTCCCTGCTCAGCAGGGGAGTCTGCTTCCCCTTCTCCCTCTGCCCCTGTCCACTCCTCATGCTCTCTCTCTCTCTCTCTCTCTCTCTCGTGCTCTCTCTCTCAAATGAATAAATAAAATCTTTAAAAAAATTTAAAAAAAGATCATTTGAGATAGTATTAAGTTTCTTAACAAGCTTAAAAGAAAATGATGGGATAGACACTGATGGGGTAAGTCTCGAGGGGATAAATATCAATTTTTATTTTCAGGACATTTTGTATTGTTTGAGTTGTTGTGAACTGCAGAAAATTTTCCTTTTAATTATGAAAAAGAGCATACAAATCTGTTTTGAATGATGATAGAAGAGGTATTTTTTTCCCGTATAGCTGAGACAAAAATATAAAGTAAAAATGTATCTAGGTTAAAACATCTAACTCTGGAAATAAATATGATGTTTTGACTTTTGTTTTCTGTTTCTTTTTGTTTTATAAGAAATTTGCCATTAACTCTGGCAGGTTTCATGTACCTTGTGGGAATCCGAGGAAATGTAGTTGAGAGGATCCTGTAAGTGACTTAAATTATGAGAGTCAGTTTCTAGCTCTCCTGGTAGTGTTTAGAAAAGCTCCTTGAACCTTTATAGCACCCCTGTGACAGAAGAATCCCTTTCATCATTTAAAAATAGTGTACAATATAACAGAGAGAAAATTGCATAAAACCTAAATATATGGTTTAACAGCATGCTGTAAAACAAACACTGTGTAACACTCCACAGATCAAGAAATGGAAACTTGCCAGAAGCTTCCTGTGTGCTGCTTCTAGATCATAATCCAGTCGTCCACTCCCCCGCCACCCCCCCACACAGGTACACTAATATCCTGTCTTTGTTAGTGTTTTCCTAGTCCCTTCCTTCATAGTTCTATCACTTAGATCTGGTTTTCCTTTTTTTATTTTTATTTATTTATTTTTAAGATTTTTATTTATTTCAGAGAGAGAGAATGAGAGAGAGAGAGCATATGAGAGGGGGGAGGGTCAGAGGGAGAAGCAGACTCCCTGCTGAGCAGGGAGCCCAATGCGGGACTCGATCCGGGGACTCCAGGATCATGACCTGAGCCGAAGGCAGTTGCCTAACCAACTGAGCCACCCAGGTGCCCCTGGTTTTCCTTTTTTTAAAAAGGAGATTTATCCTTCAGTTTTGCATGTTTTTTTAATTTTACCTTAATAGAATTCTATGTATTTTTTTTTTCTTTCTTGATTTTATGTTCAACATTCAAGTTGGCATTAGTGGGTGGTGCAGTGGAGCTGGCACATACCAGCTAATGAAAGCTGCTTGTACGTAGCTCTTCTCAGCCCCATATTCAATGACATGACATTGGTAACTTGAATTTGGCTGAGGTAAGAGCATTTGCACCACGAAAAGTAGCAAATGCAAAAGATCAGAGCTTTTTCTGAGAGCTCGTTGTTGAATATTAATTAGTACACCAGTGTACTTAGCTGTAGTGAAATCAATTCAATTGCTGTACACTTTTTATTTTTTATTTCTTTATAGATTTTTATTTTATTTGAGAGAGAGCACATAAGCAGGGAGGAGGGGTAGAGGGAGAGGGAGAAGCAGACTCCCATGCTGAGCAGGGAGCCCAAATTGGGGCTCGATCCCAGGACCCTGAGATCATGACCCGAGCCAAAGGCAGATGCTCAACTGACTGAGAGCCACCCAGGCGCCCATGCTGTACATTTTTTAATTATAGAACTATACCACTATTTATTTATCTGTTCTTTTGTCAATGGACAGTAAAGTTGTTTCCAGTTTTCTGCCATTATAAACAGTTCACTTACTTACTTTCTTGTATGCGAGACCTCCTGCACACAAGGCACACATCTCTGTAGGGTAGGCTCCTAAGAGTGGAATTGTTGGGTCATAGTTCAGGCTCCCCTCAGATTTCTAGTGCTGTCTTAGTTCTTGGTTTAGTAACTCCTTATTATCTTGTGAGTACTTTTATGCTTCTTCAATGATATTTGTTGTCTGCTTGTACTGGGGACAGAAAGTTTTCCTCTTCCTTTCAAGTTTCTTCCGGCCGGTCTAAGAATTAAATTGACCTGAGGGGCACCTGGGTGGCTCAGTCGTTGGGCGTCTGCCTTTGGCTCGGGTCATGATCCCAGGGTCCTGGGATGGAGCCCCGCATCGGGCTCCCTGCTCGGCGGGAAGCCTGCTTCTCCCTCTCCCACTCCCCCAGCTTGTGTTCCCTCTCTCGCTGTGTCTATCTCTGTCAAATAAATAAAATCTTTAAAAAAAAAAAATTGACCTGAGACAGATCGACAGGAGAAAATCCAATGTGATTACATTTGTACAGGGACTCCACATAAACGAGAGACTCTGAAGACAGGTAAGATGAAATATATATGTCATTCTGGACTCAGGAGCAGTGAGTAGGGGTTGGTGTCTTTGAAAAGAGGGAAGACAATTCACAGGAAGAATGGAAAGAGTAAATATTTGGTAAACAAATGTTTGCTGGGCCACCCAGAAACAATGGGACATAGAGAGGACTTGGATCAAACAGGCCTCACTGGGTTCCTCCCTGTCTGCCACGCCTAGTTCATTTTATGCTACAGTTATCTATGGTGAGATCATCTTGCCTGGAGCAGGTCCTTTATCTAAATTCTGGGCGGCTCAGTTGGTTAAGCGTCTGCCTTCAGCTCAGGTCATGATCCCAGGGTCCTGGGATCGAGCCCGCATCAGGCTCCCTGCTCAGCATGGGAGTCTGCTTCTCCCTCTCCCTGCTCTCTCTCTCTCTCACTTTCTCTCTCTCTAATAAATAAATAAAATCTTAAAAAAAAAAATAAATTCTTTCAGGTAGTCACACAGAGGGCAAAAAGAAAAACTTTGTGAGTATTCTGTTTCTTAATATAATCAGTCTAAAATAATCCAGAGACACATTATGGGGTGTTGAATGTTGCTCCCCTGCGGTCCCACCTTCGAAACTTTTCCAAGAAGTTTTTCAGTCCAGAAGTTCAGTTGGTAGATTGTTTTGTGTCACTGAAGCTGTCCCTTAGTCCTGATGATAGGTCAGTTCTCGTAAACTCATTTCAGGAGACCTTGCTGCATTTATGGTCACAAACTTAGGCCTATATTATGCAAGCAATCAAGTATTTAATAAGGTATTTTTCTGGACACAAAAGAAAGACAATGGTTAATGATTGGAACAAATTATAAACCAGTTTCTGCATCTAGGGGGTAGCCAGCCAGTCAAGAGAAGAGGAAATTTCTAAGTGCGTCTCTTGTAGTTTGAATGCCTCTCACGATGTCACCAGGTGTTCCCGTAAACATTCTGAGTGGCCCACATAGCAGCAGGCTCAATGATTGCCTCTACATGAGTTATTGTTGCAATTTCTCTGAAGTTTAAATCAAATCATTCATATTCAGTTTGCAGGGCTTTCGGGGAAAAGGTCAGTTTCAGCTCTCAATGATTCTAAGTTGGGAGGGTGGGGAAAAACCCGAAAATGTTCATTTGGAGAGTTGTAGCCAGGCAGTAGAGGAAACTACAAATTCAGGATCTAGTCCCATTTACAGTAAACAGTATTAGACTCTAATATTCAAAAGGTGTGCTCTTGAAATGTAATTTTTCTCTCTATAATCAACCTCATTTCTACCAAAGATAGGCAAATTAAGACGAATTTGTTTGCAAAAAAAAAAAGTTTCAATAAACTTTCTCTGCTTATTTGCCTAAGTGCAGCAAGAATGGTGATTGATCATATAGGCTCTTTTAAATCTCCTTTGCTGGAGCTTTTCGTGAAGAATCTCAGTTTTTACTTTTAAAACCCTCTTGAGGCCAGAAGCCAAGCCAAATACTTGCCATCAGACTTTGCCTGCAAAGCCTATATATTTGGGTTAATCCCTCTCTTCTTGAGGTCCCCAAAATAGCCTATGGTTCCCGCACCTGCCAGGACATCACCTTCTGTTCTCACCTGGCAATGCTGTTGGGAACCCTATAAGCAAGGTACCAGGCTCGTATTTCCAAGGGATCTTATGGGCTCCGTTAGGTCAACCTTAGTTCCTTAAAGCTGTCTGGTCATATCTGAGTCTATGAATGTCTCTCTCAAATGTGACATTCCAGTCAACATCTTGGTAATATGACCAATGTGTCTAATGGTGTCCTGTTACTAGGAGAACAGATACTTACTGATCTTATGCAAATAACTATCTTGCCATAAAATAAGAATACTTACAAAAGTTTTGAATTCTGGAGGGAGCAGGTAGGGAGAAAAAGGTAAATGTTTCAATTCTGTGTACAAATGTAGAATTTACCAAATTGCTGCAGGTCACAGTTAGCTGAAGAAGAAAGGTTGCCTTCTATCTGGAAGACAAAAGATTAAAGAGCCAGGAATATGTCAAAGAATATGTTCTAAAAATTATAAACATCCTTATCAGTTCTTAGTCTTATGTAATTAATTCTTGTTCTGCTTGAATCCAGTTTTTCCACTAGTTCAGGGAATGTTTGCCTAGTTCAGTTTTATGATCTTAAATTTATCAAAAACCTGTATTCTAGAGTCATTCCCATGAATCTCCTTGAAGATGAATAATTTTTGTAGGCACATTTTTGTAAAAGCCATCTGAGTAAAAGCATAGCTGTAAATGATCGAAAATTTAAAAATCGCCATGGGTAAAGGTCTGATTGAGTTCACCGCAAAGCAATTAGCAAGAAAATTTGGTATTTGTGTAACATAGAACATTTTAAGATAATAACTAAAATTATGACTGATTACAGTATACCAGGACATAATCAGAATTTTAGGAACTTAATGCCATTTCTAGAACACTTACATCAATAGTATTTACCCACCCAATCTGATGGAAGAATGTTTAGTGTCACTTATTTGACAATGCTTCCCAAGTAATTTAACATCAAATAAGCCTAATGAGTTTAATATCTATCTTTTATAAGGAAAGAGATCAAAACTTTTGCAATTTTTCAGGGACCCTCTGAAAAATCCCAGTTATTTTGACATTAAAAAGACTTCATTTAGGATTTGATTTTGGGGAAGTTGTAAAAAATATCAAAAAGGTTTAAAACACTTGGTCAAACAGGATCATAGGTCACTGAAACAGCACTTAGTTATACATTTAAGCAACATGACAAAGACTTTGCAGGCAAATATAGAAAGTTAAGTCGTTGTAAGAAACCTTAACTCTTTTAATATTGAAAAGACTGTTTTTTTCTTCTAAGTAATCAAAGATTATTTTCTTAAGTAAATAATTACTTAGAAGAAATCAAAGATCTGATAACGACAAAACATAAAATATTTTTCTAGGCAGATTACATTAAAAGTAAAGAAAAATCTTTTTTTTACAATTTATTATGAAGACCAGACCAGTAGTCTAAGAAAAATTTGTCCTCTTAACAGACAGAAAACCAAATTATAATTTGCAGCAGTGTATTTCTGATATTAAAACTCATTTTTAAATAAATTCATTTTATTCTTAGTCACCTTGACAGCACATTAAAATTCCTTTTCAAAGATTCCTTTTCTACAAACCTTCTAAACTTTCTTTTTAACATTCAGATGTTGTCCTAACTTTCCTCTCTCTAAATAAACAGGCTCACTTTAGGACAAAATTACTTTTTTTAAAAAAATATTTTATTTATTTATGTGAGAGAGAGAGGAGAGAGCACAAGCAGTGGGAGCGGCAGAGGGAGAGGGAGAAGTAGGTCCCCTGCTGAGCAGGGAGCCTGACTTGGGGCTCGATCCCAGGACCCTGGGACCATGACCTGAGCTGAAGGCAGATGCTTAACTGACTGAGTCACCCAGGTGCCCCACTTTTTTTTTTAAGTAGGCTCTGCACCCAACGTGGGGCTTGAACTCATGACCCTAAGACAAAGAGCCACATGCTCTACAGACTGAGCCAGGAAGGCACCCAAAAATTACTTTTTTTAAGTTAAAATGTCTATAATAATTTTTTTAATTTATTAAGCTTTTATTTTAATTCCAGTATAGTAAATAAACAGTGCTATATTAGTTTCAGGTGTGCAATAGAGTGATTCAGCACTTCCATATATAACCTGGAGCTGATCACAACCAGTGCCCTCCTTAATCCCCATCACCTATTTCATCCATTCCCCCGACCCCTGACCTCCCCTCTGGTAACCATCAGTTTGTTCTCTATAGCTAAGAGTCTGTTTCTTGGTTTATCTCTCTCTTTCTCTTTTTTCCCCTTTGCTAATTTATTTTGTTTCTTAAATCCCACAGGAGTGAAATCATATGGTATTTGCCTTTCTCTGACTTATTTTGCTTAGCATTATCCTCTCTAGATCCATCCATGTTGTTGTAAATAGCAAGATTTCATTCTTTTTTCATAGCTGAATAATATTCATTATATATATGTACACTGCATCTTCTTTATCAACAGACACTTGGGCTATGTCCATAATATGGCTATTGTAAATAATGCTGCAGTAAACACTGGGGTGCATGTATCCTTTTGAATTAGTGTTTTTGTATTTTTTGGGTAAATACCTAGTAGTGCAATTGCTGGATCATAGGGTAGCTCTCTTTTTAATTTTTTGAGAACCTCCATACTATTTTCCCCAGTAGCTGCAGCAATTGGCATTCCCACCAACACTGCAAGAGGGTTCCTTTTTATCCACATTCTCACCAACACTTGCTGTTTCTTATGTTTTTGATTTTACCCATTCCGACAGGTGTGAGGTGATACTTCATTGTAGTTTTGATTTGTATTTTCCTGATGATGAGTGAGATTGAGCATCTCTTCATGTGTCTGTTGGCCATCTGATGTCTTCTTTGGACAAATGTCTGTTCATGTCTTCTGCCCATTGTTTAATTGGATTATTTGGTTTTTTTGAGTGTTGAGTTATATAAGTTCTTTATATATTTTGGATACTAACCCATTATCAGTCATTTGCAAATATCTTCTCCCATTCTGTAGGTTACTTTTAGTTTTGTTGATTGTTTCCTTCTCTGTGCAGAAGCTTTTTATTTTGATGTAGTCCCAATAGTTTGTTTTTGTTTTTATTTCCCTTGCCTCAGGAGATATATCTAGAAAGATGTTGCTATGGCCGATGTCAGAGAAATTACTGCCTGTGCTCTGTTCTAGGATTTTTATGGTTTCAGGTCTCACATTTAGGGCTTTAATCCATTTGAGTTTAAGAAAGTGGTCCAGTTTCATTCTTTCACATGTTGCTGTCCAGTTTTCCCAATACAATTTGTTGAAGAGACTTTTTTCCCATTGCATATTCTTTCCTGCTTTGTCCAAGATTAACTGACCATATAATTGTGGGTTTATTTCTGGGTTTTCTATTCTGTTCCATTGATCTATGTGTCTATTTTAGGACAAAACTACTTTTAACAAAAATGCATTTCCATTCCTCATACCTTCTTTTACCAAAAGCTTTTACCAAACATGCTACTTTTCTTGCATTTGGAGATGTTTCCCTTATTATCTCTAGTAGCTCTAACCACATATATTAAGTAGAATTCTTAACCCTTAAGAAACTAATTTCTAGTGAAAACTAAGCAGTAAGTAATTGTGAATTGTCTGTTACACCAGCATTCTTTAAATTGGCAAATTTATGAATACATTTAATAATTTCTAGAAACGTGCTTCTTCATAATACAATCTTTAAATGAAGCACAAAACATGTTTACTAACAGGCCCAAATTTATCTTTAGTTTGTCTTTAATAAGGAAGCCAAAAGTAGATAAACCTATGTTCAGTATTTAATGTTTCATTATTTTATCTTACTTGGAAATGATCTAGTCAATGAATTTCCATCATTTCAATTAACTTAGCAAAATTCTAAAATTTCAGGTTACCAAAAAGATTTTGGAAACTATTTTTTTTAAAGATTTTATTTATTTATTTGACAGAGAGAGACACAGCGAGAAAAGGAACACAAGCAGGGAGAGTGGGAGAGGGAGAAGCAGGCTTCCCCTCAGAGCAGGGAGCCCGATGCGGGCCTCGATCCCAGGACCCTGGGATCATGACCTGAACCAAAGGCAGATGCTTAACCGACTGAGCCACCCAGGCGCCCTTTGGAAACTATTTTTAAGTATACATACCATAACTCGTAATTTTTGCTGAGAAGTTTACGTAAAAACTGGTATCTTACGTACAGCTATCTAAATCATTTGCTCCCAACAAAAATGGTTAGATTAACCCACAAAAACTTCATGAGACATTATACAAAATCAGCCATCATCCTGTTATTTTTTTGGTGACAAATGCTACAATGGAGATAACATGAATTTATGTGACTAATAAACCCAGGTAAAACAGAATTGTGTATCTGCATCATATTCAGTGTTGATAAGTCTAATAAGATGTGTATATTCATTAAGCCAACAAACTTAAACTAGCTTTTATTTTCCAAAAATTATCTTTGGTCACATGATTCATTTCAACTCATTTCTATTATATTTCTCAGATACAGAAATGCTTAATTTATAAGCACTGAGTTTTAATACAATTAAATAGAGCTCTTTACAAATTAATTTTGGAAATACTGTCCAGAAGCAGAAAATACCACACTCTATAATAGACAAATATAAACATATAACTTATTGTTTTAAAACTATAATACTCATTTATAAACAACAGTTGGAATAATATAAGTCTACTTGCCCAGATTGCTAAAGTCTTTTACTATTTATAGAGAAGACTCTTAAGATTTGTATTTCTCCATGGAAATAATCTTAAGGAGGCTATGGTCTAGGGTTTGAGCTAGACACCCCTTTTTGTATTTGGTATTTTTAAGGTGTCTTTTTTTCCCTTCCTTAGGTCTTAGATGAGTGTGGGGGCTGTTTTATATACCTCCTGGGGTGTTTACATTTCAAAGACATGGTAAGATTTATATCTTCAAGGGATAGAGGACGAATTCAAGTTCCTTCAGAAAGGACTTTGGTTTCCTAAAGCCAATAATTTACTAGCCTTTTGTGATAAATAAGGAAAGTTTTAGGATTGGTAAAAAAGAATAAGAATAGATGAACTTTGGATTGCCCCTAGAGCCTCATTTTTTCATTTTTCAAAGATTTGTAAGGTATGGACAGTTACTTTCAATTTTTTTTAAAGTGAAGAATATTTGTTTTTCCATTGTTTTCATTTTTTTTTTTACAA
This sequence comes from Halichoerus grypus, assembly GCF_964656455.1. Taxonomy (NCBI): domain Eukaryota; kingdom Metazoa; phylum Chordata; class Mammalia; order Carnivora; family Phocidae; genus Halichoerus; species Halichoerus grypus. Next base: position 94,954,805 of record NC_135727.1, read on the forward strand.
TATCTGCAAATATCTGAAGGTAAATAGTAAAGGATCTGAGCATACCTTGATTTTTGTTCCAAGTTTAATTTCTTTTTTTCCGTTTTATTATGGGAGTCCTTGAGGATAGTTGTTATACTAATAAGACAATTGAGAGCTCCCTAAAAAGACTTTTTTCTTTCAAATATGGCCAATTTAAACGATCCATTGTCTAGCTATTGACGAGGAGGCCCTATTAATCTCAATAGCTACTCAAACCAATAGCATTTTTATGGCTTAACCAGGGATGCAAGAGGCATCCCCAAAGGAGAGGGCAAAAATGTAGCCCTCCCCGGATCCAGAAAGTTCACCTCTCAAAGTCAGCCTAAGAAAGCAAAGGCCTTCATTGTATAGAGGGTAAGGAAGTGAAAACAGTGAAACAGTGAAGGTAGTGAAAACCGTGTTTCTGGCCTCCCACAAAAATGTAAAATACCTCCGATTATAGACCCTCTAATCTGTGATACTTGGTAGGAACTACTGGAATAGGATTTTTCCAGCAGCAGCAAAGCAACAAATGTTGAAAAGACAAAGACTCTTTATGGACTGGGACCCCTTATGATGCAGTCCCTGGAGAGGTGGCCTAGCTGGACGAAGAGTTGCTGAGATGCCAGTTGCAAGCTCCGGTGGTTACCTGTTCTGACCAGCTGGCTTATTGGATCCATGCTCTATTCCACTGTCTGCCAGATGTATGCTGGTATGTGCACACTCCAGATGGCAGAGACCAGAGACCATATTCTCACTGGTTATGAAGCCAAGCTCTCAAGACATACAATAAGATGAATGGGAAACCCCATCCAGTTTTTCTTACATATTCATTAAGAGCTTTAGCTAAACCTTGGGTCTCTTGGAGCCAAACAAATACCGAGGAGGGATGGGCTTCAGGGTTGGAGAGTGTGTTTTGTTTTACAGTGTACCTTGTACAGAAAATGTCATGAGGTTGGCAGGTGCCCTAGTGTCAATCTAAACCATTCCCTGAAGAATTGAATCTAACACAGGTATCTTTGGGTTAGGTGGTGAGCCTTCCCACAGCTCTTAAGTACTTGACCTCTGCCCACTAATTTTGTCACCTTCGCTTCCAAGACGTCCCTTAGCAGTCCCTTTAATTCATGTGCATATTAACCCACAGCAAAGTTTATCTAAACAGATGCCAATCTGGCGTGAGAAAATAAAATAAAATAAGCAAATGCCAATCTGATGAGAACTATGAACTTGCCAGCCTGCTTTCTTACCCTGTGTTTTTTCCTGCCTAAAACAAATGACACAAAAGACAAAGACAAAAGCCGTCACTATCTCTGGGAGGAAATGGATCAGTAAAATCCAGAATACTCATTACCAAATTTACCAGAGTCGCTAATCTGAAGGAACTAATTCCACAAATAGTTTTGCCTACTAATCTAAATTTAGAGAGAGAGGAAAGATACTCTCACCACTTTTATTTCCATTAGACCCTGCAGGCAGAGATCTGGGAGACTGACCTGGTTAGAAGTCTTACCTTCTGCCACGTTTTGTGAGATGTCCCAGACTCTCTGATCGCAGTAGTCCCTAGGTGAGTAATGTTTAGCCAGTTAAAGTTTATCCTGATGAGTATGCCACCTGTTGGGGAGGAAACATGTTTCTTACCATTCAAGTTTTTCTGGCTGGTCTAAGAATTAAATTGACATGAGGCAGATTAACAGGAGAAGGTCAAATGTAATTACGTTCATATGGGGAATCCACATAAACATAAGAGATTCCAGAAACAGGCAAAATGAAGTGTATGTGTCATCCTGGACTAAGGAGAAAGGCTAAAGTTCTGGTGTTTCAAAGGAAGGAAGGATGGGAAGAGTATGTATGAATAAATACATAAATACATAAAATCTTTAAAAATCTTTAAAAAATAATCAGCTGGAAACAATTTACATGCCATACCTCATCTTAGCCAAAAAGCCAAGATGTGATAACAATTTACATGCCAAAGAGATACATTTTGTCGTGGCAAATATTGCCCCCTTCATATTTACATTTTGTCTAGTTTTTTTGTTTTGTTCTCAGTATTTTTCAGTAAGTAGATTGGTCTAATTTATCAAAACAGCCATCATGAAAAGCTTTCCTTTTACTGTTCCCTCCTAGCCCAGTAACACCTTGCCACTATTCCTGCTTCTATTGCCTTCCCAATTACACCATTAGACAAATAGCTCAAATGCTGAGAAAGGGCTTTTTCACAGACAATATTTAATGGATATAAACAATCCTCTGTTCTGTAAGGAAAATTGATAGTGGAAAAGAATAAATGTCCTACAGCTTAGAATAGAGCAGGATCCCTATGTCCTATACATTCCTTGGCTTAGAGCATAATACTCTGTTCACAGGGAACATCAATTCTGCAGCTGGGTTCTGATTTACTCCACAGTGGCCATAAGAATGTTCTGGGGGCAAGACTTCAATCAGCACATGTGATTCCTTCCTTTTGTCTTTATTCAAGTTGCTTTCGCGCTTGAAAGAATTATGGAAGTTAGGGAAGAATGAGGAGCAGAGGCAGAATGACAAATGCCATATGCAATATTCCATCACTCTACCTCAAAAAAACACATACCATTCTCTTCTGATAACCAGTGTAGTAAGTGTTACCCAACAGGTATCCATTTGATCTCCTTGTACCCTAGATTTCTTCCCACCCCAATGTGCCGATTTTAATAGTCCTAAGGATCTGTTTGCTCAAAGTTATGCTTTCTGCATGATAAAAACTACCTAATTCTCATCCTATTTGTGTATTTCTCTTCCCAAGATACGAATATTTTAGTGATCTTTTCATTCCATGTTTTGACTTCAGTGATTACTCCTCATGCAAATAGACTTTAGGGGGATATTTGTGGGCAAATAGTGTTTATGATGTACTAGCCTTGTCTTCTCATTTCGTATCATCTTCTAAAGATGCCAGGACAATTCTAAGGATCTAGAAATCCCCAAGTTAATATTTCTCCCACTGTAATACAGAAAACAATGTACAAAATCATAACTTTTCCTGATTTTATGATACAGATGAACATCTTAAGGCAACAATGTAAAGCGAATTCCAAAGGGTAACAGGCCCCAGCAAGGAAAGAATAAAAGATGTTTCCCTCTGCCAGGTATTAATGAGAAAGATTAGGAGGAAGGCAGGAGACCTGAGAGCGCAGGCATGAAACACCACCCAATTATTACACCCTTTTCTCATGTGAAGCAAAACCCATAAGCCATTGGCAGAAGGCCAGGAAATCCTCTTTTACTCAGATCTAGGCAAAGACCACCTGACACTGTGGAAATGGTAGACACCCTCCTGTGATCCAGGCAAAGATTGATTGCTTTGGGGCTAGGAGTAGTTGAACAGCCATGTGTCCCTGGGAAAGAAGTAAAAAACCCTCCTTCCCCAAGTCACAAGCAGGGCGCCTGGGTGACTCAGTCAGTTAAACCTCTGCCTTCGGCTCAGGTCATGATCCCAGGGTTCTGGGATCAAGTCCCACATTGCGTTCCCTGCTCAGCGGGGAGTCGGCTTCTCCCTCTGCCCCTCCCCCCACTCATGCTCCCGTGCTCGCTCGCTCTCTCTCGCGCGCGCGCGCGCAAAAATAAAAAACAAAACAAAACAAAAAAAACCAAGTCACAAGCAAAAGTAAACTGTTATTATGGGATATACAGGAAACCTGCTTATAACCATACCGTGTGCCTTACACTAAGTATGGAGAAATGGCAATCTACCAATTGTGGAAAGTACTGGAAACCATCTCATCGCTGTTCTCAAGAATAATATGCTCCTCTTGAAGGAAGAGTAAAATCAAAAGCCTTTTACCCCGGCAGAGGAGCAGGAAACCCTCTCCTATCCCAGATCCTCTATAGGTACAAGAAAAAGTTTGGTTGGCATAGCAGTAAGAAGGGCAGGAATGCTGAGAAATCCTCACTCCATATTTCCAGGTATTTGTAGCTCAAGACTGAGGCTGACTGAATGTGGACATCACCAATGAGGGTGGGTGAAAAAGTTTTTGGGTGCAAAGAAAGAAAATTTAATGCCAACAGACCTGGTCTGCAATAAGCAAAAGAGTAATTTTTTTGCAGGAATGAAGGTACTAGATGCCAGAGGGACACTTGGCTGTACCTAAAGAAATAGAGTGCTAGAGATAGTAAACATGAAGGTGACTGTAAAAGTCTTTTTCACATTTTCAGTGTTTTTAAAGAAATCAGGAATGTTAGCACTGTTTTGTGGGATTTCTGACATATGTGGAAGGGACATACATGTAGCAGTAAAGTGTATATCGAGAGTGGGACAAAGGACAGGTGATAGAAAATGGAAGTGTACTGTTTTAAGGGTCCTATACTGTACACAAAGTGTGTAATATTATTTCAAGGTATAATGCGATAAATTCAATTTGTGTATTGTAAACACTAAAGCAACCACTAAAGATTTGACAAATAATGTAGGTACAATAAAAACAAAAAACATTCAATTAATGCAAAAGTAAGGGTAAAAAGAGGGAAAAAAGGACTAAGAAAATATGGAAGTAATAGAAAGAAAGGGGAAAGATGATAACAGCCATATAAAGAGTTATAGAAAATGGAAGTATTCTAAGCATTATATTTAAGACTGAAGGTTTCAGGTTGGTTTAAAAAAGTAAAATCCAACTCTATGCCAACTATCAGAAACCTACCTCAAATATAAAGACATTGATTGCTTATAAACAAAAGAATAGAAAAACATATACCAGGAGAAGAGTAATCAAAAGAAAGCTGGGTTGGTTGTAATAATATCACAAAAAGTAGGTTTCATAATAAAACATATTACTAGTGATAAAGAGGGATTATATAAAGTTAAATGGATTGATTATTTAAGACATCATGGCAATCCCAAATGTGTATGAAACTACTACAGGGCATCACATACAGAAAGCAAAAGCTAATAGAACTGACATAAGAAATAGACGCAGCACAATTTTGATTTCAGTTTTCAACACTTATCTTTCATTAATTGATGGAACAAATAGACAAAAAATCATCAACAGTGCAGTCCTGAACAACACTGTAAACCAACTTGATCTGATTGATGGTTATAGAGCACTTCACCCAACAACAGAATACACATTCTTTTCAAGAGTACATGGAACATTCACCAAGTTAGATCATATTCTGGGCCATAAGATAAATCTTACCAATTTAAAGTTACTTAAAGCATTAAAAACATTGTTTCCACATGGAATTAAATTGAAAATCAAGAGAAGGGCTAAGAGAAAGGTATGTGGAAAATCCTAAAATATTTGGAAATTAAGCAACTCGTGCCTGAAGGCAAAAATCCCAAGGAACATTTAGTAACTGTTTTTAATTCAAAGAATTAAAATAACATATCAAAATTTCTGGTTCATAGCTAAAGCCATGTATGTTTCCAACTTAAGAAATTAGAAGTGGAAGAACACATTGAGCCCAAAGCAAGCAGAAGGAAGGAGATAATAAGAGCAGAAATTAATAAAATAGACCACAAAAAACCCCAGAAATCAGTGAAACCATAAGTTTGTTTTTTGAAAATGCCAATAGAATTGATAAATGCTTTGATTTATCAAGAAAAACAGTACACAAATTACTAATATCAGGAAAAACAAGAGAGACATCACTATGGGTCATATAGATATTAAATAATTATTCCCAATAAATTTGATGATGTAAATGAAATGAGCAAGTTCCTTGAAAGACACATAATATCAAAGCTCACTTAGGAAGAAATAGATAACCTGATTAACTCTCTCTATATAAAGGAGATTGAATTTGTTGTAGTGGATTACCTTCTCTGGAAAGAAAGAGAGAGGAAGAGAGAGAGAATGATTTTTATAAAAAGCCAGACCTATATGGTTTCACTTTTGAATTCCATCAAATGTTAAAAGATGAGATAGTACTAGCTCTACACAAGCTTGTATTGAAAATAGAAGTGGAGTAAATACTTCTCAGATGATTTTATAAATTTGGTATTTATAAATTTGGTATTACTCTGATACCAAATGTAGACAAAGATATTACAATAAAATCAAAAAAAATATGGATGAAAATTTTCTTATGGAAGTATTAGAAAATCAAATCAGTAAAATTTTAAAAGGATAGTCATGACCAACTGGGTTATACCCTAGCAATACAAATTTGTTAACATTAAAAATCAATATAATTCATCATATTAGTAGTATAAAAAGAAAAATGCATGTGTTCATCTTAATAGATACAAATGATCGTTTGGCAAAAATTCAACATCCATTCATGGTAAAAAAAAAATCTTAGCAAACTGAAAATATTAAGGAATTTCACTCAACCTGATGAATCACTCAACCTGATCTTTAATACACAGCTAACATAATAATGAATTGTGAGGGACTAAACAGCTTCACACAATGATTAGGAATGAGGCAAGTATGTGAGCTCTCCACTTATTCAGTATTGTGCTGACGAGTCTAGCTAGTACAATAGGGCAGGAAAAAGAAATGTGCACAGGTTGGAAAGAAAGAAATTCTTTTTATTCTTTTTTTTTTTTTTTTAAAGATTTTATTTATTTATTTATTTATTTATTTCACAGAGACAGAGATAGCGAGAGCAGAAACACAAGCAGCGGGAGTGGGAGAGGGAGAAGCAGGCTTCCCGCCGAGCAGGGAGCCCGATGTGGGACTCGATCCCAGGACCCTGGGATCATGACCTGAGCCGAAGGCAGACGCTTAACGACTGAGCCACCCAGGCGCCCGAAATTCTTTTTATTCTTATGTGACATGACCATCTGCAAAGAAGATACCAAAGTATCTACCAGAAATGCACTACAATTAATAAACCACCTTATCAAGATTTATGAATACAAAGCCAGTGCCCAAAGTCAATTATATTTCCATATACTGAGAAGGGATGATCATAAAAAGACGTCTTAGAATGAATCTATAATAGCATCAAAAATAAATACTTAGGAGTAATCTCGAAAAAAATATGTTGAAGTGTTGCATTATCTCTAGAAAACATTACTGGGAGAAGTTTTAAGACAAGTAGAGAGATATACTGTGTTCATGGATCAGAAGAATCACTGTAGGTAATACATGAATTCTCCATGATATTTTCTTGTATACTAGAGAGATGTCTTGCTCATATTAGGGAATAACCTGTGTTTAAATCTTACATCACATGGGCACTTACTTCACATGGGATTAGGTGGGCCTGTTCACACCTTGGTCTCCTTCTCTAGACTGCTTCTTGAAGGCTGGTGCTTAGTAAACTATTGGTGAACCAAAAAATGGCTAGGAGTTTTGTATGTCCTGATTTTTAATTCTAACCTATTTCACAAGAAATAAAGTAAAAGAGGATATCTTTATCACTCTAAACATAATAATAAATCTAGCACATTCTACTCTGTAACAGTAAGTGAGAAATTCCCAATCAGTGGAAAATTAGGAAGAGAATATAACCTGAAAAAACACTTTTATTCGGGGAAGAGAAATTAACCTTTTTCTTTTCCCTGTACTTCCATCAAAATTTTATTTCTATTGGTTGATTTCTATCAATTATTTTTAAATTATTTCTTGGTGAAGTCCCCAAACTGCAAATGTTAGTTTTTGTTGATTATTTTCTTTCCAAAATTAAGATCTTAATCTGCCTTTATCATTGGAATGTCCCATTCATTTAATTCATACAAAAATATAAAAGGAAAGAATTTTACTTTTGCAGTTTTATGTAGAGAATGTTTTAAAATATGTATGGCAGCTCTGCCCGTGTATTATTTTAACTGCCTTCTCTGACATCTCTAATAGTTCAACATTTCCATATGTTGCAGATGTGTCCTCTAGGTTTAAAGGATATATATACTGGCGCCTGGGTGGCTCAGTCTGTTAAGCCTCTGCCTTCGGTTCAGGTCACGATTGAGCCCCAAGCTCCGTGTCAGGCTCCCTGCTCAGCAGGGAGCCTGCTTTTCCCTCTCCCTCTGCCCCTCCCTCTGATCATGCTTTCTCTCTCTCTCTCAAATAAATAAATAAAATCTTTAAAAAAATTTAAAAATAATAAAGGATATATATGTCTATATAAATAAAGGATGTATGAGAAAGTACTCTAAGACCCCATGAATTTCTTCCTGGGATCCACATTTGCATAGAGCTTAGTGTTTAATTCAATAGAGGAAGGAAAAAAAGAATATATGAAATTTTTTCAAAAGCAATTACCCCCTTTTTTTAAAAAAAAAAACAGCATATGATTTTCTTTTTTTCTTTTTTTATTGTTCTGTTAATCACCATACATTACATCATTAGTTTTAGATGTAGTGTTCCATGATTCATTGTTTGTGCATAATACCCAGTGCTCCATGCAGAACGTGCCCTCTTTAATACCCATCACCGGGCTAACCCATCTTCCCACCTCCTCCCCCTAGAACCCTCAGTTTGTTTTTCAGAGTCCATCGTCTCTCATGGTTCATCACAATTACCCCTTTTAATACTCACTTGAAGCACACAAGGGTTAAATTTGCCTTATTTATATTAGAGAGCTATTGGCTCCTTTCACAGGGTGAGTGTTTTAAGAAAAAAGTATTTTTCTATTGTACGTGATGCATTTTCAAGTATAAAAATCCCAGCTATGCTATTATTGTTAGAAATAAATCTTGAGACCTCTGGTGTTTCCACTGGGGGACACAGAGCCATCCTCCTGGGATAAAGGTTATTAAAAAGTACCAGTGTGAATCAAGTCAGTTTATGAGCAGTGTGTGCAACGCATACAGTCTCCTTGAAAGCTTCTGTTAAGAAAGATATGGGCTGCAGAAGAACAACGTATCTGAACTTTACAGGTAGTCAATAATGAAAAAGTCCCAAGGCCCTTCATATATGTAAAGATGATCTTTCTTTTGATCAGCAGTATATTCCAGGAAAGTTAGAAGGTTATCGATATTGTTGTTAGGGTTTAGAGAATAAATAAAATCCTAATTTAAGCCTATTGCAGGAACTTGACAAGTCTAGGAGTCCTGTGTCAAAATATTACTTGATGAGAAAAGATCATTCCTTTATTATCTCTTGTGTGGCTCCAGACCACACAGGTTCATCTCATTTTCCAAATACACATCATTTACATCTCTCCATTTCTGCTCATGCAGTGCCCATTAGAGCCTTACCAGAAATATTCTCCCTCTCTTTCTGCTCATGTATGTCACCAATATTCCTTGACTTCTCTACAGCATTAAGCCATTGCTGACTACTCATTTACAGTGACTTTTTGCCCTTCTCTGATGTCTCGTGACACTAATCTGGAATATTTCTTTACCTTAAATCGCATGTCTCTTGTAATGTGCATCCTAAATTAAATATTTATCTTTCCAATTAGATTATTCACTTCATCATTTCAAGAATTAAATATATTTTTGGATCCTCTGAGGCAGTGTTTTTCAATTAGCGGGTCGTGCCCCATTAGTGGATTACAAAATCACCTTAATGGATCACGACTGGCAATTTTTTTTTTTTAGATTTTATTTATTTATTTGACAGAGTAAGAGAGCACAAGCAGGGGGAATGGCAGGCAGAGGGAGGGGGAGAAGCAGGCTCCCCACTAAGCATGGAGCCTGATATGGGGCTCCATCCCAGGACCCTGGGATCATGACCTGAGCAAAAGGCAGATGCTTAATCGACTGAGCCACCCAGGCGCCCCACGACTAGCAATGTTAAAAACAGTGATGACTCTACCCATTATGGCTATGATACAGAATTTGAGAAGAAAGTAAAAAAATTCACCCAAAATCCCAAAGTCAAAAATTTTCATAATTAATATTAAGTTAATTAATATTAAATTTTCATAATTAATATTTAACTAATATTAAAATTTCATAATTGATATTAAATTTCATAATATTAAATGCTGGAAAGTCATCAAAACCCCACTATGTAAAGATGGATCATCAAATAGAGAGGTGGGTGAACAGAAATAATTTTACAAAAAGGAGATCATTCTACAAAGTACTGTTTTTCACTAAAGTTGTTTCATGTAATTAACTGCCATCTGGTTTATAAATGGTGCTTAACCAGTAGGGAATCTTGACCTCTGTGATCGCTTTGGACCTCATTTGATTTAATATTGTTGGAAAAGAAACAACAGGCCCAGATTGGAGTCATTTGCCCCCCATGACAGTAAACCAAGGCTTAATTACAGTTTTAACCTCTTACGGGAATGTGACTTTAAGCTGTCAATGTGAAATTTCCTGATTCACACTGGTGAGGTAGTCTGCATGATAAAAACCCTGCAGTTCCCTTCTCACCAAAAGGTGACCTGGCCTGAAACAATCTTTCCTTTTGATTATTTAAAAAAGGTTCTACAGTGGCGCCTGGGTGGCTCTGTCTTTAAGTGTCTGCCTTTGGCTCAGGTCATGATCCCAGGGCCCTGGGATCGAGCCCCACATCAGGCTCCCTGCTCGGCGGAGAGCCTGCTTCTCCCTCTCCCACTCCCCCTGCTTGTGTTCCCTTTCTCTCTCTGTCAAATAAGTAGAATCTTTTAAAAAAAAATTTAAAAAAATAAAAAAGGATCTACAATGAAAAATTTCAAACCTCCATAAAAGTAGATAGAATAACACAATAAGTCCCTGTACTCCGTTCACTCAGGTTAAGCCGTTACCAAGATTTGCCATACTTTACCTTACTGTTTTTTGGTTTTACCATTACCAAAGTTGTTTAAAACAAATCCCAGATACACATATCTAAAAATTAGGGACATTTTCTTAAATAACCACAATGTCACTATCATACCCATAAAATTAACAGTATGCATTCCTGCCTCAGCCAGGAATATGTTTGCCCTAACTACAACTGTAGTGGATCCATTTCCAGGGCTGGGCCTTGCTGTTATTTAAAATTTGGATATTTTGTTCATCATGGAATTTTTTGCATCATTTTTGATTTTTTTTAATTTTTTTATTGTTATGTTAATCCCCATACATTACATCATTAGTTTTAGATGTAGTGTTCCATGATTCATTGTTTGTGCATAACACCCAGTGCTCCATGCAGAACGTGCCCTCCTCAATACCCATCACCAGGCTAACCCATCCTCCCACCCCCCTCCCCTCTAGAACCCTCAGTTTGTTTTTCAGAGTCCATCGTCTTTCATGGTTCGTCTCCCCCTCCGATTTCCCCCCCTTCATTCTTCCCCTCCTGCTATCTTCTTCTTTTTTTTTTTTCCTTAACATATATTGCATTATTTGTTTCAGAGGTACAGATCTGAGATTCAACAGTCTTGCACAATTCACAGCGCTTACCAGAGCACATACCCTCCCCAGTGTCTATCACCCGGTCACCCCATGCCTCCCACCCCACCCCCCACTCCAGCAACCCTCAGTTTGTTTCCTGAGATTAAGAATTCCTCATATCAGTGAGGTCATATGATACATGTCTTTCTCTGTTTGACTTATTTCACTCAGCATAATACCCTCCAGTTCGATCCACGTCGTTGCAAATGGCAAGATCTCATTCCTTTTGATGGCTGCATAACATTCCATTGTATATATGTACCACATCTTCTTTATCCATTCATCTGTCGATGGACATCTTGGCTCTTTCCATAGTTTGGCTATTGTGGACATTGCTGCTATAAACATCGGGGTGCACGTACCCTTTCGGATCCCTACTTTTGTATCTTTGGGGTAAATACCCAGGAGTGCAATTGCTGGATCGTATGGTAGCTCTATTTTCAACTTTTTGAGGAACCTCCATACTGTTTTCCAGAGTGGCTGCACCAGCTTGCATTCCCACCAACAGTGTAGGAGGGTTCCCCTTTCTCTGCATCCCTGCCAACATCTGTCATTTCCTGACTTGTTAATTTTAGCCATTCTGACTGGTGTGAGGTGATATCTCATTGAGGTTTTGATTTGGATTTCCCTGATGCAGAGCGATACTGAGCACTTTTTCATGTGTCTGTTGGCCATTTGGATGTCTTCTTTGGAAAAATGTCTGTTCATGTCTTCTGCCCATTTCTTGATTGGATTCTTTGTTCTTTGGGTGTTCAGTTTGATAAGTTCTTTATAGATTTTGGATACTAGCCCTTTATTTGATATGTCATTTGCAAATATCTTCTCCCATTCTGTCGGTTGTCTTTTGGTTTTGTTGACTGTTTCCTTTGCTTTGCAAAAGCTTTTTATCTTGATGAAGTCCCAATAGTTCATTTTTGCCCTTGCTTCCCTTGCCTTTGGCGATGTTTCTAGGAAGAAGTTGCTGTGGCTGAGGTCGAAGAGGTTGCTGCCTGTGTTCTCCTTTAGGATTTTGATGGACTCCTGTCTCACATTGAGGTCTTTCAACCATTTGGAGTCTATTTTTGTGTGTGGTGTAAGGAAATGGTCCAGTTTCATTCTTCTGCATGTGGCTATCCAATTTTCCCAACACCATTTGTTGAAGAGACTGTCTTTTTTCCATTGGACATTCTTTCCTGCTTTGTCAAAGATTAGACCATAGAGTTGAGGGTCCATTTCTGGGCTCTCTATTCTGTTCCATTGATCTATGTGTCTGTTTTTGTGCCAGTACCATACTGTCTTGATGATGACAGCTTTGTAATAGAGCTGGAAGTCCGGAATTGTGATGCCGCCAGCTTTGCTTTTCTTTTTCAACATTCCTCTGGCTATTCGGGGTCTTTTCTGGTTCCATACAAATTTTAGGATTATTTGTTCCATTTCTTTGAAAAAAGTGGATGGTATTTTGATGGGGATTGCATTGAATGTGTAGATTGCTCTAGGTAGTATTGACATCTTCACAATATTTGTTCTTCCAATCCATGAGCATGGAACATTTCTCCATTTCTTTGTCTTCCTCAGTTTCTTTCATGAGTATTTTATAGTTTTCTGAGTACAGATCCTTTGCCCCTTTGGTTAGATTTATGCCTAGGTATCTTATGGTTTTGGGTGCAATTGTAAATAGGATCGACTCCTTAATTTCTCTTTCTTCTGTCTTGTTGTTGGTGTATAGGAATGCCACTGATTTCTGGGCATTGATTTTATATCCTGCCACTATACTGAATTCCTGTATGAGTTCTAGCAGTTTTGGGGTGGAGTCTTTTGGGTTTTCCACATAAAGTATCCTATCATCTGCAAAGAGTGAGAGTTTGACGTCTTCTTTGCCGATTTGGATGCCTTTTATTTCTTTTTGTTGTCTGATTGCTGTGGCTAGGACTTCTAATACTATGTTGAATAGCAGTGGTGATAGTGGACATCCCTGCCGCATTCCTGATCTTAGGGGGAAAGCTCTCAGTTTTTCCCCATTGAGAATGATATTCGCTGTAGGTTTTTCATAGATGGCTTTTATGATATTGAGGTATGTACCCTCTATGCCTATACTCTGAAGAGTTTTGATCAAGAAAGGATGCTGTACTTTGTCAAATGCTTTTTCTGCATCTATTGAGAGGATCATATGATTCTTGTTCTTTCTTTTGTTAATGTATTGTATCACGTTGATTGATTTGTGGATGTTGAACCAACCTTGCAGCCCAGGGATAAATCCCACTTGGTCGTGGTGAATAATCCTTTTAATGTACTGTTGGATCCTATTGGCTAGTATTTTGGCGAGAATTTTTGCATCCATGTTCATCAGGGATATTAGTCTGTAATTCTCCTTTTTGATGGGGTCTTTGTCTGGTTTTGGGATCAAAGTAATGGTGGCCTCATAAAATGAGTTTGGAAGTTTTCCTTCCATTTCTATTTTTTGGAACAGTTTCAGAAGAATAGGTATTAATTCTTCTTTAAATGTTTGGTAGAATTCCTCTGGGAAGCCATCTGGCCCTGGGCTTTTGTTTGCTGGGAGATTTTTGATGACTGCTTCAATTTCCTTAGTGGTTATAGGTCTGTTCAGGTTTTCTATTTCTTCCTGGCTCAGTTTTGGTAGTTGATACATCTCTAGGAATGCATCCATTTCTTCCAGGTTATCTAATTTGCTGGCATAGAGTTGCTCATAATATGTTCTTATAATTGTTTGTATTTCTTCGGTGTTGGTTGTGATCTCTCCTCTTTCATTCATGATTTTGTTGATTTGGGTCATTTCTCTTTTCTTTTTGATAAGTCTGGCCAGGGGTTTATCAATCTTGTTAATTCTTTCAAAGAACCAGTTCCTAGTTTCGTTGATCTGTTATACTGTTCTTTTAGTTTCTATTTCATTGATTTCTGCTCTGATCTTTATTATTTCTCTTCTCCTGCTGGGTTTAGGCTTTATTTGCTGTTCTTTCTCCAGGTCCTTTAGGTGTAGGGTTAGGTTGTGTACTTGAGACCTTTCTTGTTTCTTGAGAAAGGCTTGTATTGCTATCTACTTTCCTCTTAGGACTGCCTTTGCTGCATCCCAAAGATTTTGAACAGTTGTGTTTTCATTTTCATTGGTTTCCATGAATTTTTTAAATTCTTCTTTAATTTCCTGGTTGACCCATTCATTCTTTAGTAGGATGCTCTTTAGCCTCCATGTATTTGAGTTCTTTCCGACTTTCCTCTTGTGATTGAGTTCTAGTTTCAAAGCATTGTGGTCTGAAAATAGGCAGGGAATGATCCCAATCTTTTGGTACCTGTTGAGACCTGATTTATCACCTAGGATGTGATCGATTCTGGAGAATGTTCCATGGGCACTAGAGAAGAATGTGTATTCCGTTGCTTTGGGATGGAATGTTCTGAATATGTCTGTGAAGTCCATTTGGTCCAGTGTGTCATTTAAAGTCTTTATTTCCTTGTTGATCTTTTGCTTAGACGATCTGTCCATTTCAGTGAGGGGGGTGTTAAAGTCTCCCACTATTATTGTATTGTTGTCGATGTGTTTCTTTGCTTTTGTTATTAATTGCCTTATATAATTGGCTGCTCCCATGTTAGGGGCATAGATATTTACAATTGTTAGATCTTCTTGTTGGATAGACCCTTTAAGTAGGATATAGTGTCCTTCCTCATCCCTTATTACAGTCTTTGGTTTAAAATCTAATTTGTCTGATATAAGGATTGCCACCCCAGCTTTCTTTTGGTGTCCATGAGCATGGTAAACGGTTTTCCACCCCCTCCCACTTTCAATTTGGGGGTGTCTTTGGGTCTAAAATGAGTCTCTTGCAGACAGCATATGGATGGGTCTTGTTTTTTAATCCAATCTGATAGCCTGTGTCTTTTGATTGGGGCATTTAGCCCATTTACATTCAGGGTAACTATTGAAAGATAGGAATTTAGTGCCATTGTATTGCCTGTAAGGTGACTGTTACTGTATATTGTCTGTGTTCCTTTCTGGTCTATGTTACTTTTAGGCTCTCTCTTTGCTTAGAGGACCCCTTTCAAGATTTCTTGTAGGGCTGGTTTTGTGTTTCCAAATTCCTTTAGTTTTTGTTTGTCCTGGAAGCTTTTTATCTCTCCTTCTATTTTCAATGACAGCCTAGCTGGATATAGTATTCTTGGCTGCACATTTTTCTCATTTAGTGCTCTGAATATATCCTGCCAGTCCTTTCTGGCCTGCCAGGTCTCTGTGGATAGGTCTGTTGCCAATCTAATGTTTCTACCATTGTAGGTTACATATCTCTTCTCCCGAGCTGCTTTCAGGATTTTCTCTTTGTCTCTGAGACTCGTAAGTTTTACTATTAGATGTCGGGGTGTTGACCTATTTTTATTGATTTTGAGAGGGGTTCTCTGTGCTTCCTGGATTTTGATGCCTGTTTCCTTCCCCAAATTAGGGAAGTTCTCTGCTATAATTTGCTCCATTATACATTCTGCCCCTCTCTCTCTTTCTTCTTCTTCTGGGATCCCAATTATTCTAATGTTGTTTCATCTTATGGTATCGCTTATCTCTCGAATTCTGCCCTCGTGATCCAGTAGTTGTTTATCTCTCTTTTTCTCAGCTTCTTTATTTTCCATCATTTGGTCTTCTATATCACTGATTCTCTCTTCTGACTCATTTATCCTAGCAGTTAGTGCCCCCATATTTGATTGCACCTCATTAATAGCCATTTTGATTTCTACTTGGTTAGATTTTAGTTCTTTTACTTCTCCAGAAAGGGTTTCTCTAATAACTTCCATGCTTTTTTCAAGCCCAGCTAGTATCTTTAAAGTGATGATTCTGAACTCTAGATCTGACATCGTACTAATGTCCATATTGAGTAGGTCCCTGGCAGTCGGTACTACCTCTTGTTCTTTTTGTTGAGGTGATTTTTTCCGTCTTGTCATTTTGTCCAGAGGAGAATGGATTAATGAGAGAACAAAATGCTAACAGGGTAACAACCTTCCCAGAAAATATACTCTAAACAAATCAGAAAAGACCTGAAGCAGTGGGAAAAGAAAGGGAAAGAGAGAAAAAAGAAAAAGAAAAAAAAAAAGAAAAAGATAAAGATAAAGATAAAAATAAACAAAAACAGAACAAAAAAAAACCAGAATGTGATCAAATATGATCAGGCTGGTATATAGATCAGTGCCACACACTAGATTTTGGGTGTATTTTGGTCTGTTTGAAGAAAGTGCCTCCCAAAATTTTAAAGAAAGAAAAACTTATATATGTACAAAAATGAGGGTTAATATGAAGGGATGGAATATGACTGTAAAGATGGAAATTATAAAAAATTTTATAAAAGGAATTGATAAGAACTTGTTTGAAAAAAGAAAGAAGCAGATTTAAAAAAAAAAGGGAGAGAATGTGATCAGGCAGGGGAGTAGAAAAAAACCATACACTAGAGATTTAGGGTATATTTTGATCTGTTAGAAGAAACTATCTCAAAATTTTAAAGAGAGAACAACTTATATATATATGCCAAAAATATGGGTAACTACTATGAAGGGATAGAATATGACTCTAAAAATGAAAAATAAAAATGAAAAATAAAAATGTTTTTTTAAAAAAGGGATTGATAAGATGTTGGTTGAAAAAGGGAAAAAGAAAAAATCAAAAAAAAAAAAGACAGTTAAAAAAAAATTAACTTTGAAAGACTAAAGAATCATGATAAAAAAGCCATGAATTCTATGTGCATTATTCCCCTAGCGCTGGAGTTCTGCCGTTCTCATTGATCAGTAAACTTGGTCTTGGCTGGCTGTTCTCGCTGATCTTCTGGGGGAGGGGCCTGTTGCCGTGGTTCCCAAATGTCTTTGCCGGAGGCCGAATTGCCCCGCCCTTGCCCGGTCCGGGCTAAGTAATCTGCTGGGGTTTGCTCTCCGGAGCTTTTGTTCCCTGCAAGCTTTCCCCACAGCTTTGGAGGACGAGAGTGAAAATGGCGGCCTCCCAATCTCTGCCTCTGAGGAGCCGAGAACTCGGGGTCCCGCTCCTCAGTGCGCCCCCAGAGAAAAGCCGTCAGTCACTCCTGTCTCCTGGTCTCAGGCCGCACTCCGTGCTCACCTGGCCGGTGACCGCGCGTTTCTCTCTGGCACCCGACCCCGTGTGGAGTCTCCAAACCCAGCAGATCCCTGCGGTGCTCTCCCATGCTGCTCCTCCCGGGGGAAGAAGGTGAGTCTCCCCGGATCTGCCGCTTGTTGGGTCCCTGCTGGAGGAGCAGGGGCCCGACTGTGCCGCGGATCACGGTTTATGGCAACCCCGAGCTGAGAGCCCGCTCCTCGGCTCCGTCTCTGCAGCCGGCTTCCCCGCTCCGATACCTGGGAGCTCTGCTGCACTCAGGCACCCCCGGTCTTTCTGTGACCCCAAGGGTCCTGAGACCACACTGTCCCATGAGGGTTCCACCCCCAGCTTAGCCACCGGAGTGACGTCCCTCAGCGGAGCAGACTTCTAAAAGTTCCGATTTTGTGCTCCGCGGCTCTATCACTTGCCAGCAGCGGCCGACGGAGGCCCCTCCCCCGCCGTCTATCCTCCCGAATATCGCCTCGGATTCACTTCTCTGCACGTCTTACCTTCCAGAAAGTGGTCGCTTTTCTGTTCAGAGAGTTGTTGCTCTTCTTTTCTTCGATCTCCTGTTGAGTTTGTAGGTGTTCAGAATGGTTTGATCCCTATCCAGCTGAATTCCTGAGAGGAGATGAAATCCAGGTCTCCTACTCCTCCGCCATCTTGCTCCGACCCCCCCTCATTTTTGATTTTTTAAAAAATACTTTATTAAAATATTTACCTTGGTTGATACACTTTTTGGTGCCTCCTTAAATTTTGTGCCCAAGGTGAGGGCCTCACTTCTCTTATACTGGTCTTAGCCCTGATGTGGACCCCAGAGATCACTTCCCCTGACAACACTGATGGGCATGAGCATCACCCAGCACTCCAGATTGAGTGAGTCCACTTCAGCTGCAGCAGAGAAGCTGACAGAACTTCTGTGCTAACTGAGCTGGGGAGGTGACATAATTGGCATTGGGGGATGTCCATGGGAGCAGCCACGGGCAAGAATGATAGACTCCAGTAGGTCTTTCCTAAAATTTAGCACTTTTTCCAGCATATGTTGGGCAGGAGATATTTTCCTCTACCCTTCAATATTCTTTTGGGTGGTCTAAGAATGAAATTGACATGAGACAAAGTAACAAGAGAAAATCAAATTTAATTATGTACATACAAGGGTTCAATAAGAATTTGAGGCCTGTAGGCAGTGAAGCAATTGAGGTTTATAGTCATCTAAAGCTAAAGAGATGGGAGGTAAGGGTTTGGGACTTTAAAGAGAAGGAAAACCCTTTACAGGAAAATGAAAAAGAATATGTTTGGTAAACAAATTTTTGCTGGGCCACACACAGAGAATAATTTTAACAGACTCTGCTACCTGTTCTCCCTGTCTACCACACTTAGTTCATTTTATATTGTAGTTATATATAGTGATACATAGATAGATCCATAGATTGAGCGATCCCTTCTTTTGGAGCAGGTCCTCTATCTAAATTCCTTTAGTCAGTTAGGGGAAAAGGCAAAGTTTCTTTCTGATCTTCTGTTTCTTAAAACTAATCAGCCTAAAATAATCCACATATCAAACAGGCACATTTTATGGTGCTAAATTTTGCCCCCCTCCTTACATATAAATGCCCCTCAGATTATTATATGCCTTTGGTCAATTTACAGAGCACTGACATGGTTGTTTTGTCAATTTTGTATAGCTTTGTAGTTCCTGTTTGGGGAGAAGATTTGCTTATGTCCCCACTTAGCCATGGTCAGAAGTCCAGCCTCAGTCAGCATTTTTATTATTTTTATGTCAATAATTAAAGGATTTTAAAGAAGTAAAGGAAATTCATAGCCAGTAAAAACAAGTCAGATCTGCAGGCTATTTGCAATATTTTTAAAAGGACTAACCAAAATAACCTACTCATTTCAATAAAGGTGTCCAGAATAATTAAAAAGGTGCCTTATCTTGCTTCTGTTGTAATCACATCATTTCAGCGTAGGAGCACAGTTACTTACTGCTGTTCAGAAGCTGTACTTGGTAGTTATAGATGTTTCTGATTAATGAAAAACAGAAAAACAAATTATGACTTAATAAATGAAGTTTATTTTCTAGACACTGTCTCTCAGAACATGAATTCCATGGGGGAAGGAAGTAATAAATAAGTGGTGTTTGGTGGTTGAAAGGTTGAGTCAGTACTTTAAAGAAAATTTAGAGCAGCCATTTCTCTTAAGCCCAGAGGATCTTGAAAGATGGAAGTGAGAGAAACATTTGCTTCAAAAGCTTCCCAGGAATGGCCTTGGGATTAGGAACGTGGCTCTCTTTTGATAAAAGAAATAAGTACACAGATAAAAATATTCTCTGTACTTCTTCATCTTTGTGAATGGCAACAGAATCCACAATTCCAACTGTGAAATAGTAATATTTTATATACATGTTCTTTTTTTTATTAAAGATTTTTATTCATTTGACAGAGAGAGAGAGTGCACGCGAGCACAGCAGGGGGAGCGGGAGAGGGAGAAGCAGGCCCCCCCTGAGCAGGGAGCCTGATGCGGGGCTCAATCCCAGGACCCTGGGATCATGACCTGAGCCGAAGGCAGAGGCTTAACCAACTGAGCCGCCCAGGCACCCCAATATACATGTTCTTTAAACACAAGGCATCCTTGTTTAAAAATGTCTGCCCCAGTGATGTCTGTTAACTGAAACCCAGAGAGTTCTTACATTAAGATATCATCTATGATGGCAGATAGTTTTTACAAGTGCAAATACTACTGGATGAGGTCTCAGACTCAGCCACAAAAAGATGTTAGGGAATGTGAATTAGAGAATTCTCTGAGAGAGCAAGAAGAAGGTAGGAGAACAAGGCACAGCAAGGCCTGATTGGCCCTCTAAAGAGGATTGTTCCTTGTCCAAAATGTTCTCAGGTACAAGTGCTAAAAACTGTGCTAGTATGTTGTAAGGAGACCAGGTCTTGTTAACTGGGGCTCCCTTTGTTTCTCTGAGGTCCCTATATGATAGGTCTGAATAGTCAAAAGTTACAAATCAAACTAACAAATTGGTGAATCTACAATACACATTGACAGATGCTACCTTTTTATCTTGGCAAACATACCTTCATAATAACAAAATTTAAAACTGTACATTTTTAAAAGCTAAACCACTAAAATTAATTATTATTGTATATACCTAGTTCTGTCGATGGGTTAATGATGTTTAGGTAAGTAATAAAATAAGGGAAATATAACATTAATTATTACATGTTTAATTCATGAAAGTCTTTTCGTGTCTTCATTTCAGCAAAATCCCTAATATATTCAATATTTCATATAATTTTTGAATGTTTAGTTCCATTGTTTACACTAATCTAAACCAAAATTAAGATTAAAAACCAAATACACAATTATAATTAATAACTATTTTTTAGTAAAAGGATTTTTAAAAACATTTTTATTTATTTATTTATTTATTTATTTATTTGAGAGCGAGAACAAGGGAGTAGGGGGAAGAGCAGAGGGAGAGGGACAAGCAGACTCTGCTTGAGTGTGGCCCCCAATGTGGCACTCAATCTCACGACCCTGAGGTCATGACCTGAACTGAAATCAAGAGTCGGATGCTCAACCGACTGAGCCACCTGGGCACCCCTTAGTAAAAGGTTTTTAACTAAAGCTGAAAATTTTTTAATTTGTAGAAAGCTAATGAAATCTTACCAAGTATTTTTATCAAAATTAAAACTAATAATTTTGGCATTCAATGTTGATTTAGTTGACAATTGAAAGAACTGGTACCATACTGCACCCGTTATGTCTGGGCCTATACATAATCAAATTTAAGAGTTCTATAAATGGTTTAGTTTTGCAAAATTTCCTTCAGATGCCACCTTGCAAACACCATGCTAATTTGTAGTGATTTCCAAAGAAAAGCAAGAAAATGGACCCTCAGCATTATTGGGAAATATTGCAATAGGCGGAAATCTATTGTGTTCCTGATTATCTGACAAGGATTTGAAAAGTGAGCCCTTTTCTCTTACTTTAGCACCTCTGCCATTCTAAGTCTCTTAGAAATCAAAAGAAGATTCTGTTTCCATTGTTAGCAAGGGCATACATCACAAAGCTTCTGAGCGCTGGCTGAGACATGACTGCCTTTAGTTTTGTGGACATCCTTCCAGGGGTTCTGAAATGGTGTCAGGTGTAAAAGCGGATGCTTAGAGGAGTGGGTTGTGTTGGGTTAGCACTGAGCACCAGAGCCTGAGTTCAAGGGATGCCCATATGTTCTTTCATGCATTTTTGTGTATGTATATTTGTGGTATTGGAGTCCTCTAAAACATGAGCCCTGGGGCCCTAGGTGTTCTTCTTCCCCTGGGTCTGAGAATAGTAGTAGGGAGAAAGTATGCACTAAATGTGGGAAATACCAAAGAGAAAAACCCCAAGGAGAGACTGCGAAATAAAAATTTCTTCCATGTATTTTAAGTTTGCTGGGGGATTTGTGATGTAAACACCCGAATCTACCTTCTTTTAAAAATATCTAAGTAACTCCACATTGCTTATGAATAATTCTGCAAATTGATTTTTTTTCCTCCAGTCAATATTGTCTTTCAAAATTTATCCAGGTTGATACATATGGATTAGCCCGAGTTCACTCATTTTAATGATATGTAGTATTCTGTGGTGTGAATGTACTACCATTTATTTACCTATTCTTGTGTTGATGGCCATTTATGTTGTTTTGAATGTTTCAGTATTACAAGTGAATGTTGCCAAATATTCATGTATGCCTCTTTGTGCAAATGTGTGAGTTTCTCTAAGTTATAGCCCAAAAAGGATGTTTAGGTAAAAGGGTATGTGTGTCATCTACTTCCTAGACACTGACAGATTGCACCAATTTACATTCTACCACCACCATATAAGAATTCTCATTTCTCTGTATCCTAGCTAAATCGGGGTAATGTCACACCAATGATAGGTATAAAACTGTATTTTATGCCTGGGTGGTGCAGTCGACTGAGCGACTGACTCTTGGCTTCAGCTCAGGTCCTGAGATTGAGCCCCAAATTAAGCTCTGCACTCAGCATGAGGATTGCTTGAGATTCTTTTTTTTTCTTTTAAAGATTTTATTTATTTATTTGAGAGAGAGAGAGACCCCGTGTGGATAAGTGGGGGAGGGTCAAAGGGAAAGGGGGAAGCAGACTCCCTGCTGAGCAGGGAGCCCAACTTGGGGCTTGATCCCAGGATCATGACCTGAGCCAAAGGCAGGTGCTTAACCAACTGAACCAACCAGGCGCTTGAGATTCTATCTCCTCCTCCCTCTGCCCCTTCCACTTGTGCTCTCTCTCTCTCAAATAAATAATAAATCTTCCAAAAAATATAAAACTGTATTTTATTATTATTTCAATTAGTACTTCCATGATTAATAGTGAGAGTGGTTATTTTTTTCAAATGTTTATTGACCTCTCAATGGTCCCCTTCTATGAAGTGCTTATTTAAATTCTTCATCCATTTTGGAGATATTGTGCTTTCATGAAAATGTAGCTTTTTTTTTTTTTAATTTATTTATTTGACAGAGAGAGGCACAGCGAGAGAGGGAACACAAGCAGGGAGAGCAAGAGAGGGAGAAGCAGGCTTCCTGCAGAGCAGAGAGCCCAATGTGGGGCTCGATCCCAGGACCCTGGGATCATGACCTGAGCCGAAGGCAGACGCTCAATGACTGAGCCACCCAGGCGCCCCTGAAAATGTAGCTTTGATGAATCACTCACAGTTTCTCTTTACCCTTAGGATACTTTGTTTCTCTTTTCAATTTTTAATTTAAAATTTTGACAATACATTTACTTGATTCAAGATTATATGAAAATCACACATGAGAAATCTCACCCCAGTTGAGCCCTCTTAACCCTACTGCCATGCAACCTCTACGTTTTTTCAATTTAACATTTTTTCAATTTAACATTTTGGTGTTTATTTTTTATTTCATTCTTTCTTTTTATATTTTATATTCTATATTCTTATTAATGGTTAATAATGAAATTGTTATTCTTACTGAAAAATAAAATAGACTACCCAGGTTAAGACATGATCATTACCACACCTTTAGAATTCCCTTTTTTGTTCTTCCTAGACTGACTGCATCTTCCTTTATATCCCTGGAGATAACCAGTATCATGGCTTTGCTTTTCCTTATAGTTTACCTCATCTATGACTTTATTCTACCTTCACATTTCATTGATAGTTGGGTTGAGTATGGGATTCAAGGTTGGAAGTCTTTTTCCTTCAGCATTTTTGAAAATACCAATTCATTTTCTTCTAGATTTCAGTGTTGCTAATGAAACAGTACTACTAGTGAAATATCTGTTGTTAATATTGGGAATTTTTCATGATCCTCCAATGTTATCTGCCCTCCACCCCCAGGAGCTTGAAGAATCTTTCCATCCCCAACATTCCTGAATTTCACAATAATGAATCCCTACCAAGGTAGAGTTTCACCTGTTGTGATGGACACTTAGTGGGCCTTTTTAATATGGAAATATATTTCCTTCAGGTTGATCCACTTTGTTGAATTATTTCATGGATGATTTCCTCCCTTCCATTTTTCTCTCTCTTATCTTTCCATGACTTATTATTTAGGTATTGTAATTCTACACCATTTGCCCATTTTTTACTTTTTCACTTCAATTTTCATTTTTTTCCTTCTAATTTCTGGGAGATTACCTCAAGAGACTTGAGTTCTAGACCCAATATTCAAATGAACTACCTGGGTCTTTTCCTAAATCTCAGTTTCATCATGTTTAGAAGGAATAAGCTAAACCATAAGATGTTTAATTGGCCTTCTAGCTCTAATTTGCTATGATTTTCAAGTTGAACCATCAGGTAGGCAGGCACGTCTATCTATTCCCTTTGTGTACAGATGAAGGAATTAAGTCTCAGAAAGTTTAAGATCAGAATTAGAACATATCCTTCTGACTCCTGGTCTAGTCTACCTTCCATTAGGCAATGTCACATAACACAATAATATCAGTCATGAAGGGAAAGTAGTTTGATTAAAATAATAAGTTGCTCTTAAAGTTGTCTTTCTGTACTGCACACATATGCCAATAAACTCTACCTACTCTAATTTTATCTTTCTCTCTACCTGTATCTCTGCCTCTATTCTTAATTTATCTATGATGATAATTCTTATTCAATAAAGTAGTCACAGCAGTAGGTATAATAAACTGCTAACAAATGATAATTAGTTTTCACACTAACAAATTAAATTGACACTCTTAACACTCAACTTTCTCCTTGAATAAAATACATTTTAAGCTTTGGAGGAATTGGACTCTTAAAGTTAGTTTTAATGCTGTGGTCCTGAATCTAAAGTATATCTTTCTCTTAATTATATAATATAGATCTTTTTTTTTTTTTAAAGATTTTATTTGACAGAGAGAGACACAGCGAGAGAGGGAACACAAGCAGGGGGAGTGGGAGAGGGAGAAGCAGGCCTCCCGCCGAGCAGGGAGCCCGATGTGGGACTCGATCCCAGGACCCCGTGATCATGACCTGAGCCGAAGGCAGACGCCCAACGACTGAGCCACCCAGGCGCCCCTAATATAGATCTTTGTTCAAATGTTTTACATCATTATTTTTTTCCTCAACTTAAATGCTGATCTTCACATCTTTCTTTTTCTCCATATTTAAATGATAAAACATAATATATATATAAGACAATGTATAAAATGTATTTTAGTTAAAGTAATAATACTAAAATTCCACATACCTGTCATCCACATTAACATTATAGAATATTATCACTACCTTAGAAGATAATCTGTGGTCCTCCCTGATTTCATCCTTCTGCCTGACCCTCAGGAAAATCCATAATCCTGACTGTATTAGTCAGCTTGGGCTGCTGTAACAAAATGCCAAAGATTGGGTGACTTAAGAGAAATTTATTCTCTCGTAGTTCTGGAGGCCTAGAAGTGCAAGATCAAGGTGGCAGCAGGTTTTGATTCTTCATAGACTTTGCTTCTTGGCTAGCAGATAGTCACTTTCTCACTATATATTCACATAGCCATCTCTCTGTACAAACATGCCTGCTGTCTTTCTCTGTATCTTAATCTTATACTGGACACCAGTCAGATTGGATTAGGTCCCACCCTAATGATCCCATTTTAAGTTAATTACCGCTTTAATGGCCCTGTCCAAATACAGTCACATTCTGAGGTACTGAGGATTAGAGTTTCAACATATGAATTTTGAGTGGACACCATTGAGCCCATCTTTAACACTGAGTTTTGTATCAGTTATACTTGCTATGATGTGAAAGTTTGTGTCCCTCCCCAAATTCATACGTTGAAACTTAATCTCTAAGGTGATGGTATTAGGAGGTGGGACCTCTGAGAGGTGATTAGTAGGTGGGACCTCTGGAAAGTGTATTAGTGCCTTTATAGATGTGGCCCAAGAAAGCTTCCTTGACCCCTTCTACCATGTGAGGATGCATTGGAAAAGTGGAGGCAGACTTTCCCCAGATGCCTCATTTGCCAGTGCTGTGATTGGGACTTCCATCCTCTAAAGCTGTGAGAAATAAATTTCTGCTGTTTATAATGCCCCCGTCTTTGGCATTTTGTTACAGCAGTTCAAACAGATGGGCTGCTTTGGACTCTGCATTGCCTTTGAGTCAACGGGCAAAGAGTGATCATGACTATCAAGGGGGATAATTGGACTACTGTTCCACAGCAGGGCAAGGAAGAGTATGTCTAAAATACAGGCAATCCCAGGGTGCCTGGGTGGCACAGTTGGTTAAGTGGCCAACTCTTGATTTTGGCTCAGGTCATGATCTCAGGGTCATGAGATCAAGCCCTGAGTCAGGCTCTGAGCTCAGCATGGAGTCTGCCTGAGATTCTCTCTGTCCCTCTCCCTCTGCCCCTCCTGCTCATGGTGTCTGTCTGTCTGTCTGTCTCTCTCAAAAAAAATAAAATAAAATCTTAAAAAATATACAGGCAATCCCTTAGGGCCTCTCTTAACATTACCGTGCCTTGTGATTAAGTGAATGGAAAGCTATAACAACCCAATCCAGGGAGGACTGCCAATGGCGTAGACCCCTCGGGAATGAAGGTTTAGGTCACTCCATCAGGTAAAGCTGCATGGTCAGCTGAGGTGCTTGCTGAAGGCAAAGGGAATATGTAATGGGTAGTGGAAGAAGATAGTTATAAATGCCAGCTATGACCACATGATCAGTTATAGAAACAGGGATTATAATTGTCATGAGTATTTCCTGATTTTGTTATGGATCCATATGTGTGTGTGTATATATAAGCAAATATCTTTGTTTTCTTTACTGTCCTATTCCCTTATCATATAACATAAGATGTATCAACTTTGTATCAGTATTTAACTATTGCTAATTTTATATCAGAGTATTTAAGTTGCATGATATCAGGAGAAGAGTAAACATCATTGAAAGAAGTTTACTTCCTCTTATGAGGAAGGGGTTAGGGCATTTTTGGTTTCCCCTGGGGTAGTTGTATTGTGTTCGGGAGAATTATGACCTGGTTATTCTCTTTATTTGCAGATTAAGCATGGTTTAAAGAGATGTGTATGGATGTTAAATTGACAAGGGATGGAACTGTGATGGTTAATTTGTGTGTCCATTTTCCTGGGCTATGGATGCCCACATAGCTGGTCAAACATATTTTCTAGGTGTATCTTTAAGGGTATTTCTTGAAGAAATTAGCATTTGAACTGATGAACTCTCTGAACAAAGCAGATGACCCTTCCCAATGTGAATGGGCATCATCTAATTTGTTAAGGGCCTGAATAGAAGAAAAAGTTAGAGAAAGGGCAGATTCACTCTCTTTCTCTGCTGGAGCTGACACTTCCATCTTCACTTGTCCTTGGACATTGGTACAACTGGTTCTCAGCTTTTTGGACTCTGATGGGGCTGTGATTAGACCATGAGGCCTTTGGTCTTGGACTGGGTTGTGCCACCAGCTTTCCTCATTCTTCAGCTTGTAGATGGCAGATTGTGGGATGCCTCAACTTACATAACCTTGTGAGCCAATTTTTGTAATAAATTTCCTCTCATATAGCTATATATATCATATTGGTTCTGTTTCTCTGGAGAACCCAGACTAATACAATGCCCTTGTTTTACTGTATATACATTTATCACTTGTCTTAATGTAAGCCGCTATAACAAAATGCCATAAACTGGGTGACTTATAAACAGCAGAAATTTATTTCTCACAGTCCCGGAGGCTGGAAGTCTGGGATCAGGGATCCAACATGGTTGGGTTCTGCTAAGAGTTCTCTTCTGGCTTGTACACTGCCAATTTCTTATTGTATATTCACGTGGTGGAGAGACGAGCAAAGGAAGGAAGCTCTCTTGTGACTCCAGTGAAGGCATTAATCCCAGTCATGAGGGCTCCACCCTTATGACTTCTAATCCCATATCTCTCCCAAAGGCTCCACTTCCCAATACCATCACATTGAGGGGTAAGGTATCAACATATGAATGCGGGGGGCACATTCAGTCTAGAGAACCACCTATGTATATCTACATGAACGGTACTTAGTTTTGCCAATTTTTGAACTATTAATGGAACCATGACTGTATTCCACCGAGACTTGCTGTTATTATTCCTTTGAGATACATGATTGATTTCCACTGCAGTTTTAGATTTTATTGCATGAATATACCCCAATTTATGTATTTACTATTAATGACATCTGGTTGTTTCTAGGTTTTTTTTTGGTATTATGAACATTGCTATTAGGAACCTTCTTGGACATGCTTTCTGGTGTATATTTGCAAGAATTTTCCTAAGCTTTTATACAATAGAAGAGAGAACTTCCAGCTTAGGGGATTTGTGTACAGTCAATTCTACTCAAGGTGCCTTTTATTTCTAGGCCCATTTTAATTTATTTTTTCACTCAATGACAGATGCTTCCAGTTGTTTCTCAAGTGACATCCCCCCTTTTTTCCTTTAGGAGAACCTTCATTTTTAGCTGAGTATATTACCACTAAGAATAGAGAATTTATTCTCAGCCCCCTGGCTAACATGAAAGCATGAATGTTGGTCGGGACTTTGTGGAAGGCTGCTTAAAGAATGCAAGTTTCCTGAGGACACCATCGGCTTCCATACCAGCTCTGGATTTCCAAACTGTGGACTTCAACATGAGAGAATAAATCTTGGTGTGTTTAAAAGCACTATCTTGCAGTCTGGGGACTTGTAGTGAAACACAGTTCCTAACTGAACACACTTTCAAATTTAATTTGATAATCTTGTTTCTGATACTTCAGCATGCAAAAAATATTTTAAATTTTCAGTTTGTTATCTCTCAAGTTGGATGATTCAGTGATACCTCTTAGAGAAAAATCTTTATTTTGAAACATCAGTTGTTACCCCAAGGAATAGGAGATCTTTGATAGGAACACTTGTTAGTCCCTAGGAAACGATAGCGGTTTTCCATCTAGCAGGAAGTCTCTGCCTTTAACAAGCCTTTCCGTGCAAAGGATTACAGAGGACGATGTAATTATTACCTAAGAAGTTATGATTAATCTCGCTGCACATTTTTCCCGTCTCCCTTCATAATTAACCACTAGTGCTATTTTTTTATCATTTTATGGTTCTGAAATATGACTCATAAGCAATATATTATTAGATTTACTTGTTTGGAGTCCATAAAATGGTAGGTTACTGTATTTTGTCTTTGGGGATCTGCTTTTTTCTCTCAAAATTAGGTTTCCAAGATTCATCCATGATTTAATGGGTCATTAAAGGCATGAATTAAGGTATAATTAGCTGTCATAATAGACAAACCCTGAAATCTCAATATTATAGCACAGGATAAGATGTGCTCAATATTATAACACAATAGTTCATTTCTCGCCTTCAGAAAGTCTAAAAAGCACATGCTTTAATAGTGGATGGCTCTCATCTAAGTGGTGAATCAGGAGCTTAGAATTCCTTCATCTTATCCTGTGCTATCCTCCACATATGGCTTCCTAGGTCACCATACTTATCTTCCTCCAAGCTGTTGAGGGAGGAAAAACATGCAGGACATTTCTGTAGATTATGACCGGAAATGAGACACATCACTTCCTCTCATGTTCCATTTGGGAAAGCTTAGTCGTATGGTGTGGCAGCCATGGAGATGTGCTTTTCATATCTCCCTCCAGCACAGAAGCTGCTGGAAGGAATTCAGTGAGCTGATGTCTTCCAGCTGCAGCACCTTTATTATCTATCCCAACATTTGAGCTAAGCCCATCTTCCCAGGCAGTTCCCAGCCAGTGACTCAGCACAGCAAGTGTACAAGGACCTGGACATTGCTGCCCCGTGCAGAATTTATCTATGGGCAATCTTTGTGCTGGAACTTCACATTGGGCTGCCCAAAACTTTCTCAAGGCTGCACTGCAGTCTGATATTCTTTTTATGCTCAATCCTGTCTTCCCCCCTCCTTTCTCATTGGTCTGATCTGTGTCATGATTTGAAGGCTTTCCCTACCTACTCTTGCTCTGTCTGCCATTTCTTGTTCACAGGGCTCACCCTCAATAAAACTCTTGTATGCCTAATTCCACCATTGTGTTGTCTTCTCAGAGGATTCCAAATGATACCCATGATCACACATAAACATAAGTGAGGCTGGAAAATGTAGTCGAGCTGTATGACCAGAAAGAAGAGGAAAGAGGTGCAATGATCAGCTAATCAGTACGTGCCATAATTTACCTGTCATTTTTATTGATATATGATAATCCTTTTATAAATATGCCACAATCTATTTTATTCATTTTCCTATAAATGGACAATTGGGTTTTTCTGAGTTTTGGGTTTTTTTTTTTTTGTTTTTTTTTTTTTTTACAATTACAAGTATTGCTGCCATGAAGAATCTTACATGTATTCTGGAGCATAGTTTTGAGAGTTTCCTTTAGTCATAGGTACTTACAGGTAGGATTGTTAAAATGTAAGATGTACCCATGTTCAACTTTGTAAGATGATGCCCAGTTATTTTCCAAGAAGTTGTATCAATTTATATGCATGGTAGCAATGTATAAGGGTTCCCTTTGATCTACCTTCCCTTCTTCATTAGCTTGTTACACTCTTAATTTTTGCCATTATTCCAAAAAATAAGATAACTTTGGAAATATGTAACAGTTTTCCTCTGTCCTCCATATGTTCTAGGATCTGGTACAGAAGCTTTATAAACATTTGTCCCAGTGGGGCACCTGGGTGGCTCCATCAGTTAAGTGTCTGACTCTTGATTTCGGCTCAGGTCATGATCCCAGGGTTGTGAGATCGAGCCCTGTATTACGCTCTGCACTGGGCATGGAGCATGCTTAAGAGTCTCTCCCTCTCCCTCTGCCCCCCCAACCGCACATGTGTGAGATCTCTCTCTCAAAAAAAGAAAAATTGTCCTAGTATAGCTAGCCCCTCTCTCTTAGCTCATTCTTAACATTCATCCCACTCATGTCTGTCTATGGTAGTTTTTTTTTTCATTGCTACCATTCATCATTTTTTGCTTCCACGTCAAGCATTCTTTGCTTTGTCTGTCTCTTTTAATACTCCCTAATTCTTTCATTATTAAAAACAAGATTTCATCTGACATTTTCTTTTGATTAAGATTAATCTCAAAACTCTCTTATTTAAAGAGAATTAAGGTCACATTAAATAAATAGAGGAAACTGGAGAAAAGGGAGCCACATAATGCACATAAACCAGCAAAACTCCATGGTTCTCCCGTTCTCATACCCAACTCTCTGAATATATACATATATAAATAGACACACACGAGTGTGTATATGATGCATGTGTCTATATATGATTGGGTAAATATATACATGTGTGTGTATATACTTGCATATGTTATACACACAATACTATAACATTGATAAATACATATGCCTTATTTATTTGTGTATTATGTTTATGAATGCTACATATATATGTGAGATAGGTAGATAGATTGATTCAAGGTACCTAACACAATGAAAAGTTATATGCCAAACATGTTGGCGTGTTGGACAACCTAGAAGAAATGGATTAATTCCCAGAAATCAACAACCTACTAATACTGAATCATGAAGAAATCGAAAATCTGAACAGACCAACTACTTGTATGGAGATTGAATCAGTAACCAAAATCTCACAAGAAAGTAAAGTCCAGGATCAGATGGCCTCACTGTTGAATTCTACCAATTATTTAAAGAAGAATTAATACCAGTCCTTCTCAAACTTTTTCAAAAAATGGAAGAGAAAGGAACAATCCAAACTCCTTTTATGAATCCAGAATTACTTTGATGCCAAAGACTGACAAGAATACTACCAGAAAAGGAAATTACAGGCCAATGACCCTGATGAGCATAGATGTAAAAATTCTCAAAAAAATATTAGCAACCCAAATTCAACACTATATTTAAAAGATCATACACCATTATCAAGTGGGATTTATTCCAGGGATACAAGGTTGGTTCAACATACACAAATCCATAAATGTGAGGCATATCAGGAAGGATAAAAATCATCTAATTATTGCACTTGATGCAGAAAAAGCATTTGACAAAATTCAACATCCTTTCATGATAAAAACTCTCAATAAATTTAGAAGAAATGTATTTTGTACAACAAAATAAAGGCCACATATGAAAAGACAACAGCTAACATCATACTCAGTGGTAAAAATCTGAATCTTCCTCTAATATCAGGAAGACAAGGATGCCTACTCTTGACACTTTTATTCAACACAGTACTGAAAGTCCTAGCTAGAGCAATATGCAAGAAAAATAAATTAAAGTCAGCAAAATCAGAAAGGAAGAAGTGAAATCATCTCTGTTTGCAGATGACATGATATTTTATATAGAAAACCCCGAAGATTATGTCAAAAATCTGTTGGAACTAATAAACAAATTCAGTGAAGTTGCAGGATACAATATCAATCTAAAAATCAGTTGCATTTCTATACACTAATAAGAAACTGTTGGAAAGAGAAATTAAGAAAATAATTCCATTTACAATAGCACCATAAAGCATAAAATACTTAGAAATAAATTTAACCAAGGTGGTGAAAGTTCTGTATACTGAAAACTCCAAAATAATGATGAAAGAAATTAAAGATGACACAAATAAATGGAAAGATATTCCATGCACATGGGTTGGAATAATTAATATTGTTAAAATGTTTATACTACCCAAAGCAATCTACAGATTCAGTGCAATCCCTATCAAATTCCAATGGCATTTTTCACAGAAATAGAAAAAAATTCCTAAAATTCATATGGAACCAGAAAAGCCTCTGAGGAACTAGAGCAATCTTGAGAAAGAACAAAGCTAGAGGAGGCATCAACTTCCTGATTTCAATGTATATTACATAGCTTGAGTAATCAAAATAGTTGTGGTATTGGAATAGAAACAGGCACAGAGATAAATAGAGCAGAATAGCACTATGCGTGTATGGTTGATTAATTTTTGACAAAGGAGCTAAGAATATACGGTGGAGAAAGTATAGTCTCTTTAACGAATGATATTAGGAAAACTAAAAGAGCTACATGTGAAAGAATGAAACTGGCCCTCTATCTTACACTATACACAGAAATCAACTTAAAGTGAATTAAAGACCTGAATGTAAGACCTGAAACCATAAATCTCCTAGAGGAAAATAAAGGGAGTAAGCTCCTTGATATTGGTCTTGTCAATGACTTTTTTCTTTTTTGGTGTGACACCAAAAGCAAAGATAACAAAAGGGACTATATCAAAGTAAAAAGCTCTTCACAGCAAAGGAAACCAACTATCAACAAAATGAAAAGGCAGTATATGGAATAGGACAAAATATATGCAAAGCACATATCTGAAAAAGTGTTAATAGACAAACTACACAAGGAACTCCTACAACTCGGGACGCCTGCGTGGCTCAGTCATTAAGCGTCTGCCTTCGGCTCAGGTCATGATCCCAGGGTCCTGGGATCGAGCCCCACATCGGGCTCCCTGCTCAGCAGGAAGCCTGCTTCTTCCTCTCCCACTCCCCTTGCTTGTGTTCCCTCTCTCGCTGTGTCTCTCTTTGTCAAATAAATAAATAAAATCTTTTTTAAAAAAGACATTTAATATATCAGTGGATCTTAGTTTCTTCAACTGTAAAATTCATGGGTTCATTCATTCGATCACTTATTTAACGAGTACCTTCTTTATGCCAATCATTCTTCTAAGCAATAGAAGTACATTATAGTTATTATAAAAGATAACTTTTCTAATATACTATGATTCTCTTATTACATTCATTCATGTCACCTATGTAATTGAAAGAGAAGCAATTCTGTGAAACTTATTGTCAGAACTCATGAGCCGTCCCTGACTGTAGGGAGGACAGCTTGAAGGTAAAGATGGGAGAAGTTTCAAAACTGGTTCTGGCACTGAGTTAAGCCCCTGTTTGCTAGATTCAGAAGAGAGAAAGGATGAGGGTATTTCGTTGCTGATGTGAGACTATGATCGTGCCGCATGTGTGTTGAGGCAGGAAGGGTAAATTGTGGGTGCACAAGCGCTGTTGGTAGGCTGCCACATGGTGAACTCAGTCAAGAAGATGATCAGATGGGAGGCAACTGAGACAGAAAGAACCAGGGAGGGCACTAAGAAGCCGATGTCCAGCTGAGAAGGAGAAATGGTCCTCCAACAACAATCACGCCACCCAGTTCTAGAAGACTCTGAGTTGGCCAAGATGAGGAGGTAAAGCTAGCCACCAAGGTCCTTCCTTCAGGTTGTCAGGACTCCCAGTTCCTTTTGTCCATCCTTAAAGTGGTAGCTAATCTGGGATTGGCTCTGCCAGTTAATAGAAAGTCAGGAAACACAAAGGACTCACTTTGCCCGAGGAGCTAAGAAATAAACCGATTTTGTTTTGTGTTTTAGAGAAAAATAAAATGGTTTACAATCATTTTGTGTTTAAAGGAAATGAGAGATGTACGTGGTAGGAGAAAATGACGCTGCTGGTCCCAGGGAAACCTTATAGGAAAATAGTGTTCTGCAGGCATCCAGCTGATCTGGAGAATTCCTGTGGAGCCTGGTAAAATAGTGGGCCTGTCCTAGCTCAAGCTCAGCGCCATGTCTGGAACCACGAAGAAAGGGGAAAGTCCATTCAGATACTTTCAAGAGCATCCAATTTTTAAAATTTAGCTATGCTATGTCCCACTGATTCTGATTCCATCAGCAACTAAACCTCAGTTCTCATGAGGGAAAGCAACACAACTCACCACTTGGGCCTGGAGGCTCACTCCCATGGACAAAACGAGCCCCTTCTTTTAATTAAATGACCCAATACTTACAGATGAGACTTAGGCTGCTCAGGCTGCCATAAAAGAATACAATATACTGGGTGGCTTAAACAACAGAAATTTCTTTTCTTACAGTTTTGGAGGCTGGGAGTTCAAGATCAAGGGACCAGCATAGTCAGTTTCTAGTGAGAGTGCTTTTGCTGGCTTGTGGACATCATGTCTCTGTGTGTCCACTCGGCCTCTTCTTTGGGCATGCACAAGGGAAAATTTACAAGCTCTCTGGTGTCTCTTCTTATAAGGGGGCTCATTCTATTTTGAGGGCCCTGCTCTTATGGCCCCATCTAACCCAAATTGCATCGCAAAGGCCCCACCTCCAAATACCATCCCATTGGGGGTGGCGTAGGGCTTCAACTTATGAATTAGGGGGACACAATTCACTTCATAGTAGGATGTACTTGATTCTTGTCAACTTTACCTACAGATAAATGGACAGGGGTGTGGGGCTTTTTGGCTGTTGTCTTGGTAATTTTTTTTTAACTTTTATTTTTTAAGTGATCTCTGCCCTCAACGCCGGACTCAAACTCATGACCCGGAGATCGAGAGTCGCATGTTCCACTGACTGAGCCAGTCAGGCGCCCTTGCCTTGGTCTTTATTAAAGAATAGAGATTTCTAGAAAGTCTAGAAATACCTAATGCCATGTAGCAGCTACTTAGGCTTAGGGCTTAGTGTCAGGAACCACCTTAGTTTTCATTCTCTTATATCTGAACTCAGTTACAATTATCAACTTGTTACCAACTTTACTTTTAGGCCCTACATCCTAATGAGTCAAAGGAACAAAGTGGCCTGTTACATCCAGAACTGAGTTGACATTCACAGCTAGACCTTAATATTATTTAGGTGCTGGTCTGATGCTGGGCTATTTTGTTCTCTTCTTGGACACAATCTTACAGAACATTAACCATCAACAAGATTACTCTGAGAGCATGATAACATGAAAGGTCATTTCATAATTTTGTCTAAGCACAGAGAGAATCAGGGTTACTGTGCCTCCCACAAAACCCCCAATCATAGGATTCTCCCCACTTTCTTTCAGCATCCAATTTAAAGTGAACCCTTGCTAGGACGCCTGGGTGGCTCAGTTGGTTAAGCGTCTGACTCTTGATCTCGGCAAAGGTCTTGATCTCAGGGTTGTGAGTTCAAGCCCCATGTTGGGCTCCACACTGGGTGTGGAGCCTACTTAAAAAAAAAAAGTGAACCTTGTTTCCTCAGTCCCTCCCTCAAATAACGCAGCCCAAACCCAAATTCTATAATAAGTTCTTTGCATCACCATCTTACTGAGATATCTTATGGTTCCCCATGATGTGTGTTCTCTCTTACCACAAGGAGTAATGAAATCCAACTTGTTCAACTACAGATGTGTTCCTAGTGGGTGTTTGTCTGAAGGACATTAACATTAGGGTACACTTGACTCTTGAACAGCATGGGTTTGAACTGCACTGGTCCACTTGTATGCAGATTTTTTTTACAGTATGGTACTGTGTATTTTCTCTTTGTTTTGCTTTTCTTAATAACATTTTCTTTTCTCTAGCTTACTTCATTGTAAGAATACAGTATATAATACATATAACATACAAAATATGTGTTAATTGACTATGTTATGGGGAAGGCTTCCAGTCAATAGTAGGCTAGTAATAGTTAAGTTTTTGGGGTGTCAAAAGTTATACAGGGATTTTCTTTTTTTAAAATATTTTTTAAGGGGCACCTGGGTGGCTCAGTTGGTTAAGTGTCTGACTTCAGCTCAGGTCATGATCTCAGGGTCCTGACATCGAGCCCTGCATCAGGCTTCCCACTCAGCGGGGAGTCTGCTTCTTCCTCTCCCTTACCCTTGGCCCGGCCACCCCACTCATGTGCATGTACATGCATGCTCTCTCTCTCTCTCTCTCAAATAAATATTTTTATATTTTTATCTCTACACCCAATGTGGGGCTCAAACTCATGACCCTGAGATCAAGAGTCACCTGCTGTCCCGACTGAGCCAGAAATTTTCAACCGCATGTGGGATCATCCCTTTTAACCTGCCACATTGTTCAAAAGTCAACGTATTTCTGGTTTCAGATAGACAACAGGATAGAAGTCTGACCTTCAGTTGACAGCAGTTTATGTACTAAGAAGTGTTATTTTTCCAATCCTCTTCTGCAGATCCTCTTTCTACTGGCTGGATCACTGCTGGTCCATCTATTCATCCTGATCTCTATTTCATGCATCATGCTGGCCCTGTGCTGTCTTCTTCCAACCCTGTAGAGTTCCTTGCCTGATATACATGCCCCAGGACTGGTACTTGACAGGTAGGAACCCGGTCTCTTTCCTTGAAGTCTAGACAGTGTAGATGCTCCACTGGGTTATTCAGAGTTAAACTATTTTACTCACAAAAAGACTGCCTTTACCCATTCCATTCTCCCTGACATGTGCTGGAGTCACATCAAAAGAGACAGAAATGTATTTGTTCAATTAGTCAAGCAAATTTGAATTAGGTGCCTAGGGTGGGTAGAGCACTGTGTAAGGTTTATTTAGAGCCTCAGCCAGGAAGATGAAACAATTTTTCTCTCCAAGAAGCTTTCTGTTGGGAAAGATACACACAATCACATCAGGAAGCAAAGTGAAATGCTATAATATAGGAAAAAGAAAAGTGCAGATGATTTCAGTATAATTTTAAGGGGGATTGGTCCCAATATTTCCTTATTTCATTGGAATTTTATCCTCCCAAATAAATGGAAAATTATATTTAGTTCTGCTTGTTTCTCTGACTGTTGCAATAAACAGAATATTATGAAAATGTGGGGTACAATTGATTTCCATAATGTGTAAGAAGCTTCAAAATATGAGTGTTTGATTTCTCAGGATCTCCAATTGTATCTTAATAAGTACTATAACCTAGTGATTCTCTGAGACACACTGATTTCTCAAGATTTTTCTTAACGTCTTAGAGTAGACTGTAAAAGAACTTCAAATAAAAAAATTAAAACCCAGAATTGGGGTAACAGTAGTTGGTTTCCAAATTTTATTTTTCCAAGCTAGGGTAGTGTGATATGATGAGAGAAGATTCTGGAGCTATACTGTCTGGATTTGAATTCAGACCCCACTCTTTGACTAGCAGTATGACCTTTAGAAAGGATTTGATTTACCTCTGCCTCATCTATAAGACAAGGATGATAATAGTGCCTACTTAATAAGATTTATGTAAGGATTAAATGAGTTAATTATATAATGTATTTAGACCAGTGATTGACACCTAGAAAGCACTGTATACATGCGACTATAACTATTATTAAAAGCTTTAAATAATAATACATGGTGGTTACCACCAACATTCTGTTACAAATCAAATGAGGTTTAACACACATAAAATGAGATCTAACAATAAAGATGGAATCATTACATTTCCCTTTTAATTTAATTTAATTTTTCAATTCTCTGGATCCTGATGAATGCTTTATCATGGACCAGCATTCAGGCACTTGAGAGACATTGACTTGTAAAAATAATGAAGTGTAAACATAACGCAAAAATAAAAAGTCTAAATATTATGTTTCAAATAGGAAAACACAGAGAGATCATCAAGCTAGTTATGAGTAGTAAAACCAAAAGTAGAAACCATACTTCCCAATTACCAGGCCACTGCTGTTGGGATTAACTCTCTGTACTAGCAATGCAATACAAGTTGTGATCATCATTAGTCCCGTTACCAGATACTTCCAGTTCTCCTGGGCATGTCGTCGAAGCAAATTTCCCTGACCCTTTGAAATTAGGTGGAGACGTATGATTTGCTCTGACCGATGAAATGTGAACAGAAGGAATGTGTGTTGCTCCTGAGTAGAAGCTTTAAGAGCCAGTGCATGATTCACTGTGCTCTGGTTCACCTCAGCAAATGGGCAGGTATAGAGCTGGAGTCCCCCTGAGCCTGGATTACTGAGAACAACAGCGAGCGGAACCCTCTGCTGACCTACAGTGAACACTCAGTGTGAATAAGAGCCTTTGTTGTTTTAAGCCATTGAGATTTGAGGGCTGTTACTAGGGCACAGTATAGCTGCTCCTCTTTGATATATATGTGGTTGTGTTTATAGATGCATATATACCCTCTCCCCTGTGACACACACACACACACACACACACACACACACACGCACACCAGAAGGAAGTTGACTTTCACCTGGAATTCTACCCACTCCAACTGAAATAGCATTGTCTCCGTGGCACCTTCCTTCACGCTTCTATTCCCCTTGCATACCAACGTTACAGGCAGCTCTAATTCAAGCACAGAATTTGTTTGCAAGTGATGATCCTCTTGGAATCATTCCCAATATATTACCTACTGACAAATGTGTTCTTTGTATATGGATAGCTCCCTTGGTGCCCCCAAAAGCTCAGGAGAGAGGAAAATGCAAAGATAATCTGCTGAAGAACAACCTCTTCTTCCACTTAAAAACTGATCTTGGAAAAGCCAGGCTCTGCATAACCTGCTAGAGTTAAATTAGAGGTGGATGGGGGCACCTAGGTGGCTCAGTCAGTGAAGGATCTGCCTTCAGCTCAGGTCATGATCCCGGGGTCCTGGGATCGAGCCCCACGTTGGGCTCCCTGCTTGGTGGGGAGCCTGCTTCTCCCTTTCCCACCTGCTCATGCTCTCTCTCTCAAATAAATAAATAATAAAATCTGAACAAAAAATTGGAGGTGGATGTTCAGGCCTTCATGATGCTGAGATTCAAAGTCAGATGGTCACTGCATTGGCACTGCACCCACTCGCACACAGTGATGCTCATTCCCATTTACAGTGAGAGGTTATATACCTATAGACAGAGGATTCTATATTGTTTTCTCCAGCAGAACCTCAGTCCCCCATCCTTCATTGTGTTCTGAATAATTTTATTCTATTTATTTTGAGTTGGTCAGGGAAAGTCAGTGGAGAGGGTATCATATGTAATAATGGTTGTCAACCCTCATTGCACATCGGAATCACCTTATAAGTTTTAAAATTATAGATGCCTAGGCCCCGCCCTCAGATACTCTGGTTTAATTGGTCTGATGTGTGTCACAGACCTGAGAATTTTGTTTAAATCTGTTTAGATGATTTTAATGTATAAATGGCTTTGAGAAGATTGTGTGGGTTTCCCAGGAGACAGACTGATGGAGATGTGCATGTTGACAGTTTATTTTGGAATACCCTGGAGCTCAGCATTAGTTGGGCAATTAGGAAGTAGGTTTACCAATGGCAAGATTTCATTCCTTTTTATGGCTGAACAATATTCCTATAGAATTGTGGAATCACTATATTGTATACCTGAAACTAATATAGTGCTGTATGTTAATTATACTGGAAGTTAATTAATTAATTAGCCAATTAGTTAATTACCCAAAGAAGCAGATTTGACAGAGGGAGAGGTTTAACCGTGATATAGTCACAACAAAGGCCTCAGGTGACTCTACGGGAAGCTCCAGAACTGGGATGGCCCTTTAGAGTTGTCCTGAATTGAGGCAAGGGGGCAGCACTTCACTTGTTTTGCAATAACTAGTCGTTGGATTTGGTCATTGCTCTGGAAAAGGGGCATGATGTTGGGCAATGAACAAGACAGACAAGGTCTGTGCCATCCTGGATTTTACTCCATAATTGGGGAAGTCAGAAATAAGTACATAAATATAGAAATAATATAATTAATGAGGACTGGTGCTATTAATGAAAAAATTAAAGAACGGTAGTGACTGGGAGAGGCAGCATAATGTTGAGGTTAAGGACAAGAACCCTAAAGCCTGACTGGTTGTGGTCCAATCCTGGCACTGCCATTGCTTGCTAAGACCCGAGGCAAATTAAAGCCTTTGTGATTTATTTTATAGAGTTTCCTCATCTATAAAATCAGAATCACAGTAACCAATTTACAAAGTTGTTGTAAGGACTAAATTAGTTAACTTGGGTTGTTTCTGGTTATTCAAGAGTGCTTGGCACATAGTTTCCAGAAAGGGTTAGTAGTTAGGATTATTGTTACAGGGCAGAGAGCAGGGTGGTTAGGGAGGACCTTGTTGAGAAGGTGACATTTGATCACCTTCTCATTATTCAAACTGAATGATGAGATAGAGACCGCTCTGAAAATGTCACAGAATGTCACGATAACAGACAAAAAGAAGAGCAAGTAAGAGGCTCTGAGTGGGGAAAGACATTGGCTTGTTACAGGAACAGAAAGAAGGCCAATGTATTCAGAGTGTGTGAGGAAGGGAGGTTTGAAGCCTGAGAAGTAGGTATGACATAATAAGAAATGTGTATTTGGTTTTTTTCCCCAGTTCCTGAACACAGAGCTCTATAACCTTTAAAATTTCGTGAGGCGTAATTCACATATCTTGTTATTCCTCAAAGTCCCTCTCAACCATACTTGAGTTTATGCTAATGAGGTTACCCTTGGTGGGCTTCTAGAGAGCTTCGGGATGGGGGCTGGTTGCCAGAGGAACCAGCCATGTGATTAGAGAGTCTCAACTTTCAGGCACACCCCTGGACCTCTGAGGAGGGGAGATGGACTGGGAGTGGAGTCAATGATTTAATCAATCATGCCAATGAAATGAAGCCTCCATAAAACCCCTAAGTGATAGGGTTTGGAGAACTTCAGAGTTGGTGAACACATCCATGTGCTGGGAGGATAGTGCATCCCAACTCCGTGGGAACAGATGCTCTTGTGCTCAGGACCCTTCTGGACCTCACCCTAGGTACTTCTTCCTCTGGCTGTTCATGCATATCCTTTATAATAATTCACTTATATCCTTTATAATGAACTGGTGATGTCTTTTAAAGATTTATTGATTTATTTGAGAGAGAGAGAGAGTATGTGTGTGAGCAGCGGGGAGGGACAGAGGGAGAGGGAGAGAGAATCTTAGGCAGACTTTGTGCTGAGCAGCAGAGCCCGACATGAGGCTCAATCTCATGACCCTGAGATCACAATCTGAGCCAAAACCAAGAGTTGGGCGCTTAACCAACTGCACCACCCAGGCGCCCCAATAAACTGGTGATATTAAAGTATCTTCCTGAGTCCTGTGAGTCATTCTAGCAAATTATCAAACCTGTAGGGGGGTTGTGGCAATACCGTCTTTGTAGCCAAGTCAGACGGAACTGTGGTTACCCTGGAAACCCAATACTGGTGACTGGCAAAGTGAGGGTTGGCTTGTGGGGCTGTGCCCTTAAAACTGTGGAGTGTGACACTAATTCTGGGTCATTAGCATCAGAATTGAAGTGAAGGACATGCAGTTTGTGTCTGGAGTTGGAGAACTGGTTGTTGATGTGGAAAACCTCCACACATTTGGTGTCAGAAGTGTGAGAAAAAACAGCTCAGTAAGCTCTGACCAGATGAGATTGGGCAGCAATAAAGACTTATTACCCATTTTTGTGTCTATATCACTGTCACCACCCTCCCCCATCCCAGATGTTGGCTACTTTTGTAAAGGGCCTATTGTGGATGCTGGGATATACTGCCTAGATGCCCCCTCCAGGACTGAAGTACCCATTCCCCCAGCTGCTGGGAGCACAACTGGCACAGAATTCTCAGCTGTCAGCAGTCTTCCCTGGAATTGCTGTTGGCATGAGAGAGATGCTTCACCCAAAATTATACCTTCCTTCCAGGGAAAGCCTGCATCCAGTGGCTGGTTGATTTCAGGGTATAAAAGCCCAGCTCACTTGCCCCAATGGGGGACCACTCAATCAAACCATTTCAGCTTCAGAGTTCCCCACTAATTGGGCTGAGGCCTTTCTTGTCACTACATCACAGCCTAATGTTGCCCGTTGCCCAATCTTGCTTCCTTCTTACCTTTCACAGGTGCTGATCCCAAGATTAATCCCATAAAGTTACTGATGCTAATCTTCATCTCAGAGCCTCCTTTTTTGGGACCACAACTTGTAGTAAGTACCATGTCTAACACATCTTACATCCAGTGCTGTGCACATATCCCAGAACATCAATAAATATTTGTCACATTAATAGATGCATAATAGCAAAGGGTAGTAGTGGATATCAAGATGGGTCAGGAGGCAGTGTTGGTGGTGGGCTGAGTGATGCAAAGTCGGCGAGATAATGGAGTATCATAAAAAGGAGGCCCAAACCCAGGAGGGGGATGAAACCTTCCAGTCTTCTTTCTGAGTTCAGCATAGGACTTAAGACAGCATATATTTATTTGAACTACCAGTGCAGCAGTTTTGACGGATGAATACAAACTTGTGTGACCACCAAAATATCAACCATTTACCTTTTGGGGCCCTTTCGTCTGTGTTACCCTAAGCCAAGAGGCAGAACATGGTCATTTTATTGGTTATGTGACCTCTTCCTCCTCAGCTCATCTAACAAACCCCAAATCCTGAGATATGAAAGTAAGATGGCCGCCAGAGGAGGGGTAGCTGATTTCAACAAGCTCGAAGAGCATGTGGTAATGCAGAGTGCTTCCTGATGTGCATACAGGTGACAGTGATCAAGAGCGGGGACATGGAGTGACCACAAAAGCATTATCAGTTCACCAAGGTGGTCAGTCAACTTAGAGCCTTATCTGGCTAGACAGATTAGTCAGACAGATATGAACGTGCTCCAGTCCCCATGCTTCAGCTAAAAGTGGAATGTCGGGGTTCCCTAACAGGTGTCACAGTTCAAAGGGTGGCATCGGACTGCTACCCACACTCTTGAGCCAGCCCTGGGTGACTGAGTAGAAGAAAACAACATGCTTCCTCTCATTACTGCCACAGTCACAGTGGACAAAGCCATATAAGACCTGGGATCATATGTATTTCCTGGAGTGAGGTTCAGCACAGGTGAAAACTAGTTGGGTAGGCATGACCCTCAGCAAAACCTAGTGCTCCACTCACCCACCCTGGGTGCCTTCCCAGCCCTTCCCCATCTCCTTCCTCTCAGGAACTGCTTCCAGGTACTTCCACTCCCTACTGTGATTTCCTGTTTAGGAAGGTGTTTGTGTGTGTATGTGTGTGTGTGTGTTTATGTGTATTAAAATATAACTACATAAGTTCAAGCCCCACGTTGGGTGGAGAGATTACTTAAAAATAAAATCTTAAAAAAATATATAACTACATAAAGTGCATAAATCTTAAATGTACAGCTCAATGAAATTTTACATGTGCATACACCTATATAACCACCACCTCATATTAAGATATAGAACATTTCCAGCTTCCCAGAAGGCTCTCTTATGTACTTTCCCAGCAAATCCTGCAAAGGTGACCATTATTTTGACTTCTGTTATTGTTGATTATCTTGTCTGTTTTTGAAGTTCTTGGAAGTGGAATTATACAGCATGTGCTGTTTTATGACTAACTTCTTTTGTTTAATTATTTGACGGTGAGTGGCGCCTGGGTGGCTCAGTCGGTTTAGCATCTACCTTC
Source organism: Halichoerus grypus (assembly GCF_964656455.1). Lineage (NCBI taxonomy): Eukaryota > Metazoa > Chordata > Mammalia > Carnivora > Phocidae > Halichoerus > Halichoerus grypus. The sequence continues at coordinate 94,998,697 of NC_135727.1, forward strand.
GGCTCAGGTCATGATCCCAGGGTCCTGAGATTGATCCCTGCATCAGGCTCCTTGCTCAGTGGGGAGCCTGCTTCTCCCTCTCCCTCTGCTTGCCACTCCCCCTGCTTGTGCTCTCTCTCTGTCAAATAAATAAATAAAATCTTTAAAAAAATAATTTGTGAGATTTTTGTAAGTGCTGGTGGCAGAGGTTTGAGCTTTTCCATTGTTGTGAATAGTTATTGTATGTGTATATATATCAATTTATTGCTCAATTCTATTTAATTGACTGTTTATGTTTACCTGTTACAAATAACCTTGCATTGAACATTCTTGAACATGTCTTTTGGTGAACATAAGCAACTCATTTCTCTTGTGTATATACTCAGTTGTAGAATTGTTCATGTAAAAGGTATAGGATGTTTTGAGCTTTACTAGAAACTACCAAACAGCTTTCAAAGTGGTTGTATAATTTTACACTCGCATCAGCAATGTATGAGATTTCTCATCACTCTCCATTCTCACCAAACTCAGTATTGCCAGTACTTTTAAGTTTGAACATTCTAGTGGAGGCATCTGGGCAGTATTTTATGATCTAGACTCTTACCTCCCTTTGAAGTTCAAATTTACCCACCCCATTTTTTAAACAAAATAGGAATTATAGAGAACAAACCAATGGTTTACCAGAGGGGAGGTGGGGGTGGGATGGGTGAAACAAGTGATGGGAACTAAGGAGCACACTTAACAGTGATGAGCACCGGGTGATGTACGGAAGTGTTGAATCGCTATATTGTACACCTGAAACTAATATTCCACTGTATGTTAACTAATTGGAATTTAAATAAAAACTTAAACAACAACAACAAAACAAAAATAATAAATGAGTAAAAAAGCAAGAAAGAAATAGTAAGGTAGGATGTGCTCACTGACTACATACATGTAACAAGCAGTAGTCAATGGATATCATTCAAAACTGATAAAATAAATAGAAGCCTATGTAAACTAAAATGGGACTAACAGCAATATCAAAGGAAATAGTATTATGAAAACCAATGGAACAAAAAAATACAAATTCCATAAATAGCAAAAGAATTTGAAAAATAATAAAAGGAAACAGACTGCATAGAGAAACATGGTAAATATGGGATCATACCACAGGAAAAATAAAATTACAGAGTTGAGATCACATATATTAGTCATATTAATACATGTAAAAGAGCTTAAATCACCTTCTAAAAGAAAGGAATTTTCCAGTTGATGTTCAAAAATTATTTTGCTTGTGCTATATACACAAACATAATAAACAAAGTGATTCATAAAGATTGAAACATGTAAAGTATAGCAAAAATATACAAACAAACCAAAAAAAAGGTGTTTCAATCTTCATACCAGACAAAGTATGCAAGGAGAAATAGAAACACAATAATAATAGATAAATTTAACACACCAGTTGCAGCCCAAGACAAGTCACATGGACCAAAAAAATCAGTAAAGATGTGGAAGATCCAGAAAACATCATTAAGTTAGGTCATGTGGACTTCGAATTTTTCACTCAAATGTTCAAGAATATGCCTTTTTCAACCACACATGAAAATTCATAAAAAATAAACCATAAATTATGTCAGAAAAATCTCTCAGTATGTTTCATAAAGTAGAAAGAATATCACAGAATTTCCACAGTGCCATAACAAAATCAGATAACAGATAGGCCCTTTCACTTGAGAATTTTAAAACTCTATAAATCACCCTATTGTAAAATAAGAAATATAAATCAAAACTGTAGAATTTCTTAAATGTAATCATAATGAAAACATATATTAGAATATGTGGGAAACAAACTAGTGAACAGTTCAAAGACTACATTGCCTTAAATCTGAGCAATAAAAATAAAAGAATGCATATAAATGAACTCATATCTATAAAACCAACAGCATCGTAATTCAGAAGAAATCAGACTGAACGAATCACTAGAGATAACATGAGGTATGAATGAAGCACAAACCAGAAAAACAGCAGGAATAATAAATAAATCAAAATGCTGCCCTGCAAAAGTCAAAAAAAATAGACAAACCACTAACTATCCTAATTAAGAAAAAAGGGGAAAAGTCACAAATAAGCACAATAAAACCTGACAAGGAGGGAGGAAACATTGAGATAGAAGGACTTCTTAACCATGAGACTACTGTCTTTGCGGCCGCCAAACACTAGATGTAAGCGAGCTGACTGAAGTAGCTACTGCTCTCAGCACCAAAGTTAACTTCTGCACCGGGAGCTCAACTCTCCTGCTCCTGTCTCCCTTGACACCTAGATGCTTCTGCAAGGACCCTACCCTGGAAAGTGGACTAAGCATGGAAACTGCTCACCACCAAATCAAATCAGCACTAGTATGTTTGAGTGACATGACTGTGCCCTAGCTGAAAGGAACCTGTGGGGGTGAGTGGCATGGGTTCTAATGAAGAGAGATGAGATTTGAATTCTCCAGACATTCAGAGGTGTCCAAAACGTTCTGGGCAACCATGTCAAGTATTAACTTCAAACGTTCTGCTTCATGCCTGCTTCATGAGGAATTACAAAATTGTTTGTTTTTGTAAATAATTAGAAACAACCTAAATACCCATCATTGGAGAGATGGTTAATTCAATGATGAAAAATTCTTACTTTGGTATGCTATGTAAAAATAAAAGATGGCGAAAGTTCTGTGTGTGTTTTCAAGGAATAGTATCTAGTAAGGCTTTATGTAAACAAATTCTAGATATGGAAATAGATGCACCTATATGCACATATATGTTTGTGAACCTTAATAGCATGCTCCTATTCATATTCATAAACATATGCAAATATATGCATATGATTCTATACAAACACATAGAAAAAGGACTGAACAGATATACATCCAGCTGTTAAATCTGATTACTTTTCGGTGGGAGAGACTGGGTTGAGTGTTAGAGGCACAATAAATGGAACATTCATATTTAATTCCCTATGACGTTTAGTGTATAAATTTATTATCATAAGACTATATTTGTGTTTGGCTAGTGAATTTCTAAAACATTAAATTTATGGGGAGGATAAAGATTTAGAATATAAATAAGTAGCCCATATGATCTACAAATTTGACTCCAAGGTTCTTTTTTTTTTTAAGATTTTATTCATTTATTTGAGAGAGCGTGTGAGAGTATGAGCAAGGGGGGGGGTTGGTATGGGGAGCAGCAGAGAGAGGGAGAGGCAGCCTCCTTGCTGAGCCAGGTGACCTAAGCCAAAAGCAGATGCTTAACCTACTGAGCCACCCAGGCGCCCCAACTCCAAGGTTCTTAATGGCCAAAGTAAAAATGGCAATGTGCTCAGTTGCAGAAGTCACCTTGTCCACAAAGGGGGAGAAATTACTGCTACCCTGGCACATCAAATTTTACCTGGTATGAAGGTTTTGTGGTATAATACAAAATAAATATTTGGTCTTTGTCCCTGTTTCCTGGCACAGAGCTCCTAAAACCCTTGGAATCTTCTGAGTGATCAGAGTGTCTTCTTTATGCCAATGAGGTGGCTGGGGCCCCTAGACTGCTTCAGGGGCCTGGGTCACCAGAAACACCAAGCCATGGTTAGAGGGTTAGAACTTCCAGCCTCTTCTCTTCCCACCTCCAGGTAAGGGAGAGGGCCAGAAAATTGGGTTCAATCACCAATGGCCAATGATTTAATCAGTCATACCTACATAATGAAACCCCCATAAAAACCCTAAATGACGGGGTCCGGGGTGTTCCCAGGTTGGTGAACACATTGATGTGCCCTGAAGGTGGCTCACCCGGAGAGGGCATAGAAGCTCCACACCCCTTCTCCCCCAGTACCTTGTCCTATCTATTTGGCCATTCTGCGTTGTATCCTTTATAATAAACCAGTAATGGTAAGTAAAGTACATTCCTGAGTTTTGAGTCATTCTATCATATTACTGAATCTGAATTTAGCTATCAAATTCATAGCCAGCCAGTCAGAAGTATGGGCGACAACCTGGGACTTGACATTGACGACCGAAGTAGGGGCAGTCTTGTGGGACTGATCCCTTCACCTATGGGGTCCGTGCTAACTCTGGGGAGTTACTATCAGAATTGGGTTGAATTGTCGGATATCCAGTTGGTAGTTTTGGAGCATCAGAGAAATGGTGGTGGAAAAGACACCACATATTTGGTGTCAAGAGAAAACAAACGTGTGACGTATGGACAACTTTTTCATATGTGTCTCTAAGTAGGAGTATTGAGCAACATACGTGACAGTTTTCTACAGATTACATCTACCTTAGATGCAGTAGTGGAAAAGGTCCAGCCTGAGGAAGCGATCCTGCAAGGACTACAGTTCCTCCACTTAGTACCTTCCTCTTGTTAAATAGCATGAGTGGCCATCAGGGAAAGGAGCAACAGAGGAAGGACAGTCCCAGGCGTACTGTCAACCTGGATCGAGTTCTAACCACAAATACCCAAATGGAACTTCATTGGTAAGGATAAAACACTGGTCAGATCACCTCCAGCAACTTCTTCCAACATTAGTGTTTTATACTAAGACCAGGGCTCATTTAATAACCACCAGCTTCTTTATGGTCAGGTTTAATGATTTGAAATAATACATATTTATGTTACCCCCTCTCATTGTCAACAACTTCTACTAGGCACTCTCCAGATGGAGAACTAAGTATGGAGCAGACACTGTTGATACCCTGTCCCATATTTCTTTGGTCTGCCTGAGTTCACCTGCAGATGCAAATAGAGAACGTTCTCAGCACCTGTTAACTTCCCAATGTAAGCACCTGTGTCTGTCTGCTTTCCTGGCTGAGGGATTTCTCCAGCATGGAAGCCTGGTCTGCCACACAGACATTGCATGGAAGTAGGCGGGGGTTCATGCCACCGGAGACAAACTCAACCAGTGAGGGATAGGACCTGTGAAGAAATGCTCCATCCTCTCCCCACTCCTCAACCCCAGTCCTTGGGAAGTCTGTTCCTCATGGGTTTTCAGAGGTTCCCAGCAAGATCAAGGTCCAGTTGGCCACAGTGGTAACCTGCTTAGGAACACACACTTTATTAGCTTTCCTCTCTTCTTTTGCTTCCTCACTTCTCTTTCTTGTGCTCAGCTCCCAGATAAAGTATTTGCATCCACATCCTCACCTCAGAGTCTGCTTTTAAAGGGGGCCAGAGTAAGACGAAGCATATTTAGCACATATGTTGATTTCTGCCTTCTTATTTGAAATAAATTAGAATAAGATAAAAGACCTTATGTCAAGTTCGTAGGCAGAAACTAGGAGCCCTCTAAGGGTTGAGAAATTTTTTTTAAAGATTTCTTTAAAAGCTTATAAATCAATATTCGGTGTTGTAAAGAATACACAAAAATCACGTTTCTAGTAACCACTGTTATAGCCTGACCATGAAAGATTAGTTTTCCCTATTAACATTTCTCAAATCCAAGTTAAAGATTGAACCCTTTGGAGGTCCTTTTATTGAATGAATAAAGTGTCTGTCTCCATCATTTCCTTCAATCAATCTTCCTTCTGGAAGGTGTGATAATCTTGCAAAAGCAAAAAGCAAAGCAAAGTGATTTATTTAAACATGCCTACCAGGTGATCGCTGCCTTAGTTGTCTTTTCAGACATGGTAGCAGCCCAGAGGGTTTTCTGTGCTGTAAGCCTGAAATAAGTTCTGGAGAATAAAGAGAAATTTGCTTTGCTGAGTTATGAGATCTTGAGTACTGTGTGGGTGCACGGCCACTCTCCTAAGCTTGAGAAACTTCTGAGAAAAATATACGCTGTTATTATAAAATCTGTGTTTACTGAGGTAAGGGAGGTTCAGAGAAGCAAATCAAATGAAAAATAATGGCCAACGTTTGCACATGTTTTGTAGTAAATGTGATAAGATTATGAAAGCTATCATCTGCCTCTTGTTCTGAGAATCTCCAATATACAGAGCCTGATACTTGCTTCTTTTTTTTTTTTTAAGATTTTATTTATTTGAGAGAGAGAGAGAGTACGGGCGAGAGAGAGAGCACAAGCTAGGAGGAGGAGTAGAGGGAGAGGGACAAGCAGACTCAGCACTGAGCACAGAGTCTGATGCAGGGCTTGATCTCATGACCCTGAGATCATGACCTGAGCCGAAACCAAGAGTCCAATGCTTAACTGACTGAGCCACCCAGGTGCTCCTGATACTTGATCATAAATGAGGAACTTATCTCCAAGGGTCAGAAATACTTCATTTCACATAGGGCTATAAGGTTTTATATTATGACTGATTTGTTTTCATCTCTTAAGTTGCTTTTCATTTTGAAAATGTCTTTCACATTGAATGCTTTCCAATATGCCCTATTCAACATCCAAGTTAGGTGTTGCTGTTTGTGGACAGGATATCTGTTTTGAAGTAAATGCCAAGCTTGATCAAGATCTGTTGCAATTGGTTTCTCATAGGTGTTTTCTATTTCTTTCTGGGAAGGTAAGATTGCATTCAGAAATCATGCAAACCTTATTTCTTTTTTTCTGTTGTTTTTTTTTTTAAAGATTTTATTTATTTATTTGATATAGAGAGAGACAGGGAGAGAGGGAACACAAGCAGGGGGAGCAGCAGAGGGAGAGGGAGAAGCGGGTTTCCCGCGGAGCAGGGAGCCCGATGCGGGGCTCGATGCGGGGCTCGATCCCAGGACCCTGGGACCATGACCTGAGCCGAAGGCAGACGCTTAACGACTGAGCCACCCAGGCGCCCCGCAAACCTTATTTCAAAGACCCTTATCATTTCCTGGTGCTGGCCCTCCCCTAAAACCAACTTTGGGTAATCAAAGCATATAAAGATGCCTTATTCTATCAGAATCTTCAATGTCTTACAGACTGGAAATTTGGATGTTGGTATTAGATTCAGATCTGATAATGGTTCACTGTCTTATTAGAGATATAATTTCTTATTTGCTCTGTATCTCTTGTCACAGCCATAAAAGGGGGATAAAATATATTTCCCTCTTCAGTCATATAAAGTCATCCTTATCAGCCATCAAAAGCATTTGTTAAGTATTGATTTATGACTGGAGCCAAGCTTGGCAGGCAGAGGCAGATCATAACTTTCCCTGGAATATGGTTAATTTCCTTCAATGCACCACCATGATAGACAGAATGTATTTATGACACACAGGTGATTGAATAATAAACATGGGAATGAATAAGCATAATGTTCAGGTGTTTGCATTATGTAGAAGTAAAGAGTTGCTGAATTTATATGGGAACTAGTTGACTGGAGAGTCGAGGTATGTTTTATGTTGAGCACGATAATGGGAAACTTGTTTACTCACGCAATTAATTTGTGAGGGCTTTCTTGAGTATTCGGGGTTTTAAAAACAGTGATGACAGGTGGCAGTGATATGATGAGGTAGAGTGGTACTGCAGGTGACAGTGACCCTGCAACTTCCTGAGCTCAATAAAGTGGTCCTCAGGGTCCAACGTGTGGCAGGTACACACAGAACAGGGCAGACTATTCCAGAGATTCTCCTATTTCAAGGTTGAAGTGGGTAGAGAATCTTTAATTCTCATGTGGTTTTCAACAAATTATTCTGCTCTTGGTAATACGCCTAGATCCTTGACTCTTCCTGCTGTGCAGATTTATTTCAAAATGAATATATAACATCAAACCACCTATAACAAGGAAATAGCTTGGAAATAAGGAGGAACCCACGACACCGGTGTTTTAATGAAATTAACTTAAATTGTAGGTTAAAAAAAGGTCTTGTTTTATTTATGGATTCAAACACTTTAGGAAAAAGAGCTGTTTTTTTTTTCAGCTGCCTTAAAATATGACTTTAAGTCGCTACTTGTGACAATAAGATTTTTCTAATAGTAAAGCTTCTCTTGTTACAAACCTTCTGTGAAATTCAAGGGGCATAAAATTTCATTTAAATAAGGCAGACTTCTTATGTGAGAGGGGAAGTAAGGAGCAGTCAATGGAAATGTACAATTTTCAGATAAGAAGAAAAAGTCATGAGAAATGGGGCTTGCGCTGTGTAAAAGGAGGATCATATGACTTTGTTTGCATGTCATATATAAAGGAAGGAACCTGAATTTTGAAAAGGCAACAGAAACCTCATCTCCAATCTTCCTGTTCTCAAACAGCCTGGACAGACAAAATAGACTTGAGATCAAGACACAGTATATACTTAATAAGTCACTGAGTCTTAAGTCTTTCAATAACTACCCTGAGTCATCTAAAGGATTGAGTAAAATTGCTGGAAAGGTTTATTGATTATCAGAAGTTCCCTATCAATTCCTTTTTGCTCCCTGCTACCCTTTTGGCATACATTGGTCATAGATTCGTGTATCCACCACCCCAATCAGAATATAGAACAGTTCTGTTAGCCCCCCAAAATGACCCCATGTTATCCTTTTATAGTCATACCCTTCTCTCCCTCCCAACTTCTGGCATCCACTGATCTTTTTCTGTCTTTCCAGAATGTCTTACAATTGGAATCACACAGTAGTAACCTTTATAGACTTCCTTTGTTCATTAGCATAATGCCTTTGGGATTCATTAATGTTCCATTTATCAGTAGTTTGCTCCTTTTCATTGCTGAGTAGTATTCCATCATATGGGTGTACAAGTTTGTTTATCCATTCACCATTCGAAGGACACATGGGCTATTTACAGTTTGGGACAATTACAAATAGAGCTATCACATACATTCATGTCCTGGTTTTGGTATAAATATAAGTTTTCATTTCTCTAGGGTAAATATCAAGGAGTAAGAGAGCTGGGTTACATGATGAGTGTATTTTTAACTTTATAAGAAACTGCCAAACTATTTTCCAGAGTGACTGTACCATTTTGTATTCCCAGTAGCAATGTATGAGGGTTCCAGTTGCTCCACACCTTTGTCTGCAACTGATAATGTCCGTATTTTTTAAGCCATTGTAATATGTAATGGTATCTCCTCATGGATTTAGTTGGCATTTCCCTAATGGTTAAAGATGTGAAGCATCTTTCCATGTGTTTTGCATCCTTATTTGTTCGTTGGTGAAGTGTATGTTCCAGTACTTTGCAAAATTTTTTGAAATTTTTATTGAAATAATTGCAAATTCACATGTAACAAATAATGTGGAGAGATCCTTTTCTCCTTTTTTGTTCCTCAGTGTTATAGTTTTACATCTAAGTCCATTGTCCATTTTAAGTAAATCATTGCATAAAGTGTGAGGTTTAGGGAAAGGTTCTTTTTTTTTTGGTTTATGGAGGGCAAATTACTCCCACATTTCTTTTTTTCCTTATTTATTTATTATTTATTTAATTATTTTCTTAGATTTATTTATTTTAGAGAGAGAGAGCAAGCAAGTGTGATTGGGGGGAGGGGCAGAGGGAGAGAATCTTCAAGCCAACTCCCCGCTGAGGATGGAGTATCCATGAAATCATGACCTAAGCTGAAACCAAAAGTCAGATGCTTAACCGACTGAGCCACCCAGACACTCCTTATTTATTTACTTTTAACTTTTTTTAGGTAAACTCTAATGTGGGGCTGCAACTCATCACCCCAAGATCAAGAGTTACATGCTCTACTGACTTAGCCAGCCAGGTGCCCCACTCCCACATTTCTTGAAAAGGCTCTTTTTCCTCTGTTGAACTGCATCTCTATCTTTGTCAGAAATTAGTTGATTATACTTGTGTTGGAGCTATTATCTGTGTTCTCTATTATAACCCATTGATCTAGATAGCTATCCTTCCAACACTACAGACTACCTTGATTACTGGAGCCATATAGTAAGCCTTAATATTTGCTAGAGTGAATCTTTCCACTTTGTTCTTTATCAAGATTATTTCAACTATTCTAGAGAGTGTGCCTTTCCTGTGAATTTAAGAATAAGCTTAGAGTAAGCCTGTCTATGTCTATAAAAAAAACTTGCATGAATTTTGATAGGAATTTTCTTAACCCAGTATATCAATTAAGAGAGAATTAACATTTTACTCTCTTGAGCCTTCAAATTCATGAATGTGGTATGTCTCTCCATGTATTAGGTCTTCTTTGATTCCTTTATTGGCATTTAAAAATTTTCAACATACAGATCCTGTACACGTTTTGTTAACTGTATACTTAACTCTTTCATTGCTTTTTTAGCAATTTTAGTAGTATGGTGTTTTAAAGTTTGGTTTCTGCATGTTCCTCTTAATATATAGATATGTAATTTGTTTTTGTGTGTTCATCTTATATCCTGTGACCTTAAAAAACTCACTTATTAGTTCTAGGAGGTTTTTTTTTTAAGAGTATTTTCTTTTTTTTCTTTCTTCTTTTCGATCTGTATGCTTTTTATTTTTTTTATCTTGCCTTATTAAATTGGCTAAAACTTCCATCACTATGTTGAGTAATATCAGTAAGGCAGACATTCTTATTCTGTTTCTGGTCACATGTGGAAAGCATTCATTCTTTCATCATTAAGTATAATGTTAGCCATAGAATTTTTGCAGATACTGTTTATCAAGTTAAGGAAATTGTTGTTTCTGTTTTACTGCCAGTTTTATAATGGATAGATGTTGAAATTCATCAAATGCTTTTCCTGCATCAGTTGGTAAGATCATGAGGTTTTTCTTCTTTAGCCTGTTAATATGGTTGAATACAATGTGTTTTTTTCTGAATATTGAACCAAACTTGCATCCCTGGAATTATCTCCAGTTAGTCATGGTGTTTCATTCTTTCTACGCATTGTTACATTTTAATATGTAATATTTTGTTGAGGATTTTTGAATCAAAGCTCATGAGAGCTATTGATCTGTAGTTTTATTTTTTTGGTACATTCTTTGTCTAGTTTTGGTATCAGAGTTCTAATAGTTTCATAAGATGAATTGGGAAGTCTTCCCGCCTCTTTTATTTTCTGCAAGAGATTGTGTAAAATTGGTGGTAATTCTTTTTAAACATTAGGGAGAATTTTGCAGTGAAACCATTTGGACATTTTATTTTGAGAGTTTCAAAAATTACAAATTCAATTTCCTTTAATAGTTATGGTACTTCAGGATTTTATTTATTTATTTTTAGAGAGAGAGAGAGAGAGAGAGAGAGTGCACATGAGCACAGGGAGGGGCAGAGGGAGAGGGAAAGAATCCCAAGCAGACTCCACGTTGAGTGCAGAGCCTGACATGGGACTCAGTCTCAGGACCCTGAGATCATGACCTGAGCCAAAACCAAGAGTCAGATGCTTAACTGGCTGAGCCACCCAGGTGCCCCAATAGTTACAGGGCAATTCAAATTAAGTGTTTAATACTAGATGAGCTCAGGTAGTTTCCATTTTTCTAAGAACTGATCCATTTCATCTAAATTGTCAAATGTATGTGTGTAGAGTTGTTTCAAGTATGTCATTATCATTTTGATGTCTGCAGTGTCTGTAATGATATTCACTCTTTCATTCCTAATTTGGTTATTTATGTCTTTTCTTATTTTTCCTTTGCCAGGTCTTGCTAGGGGTTTGTCAGTTGTACTCATCTTTTCAAAGTACCAGCTTTGTGTTTCATTAATTTTTCTTTATTGTTATTCTGTTTCCAATTTCATTGGTTTTTGCTTTGATCTTTCTTATTTCCTTCCTTCTCATTTTGGGTTTATTTTTCTCTACATTTTTTAGGTAGGATCTTAGATTATTGATTGGAGACTTTTCCTCTTTTCTAGTGTATACATTTAGTGTTGTAAATTTACCTCCTAGCACTGCTTTTGCTATGTCCCACAAATTTTGATATGTTGTATTTTCATTTTTATTCAGTGCAAAGTATTTTTTAAAATTTCCCTTGAGATTTATCATTGAGCAATGGATTATTTAGGAGTGGGGTTTTTAGTTTCCAGGTGTTTGGAATTTTTCTTTATGTTTCTGTTATTGATTTATAGTTTGATTTTTGTGGTCAGAGAATACGTTGTATGATTTCAATATTGTTAAATGTGTTCAGTGGCCTATCTTGTTTTATGTGCCACTGGCACTTGAAAAGAATGTGGATTCTGTTGTTGTTGGGTAGAATGTTCAGTGTTAATTAGATCTCTTAGTTGATGGTGCTTTTGAGTTCTTCTATACCCTTTCTGATTTTCTAATTATTCTAACAGTTGTTGAGGGAAGGATATTGAAATCTCCAGCCTTAATTTGCCTGTGCCTATTACTCCTTTCAGTTCCATCAATTTTTATCCTTATATTTTTTGCTGCTGTGTTGTTTGATGCATACACATTTTACTATATCTTCTTAGTGAATTGAAATTTTTATGATTACATAATGATACTTTCTGTTTCTGGTAAGTTTCTTTGCTCTGAAGTTCACTTTATCTGAAATTAATGTAGCCACTTCAGTTTCTTTTGATTAATGTTACCATGATATATCTATCTGTTTATATCATATTTGAAGAGTTTTTTGTGGGGAGCATATAGGTGGGTCGTAGTTTTTAATATATTCTGCTTATCTTTGTCTTTATTATTTTAGACTATTTACATTTAATGCAATTATTGGAATATTAAGGTTCAAGTCTGCTGTTTTATTTTTTTCTGCTTGTTCTCTCTTTTATTTCTATTTTCTTTTTCCTACCTTCTTGTGGATTACTTGAACCTACTTTTAAATTTTTTTAAAGAGAGAGAGAGTGAGCAGGAGCTGGGGTAGGGGCAGAGGGAGAGACAGAGAGAGAGAATCTCAAGCAGACTCCATGCCCAGCACATAGCCCGGTGTGGGGCTAGATCTCACAACCCTGAGATCATGACCTGAGCTGAAATCAAGAGTTAGACACTTAATCAACTAAGCCACCCAAAAGCCCTTACTTGAACTTATTTTATAATCCATTTTGATTTATCTCCACTGATTCTGAATACATCTTTTTGCACAGCATTTTTAATTGTTGTCTAGGTATCATGTTATGAATGCATAACTTATCAGTCTATTGATGTTGACATTTTACTGGTTTAAGTGAAGTGTAGAAACCTTACCTCTCTTTACCTTCCCCCCTTTTTAATATGATTATCTTAAATATTTCTTACATAGACATTTAGAGTCATATCAGGTATTGTTACAATTTTACTTTAGTCATCCAACAAAATCTCGAATGCTCAAGAGAACTAAAGTCAATGCATTTACCTGTATTTTCTGATCCTGTGTTCTTTCTTCCTTCTTGGTGACCCAAGATTCCTTCTTTAATCATTTCCTTTCTCTTTAGACATCTTTTTTAGGGCAGGTCTGCTAGTGACAAATACTTATTTTTAGTTTTCCTTTGTCTGCGAATGACGTTATTTCCTTTTTACTCCTGAAGGATATTTTCACTGGATACAGGATTGTGGCTTTACAGTTTTCTTTTAGCAGTGGAGAAAGGCTGTACAACTTTCCTCTGGCCTCTGTGTTCTTTGATGAGAAATCCTTTGTCATTTGAACTGTTCTCCCACTATCGGGTAGTTGTTTCTCTATCGCTGATTTTAAAATTGTTTCTTTGTCTTTGGTTTTCAGACATTTGACTTGTGCCTTTATGTGGCTTTCTTTGTGGTTCCCTCAGTGTCTTGAATCTGCAGGTTTATGCCTTTTGCCAAATTTGGGAAGTATTCAGCAATTATTTCATCAAGTTTTTTTAGCCCCACTCTATGTCTCCTTGCTTTCTGAGACTTCGATGACATACATGTTAGACTTTTTTTCCCCTCTGAGAATGTGTTCCTTTTTTTTCAGTCTGTTTTCTTTCTGTTGTTTAGACTGTATAACTTCTGTTGTTTAGTCTTCAAGTTCAGTAATTCTTCTCTACTTGCCTTCCATTCTGCTCTTGATCCCATCCATTGAGTTTTTGTATGTATAACTTCTAAAGTTTATATTTGGTTCTTCTTTATAGCTTCTATTTCTTTGCTGTGATTTTCAATTCCTTTGCTGAGGCTTTCTATTTTTCATTTCAGGTGTGTTCATGAATGTGTTTCAAGTGTGTTTATAATTTCTTATTTGAGCAATTTTATGATGGCTGCTTTAAAATTTTTGTCAGATAATTCTAACACATCTGTCATTTTTGCAGGGAATTGTATTGGTTATGTTTTTTCATTCAGTTTGAGATCTTCCTGGTTCTTGGCTATAAGTGATTTTTTTTCCCTATGGTAACCTGGACATTTTGTTTACTATGTGAGACTCTGCATTGTATATAAACCTTTTGTTTTAGCGAGATTCCTCTGATACTTCAGAGTGGAAGGAAGAGCACTGTCTCATTATTGCTGGTTGCAGGCAGAAATCTAGTTTCCCCCACGTAGCCTTGTTTGACACTGAAGTGGAGGGAACTTATCATTATTGCTGAGCAAGGGTGGGAGTTTCAATTTCCTACTAGGCTTCCACTGATCTCCCTGGCTGTGATTGGTAGGAGTGCCTCATAAGTACTCCCAACATGATCTCCAGTGACACCATGGGGTAGGCCCCTTTGTTACCACTGGGTAGTATTGTAAATCTCAATTCTTCCCTCAGGCCCCTGTACCATTTCAGTGAAGAGGATGAGGGGTGCCTGGTTTCTACCAGGTGGTGGAGGAAGTCGAGGCTCCCCACCTGGTTTCTATTCACTCCATGACTCGGGGTAGGGGTGGGGGGGCGCCTGTACTGCTTGGTGTGGATGAAAGTACCAGCTTCTTCCTTGACCTTCTCTGACACCATACTTGCATGGAGGTTGGAATGCCTCAGAACCTGGTGAAAGTGGAAGTCGAGGCTCCCTACTTAGCCATTGCTGGCATGGGTAGAGGTCAGGCCACAGTTTTTTCCCAGTGATGTCTGGCTATATTAGAAAAGTTATTTTCTAAGTCTTATCTCTTGCTAAGCTGCCTCTTCCCTAACTTTTAGGCTAGGGAGAGTATGCTTTTGTTTTCTCTTAACTGTGCCCATTGGCATTTCCTGGTTGCTGGCTTCTCCAGCACCCAGACTGCCATATATGAGGCACAAAGAAAACCCAGGGAACTTATCACGATGTCTCTCTTTGGGTCCTAAGGTTTTTAGCTGATCTGCATTTTTCTCTCCACTTTGCAGAGTCTCATGTTTGTTATATATGTAACATGCAGGGTCTTTAGTTGTACTTCGTGGGAGGAATAGGAATAAGCATGTCTACTCCATATTCCCACATGTAGGTCTATTTTTGAACTCTATTCTATTACATTGCTCTACGTGTCTGTCCACATGCCAGTGCTACACTTTCTTAATTACTCTATTTAATAAGCCTTAAGATCAGGTGGCGTAATTCATTTCACTTTATTCATCTTTTCCCAAATTGTTATTCTAGTTTTTTTTGCCCTTCCATATGGATTTTAGGACTAGCGTTTGTACCTATAGAAATATTCTGGGATTTTGATTGGAATTGCATTGAATTAGTAGGACAATTTGGGGAGAATTGATGTCTTTCCTATGTTGAGTCTTCCAACTCATGAACATAGACTATCATTCCTTTTATTTAGGTCTCCTTGAATTTCTCTTACTGGCATTTTGTAGTTCTCAACATATAGATGATGTACTTTTTAGATTTATACCTAATTATTTGATGTTGTACAGATATTATAAGTTGTATTGTTGAAAAATTTTCGATTTTTAGTTGTACATTATCACTATACGTAAATGTGATTGATTTTTGTGTGCTAACCTTGTATCCTGCAATCTCCTAAAATTAATTTATTAGTTCTGGTGGGATATTTTTGTAGATCCTTAGGATCATATAGGTAGACAATAATGTTGCTTGTGAGTAAGGGCAGTTTTATTTCTCCTTTCCCAATTTGTGGGCTTTTGCTATCTTCTTACCTTTGTACACTGGCTAACAAGTCAGGTATGATTTTGGGTACTAACAGAGGGCCATCATTGCCTTGTCCTGATTTTAAGTGAAAGTACTTTCATGATGAAGTATGGTGTTAGCCATATGTTTTTTGTATATACCCTTAATCACATTGTGGAAGTTCCCTCCTATGACCAGTTTGCTGAGGATTTTTGTCATGAATGGGTTGTACACTTTTTCCCAGGCCTCTTCTGTATCAGTTGATGTGATTATGTGACCTTCAACTTTAAACTGTACATATGGTGGATTGCATTGATTTATTTTTGAATATTGAACTAGCCCTGCATTTTGAGGATGAATTCCACTTGATCGTGGTATATTAATCTTTTTATATATTGCTCTGCTAATTTTCTGAGGATTTTTATGCCTATGTTCATAAGGGACATTGGACTATAGTTTTGTTTTTTGTACTATTTTTACCTGGTTTTGGTTTGGAAGTAATGCAGGTATCATAACATTTATTATGAAATGTTTCCTCTTCTCCTATTTTCTGGAATAGATTTTGTAGTACTGGTGTTACTTTTTGCTTTAATGTTTGGTAGAATTCACCAATGCAACCACATAGACCTGGAGTTTTCACTTTTGGAAGATTTTACCCAGGGCTTAAATCTCTTTAATACTTACATAACAATTCAGGATATATACTTCATCTTGAGTGAGTTTGAGTAGTCTGTGGTTTTCAAGAAATTGATCCATTTAATCTAAATTATAAAATTTATATGAATAGAGTTGATTAAAGTATTCCCTATTATCCTTTTAATATCTGTTATCTTTAGCTATATTCCATCTTTCATTCTTGATATTGGCCATTTGGCCAGTTTATCAGTTTTTAAAAAATCTTTTCAAGAACTAACCCTGTGGTCCATTGTTTTATTCTATTTTTTTTTTCTGTTTCAATTTCTTTGACTTCTGCTCTTTATTATTTTTTTCCTTCTTGCTTTGGGTTTATTTTGCTTTTTTCGCTGGTTTCTTGAAATAGGAACTTAGATTATTGATTTCAGGCTTTATTTAATTTCTAACATAAGCACATATTGCTATAAAACTTGTAAGATATGCTCTAGCTGCATTCCACAAATTTTGATATGTTGTATTTTTATTCAGTTAAAAATACTTTTTGAGGGGCACCTGGGTGGCTCAGTCGGTTAAGCATCTGCCTTCAGCTCAGGTCATGATCCCAGAGTTCTGGGATCTAGCCCCGCGTAGGGCTCCCTGCTCTGCGGGGAGCCTGCTTCTCCCTCTCCTTCTGCTGCTCCCCCTGCTTGTGCTCTCTTGGTCTCTCTGTCAAATAAATAAATAAAAAATCTTTAAAAAAATATTTTTTGAGACTTCCTCTTTGACCCATGGATTATTTAGAAGTTTCTGTTAAGGGACGCCTGGGTGGCTCAGTTGTTAAGCGTCTGCCTTCGGCTCACGTCATGATCCCAAGTTCCTGGGATCGAGCCCCGCATCGGGCTCCCTGCTCTGCGGGAAGCCTGCCTCTCCTTCCTCCACTCCCCCTGCTTGTGTTCCCTCTCTCGCTGTGTCTCTCTCTGTCAAATAAATAAATAAAATCTTTAAAAACAAGTTTCTGTTAATTTTTAGGTGTTTAAAGATTTTACTGTTATCCTTTTCTTATTATTTTCTACCTTCATTCCATTATATTCTTTGAAGATGTCAATTCTTTTAAGCTTGTTAAGGTTTGTTTTAGGACCCAGGATCTGGTCTATCTTGGAGAATATTCATCTGTATTTTTTCCGCATGAATTACTAAAGAAAAGGAGATAGTTAAGAATATGTGAGAAAGTAACCAATCATACTGTAGATATATACTAATAAAATTTATTTTTAAACATTTTCCAGTGGTAATGATATTTATATTTACTTGGCTACTTTAAAGAACTTATGCTTGGGACACCTGGGTGGCTCAGTTGATTAAGTGCCTGCCTTTGGCTCAGGTCATGATCCCAGGGTACTGGGATCGAGTCCTGCGTTGGGCTCCTTGCTCAGTAGGGAGCCTGCTTCTCCCTCTGCCTGCCACTCCCCCTGCTTGTGCGTGCGCTCTCTCCCTCCCTCTGACAAATAAATAAAATCTTTAAAAAAAATAAAGAACTTACGCTTAGAAACCAAAGAATAGAACATTTCTAGTTAAATGATAGAGGCAAGATAGCTCCAGGATCTCTCTACAGAACATGCCCATAGCCTATGCTTCCAACCAGGACCATTGACCAGAGCATGTCACTATCTCCTGGGTGACAAATACAGTTTAGTCATAAAGTGGAAACTAAATGTGATTGTAAACATCATTATTCTACCCTCTTTAAATATCCTTTTCTGAAAGGAACTTAATTTTATGTAATATATTTTTGTTGTACAATGAAAGAGGATACTAAAAACTTTTTTATGGGTTCCAATATGTTTCACAAAACTGTATATTTGCCAGAGTAATTATTGTTATTATGTTATTTTTGGCAATTATGACAAGAGACTGTAAAACAATTTTTAGTAAATTGTTAGTAAGCAATTAGTAAATAATTGTTAGTAAACAATTTTTAGCAAATTACAGCAAAACATTGTTTAATGGCCCTCATCTAAGTACAGTTAAGCAGCCTTCCTGTTCACTTTAGAAGCTAAAGGACTTCATTGCCATTTTAGCATTGAATGGTGATCATTCATAGCAACCAAGCTATCTTGGTTTCTATGTTTTGAAAACACACATAGGTCTCTAATTATGTCACAGTTGATTCCTGTCCAGAAGGCTATCTGTTATGTCTACCTCTTTATATATGTGTCTTGTTATTTTGACCATCAGAAACGAATTCTTTCATGACAGAAGGCAGCATCAGCCACAGCCTATCCTGAAGACACCTACTGTCAAGTGGAAGAGGAGTACAAAGAAAAGGATACTGTAGAGGCTTTGAGAAGCAACCTGATTTGCAATATGTGCTTTTTATGGGTTGAACTGTGTGTCCCCCAAATTCATATATTGAAGTCCTAACCCCCGGTACCTCAGAATGTGACCTCACTTGGAAATAGAATCTTTACAGAGCTAATCAAATTAATATGATGTCATTAGTGTGGGCCCCGATCCAGTATGACTGGTGTCCTTATAAAGGAAGAAATTTGGGACAGAGACAGACACACATAGAAGGAAGATGATGTGAAGACACAGGGAGAAGACAGCCATTTACAAGCTAAGAGAGAGGCCTAGAACAGATTCTCCCTCACAACCCTAAGAAGGAGCCAACCCTGCCAACACCTTGATTTTGGACTTTTAGTTTCCAGATCTGTGAGACAATAAATTTCTGTTGTATAAGCCACCCAATGTGTGGTACTTCTTTGTTCCAGCAGACCTAGAAAACTAATACGGTGCCTAAAAGAACAAAAGCCACTGCAGGAGGTTTCCAGCCAAATACCATTATGGGAGTGTAGTTCAGCACATTTTGTTTTCCTGTGGTCACTTGAGGGAAAAAAAAAAAAAAAACACAGAGAAGCTGCTGGAAAGATTTCTCTGTAATTTTTCCCTTTCAGGGTTGGATGAGACTGTGAACTGAATTACTACTTACCCTCATGCAATAGTATGCCCTACAGCTCTTTTCCAATGGCAACTGAGAGGTCCTTTGATATATAGCTCCCAGATGTTTTTCTTATTCTGCCCTCTTCTACTTATCCAATAAATTAATCAGTGAAATTTCAAGGAATTTCTCAACCTGAAGACTCTCAACCCAAAGAAAGGCAGTAAGCTCAAGCAAATTTTGTGAGACCTGACGTGTGTCCCTCAACAAACTTTACCCAGGAATATTTGTTGCCTTAAAGAATAAAGATAGAAGGAAGAAACCTATGTACTGAGGATCTATATTTAGCTTATCTCTCTGTGTGAGGATAGACTTAACTTGCGCTCGGACTGGATAGTTCTATGCTCATCTCCAGGGATGTCTGAAAGTCCGGTACTGACCCTTGGCTGAGAGAAGGATGAAATGTGCTGGTTAATGATTTATAAGATGCTCTTTAAAGCTCAAAATTCCCTCAGAGGCATCCTTTACTGACTTTTCCACATTGGTTAGGGATCTATAGATTGATGGTTTGCCCCCGGTTTCAGAGTTTACATGGTCTGGTTTTAGTTGTGACCAGTGGAGTATTAAAGACCCCTCAGTAAACTCGTATCTTGGGTTCCTTGAAACCAAAGCAACCTTGAACATATTCTAGTGGTCCATAATCTGAGTGTACAGCACATCCTCTGCAACTGAAAAAGGACTCTTAGAGGGATGCCTGAACAGATCAAACCCTTCCATGATGGACTATACTTTTCTTCTGCTACTGTACTTACCTTGATTAAAGCCTTATGTGTGAAATGCTAAGTCCTTTCAATTTTTTGACCCTGTGTGATTGCTATACCCACAAACCCTAGGTTCAAGGCTGAGACCTTGAGCCCTTCCTAAAATTCACCTTAAAAGGTAAAGCAAGCACTAGTTCTGGAGACCATAAATTGAAAAGAAAATGGGAAAGCAGTAAGGACCCTAATCTTTGTTGGGCTTTAAGGCAGACTCAAGGTCTGGATAAGAGGCCATAAGGATGTCTGTGGGATGCTGGATCTTAGTTCTAAGTGTAAATAGAGGGAAACTGGGGAGTAGCATGGCATAGAATAGATACTCCTGGGCCATCAGATCCCAGGTTCCCTACCTCTATCAAAAGTATAACTCTGTTTGGAGGGTGGGGGTAATTGAGACTGCAGGTGAAATTAAAATGGGTTTTGCCAGTTATTTCTGCTGGTTCACATGACTTCTATTCTTCTAGAGACTCTCTCTAGGGCCAAAAGCATTACAGAATATAAGGGAGTAAAAGCTACGACATAATGAAATTTGGATAATTAAATCAAGGTCATCTGCCAAAGGCACACATTCGAAATAACTATTAAATCCACTGCTTTCCATAAACTATTTGTTTTGAGTGTTGTATTAAATTAGTCAAAGACAGTTTTATATTCTGGGCACTATAGAGTCTCTAAATGGGATATCTCTTGTAAAGCATATGGGAATAAAAGAGGTATGAAGTACAAGAGATCAGCAGAAACATTTACACACAGAAAATGCCTTGTAACCTTAATCAGGATAAAGAAAGGAAAGAGCACTACGAGAATGTCTAACATTAGAGAAATGGTTTAATAAATTATAGCACATCAAAATGATGGAATATTATGCAGGCATTAAAATGATAATTAAAATTATGTAGAAATGTTTGTTTGATACAATGTTAATGTAAAACCAGAAGAATACAAAATGGCATATAAAAGTGTGAGAGCATATAATTACATATGCAAGTTGAAGGAAATATATTAAAACATTGAATTATCATAATTTAGAGTGGGTTGTTTTTAATTAAAGTATACTGTGTTATGTAGACTTTGTATGTGTATGTACATATATGTATATCTTCTATATGTGTATATTTATGTATAAACATAAGACATTTAGTGGTGGGCACATTGGTAGGGATTTTTTTTTTTTTGAGATGCTTCCTTATCATTTAGAGCAGCACTTTCCAATAGAACTTGCTGCAATAATGAAAATGTTCTATAAATCTGTGCTGCCCAGTATGGTAGACACTAGCCATGTGTGTCCTTCAGGCACTTGAAATGTGGCTAGTGTGGCTGAGCAATGAAAAAATTTTTTTCAACTTTTAACTAGTTAAAATTTAAATTCAAGTTATATTCACTAACTAACTAAAATTTAAATTAAAAAAATGTTAATTCAAGTAGCCACACATGCCTTGTGGTTACCATATTGTCCTCTAAAAAATACCAATTTATAGCTAGAAGGTAGATAAAATTTAGTAGTGGGCTCGTTAGTCTGGATTTTTGTCCACTGTCATTCATATTTTTTCTGTAGTCAGTTGGAACCTCTAAAAGTACTCTGTCATTCACTTCTCCCTTTGGAGCAAGAGATCATGCAAAAGGTGCACTTTGCTGAATTGTAAAGGATAAAAGAGCTCCACTTACTCTCCACTTCAGTGGAGTTTTAGTACATCAGTCTTTTTTTTTTTTTCAAACTATTTTTTTTTAAGATTTTTTTTTTTTATTTATCTATTTGACAGAGAGAGAGGTAGTGAGAGCAGGAACACAAGCAGGGGGAGTGGGAGAGGGAGAAGCAGGCTTCCCGCCGAGCAGGGAGCCCGATGCGGGACTCGATCCCAGGACCCTGGGATCATGACCTGAGCTGAAGGCAGACGCTTAACGACTGAGCCACCCAGGTGCCCTTAGTACATCAGTCTTGCTACATCAGAAAATCTTTACTGTAATCACAAATATACCGGAGACCCACAGTTACCCAAATAGCTGCCCCTTTCTGGTACAAAAACATGAGACCAGAAATGTTTCCTGGCTTGTCCGGGCCTGGAAGGTACATGAACAAAGGGCTCCCGGCCAGTCAATAACCAAGTTAATATGAATGAGGGAGAAAAGAGCATTAGTTCTCCCATTTGAGAAAACATGGAGGCTCCATGTAACTGTTTCATTATCTTTGGAATCCTGTTCCTGGGTGTCCCTACTCATCAATGCCCACCTGAGTTAGGTAGATCTCATCCTGACTTCTGCATTACCATACCACCTCCGTCTATGATGTATTTGCATTCCACCCTCAAAGTCATATCTCTCCACTCATCCCACACCTACACACTGGAATGCCATTTTCTTCTCCAAAGGAACTATTGAGGTGCATCTTGATGGATGGGAGAATTTGGATTAGAGAGGAGTAAGGGAGAAAAACTGACTTGAACCTGGTATGATGTAATTCCCAAACTCTTTTAGACAAGTTATGATATGATAATATGCTTGGGGACTACTCTGATAGACCTAAATGAAATTTCTTAAACTGGAGATGTTAAATACTAACCTATCCATCTACATATCATGTAGCAGTCTAAATATCTTTAAACATTCTTTTTCTTCTTGTATCTGGTCTAACAATGATTTCCTAATCAATTTTTTTTTTCCTGTGTCTCTACCAAGAGTAAAATCTTTTGCTTAGCAGATTTAGAGACCTTGTCTCTTGAATGAAACTTAAGTAAAACATTAACATAATGAATTTGTCACATTTGTTTTTCTTAAGAACTTGGAGGTCCTACCAGGATGGCTCAACTCATGAGAACCTACCAGAATGAAGAAAAAACAGCCCTGAATCAAGTAATACCACACTAAGAATGACATTGAAAACTTGGAGAGGGAGTTTGGAGCCAGAGTATTGGATGTCCCCATGGTTTGGGGACAGTGAATGTGCCCATCCTCGCTCTTCCTTTAAGTTCCTGGAAAAGTCATTTGATGTCAGAAGGATGTCAGAGGACTGGAGGAAAGGTGAGTTGAGTTTGATGTCATAGGCTTTTGGTCAGTGTATTACATTATGCTGATAAGGGATGACCAAAGGCCCTTGCAAAGATAGGGTATGAAAGTACTCATTTATTAAGTTGGTTTTAGGAAGTTATTCTGTGTTTCATTGGCAAGGACTTTGTGTCTTATTTTCATTTTTCTTTTAGCTAAAATTGCATAATTGGCCTGGCAATTTTTTACATGTTGGTATATGTCTCCAAATAGTCATTTCTAATTCTTTGTGTTTGTGACCAGAGAGATTCTAGATATAGAGCTACCTGTTCATTTAAAATACCTTTGACAAATTATAGGTAATTGATTGCAGGAATTGGTCATTTGTATGCACCATGAGAACATCTAGTCCAAGCAGAGATACCTATCTTCAGATGAAGAAGGAACAGAAAGTCTTTTCAACTATTATCGCAAAAATATACTATCTTATTCTGTGATGTTAAAGAAAAAGATAGTTTCGTGTGTTGGGCAAGTGACTTGAGGGATTGGCTGGAATAGACTAAGAGCTGGAATTATCTCTGTAGCTATAAATAGTATTATCAAATGCAAACTATTTACTTACCTACTTACTTTTGCAAGTTGGGTTCTCCTGGAAGTAGATCCAGGGGTAGGGTTTAGCAGGCAGGTATGAAGAGATCAACACCTGTGAGAGGGAGGGGGATAAAACATGTTTGTGCAGAGGGAGAAGTCCAAACTGTAATGCAGGCCCTACAGATGCCTTAGGCAACCCTATGGGGGCACTCTGGAGTTAAAATAGCCCTTCAGAGTTATTCCCTGTTGGGGCAAGATGGCCACACATTAAATCTCCACATGGATCGGGATAGTGGTAACTTCGTGCCTCCCTGCAGCTGAGATACCACGGACAGCTGAAGGCTTCCTGTTTACATCACTCCTAGCAGCTGGGGCATGTCTTTCAATGAGAGGGAATCCCGGAGGAGCATAAAGGGGTCCACCTCCTTAGTCATGTAGTTTTGTGAAACTAAATTGCCTAATCTAGAGGGAAATTAACAAGCTTGTTAAATTTATCATATTTAATAGAGCACATGTTTAATTAGTCTAGGGACTTAGCTTATGTATATTTAGAATAAATGGTCTCAAGAATTTATATGCTAAAAGAGAGAAATAAAAAAGAAAAAACTTGCTCAAAAGGGAACAATTAAGTTTTAGGTAATGGCTGACCTTCAGGTCACTAAGATAAGAAACAAAGGAATGAACATTGTAATCAATGCCAATTTTAAGAAAATGTTCTAAATGAGGACTTTTGAGCAAAATTAGAATAGTTTTAGTATTATGTAACAAATAAATATGAGAGAATTATAAATGTTTATTACTCTTGGTTATCATAAATCATACACAAACTATTTTGTTAAATTTGTTTAAAAAGATAGTTATAGCATCCTAAACTTTATAGAGAACATCTAAAAAAATAACTGCAGCTAACATCATACTTAATGGTGAGACACTTAAATTTTTCCCACTAAGATCATGTACAAGGCAAGAATATACCCTTTCACGACTCATTTTCCAAATCATAGTGGAAGTTCTATCTAATGCAATAAGGCAAGAAAGGGAAATAAAAAAGTATACAGATTGGAAGTAAGAAATAAAACTGTCTTTGTATATGATATTAATGTCTCTGTAGAAAATCCCAAAAGAATTCAGAAACAAAACTCCTGGAAGTAATAAACGATTTTAGCAAGGTTGCAGGAGACAAAGTCCATATACAAAAGTCAATCACTTCCCTAAATATCAGCAAAAAGCAAGTGGAATTTGAAATTAAAAACACAATACCATTTACAGTGGCACACCTCAAAATGAAATACTTAGGTATAAACCTAACTATATATGCACAAGATCTATATGAGGAAGACTACAAAACTTTGGTGAATGAAATCAAAGAACTAAATAAGTGGAGAGACATTCCATGCCCATGGATAGGAAGACTCAATATTTTCAAGATGTTAATTCTTCCCGACTTGATGTATCCATTCAATGTAATCTCAATCAAAATATCAGAAAACTATTTTATGGATATTGACAAACTGATTCTAAAGTTTATATAGAGAGGCAAAAGACCCAAAATAGCCAACATAATATTGAAGAACAGAGTTGGAGAATTGACACTACCTTACTTGAAGGCTTACTATAAGGCTACAGGAATCAAGACATCGTGGTATTGGTGAATGACAAATAGATCAATGGAACAGAACAGAGAGCTCATAAATAGACCCACATAAATACAGTCAACTGAACTTTGACAAAAAAGCAAAGACAATACAATGGAGTAAAGATAGTTTATATATGGTGGTAGAACAACTAGACATCCACATGCAAAAAAATGAAATTAGACACACACCTTGAACCCTTCACAAAAATTAGCTCAAAATGGATCACAGACCCAAATGTAAAACACAAAACTATAAAGCTCATAGAAGATAACATAGGAGAAATTCTAGGTGACCTTGGGTATGGCAATGACTTTTTAGATACAACACTGAAGGCACAGTCCATGAGAGAAATAATTGATATGCTATACTTCATTAAAATTAAAATCTTCTGCTCTTTTAAAGACAATATCAAGAGAATGAGAAGATAAGCTGAGGCTGGAGAAAATATTTGCAAAAGACACATCTGATAAAAGACTGTTAACCAAAACAGCATTATTAATCACTGGGGAAACATGAATCAAAACCACAAAATCACCTTACAACTGTTAGAATAGCTTTATTGAAAAAAAAAACAAGAAATAACAAGTGCTGGCAAGGATGTGGAGAAAAGGAAACCCTTGTGCACTGTTGATGGCAATGTAAATTTGTTCAACCACTATGGAAAACAGTATGGATGTTCTTCAAAAAAATTAAAAATAGAACTACTTGTGATTCAGCAATTCCACTTCTGGGTATTTATCTGAAGGAAATGCAAATGTTAATCTGAAAAGATACATGCACCTCCATGTTCATTGCAACATTATTTCTAATAACCAAAACATGGAAGTAGCCTAAATGTCCATCAATGGATGAATGGAGAAAGAAGATATGGGACACACACACACACACACACAGGAATACTACTCAGCTATTCAAAAGAATGAGATCTTTCCATTTTCAACAGCATGGATGGACCTTAAGAGCATATGCTAAGTGAAATAAGTCAGAGAAAGGCAAATACTCTGTGATCTGTTGTATATGTAATCTTAACAACAACAATGAGAAAAACATGCTCACAGATACAGAGAACAGATTGGTGGTTGCAAGAGGCAGAGGGTGGAGGATAAGAGAAATTAGTAAACTTTAAAAAAATTTTAAATAAACTGAGTAAAATTTTAACTATACATACACACACAGAATTGTTAAAACTCAACAATAAGAAAACAAACAACCTCATTGAAACATGGGCCAAAGATCTTCACATATACCTCATCAAAGATATGTAGATGGCAAATAAGCATATAAAAATATGTTCCACATCATATGCCATCAGGGAAATGCAAATTAAAAGAACAATGAGGGCACCTGGGTGGCTCAGTCAGTTAAGCGTCTGCCTTTGGCTCATGTCATGATTCCGGGGTCCTGGGATGGAGCCCTGCATCGGTGTCCCTGCTCAGCGGGGAGTCTGTTTGTCCCTCTCCCTCTGCCCCTCCCCCCTGCTCATGCGCACACTTGCTCTCTCTCTCTCTCACATAAATAAATTAAATTTTTTAAAAAATAAAAAAATAAAACAACAGTGAGATACCACTACACACCTATTAGGACAAATCCAGAACACTGAGGACACCAAATGCCAGTGGAGCAGTAGAATTCTCATTTACTGCTGGTAGGAATGCAAAATGATACAGGCACTTTGGAAGACAGCTTGGAGGTTTCTTACAAAACTAAATATACCCTAACCATAGGATCCTGCAATTGTGCTCCTTGCTATTTACCCAAAGGAATCAAAAACTTATGTCCACACAAAACCTGTACATGGATGTTTATAGCAGCTTTATTCATAATTGTCAAAACTTGGAAGCAACCAAGATGCCCTTCAGTAGGTGAAGGGATAAACTGTGGTCCATCCAGACAATGGAATCTTATTCAGCACTAGAAAAAATGAGCTATCAAGCCATGAAAAGACACAGAGGTTGCATAAATGTGTATTACTAAGTCAAAGAAGATGATCCTAAAAGGCTATATATTGTATGACTCCAACTCTATGACATTCTGGAATAGGCAAAACTATGGACAGAATAAAGGGGTCGGTGGTTGCCAGAGGTTGGGGAGGGGATAAATAGGCAAAACACAAAGGACTTTTAGGTCAGTGAAAATACTCTTTGTGATACCATAATGATGGATACACATCATACGTTTGTCCAAACCCATAGAATGTACAACAACAAGATTGAACTATAATGTAAATTATGGACTTTGTGTGATAATGATGTACCAATTTAGGTTCACCAGTTGTAAGAAATGTGCCACTTTCGGGGTGTCTGGGTGGCTCAGTCATTAAGCGTCTGCCTTCGGCTCAGGTCATGGTCTCAGGGTCCTGGGATCGAGCCCCGCATCAGGCTCCCTGCTCGGCGGGAAGCCTGCTTCTCCCTCTCGCACTCCCCCTGCTTGTGTTCCCTCTCTTGCTGTGTCTCTTTCTGTCAAATAAATAAATAAAATCTTAAAAAAAAAAATGCCACTTTGGTGGGGAGTGTTGATGATGGGGAATGCTATACATTTGTGAGGGCAAGGAAATCTCACAGTTTTCCTCTCCATTTTGCTGTGAACCTTAAACCACTCTAAAAAAGAATCCTCATTTAAATAATTAATTAATTAGAAAAAGATAGATGCATTCTTTCTGTATAAAGTATACAGAATACGTGATTTAATTTTCTTACAAAATAATCTAAGTAATTGGGACTCTTCTATATCTGTCTTATGGGAAAAGAAAGTGATCATTACTGACACAAAAATTTTAGGAATATGTAAATGTAAACATAGATGCTGAACTAAATTAAATTATAATAACTAATATCCTTCTTATTTATTTTTTTGTTCTTGTGAATACCAGCCAATATTTTATTTTATTTTATTTTATTTTTTTTTTTTTTAAAGATTTTATTTATTTATTTGAGAGAGAGAATGAGAGAGAGAGAGCACATGAGAGGGGGGAGGGTCAGAGGGAGAAGCAGACTCCCTGCTGAGCAGGGAGCCTGATGCGGGACTCAATCCTGGGACTCCAGGATCATGACCTGAGCCGAAGGCAGTCGCTTAACCGACTGAGCCACCCAGGCGCCCCACCAGCCAATATTTTAAAATATGTAAACCTTAGTCTACTTACACTATGTGAGTAAAATTTCATTGTTATAATTTTCTGAGAAGTTACTTTTTTAATGTCAACTGTAATTGTATTGTTAATTAATTTACAACTTATTCAGAATCTTGCAGTTATAATTTAAGTTCTTTTGTAAAATATTGGTGTAATTAATTAATAATCTTAGGTTACCTGGAAATTTTTTTAAAGAAATCAAAGTGAATAGAGATAAATAAAAGCAAAAGTAATTGATCACCAATAATAACTTTAATTTATATAATCTCAGCTATATGTAAACATCTTTGTCAATGTAGAAGAAGTACTTATTTTTATAAAGGTTGAAAGCTAAAGTTTAAATTTTCAAATAATATTATAATCTTTCATTTTTTAGTATGATTATATATGTATAAGTTTCTTCTCTTTACTTATTTATTAAGAAATTTTATGTTTGGGGTGCCTGGGTGGCTCAGTCAGTTAAGCATCTGCCTTTGACTCAGGTCATGATCCCAGGGTCCTAGGATGGAGCCCTGCTCGGCGGGGAGACTGCTTCTCCCTCTCATTCTCCCCCTATGCATGCTCTCTCTCTCTCTCCCTCTCTGTCAAATAAATAAATAAAATCTTAAAAAAAAATTTTATGTTTAAGTGCGAGGAAATACTGGTAGCTCAGAAGATAAAATAAAATGTCATTAGAGTATTGTTTGCTCTGAATGTGAGGCAATAAAAAGTTAGTTGTTTTCAGTATATTCTACCTACCTAGATGGCAAATGATTTTTGCCTCATACAACCTGACTGTGCGTTCTCAAAAAAGTAAATTTTTATGCTAGTTTATGCTTTTGGGAATTCCATAACTATAGACAACTGTAAAACACTGACACAAAGAACTGAATTTCTAATGTTTATTATTATATAATTCTGTTATAGTTGTTATATGGTATTGCTATTCTCTGGACCTGCCTTGTCCGCAAACAATTGTATTCTCATCTGAAAACTCATATGATGTTTCTTTCCTCTGAGCTCAGACCTCAAAATCAGAGTAATACAAATGAAAAGGGTTTATTGGCACCCCAACCATATTCATTGCTCCCAAGACAGCTGCTAGATAGCACCAAAGGATTTTTCCTCATCTTATAACTGATAAATTGGCACTCTTGAGCAAGAAGGAATGTTAGAAATAATTAGCTTTGCTTGGTATGCTCATTATCTTCTTAATTGGCTCAACAGAATGGTAAGGTTGTTCTTTATTAGGGTGAAAAATCTGAAGAAAACTGTCAAATCAAAGAAGAAGCCCAATTTCCCCTTGGTTAATTTTGTGCAAGACAAGTGCTATAATACAAAGATATTTGTAATACTGCTTAATCTTTATAATAGGTGTAGATTCCCAGTTTTATTCCTATGCAAGGGATGACACATGATCAATAAACTGACTACTCAAAAACATTTATGCCCAGGTATAAATACCTCTTAGCAGATGTTAGTGGTTAGTGATTATGACATACATTTCATAGGAGAGATCCTAAGGTGCTTTAGATTCAGCAATTCCTCTGCTGACCAGAACTTTATAATATTCAATTAGGTTGGTATGAAATGTTATAGGGAGGTTTACGTGCTTCAGAACTGTATCTTGATAAGATCCTTCACTCTTCTTCACTCAGATACAGTTCCTGGAATAAAGTGACAGTCTTTTCCTCAATCAGAGATTTCTGCTCTCACTTCCCATTTATCTAACACCAAAGCCATAAGTTACAGATTGGCAAATATTTCTGAAGGAAATATCAAAGATAACCTAAGAGATTTGGTAAAACAGCCTTTAGCAGAGGGGTGCCTGGCTGTCTTAGTCAGTAGAGCATCCAACTCTTGATCTCGGGCTTGTGAGTTCAAGCCCCACGTGGGGCGTGGAGCCTATTTTAAAACAAAACAAAACAAAAAACAAAGAAAAAAACAGCCTTTAGCAGAGACTCTGGATTGTTTTTTTTTTTTAATTTTATTTATTTATTTGACAGAGACAGCGAGAGAGGGAACACAAGCAGGGGGAGTGGGAGAGGGAGAAGCAGGCTTCCTGCAGAGCAGGGAGCCCGATGTGGGGCTCGATCCCAGGACCCTGGGACCATGACCTGAGCTGAAGGCAGACGCTTAATGACTGAGCCACATGGGCGCCCCTGGATTGTTTTAATATAGCTGGGTTTGAGGGAATGAGCTCATGGATATATGTTAATGTTACCACTGTAGTCAGACACTTGGGAGACTCAACTTATAGGGAACTCAAGAGGTAGAATTTCCAGGATTATTTTTTTCTAGAAGGAGATGCCTTTATGAAACTAGACTGTTGAGCAATATCATTGGAACAAGATTTAATTATGTAGAATAGAGTAAAACCTTTAACAAAAATCGGATAGTAATTATTTTCTTGGAACATTGCAGTATTGTTTTTAATAATCTACTTTTCTTAGGTATGTAATGAAACCGTTTTCTTCCTTTTTTTCCTCTATCTCTAAATTTTAATTTCACAGGCTTTCATTGTTCATACTGTAGTTTAGCCTGTAGTTTAATACTCATGATTAAATGCCTACTGAACTAGACCTGCCTGAAAATATTTTTAATCATATAGTGATTGGCATACTGTTTAAAATGAACTGAAAAAAAATTATGAAAATAGGAAGTTCTTCTTCTAACCAAGCTGGAGTAACAAGGACTGGATTCATCCTCCTGTCAGAAACAACCAAAAAATGGACCAAATATAATGAAACAATAGTTTCCAGATTATGATGAGAAATCCCAACATCCCTGCTGGGTGGTATGAGAAGAGCCTAAGGTGCGAGCCAGTACTCTCATCTCCACAGGGTAATAATGAGGTTCCCCAAACCTTCCTTCCTCCACCACATGACATGAGTGGAAAAGACATTGAAAACCTAGATTTCTAATTCAGCCTGGTGGTAACAAAGCATCCCACCCCCTTGTTCTTGGGATGGTGTCAGAAGAGACCCTAGTGGAGAACTAGAACTTTCACACCATTCACTGATAATGAGTCCACTACCCTTTGTGGTGTCATTGGAGGCCATGTGAAAAGCCTGCATCTGTATCTCCCCCTGGAAGTAACTAGACATCTCCTACCCCTCCCAATGGCATGGTGCCAGAGGAGGCCTAGTGGAGAGTCATGATTTTTACCACCGCTTAGTGGTAACAAGGTAAATCTCTTGTAATGTCAGTGAAGGCCATGTGGCGAGCTTCCTCTTACTAGCCATGGTGGTATCAGAGAAGCCAAAATGGGAAGCCTGGATTCCTACCTCTGCCTAACAATATAAAGAGCCCTCCTCCCCAGGTGTGAGCAGAGGTTGAGTAGAGAAGAGAACCTGGCAGTAACAAGATGGCACTTTCCTCACTCACCTAAGCAGTATCACAGGAGGCCTGATAAAACACAAGATTTTAGGGGCGCTTGGGTGGCTCAGTTGGTTAAGCAGCCAACTCTTGATTTCAGCTCAGGTCATGGTTTCAGGGTCCCTGAGCCCCATGTGGGGCTCTGTGTTCATCGGGAAATCTCCTTGAGGATTTTCTCTTTCTCTCCCTCTGTCCCTCCCCCTGCTTTTGCTCTCTCACTCTGTCTCTAAAATGAATAAATAAATCTTTAAAAAAAAAAGATTTTTAAAAAGATCCAGAATCTTTTTTTAAAAAAGATTTTATTTATTTATTTGACACAGAGAGAGAGTGAGCATGAGCAGGGGGAGTGGCAGAGGGAGACAGAAAAACAGGCTCCCCGCTGAGTAAGGAGCCCAATGTGGGGCTCAATCCCAGGACACTGGGATCATGACCTGAGCCGAAGGCAGACAGTTAACTGACTGGGTCACCCAGGAGCCCCCCAAATCTTATAATATCCAAATATCCAGGCTTCAACTGAAAATCACTTGCCATACCAAGAACCAAGGTATCAAACTGAACAAGAAAAGATAATCAACATATATGGACATTGAGATGACATAGATGTTAGAATTATCTGACAAGAATATTGAAGCAGCCATCATAAAAGTATTTTAATGAGCAATCACACCCTCAAAACAAATGAAAAAATAGAAGACCTTCGCCAAAAAAACCCAGGAAGTCTTCACAAAGAAATAGAAGATATACGGGCTACCTGGATGGCTCAGTTGGTTAAGCGTCTGCCTCCGGCTCAGGTCATGATCCCAGGGTCCTGGGATTGAGCCCCACATCTGGCTCCTTGCTCAGCAGGGAGCCTGCTTCTCCCCTGCCTGCAGCTCCCCCTGCTCGTGCTTGCTCTCTCTCCCTCTCTCTCTCTCTCTCTGTAAAACAAATAAATAATAATCTTAAGGAAAAAAATGAAATAGAAGATATAAAGAGGAACCCAAGAGAAATTTTGGAAATAAAATATACAGTAACCAAAATAGAAAACTCAGTGGATGCACTCAGCAACAGAATGAAGAAGACATAGGAAAGAATCAGCGAACTTCATGACAAAACAATAGAAATTACAAAATCTGAAGAACAGAGAGAAAGTTGAATAAAAAATATTAAGAGATCCTAAGGGACATGTGGAACTATAAGAAATGATCTAGCATTCATATCTCCAGAATCTCAAAATGAAAGGAGAAATAGGGTGAGGTTGAAAAGGTATTCAAAGAAATAATGGCTGATGATTCCCTAATGCAAAAGATGTAAACATATGGATTCAAGAAGCTGAATGAAACCCTGAGAAATCTGCATAAAGACACATAATAGTCAGACTTTTGAAAACTGAAGACAAAACCAGCTTGGAATCTGTAAGAGAGAAATACTTTCCTAATTCAAATGAAAGCAGATTTTTCATCAGAGACCATGGAGGCCAGAAGGAAGTGGCATGACACTTTTCCAGTGTTGAAAGAAAAGAATTGTCAGCCCAGAATCCTGTGTCTATTGAAAATATCCTTCAGAATGAAGAGGAAATCAAGACATTCTCAGATGAAGGGAAACTAAGAAAACTTGTCACCAGGAGACTACCCCAAAAGAATGGATAAAGAAATTTTTCTAAGCAGAAAGGAAATGATACAAGAAAGAATCTTGGAACATTATCAAGGAAGAAAGAACCCAGAAAGACCAAAAATATGGGTAAATAACACATTACTTGAATATGTATAGTGATCCTTACAGCAACCACCAAGTAAGCTATAGAAAGAGATACACTAAAAAGTACTGTAGATAAATCAAAATGAAATTTTAAAAAATATTCAAGTAACCCACACAAAGCCAGGAAAAAGAAAACAGAGAGAGAAGAGATGGAGAACAAACAAACAAAAATTAATAAAATTCCAAACTTAAACCTGAATATAACCATAATTACTTTGAATGTTAAGGCCTAAATACACCAATTTAAAGACATTGGCAGAGTGAATGAAAAAAATATGACTTCTCCCAAAATCAATAAAATCAAAAGATAGTTGGAAAGGGAAAAGAGACCAGATGGGGCAAATAGAAATGAATTAACAAGATGATAGATTTAAACCTGTATATCACTAATGACATTAAATGTAAATAGTTTAAATGTCCTGATTAAAAGGAAGAGATTGCCAGATTGGATACAAATGCAAGATGCAAGTATATGCTGTCTATAAGTAAATTTAAAGTAAAAGGATAGAAAAAAAATTAATGGCAACACCAGTCAAAAGAGAGCCAATGAGCCTTTATTAATATCAGATAAAACAGATTTCACAGCAAATAATATTAGCAGTAATAGAGATATCATTTTATAATGATAAAGGGTTCAATTCTTCATAAGGGCATAATGATCCTAAATAATTAGGCTAAATAAAAGAATTTAATCCCAAAGCCTACATGTATGATTCCATTTATGACCTTCTGGAAAAGGCAAAACTATAGGGCAACAAAACAGATCAGTATTTGCCAGGGTTTGAGGGGTTTGGGGGGGGTTGACCATAAAGTTACTGACTAATAATTTCTATAGAATGGATGTTGAGAAAGGGGCTGGCTATTAACAAAAAGGTGGAGAGATATTTTCAGGTAATGACACTGTTCTCCATGGTACCATGGTGGTGGATACATCTCTATGCATTTATCAAAACATATAGAAGTCTACATCACAAAGTGTGATCTTTCATGTGTGCAATCAAAAAAAAAAAAAAAACACAAGATGCTGTGGAATCCCAGGTTGAAATGCAGACCATGGCAAATGAAAAACCCGCATTTCCAGGAATGACATCACACTGATGGGAGTGGAGAAGAAAGGAGGTGATGTAAATGTTTTGGAAATAACACGTTGACTGTAGGACAAAGGCTAAAAGAATTCTATACAAAACTTCTTTAACTGGTAAATTTGTTTATCTCAGAGGTATAGGTTAGCAATTCTGAAACCACATGAACACTAGGATTGAACAAATAATTATAGAATAGGGATCAGCTTACTGGGGCCCATGGGCCAAATCTAGCTCATTTTTGGATAGCCCACAAACAACTTTTTTTTTCAGTTTTAAAGGGCAGAAAAAATCAAAGGAAAAATAGTACTTCATGACACATGAGGGGCATCTCTGGATCAGTCGGTAGAACATGAAACTCTTAATCTTGGGTCATGAGTTCTAGCCCCATGCTGGGTCTAGAGATTACTTAAAATTGAAATTCAAAGCTGAGGAGTTGTGGCAGAGACAGTGTGGCCCACAAATTCTAACATATTTACTATCTGGCCCCTTCACCTTTTGGTAAACATTTGTTAACCCTTGTGGTAGATAATGAGGTCCAGGTTTCTCACTGTTGGAGAAAGAAGGTATAAGTCAGTAAAGGGGGAAGACTAGAATCAACCTTGTGGTGCTGGATTAGACTCAGAGTCATCACTTTGAACTCATGTTTACTTTAATAAACATATAAACAGAAAGGTAGATATGTGTGTATACACGAGTTAGTATGTCTACATATATTTTCTATCTCTGGCCATTGTTTTAAGTGATCCTATCTCTCATTTCTACTGTCTGTATTAAATGTAAAATATGTTTGACTAACCTGAACAATTTAATTAACAAAATAAGCACAAAAATACATTAGACCTTTTTTTCAAAAGCAGATCTTTTTTAAAAGATTTATTTACTTATTTTAGAGAGAGAGGGAGAAACAGCACAAGCGGGCAGTGGGTGGGGAGGGGCAGAGGGAGAGGAAGAGGGTGAGAGAGAGAGAATCCACAAGCGGACTCCTACTGAGTGCAGAGCCTGATACCAGGCTCAATCCCACCATCCTGAGATTGTGACCTGAGCTGAAATCAAGAGTCAGATGCTTAACCAACTGAGCCACCCAGGTGCCCCTCAAAAGCAGATCTTGAAAGATTGTTCGTGTGAAAAGCAGAATCATTTTTACATAACATATTTCAAAAATCTGGAAAATAATTACCACTGCTAATAAAATGCTTGGCAATTTTCCAATAGGCCTAGATGAGATTCACACCTGCTGCAGCATTCTTTACCTTTCCACATCAATCCATTGGTCAGGATGGTAAAGATATTAATCAGAGGTTCTATATTATTTATTTGCTTATTCTTTTGTTGTATCTTATTGAACAGAGATTACCTAGTTCCTCCTTACTCCCCTACAAATAGTCTGAAGTAGAGAGAAATCTTTGAATTTGTTTCCTTATAAGCTTGCAGAAAGCAAAATATAGAAATTTTATACATGCTTATAAACTACATATTTTTCCAAACAATGGAGATATGTGAAAAGGACAGTCAAGGAAGAGAAAATGTGTGCAAAAGAATACAAAATCTAATATATCAACATGCCCATACATCTATCACCTCTCCACTTCTCCCATGAACTCATCCCCAAGCAGAAAAATTTTCGCTTCTCTAAACCTCTCTGCTTTGATTTTTTTCATGTACAGAAATCATCCCTTTCGTGCGTATGTGAGTCCCCTGGAAGGCAAATTAATTCTTGGACATATCTGCAGACATATCATTCAGCAAATGAACAGTATTTTGTATAAATAGTAGAGATAGTATATGTCTGTGTGGCTCATCATAGAAAGAACGTTAAACTAAAGCATTTCCTACGATTATGCTTCTCCTTCTTAATATATGCTTTTCACGTGTATTTACCTATTCAATGGGAAGTAAGGACCTGGAATCCTGCTTTCAGAGGCCAAATCTCCTTGCAGGAGTTCCTTGGCTAATCAGAATTTCAAAGAACACCTACAAAGCTTCTACTCTCTGTTCTGTTCTCCTGAGGTGTTTTAACTGCTTAGAGTCCTCCTCTACCCCACCCCCCTCACCAATAACTCTTAGATTATATCAGAAGACAGTAGAGGTTTTTACACAGATTTATTTATTTATTTATTTATTTATTTATTTATTTTGATTTACCCCACAGAAGAAAAAGAAAAAAAGAAAAATCTTAATGGTAGCCAGTAGAGGTAGCAGCAAATGCATAATGGAATTCTTTACCAATTTTATTAATTTACTCATTCAGTAAATATCTGTTGATTTCCACTCTGTGGTAGCTGCTATGGGGAATCAAGTAACAAAATAGACCTAGTCTCTGCCCTTGAAAGATTTATGACCTGTAGGGAGGAATACATTTTCCTCAAGCCTCTTAGGGTCCCTGGCTGTGTCTGAAAATTAAACTGACAAAGACAGATTAAAAGGAGAATAGCATACATGCTTACTTAATATAACTTTTACGTGACAGGCAAACCTTCCATAAGGTAATGAAGACCCAAAGAAACAGGCCTGTGTATTTTTTTGGCTAGTTTTGATGAAGAGTGGACAGTCATGGAGGACTGTGATAGGTTAAGGAGTATGCAAGAATTAGCAAGAAACTTAGCATGGTCTGTTTGTTAGGACTTTTCTTGGCATCTCTTTGTCTTCAGTGATAGGGATGCTTCTTTCCTCTCGGTATGGGGACGGCACATCGTACATGAAGATTTTGTGACCTGTTTCAGGGAAGAAGTACTAGGGAAGAAGGAATTCATAGTGAGCTCCTGTTCCTGTCCATAGTGAGGTTCCTGCTTCTGCTGTTTTCTCACACTCCTTCAGCTTAAAATATTCAGTATGCCAAGGTGCTGTATTCTGAAGTAGCATGTTGTGAACCTCATCACCAATTTCCACAGTCTTAAATTGAAAATTACATATAATACTAATATGAAATATTTCATTTCAACAAATTTTATCAGCATGAATATAGTCAACAGAATTCTCTTCCTTTGGGCCAAATGTATAAATATATCACTATCATTAACAAACACATCATTAGCCAAATACCTCACCATCTTTTCATCCCCCAAAATAGTAGGAAGAGGCAAAAAGCTTCAAAATTATACTTTATCTAGAAATGTTGTCTGAAGTAATCATCATAATAAAATTCAGCATTCCCAAGCCAAACCATCCTTACTATAAATAGGTGATTGGGTAATATAGCAGGTCATTAAAAACAATGAAAAAATCTAAAGTTTAAAGTCCTTAAAAGTAATAAAGAACTGACATGTCAGAAATTGTGAAGCCAAATCTAAGTTAGACCAAATCAGAGGGCTAGGAGAGCACTGAAGTTTCCATTGTTTTGAGGTCATTCTATATTTTTGTAGGGCTTGGGGAAAGAAATAAATCCCAGCATCTGCCCAAGTGTAAAAGTCTGATAAGAGACCTCTATTCCTTAAACTAGACATATTTAATAAAGGCTGAATGAGAAGTATATTTGTCCCAGTCCCTTGACTCTAGAGTACTGGTGCTGAATAAAGAAGTTACTAAAACATTTCCAAAAAGTTGTAAGCATGAGTCAGGCCTTTCATGGTTTACAACCTACATCATCTGGTGGGTCACAAAAGCTTCAAGGCAAGAATTTAGATTAATGTGGTTGAGGACTGATAATGTCATCATGTATTGAGCAGAAGTAGATGCAAATCCTTTCTGTATGAATCATATTCATGCTAGACATCAAAGAGCCCATGTAAACAATTTTCCAAAAACTGAGCAGCTGGTAATAAGTAGAAAGATAGACAGAGCCAAGCACAAAAGAAACAAATTACAATGACTATCATTAGAAAAAATAGACCCCAGAAATTTATGCTCCCTGTCAACCATGACTTAGATACTGAAATTATCAGAAACAAATTTCAAAAACACTATATAGAAAAT
This sequence comes from Halichoerus grypus, assembly GCF_964656455.1. Lineage (NCBI taxonomy): Eukaryota > Metazoa > Chordata > Mammalia > Carnivora > Phocidae > Halichoerus > Halichoerus grypus. The sequence continues at coordinate 95,037,152 of NC_135727.1, forward strand.
GTTTAATAAAAGATAACCTTGAAATAATTTTCAGGGTACAGAAACCTATATAATATGGATAAGTATATTTAATAAAAATATAATAATTGAAAGTTAAATCTAAATAGATGGATTTATTAGTTAATTAAACCTAGGTGAACATAGAATTAGTGAAATGGTGGAGAAGTCAAAGAACATATTTCAGAATGAAGTAAAAAGAAAAGAAATGGAAAATAAAAGAGGGAGGTTAGTGACATAAAAGATAAAATAAGAATTTCTAATCAAGGTTCAAAAAGTTGAGGAGAGGTAATGAATTAGGCAGAGTTTATATTTGAAGAGATCATGCTTTTAATTTTCCAGAATGATGTAAATTCAATAATCTACAGAATAAAAAAGACCAGTAAATTCCAAATACAATATATAAAAAGAAATATATTGTGTATCTGTAAAATACCAAAATGACTAAAAATTTGAAAAAATCCAGGTCCAGGTGCCTTTAATGGGGAGTTGTAGCAAATAGTTAACAAAGAAATAATTTTCATCTTACACAAACTCTTCCCAGTCAAATGAGGAAACATACTCCCAAGTTATTTTATGAAGCCAGTATAACCTTGATATTGAATGGTGGCAGAATATGCTACCCCAAAATATTCTTCTTGGCATAAGGATTACTTCAAGCTGATTATTTTGGGAATCAGCAGACACAGGAGAAGCTCTGAAAACAGAGTAGAATTTACTCTTTTATAGAGGACACTTACATGTAGAAGGGAAATCTCCATATGTAAGAGTATCTCCCTCTGTACTAGGAAGAGAAGGAGGACTCAATCAAGAAGAAACAGGTATTTCTTTTGTCCTTAAGTGAAGATGGTATTTAAGTCTGAGTTCTTTTTTTAATTATTTTTAATTAACATAAAATGTATTATTTGTTTCAGCGGTACAGGTTTGTGATTCATCAGTCTTAGACAACACCCAGTGCTCACCACAACACATACCCTCCCCAGTGTTCGTCACCCAGTCACTCCATCCCCCCTCCCCTCCAGCAACCCTCATTTTGTTTCCTAAGATTAAGAGTCTGTTATGGTTTGCCTCCCTCTCTGATTTCATCTTGTTTCATTTTTTCCTCTCTTCCCCTGTGATCCTCTGCCTTATTTCTTAAATTCCACATATCAGTGAGATCATATGATAATTGTCTTTCTCTGATTGACTTATTTCGCTTAGCATAATACCCTCTAGTTCCATCCATGTCATTGCAAATGGCAAGATTTCTTTTTTTTTTTTTGATGGCTGTGTAATATTCTATTGTATATGTATACCACATCTTTAGCCATTCATTTGTCGATGGACATCTGGGTTTTTTCCATAGTTTAGCTATTGTGGACCTTGCTGCTATAAACATTGGGGTGCAGGTGCCCCTTCGGATCACTACATTTATATCTCTGGGGTAAATACCTTAAGTCTGAGTTCTAAGGCATCTCTGAGAGTTACTCATTTTTCCCTGGGTCTATCCCATGTATACATGAGGTAGACATGTTAATAAACTTCTGTTTGTTTTCCTCTTGCATATCTGCCTTTCATTACAGGGTTTCCAGTTGAGAAGTTAGAATGGTAGAGGGAAAATTATTTTTTCCTCCCCTACAATATTCAAAGCCACTCAAAGACAATATGAGAAAAGATAATTAAAGGTAAATCTCACTCATGAGTATAGATGCAAATTTGCTAAACAAGATATTAAACCCAATGCAACAGTATTTTAAAAGGATGATACATCCTGCTATATTAGCAGTATTCCAGGAGTACAAGGATGATAAAACATTAGAAAATCAATTTATGGGGCACCTGGGTGGCTCAGTGGGTTAAGCGTCTGCGTTCAGCTCAGGTCATGATCCCAGGGTCCTGAGATCAAGCCCTGCACTGGGCTCAGCTGCTCAGTTGGGAGCCTGCTTTTCCCTCTGCCTCTCCCCGCACTGGTGTGCACACACACACTCTCTCTCTCTCTTGCTCTTCCTCCTCTCTCAAATAAATAAAATCTTAAAAAAAAGAAAATCAATTTATGTAATCTACCACATGAACAGATAGATTAAAAAAGAGTCTCTCTCTCACACACATTTAAATATATTTACATAAATTCTGTTGTATCCAGAAAATACTATTCAGAAATGAAAACGAAGGAAAAACAACTGTATCCAACTATCACAAACATAATGTTGAGCTAAAGAAGACAGTCACAAAAATTCTAATGATATGGGATTATTCATAAAAAGTTTCAAAAACAAGACAAAAGAAACTATATTGCATCAGAATGTATCCTTAAGTTAAAAAACTATAAAGAAAATTAAGGAAATCATTATCATAAATGTTAAGACCGTGGTGACTGCTAGAGGAAAGGAAAAAGAATACGATAAGGAAGAGCCACAGTGGGGTTCTTAGGTGCAGGCATAGTTGTATTATCTTTAACACAGGTGGTAAAAATGATAGAGCTCAGTTGTCCTGTTATTTTTACACAGGCGCTTAATAAATATTTTTTAATCTCTGGGTTGGTTTATTAGGAACCATCCTTTACTTAAACTTCAATTATGCTAGGTACTTTATGAACATCGTCTTTTGGGGCACCTGGGTGGCTCAGTCGGTTAAACATCTGTCTTCCGCTCAGATCATGATCCCAGGGTCCTGAGATCGAGCCCCGCATTGAGCTCCCTGCTCTGCAGGGAGCCTGCTTCTCCCTCTGTCTCTGCTGCCGCTCCCCCTGCTTGTGCTTGCCCTCTTTCAAATAAATAAATAAATAAATAAATAAATAAATAAATAAATCTTTAAAAAATAAACATCATCTTGTAATTCCTTCTGAATACTTCATTTTACTCATAACAGTTTTTTCACTGTAGATGAGTTGACTGAAATCAGAATCAAAGGCATTATAGGAATTCCTGAAGCTTTAATGCAACACTGTAACTAAACCCATGAACTATTTTTTTTTTCCTGGTGATAAAGAGCAAAGAAGAATCTTCCCAAGGTTCCTAGAAATACTTCTACTTGGCCAAATTATTTCAAAATATCAAGAAGCCCTATCAATGATATAATTCTAATTCAGGCTTTGAAAACTAATATAATGGGCAAAGTGAAATAACTAGGCCTCACCTGGGAGAACATGCAACTCTTGATCTTCAAGGCTCACACTGGGCATAGAGCTTACTTAAAAAGAAGTGCGGGGGTGGGGGTCGCCTGGGTGGTGCAGTCAGTTAAGAGTCCCACTCTTGGTTTTGGCTCAGGTTGTGAGATTGAACCCTGAGTGGGGCTCTGTGCTCAGCGAGGAGTCTGCTTAAGACTCTACCTCTCTCTCTGCCCCTCCCCACCACTCTCTCTCTCTCTCTCAAATAAATAAATAAATCTTAAAAAAGTCGGGGCGGGGGGGATATCCAAGTAAGAATCAACCATAGATGAGTTATCTGTGATGGTAAAAGTGTTTCTTCTGCTTTCAAGTTTTCCTTGTCCTCTCCAGAATACCAGAAGAAAACACAGATGACTCAGATACCTTTTCTCGCCTCTCCATTTGCCTTTTCCTTTTCCTTTTGAATCCTTGGTATCATCTTTGTCCTGCTTAGGCATTTTGAAGCCACCAGTTTCATCCCTTACCACAGCCCCTCGCCACCATGCCTGGAGCTTTATAATGCTGTGCAATTCCAAGTCATCCCATTCTACTTCCTTCCTGGTCTTTTCCTGTTCTATATGATCTTTAATCATGACCTGTTTGTATTCTCCTAGCGTCTTTGCAAGGTCTTGAAGGTGTGCTAAGTCAAAGACTTTGCAGCTTTGAGAGCATCTAGTTCATTCTGTTTCATTTCTGTGTCCCTATCGAATTTCTCCTTCCAGAACCCTAGCTTCGGGGCACCTGGGTGGCTCAGTCGTTAAGCGTCTGCCTTCGGCTCAGGTCATGATCCCAGGGTCCTGGGATCGAGCCCCGCATCAGGCTCCCTGCTCCGCGGGAAGCCTGCTTCTCCCTCTCCCACTCCCCCTGCTTGTGTTCCCCTCTCTCACTGTCTCTGTCTCTCTGTCAAATAAATAAATAACATCTTAAAAAAAAAAAAAAGAACCCTAGTTTCTCCGCCAGTTTCTGCAACTCCTTTCTAAGGAACATTTCAATCTCCATATGAATCCGGTTCTCGTTTTTGGTTTTTAACCTTACTTTCTCAGTCTCAGTCCTACAAGAGTTCCTCTGTGTTGTTACGTTTGTTCTGGGTCTGAGAAATATTTGGCTCAGTGTTTCTCTTCAGGCAGCAGTTTTCCGTGCTGGTTTTGGCCTTTATTTCTTGCATCTGGTCCTTGAGGTGAGCAGTACATTCATTCTGACTCTGTACTTCAACTTGCTTTTTTCTTTTTTTTATATCAAGTAGCTGTTTTTGAAGAGATTTTTATCTGTTTTTTTGTTTGTTGTTGTTGTTGTTTTTGTTTTTTCTGTTTTCCTCCAATTCTAGAGGCTGGAGAGTCCAAGATCAAGGCACCAGCTGATTCGGTGTCCGGTGAGGCTATCTTTCTGGTTCACAGTTTCCATGTTGCATCCTCACATGGTGAAAGGCTAGACTCTGTGTATGGCTTTTATATATCCTTAATTCCATCGCCCATCATTTTTCTTTCAAACAGTTAAATTAGGTAATCATTTCTTCCCTTCACTGCTTCTTCCCAAGGTGGTATCTTGTGGTAATGCCTACCAATAAGCCTGTTGTTTCCCCTGCCACTGCTGTGCCCACAGAGTCAGTGCAGAGGTGGTCATGGCCAGCCCTCACTTCTAGTATCACTGAGCCCTGCTCTAATGGTGTCCTTCTGAGGTCACCCCGCCTCAGGGCCCTTGTTCTTGGATTGTGACTGGGAGGGTATTTTCTGAACACCATGTATTTGACCTCCCTGGATGAATGAGATAGCTTTAGATAATCAGATTCTACGTTAAAACAGAAGGAAAGAGCATCTAGGATGCATGGAAGAAATGAGCCCATAATGCCATGCCATTTGCCATTACCAGCAAAGGTACTGAAACTAACATGGTTGATGTCTTATCATACCAATGGCCTTAGACATTAACTCTTCATTCATTCTTTTATTAGAGCCTCCTCATGCTGGGGCTTAGGCATGAATTTTTGGGGGCTGGACTGGAGGAATGAGTCACAACTAGAGTAATTGATTTTTTTATTTTTATTTTTTTTTTTAGAATTTCTCTTTTCCCTCAGATACTGGCTACTGTCTTTGACCAAACTGCCCTCATGATTCTTCATCCACATGAAAAGTCTTTCCCAGGAGCCAAATTAACCCCTCACATAAGTAGATTTCTCTAGCTGCTTCCTCAGGATTTCAGACAGACCCAAGCATGTAGAAATCCTCCAAAGAAAGGAGAAGCTGAAGACAAAGCCTGGGCTCATGTTGCCAAGTTATAGCAGTTTTACCTGGACACTGCAATGATCAGTTACAGTATTTGTCCCCCTTCTGGCTTATTCTCCCCAAATGTAGCAGCCCATAGGAAGGCTGCTGTGGAAAAAGAATCCTCTTTCTTCTTCCGATTTTGTCAGGAATGAGTCAGTGGCAGGGAGACATGTATAAATATGGTATTATTAATTGGAATTCCTGAATACATAGTGAAAGGCTTAATAAATAGACTTAAAATTTTGTCTGATGTTTAAAATATTATATTGTCTAAAATAATGATTTCAGCAACTTCAGTTTTATAGTCTTATGAAAAATACGGTTTGCCTTCAATGAAACCTATGTCACAAGCCAATCAGATTTCAAGTTAGGGAAGGCAACAATAGGTGTTGGTGAGGATGCAGAGAAAGGGGAACCCTCTGATACTGTTGGTGGGAACACAAACTGGTGCAGCCACTCTGGAAAACAGTATGGAGGTTTCTCCAAAAGTTAAAAATAGAACTACCCTAGGATCCAGGAATTGCACCATTAGGTATTTAACCAAAGGATACAAAAATACTGATCTGAAGGGATATATGTGCCCTGATGTTTATAGCAGCATTATCAACAATAACCAAACTATGGAGAGACCCCAAATGTCCCGATGGATGGCTGAGTAACTCAGCCATCAAAAAGAATGAAATCTTGCCATTTGCAATGACCTGAATGGAGCTAGAGAGTATTAAAAATATGCTAAGGGAAATCAGTCAGTCAAAGAAAAATAAATACCGTATGATTTCAGTCATATGTGGAATTTAAGAAACAAAACAAATGAACATGGGGGAAAAAAGAGAGAGGCAAATCAGGAAACAGACTCTTAACTATAGAAAACAAATAGGGTTAACTGGATGGGAGGTGGGCGGCAGGGGTGGGGTTGGGGGGGATGGGTTAAATAGGTGATGGAGATTATGGAGGGCACTTGTGATGAGCACTGGGTGTTGTATGTAATTGATGACCCATCAAATTCTATACCTGAAACTAATATTCCACTGTATGTTAACTAACTGGAATTTAAATAAAAATTTGGAGAAAGGAAAAAAAAAAGAGAAGGCAAAAACATGAGTCTGTGTTAGATCCATCTTGTGAGATTAGTGGGGACCAAGGACACTCATGTCCAAGCTGACATACTGTGACCCCGGAATCTGGGTTAGGCTTGGGGGCTGTAATACAGAAGGCTAAAGTAGGCCATCTAAGCTTGTGGAGAAGCTGAACCAAAAGCTGTGCTTTCTATCCTAATGAGACCAGTTTAAATGAGATCATCAAGTATACTAATGATCCCTTTCTTTGAACTTTTTTTTTTAGCTCTATTGAGGCATAATTGATATATAAAACATGCACATATTTAATGGACACATTTTGGTGAGTTTGGACATAAGCATACACCTGTGATACCATCACCATAATCAAGAATCTACACATTTCCGTCACCTCCAATTTTTTTGTTTTCGTGTGTGTGTTTTCCTTTTCAAATTTCTTTTTTTTTTTTTTAAAGATTTTATTTATTTATTTGACAGAGAGAGAGCACAAGTAGGCAGAGCGGCAGGCAGAGGGAGAGGGAGAAGCAGGCTTCCCGCCGAGCAGGGAGCCCGATGCGGGACTCGATCCCAGGACCCTGGGATCATGACCTGAGCTGAAGGCAGACGCTTAACGACTGAGCCACCCAGGCGCCCCGTTCCTTTTCAAATTTCTGAGCACTGTTCTTTCGATCCTGTGTGCCGTCTTTGGAGGCCTACCCTTGGGCTACTGGGTCTGCTCTTGTCACAACAGCAGAAAGTTGGAATTGCCAGGGAGTCCACATGCCCTCCACCCGCTCCCAACCCATTTCTGTCTGTTCGGGCTGCTATAAAAAAATAGCAAAACACCACAGACTGGGTGGCTGATAAACAACGGAAATGTATTTGTCACAGTTCTGGAGACTAGAAGTCTGAGCATTAGCATGTTAGCATGATTAAGTGATGGCCCTCTTCTGGGTTGTGGACTTCTTGTGTTTTTCCATGGTGGAAGGGGCCAGGGAGCTCTGTGGGGTCTCTTCTGTCAGGGCACTAATCCCATTCATGAGGGCTCTACCCTCATGAGCTAATCACCATTTCCCCCAACTTCCGGATACCACCACCTTGGAGATGAGGTTTTCAACCTGTAATTTTTGGAGGTCACAAACATTCAGACCAGAGCACTGGGCGACCTTTATCCAATGACTGATGGGTGCAGGAGTAAGAAAGAAAGCCCAGCTATTGCCCTAGAAACAGCACAACGTCTGAGGTGTAACTTCCTCAGGATCAGGTGGAGGTCAAGACCTGGCCTAAGACCCATGTTTGCTTGCTTTCTTCCTCTCCCCTGTTTCTTCCCTTTGGCCAGGTTACCCTCAAAACCCATCCGTCATAAAACACTTGTATCAGAATCTTTACTGCAGGGTAGCTGATGGTGACAGTTGACAGCCAATGTATTAGAAACCACTACTTCTACTCAAGAAGAAACTTCAAAGAGCCAGGTTCCTTTCTTTGAAATTCCTCTGCCCTAAATGAGAAAATAAATGGTATTCAAAAACAAAAAAAGTTGGGTGGATGTTGAAATAAACAAATTGTATTTCATTTCATTGCACATATGTTCAGAGTTACTGAAAATCACATTTCGTAACTTGATTAGTAGAGGAAGTAGAAGAGAAATGAGACTCAGTGCCTGTCCATTAATAAATACACGTATACTAGTAACTGCTTGAAAACAATCAGCTTTGAATCAGGTTCAAATTGGCTGCTGCGGAGATGGTGGGAATGAAATTCAATGTCTGAGCCAGTGTGCAAAATGTTCTGCTTTCAGTTTGAGTCATAAGGAAAAAAAAAAAAAGCCTTTCCCTAACTTTCTTTTCTCCTCCCTTTTAGAGTTGGCTTAAAATCCAGAATACTGTGGTGTTAAATAAATTCATAGATTTACTGGTACCATTTCTGTTTATTATGTTTCAAACTCGATGAAACAACATTTGACATAAATTGACTTCATGTTTCAATGCACAGCAGGATTTGTTGTTGGTTCTGAATTAATGTTATTCCGTAGCATGCATTGTTGCCATCGAGAAGCCAAATCAGGGAATCAAAATGGCAACACTAATCAACTTGGAGGCTTTTTCAAATCTCATGTTTTGAAATCCCTATAAATTTGGAACATCTTCTGAATCTGAAAAAGTAACCAAACTCCTTCACTGGTTTTTGTTGGATACTTAGGACTGTACAAAGGACAGGAAAATTCCATGCTGAGAAATCTCTTTCCAGTGGCTATTTTGGGGATGTTTCTCCATCCATGGGCTCAAGGGTGCTCCCCTTTGCTGTGGGAACTGTTTCCTCTTAATCACAACATTGTTGTTTATACAGTGTTACTCCACCCCCTGCATAGAGTTGAAGGACCTGTATTCTCCGGTCAGAATCAGTACTTGGAATAGGACCTAAGAGAATCTGGTGTCCATCTCTGCTGATCTCTTAGAATTCTGAGATGTAAAACTTGGGACCAGAGTTACTCGTGATTAGTGTATTAGTTTCCTAGGGCCACCATTATAAAATATCCCAAACCGAGTAGCTTTAAACACCATAAATTTATTCTCTCATATTCTGGAGCCAGAAGCCTGAAATCAAGGCCGTGTTCTCTTTGGCAGCTCTAGGGGATAATTCTTCTTTGCCTCTTCTAGCTTCTTGTGTTTGCTGCATTCCTTAGCATTTTTTGGCTGGTAGGTCCCTCAGTCAAGTCACATGGCCGTCTTCTCCCTGTGTCTTCCTTATGCATGTCCGTCTGTGTCCGAATGTCCCCCTTTTCCATGGAGACTGGTCATATTGGATTAGGGTCCACCCTAATGACCTCATCTTAACTAATTACATCTGCAGTGACCTTATTTCCAACATATCTTTTTGGGGGGACACCATATAATGTATAATAATTGGGTCCCCCTGAAGCAGACCCTGAGATGAAGATATATCTGCAAATAAATCATTAGATAAGGGTTCACAGGAAAAATCAGTCAGGGACTAAGGGAAACAGGGTAGGAAAAGGGAAAACCAAAAGTCCCACAGAGGGTAGGGGAACTCAGTCTTATTCCACAGCAAAACCTGTGAATATAAAGTAAACCTTGGAGTTTTCCTGATTAGAGGCAAGGAAGCAGGGCATTCAGATGCCTTCAGACATTATCACTGTCTAAGGGCTACCCTAGGGGCACCTGGGTGGCTCAGTCAGTTAAGCGTCTGCCTTCGGCTCAGGTCATGATCTCAGGGTCCTGGGATTGAGTTCGACATTGGGATCCCTGCTCAGTGGGGAATCTGCTTCTCCCTCTCCTTTTCCCGCTCCCCCCTGCTTGTGCTCTGTCTCTCTCTCTGCCAAATAAATAAAATCTTAAAATATACATATACTTCAAAAAAAGGGGGGCTACCCTAGAGGTGAAGGAATGTAAATTCCAGGCACTTCCATTTCTGCTACATCCTGCAAATTACTCCAGGACTGCCTCACTTGTCCCCTAAACGGGTCGCAGGTGCTAACTTTTGGAAGGCAAAGTATACCAAAGCTAAGGGATCCACAAAAAGGACAAAAGGGGATTGATGGAGGTCTGGGTGGAACACTGGCATCGGCTACAGGGGGCATGGCCACTTCCCAGCATATGATCTGAGTAAAAGGCCAGTCTTCAGGGACAGAATAAGGAAGCCAGCCCAAGAAAGAAGACCCAGACACAGAGCCTTTCCTGGGTACTTGCTGGCTCTCCTTCCCAACTATAATCTTTTTCTGAGGCCCTGCTATATTCTTCCCAATTAATTCCACAGTATTCTCCTCTATTACAGCAATAAATTCCTGTACTCTTCTGCTGCTGCTTCCTAGTATCGTTACAATTGTTTCTGTGACTTGCCAGCATACAACCAAACCACCAAGTATGGTGCTCTTCTCGAAATGTTTTGGATGCAGTCCTGATTGGAGAATTCTTCGGGTTTAACAGGAGATCTTTTTGAATAAATATCCAGTCTTATAAGACTGGTTATAAGAGGGGCGCCTGGGTGGCTCAGTCGTTAAGCGTCTGCCTTCGGCTCAGGTCATGATCCTACAGTCCTGGGATCAAGCCCCACATCGGGCTCCCCGCTCAGCAGGAAGCCTGCTTCTCCCTCTCCCACTCCCCCTGCTTGTGTTCCCTCTCTCGCTGTCTCTCTCTCTCTCTCTGTCAAAATAAATAAATAAAATCTTAAAAAAAAAAAGACTGATTATAAGATTTCTTATAAGATTAGGGGCACCTAGGTGGCGCAGTCAGTTGAGCTTCCGACTCCTGGTTTTGGCTCAGTTCGTGATCTCCGGGTCCTGGGATCGTCTGGCCCCTCGTCGGGCTCTGCGCTCAGTGTGGAGTCTGCTTGAGATTCTCTTTCCTTCTGCGCCTGCCCCTCCCACTTGTGCGCGCTCTCTCTCAAATAAATAAATAAATAAATAAATAAATCTTTAAAAAAGATTTCTTATAAGATTAATTACCCAAATGTCCCAAACTCAGCTCATCATTCTTCCCTGGAATTTTTTTCCTTTCTCTGGATGATGCCACTATTCATTCATTCAGTTACCCAAGCTAACAGCTATGAGTGATCTCTACTGCCCACATCCTGTCATATCCCAAGTCCTGTGGAATCATCTCTGCAACATGTCAGAAACCTGCCTCCTCTCCATTTTCACTACTGTCCCCCTGTTTCAAAACCTCTTCAGTTATATATATATATATATTTATATATATATATTATTATTCCAGCAGGTTTCAACCAGTTTTTCTGCCTCCCATCTGTCCTAATTTATTCTGCACAGTACTACTGTTTATCTTTACGCATGCACACACCTGTTCATTTCTCAACTATTTACTGAGACCCATATTTCAAGAAGAAGCGGAAAATACAAATATGAATGTGATATTGATAACAGTGACATATATTATTGTGCCTGGCACTGTTTTAAGTGCTTTACATGTCTTAGCTCATTAAATTCTCATTAAACAATATGAACAGGTACAGTTTGTGCCTATACTTCAGAAGCTAAAATGAAAGAAACAGGCATGGAAAAGAGAAGTGATTTATTTAGCCTGCAACTACTCTCATAAGGGGTTTGGTGTGAGAATTAAGCCCTAGAGAAAAAGGTTTTTTTTTTTTTTAAAGATTTTATTTATTTATTTATTTGACAGAGAGAGAGGTAGCGAGAGCAGGAACACAAGCAGGGGGAGTGGGAGAGGGAGAAGCAGGCTTCCTGTCGAGCAGGGAGCCCGATGAGGGACCCGATCCCAGGACCCTGGGATCATGACCTGAGCCGAAGGCAGACGCTTAACGACTGAGCCACCCAGGCGCCCCGAGAAAAAGGTTTGAGTGAGTGTTTTCTCATTTCTTCCAAAGAGAACATGTAGCTAGCACCGTTCTAGGTACATAGGAGAGAAATTCATGTGTTGCATCCAGTGATTGCTTTGGGGCATTAGGGTTTAATTCTCAGGTGAAACCCCATTAAAAAAAGAAGTCCTATTGTGATCATCATTTTGCAATATACACGAATATCCATCATTATGTTGTACACCGAAACTAATGTAACATTGTATATCAGTTATATTTCAACTGAAAAGAAAATGAGAGAGAAGTCAGGTTACAAGGTTGGCAGAGTTTGGATCCAGTATTGGATCTCAGTCTGTTGACCCTAGTGCCCATGTTCTCAGCCACTATGGATTGCTAAGACATGCTCTCATGGACAGTTTTCCTTGTCACAGCTGTCCAATATTCAACCTTTTCCTATTTTGGTATAAGGGGAAGAGAACGAATTTTTCTCCTATCTTTCTGGGCTCTTGGCTGAGACTCTGTACCCTGCTAATAAAAAATTCACAGGAGAAAAACGTAAGTTTAATAGCGTGTATCCTTCCTATATACATGGGAGAGACCCAGGAACTGCATAACTCCCTGAAATGGCTCAAGCCACCACCTTCTATACTATCTCCAGCTAAAGAGAAAGAAGATGTGTGTGGTGTGTGTGTGTGTGTGTGTGTGTGTTGGGGGTCAGTTATGGAAGGTTATCAAGCAGAGCACACTAAACAAGGGTAAGATTGTTATGCAGATTTAAATTGTTGCCTTTTCCATTGGAAAGAGTTTCTAGAGATTTAGAGTCCTCTCCCTTTTCTTGGTACAGAGAAAAAGACACCCTTACAAAGGGAGTTCCCTTTACAAAAGGATCACTTCTAGTCAGTTTTCAGGGCTTCTCCTGTGTCTGTTGTTTCTTAAAAATAACCGGTTCAAGATAATCCTAATGCCAAAGAGGCATATTTTGGGGTGTTATATTCTACTTCCCCTTCATTGGGAATCCCATATTTCACGCAGAGCTTCGCCTCCCATCAGGGAACATGAAATATTCTTTTTGTCTCTGCCCCAAGGTAGCCAGGCATAAACCCATAACCCAGATTCCGTCATGAGGTTGTGCACCCACACCCAGGACTTTAAGACTAGAGAGAGTAACTCAGCAACACAAGGGAAAGTTAGGGTATCCTCCCCATTACTGAGACCATGTTACCAAGTGTCTAGCATCAGTGCTATCCACTGATTCAAAACATGGATTTATGCCTACATTTGTAAATAGGGGTTTACCTCACCTTAAGATTGGTTAAAAAAAAGTTAGTCACAGCACTTGTGAAAGAACAGGAAGGCAGACTTTATTCAGAACCACCACGATTGGTGTAGGAACCACTGCAAAGGGGTTTTGCAGTGGGGGAGAGAGATAGGACTCAACTCCAAATACATAAATGAAAAATGGGAATTTTTAGCCAAAGAGCAGAGTGGGGGTCCATTGATGGAAAAATTAGTGAAAGGAAACATCAGAGGTAAGGGGGGTGGATTTTCTGGCTAAAGTAACCCAACAGAATTTTTCCTGAAGGCAGGCCAGGTTGATTGGACATCACCTAAGGGATGGTGGAGGATGAAGAATGTGGTTAGAACTTGAAAGTGATTAGGTATCAAGGGCTGGTGATTCTGGCTAAACTGGCTTAACAGGACCCTTGCTAGAAGTAGACAGTGCAAAGATGAACATGGAGGCCCAAAAGTCAGGACCTAGTTGAAAAGACAGTTCAGAGGAGCCTGATTAACAGACATTACAGAGTTCATGCACATATTATAAAATATGAAGTGAACCACTGTTTATAGTTTACCATTATTATTACACATTGGCTTTCTAAAGATAGGGCTGATTTCTGAACGTGTGCCTCATGGAGTTGTAAGGATTAAATTTATATCTCTATGTGGATGTATATAGAAATACATTTTATGGTATGGTGAACCACTATCTCCAATAGTAGGCATAAATCCATATCTCATATATATAATATTTTATATATATAATATATACTGTGTACCCTAAAGATACAGATCTATTAGCAGGGATTATATGCTCTTTTTTTTAATGGATATAGCAGTGGTCTTCAAACTTTTTTGATCAACACCCTAAATGCGTTGTTTAAAATCCCTTCTGCTTTCTTCTTGGGTTTTGTTTATTTTTATTTTTTTTAAACTTTATTTATTTAAGTAAGTAATCTCTACACCCAATGTGGGGCTCAAGCTCACTACGCTGAGATAAGAGTCACGTGCTCTTCTGTCTGAGTGGAAGGGTCCCCTCTTCTTGGGTTTTAAATATTTCATTATGTTTAAACACTTCATGTCTTTGGAGTTTATTTTGGCTAGTGGAGTGAGGGATCGTTCCCTCCATTACCCCCCACCAGCTTATTTTCCAGTGACCAACCTGTGCTGTGAATAATCTATCTGGGGCCCAATGACATAAAACTATCTTCAAAATGTGATGCGGGACTTGTGTTATGGACTGTTGGCTGAAGAACTGTGTGTGAAGGACACATGAGGCTTCAGCCTGCTTGGATTTAAATCCAGAATGTCAGAACGGGTTTTCGTGGATTGTGTGGCTCAGGCTAACAAGATTGGCCCGGTGGTCTTGCAGTAAAGCCCCCTGTGCCACAGGTCTCTTGAGCGTGACTTGGCATTTGGTCTTCTCCTGCTAACGATGAGCTACAAGTTGGTTGCCTCCTGAAGGAGAGTGAAATATACCATCCTGAAATATGCCTCTTTGGCATATTGATTTTTTGAAGCTCGTTATTTTTAAGAAACTGCAGACACAGGTGAAATTCTGAAAAGTGAGAAATTACCCTTTTGTAAGAAACATTCGTATGTATAAGAGAAATCTCCATTTGTAACTGTATCTCCCTTGCTGGACTAGCAAAAGAAGGGTGGCTAAACCTCGAGGAACTCTTAGCAATGGGGAAGGCAAAGACCTAAATCTTCATGACAACCATACCCTTGTTACTGTGCTTTGCCTGGTAACCTCTCATAAGGTATACCCCACCCCCAACATCTTCTTTTGCCTTTCGCTGAAGATGGTATTTAGGGCCATTTCAGGGAGTTACTCCATTTTCCTGGGTCTCTCCCATGCGTACAGGAGGCATACGTGTTACTAAACTTCTGTTCATTTTTTACCTGTATGTCTGTCTGGTTTTTTTTTAAGATTTTATTTGTTTATTTGACAGAGAGAGACACAGCGAGAGAGGGAACACAAGCAGGGGGAGTGGGAGAGGGAGAAGCAGGCTTCCCGCCGAGCAGGGACCCGATGCGGGGCTCGATCCCAGGACCCTGGGATCATGACCTGAGCCGAAGGCAGAGGCTCAACGGCTGAGCCACCCAGGTGCCCCTGTATGTCTGTCTTATATTAATTTAATTAATAGACCAGCCAAAGAACCTTGAAGGGAAGAATGAAAAAAACTTTTCCACTGCTACATTTCCTCCTCCCCCCTCCCCCCACCTTGCTGCCACACTGACTGCCTGTTTCTAGAAGATGGTTTGATCAGGGCTGCCTGCCCTGCCACTCTATGTCAGACAGTAGCTCTAAGGAGTCTATATGTTGCAGGATTTCTTTTCCTTCAGTGCCCACGGTTCTTGGTCACACCGCTCCGAAGAATGAAGAGGTAGACCAGATGAAGAGTGGTGGGCAGCAAAGCAAAGTTTATTGAGTGATAGTACGAAGCTCCCAAAGAGGGAGGGGACCCGAGAAGGTTGCCATTTTGATGTTTAAATCTAGGAGTTTTTATGAGATTGTCGGTGGGGTGTTTTAATTTGACTAACCCTCCTTGTGCCTGTCATCCAATCAGCTTTTTGTCCATGTGCTCATCTACCTATCAAGTAGTTGTTTACATGGGAGAGGGTGAAGGGCTCCTTCCAGGGTGGTATAGAATAACAGGATGGGGTCCTTTTCCTTTTAAGGGCAGTTTCCTCTTAAGATGGGGGCCCCTGGCCCTTGCCTTCCTTTCTTCAAACTGCCCTCCATTATCCCCTACCTCAGCCCAGCCCTGCACTAAACTTGCTCTGTTAAACAGGGGATTCTTGTGCTACTTATTTTTGAAAAGCTTTGTGCTCTACTCAGATTCCAGAGTTCACACTGTAATTCTGATAATTAGTAGCTGTGTGATAATTAGGGGCCAAGGCCAGGCTGCCCCAAGATGGGCCACTTTGGCATGAAGATTATTTTGAGTTAAAAAGCAATCACAACCCAGCAGATCCAGGAAAAGCTCTGTAGGGGCCAAGGGCAGGCTGCCTCAAAATGTGCCACTTTGGCATATTGATTATTTTAAATAAAAGTTACTTAAGAGACAGCCTGTGTAGCAAGGACATTCAGGCCCTCTCTGCCCCTCTGAAAGCAAGAAATAAACCTCCCATGTGAAAGGTACCCTCCCTGTACCAGAAAGTAAAGAAAAATCCTTATCACCAGAGATAGGAAATTTAAAGCCCAGAAAACTGTATACACAACCCTTGTAATATTTTACTAATTTACTACCCCAGTCCAAATTCTGTTTAGAATTCATCACTCATTGAAGCTCCCAAAGTTCAGTTTTCTTTTTTTTTTTTTTTGTCCGCCACTTCCTTGCAGATTGATTATCTCTTTGTCTAAAAAGTATAAAAACTGCCTGCCTTGGTCATTTCTTTAGGTCTCCATTCTATGACTGGGCCTCCATGCACATGTAATAAAACTTTGGTTTTTTTTCCTCCTCTTAATCTGTTTTATGTCAATTGAATTCTTAGACCAGCTGGAAGACCTTGAGGTTAGAGAAGAATTTTTTCTTCCCTTGAAGCTCTTTACCTCCCCCTCAGTTGCGTGGAAGAATTTAGGTAGAGGACCTGCCCCCGGAAAAGAGCTTTCACCATAGATAACTACGTTATGATGGAAGTTATGTAGTGTGGACTGGGAGGAACCTATCAAGGCCTGTTTGATCAAAGTCCTCTCTGTGTCCCATTTTTTGAGTGACCTGCCAAATATTTGTTTACCAAACATACTCTTTTTCATTCTTCTTCAGAATTGTACTTCTTCCTTTTGAAGTCCCAGGCCCCCACCCGCTTCTTACTTCAGGATGACTTACAGACCTCATTTTGCCTGACTGTCTTTGGAGTTTCCACGTCTTTGTGGATTCCCCGTATGTACACTATTTAATTTGATTTTCTCCTGTTAATCTGTCTCATATCAATTTGATTCTTAGTCTGGCTAGAAGGACCTGGAAGGGGACAGAAATTTTTGCTCCCCAACGGTGATCTTGAGTGAATTACTTACTTTCTCTGTGCCTCTGTTTCATTGTTTGTAAATGGGGATAATAAAAGTACCTACCTCACAGGGCCATTAGGATTAAATTAGTTAATACTTAGAACATTTCTTGGTATATAGTACATCCTTTGTAGTTATTACCAATTACTCCCCAATATCTGCAGAATTTTAGGTCTGTCCTGGTATTCATCTCTGTTTAGGTTAGGATTACACTGCATTTGGCTGATAGTCTTTCAGGTTATAGTTTGTTATTATGGCTATTTCTTGATTTCGTTTGAAATGCAATTTCCTCCCATTTTACATATTCTTTGGGTGATGGTGGGGGTTGATTTCATATGGGAAGAAATATCTCTTCACGGTTTTTCAATATAAGATAAAGAGATCATTCTACACATATGTAATGTATCCCTGATCATTTCTGTCATTAAAATAAGAAGATACATATTCTTTCTCTGTGCTTCAGTTGTATTTGATATTTACTTGGATAAAGAACACATTTACTTGGTAAAGAACACATCTATCCAGAAAGAATTCAGAGACTTTGAAGTGGTTTTTGTTGTTGTTGTTGTTGTTGTTGTTTTCACTTGTGTTTTGTTATCTTAAAAATCCCTAGCCATTTATCTGATAGAAATGCTATCCCATTTGATGGGTGGAGGGTGTGATACAATTACCTTTAAATAAATAACTGGAAAATAACAGGTACAGTTCAATTTGGGTACATTTCAAAATCCCTTTCTCCAGCAATTACACAAAGTTACAGAAATCTATAGGCAACAGACATTTATTTTTATTTTCTTAATTTTATTTTGTGTAAATACAGCCATTGTGTTCTCCGTGAACTTCCCTTTAAATTATGTTGTGTTTCTCCATTGACTCTCTAAAGTAGGGTTGTATTTCTCCACTTGTGTCACATGGAGGTGTTGTGTGGACCAAATCAGATAATGTATGTAAAGCAATGAGAGCCCCAAAGGTGCCTGGCATGCCGTAAGCTCTCAATGAATGCTTGCTATTTTTCTTAGCCTCTCTAGCCCTGCAGGAGGAAATGTATCCCATGAGAATAAGCATTGAGCTGGGGTCATTTCCATTGCACACAGAGCTCCTTTCCAGATCCCCTTCTCCATTTGCAGACACCTGCAAGGAAACTCCACAAGGTTGCAAAGGCCTCCTTTTGGGGCCCTTTTTCTAAATTAAGTTTTGTGGCTCATCCCAGCTTCTTTCTCTTCTTTCTCTTACTTGATTTGGATTTAAAAACCCTTGGTGAGGGACCGCTGGGTGGCTCAGTTGGTTAAGTGTCTGCCCTTGGCTCAGCTCCTGATCCTGGGATCGAGCCCTGCTTCCTGTTCCCTGGTCAGTGGGGAGTCTGCTTCTCCCTCTGCCCCCCTCCCCCCCCACTTGTGCTCTAGCTCTCAGACACACACTCTCTCTCTCAAATAAATAAATAAAATCTTTAAAAAAAAAAAACCCTTGGCGAAATTGCCTTCCAACTATACTTGAAATGCAGGGTGCAGACTGCTTCTCTGGTCCTGTAGTAACTGATGCTTTTGGAGGCTAAAATGCAGCAGTGCAGTGGTGTATTTGAACTTGCTGACTGTCTGTGGGAAGAGCCTCCATTTCTGATGATTTTATCTAGACCTCATGTCTAGAGTCAGGACGCACCAACCCTAACGGTTGAAAGGCACAGCACTGAACCTGGTCAGGCCTGTTTGAGGTTTTTGGTAGCTATGTGACCAAGATGAGGTACCTAAAAGCTCAGTGCCTTAACTTCTTCATCTGAGAAGTGGGGACAACAATAATTCCTACCTCATTCCTTACTGAAGGTGAGGGTTACATGAGATATATTTTTTAAAAAGATTTATTTGTTTATTTTAGGGAGATATGGAGGGAGAGAGAGCGCACACAAGTGGGGGAAGGGGCAGAGGGAGAGAGAGAATCTCAAGAAGACTCGGTGCTGAGGGCGGAGCCTGACCTGGGGCTCGATCTCATGAGCCATGAGATCACGACCTGAGCTGAAATCAGGAGTTGGACACTTAACCGACTGAGCCACCTAGGCGCCCTGGTGCAGTGTTTTTAAGCATGTGAGACATGTGTCCACCTACATCAACATCACACAGCAAATGGGACTAAGAATTAAGATCACCTGTGTCAACATGACTTATTTTTCCAGGATAATCTCACCCAGGAAATGTAAGAGTATAAAACAATAAATAGCTTCCCTCTTTGCTTCAGGACATTCCTGTAAGGGAAGTTTACTTTACTCTCCTAGGAAGCAATTCATTTACCAAACAACAGTGTACTTGCCAAGGCTTGCTCTGAGATCATTTGTCTACCATTAAATACGAAGATATTATGTTAAAACCTTGCCCAATTAGGCCACCACTGAAAGTCACACTTTAAATTAGACCCTGGGGTACCTGGTTGGCTCAGTTGGTTAAGTGTCCAACTCTTGATTTGGTTCAGGTCATAATCTTGGGGTCATGAGATCAAGCCCTATGTCAAGCTCTGCACTCAGCTGCAGTCTCAAGCTCAGTCTGCTTGAGATTCTTTCTCTCATCTCCCTCTGCCCTCCCCCACCCCTGCTCATGCTCTCTAAATAAATAAATAAATGAATAAATAAATAAATAAATAAATAAAATCTTTAAGAATAAATTAACTAACTATCCCTCTTCTGCCCTTCTTATTCTGATCTGACCCTTGGTCCCTGTCTGACCTCTTCTTATATTACACCCCACTCATCTTCACTCAATGCCAGCCATATCAATGTCCTTGCTGTTTCTCAAATGGTCTAGGTATATTCCCACTACTGGGTTTTAAATTTGTTCTTCCCTACAAATATCCATTTGACTCATTTTCTTGTTTCCTTCAAGTCTTTGTTCAAATGTCCCATTATCAGAGTGATTTTCCTAACTACTTCATATAAAATCCACCTGCCCAGTGCTGGCTGGCCCTGGTTTTTTTTCCTCCAGAGGATTCATCATAACTTACCATATTGTTCCTATTTGTGTGTGTGTGTGTGTGCATGTATGTCTTCCTGCCACCAGAATGTAAGCATCATGAGAAAAGCAACTTTATTTTTATTTGTTCTTATATCCCTAATGCCTAAACAGTGCCTGAATCATAGTGAGACCTATTATTAATAATAATAATATTTATTATTAATATATTGAGGTCTCACTATGATAAATATTTTTGAAATAAAGGGATAAAATGAATGAGAAGTGAAAGTATAAGGAGACTGAGTCTCAGTTGCTGACACTATAGAAACAGCCATTTCATCTAGACTGAAATGGCCTGAGGATGTCTCTGGCATGAACCAGACAATTAGAGTCATGTTGTCCAAAACTGATCATGTCTATTTCTTGCTTATAACCCTTGAATGGTTTCCTACTCATCAGGAGTTGGCAAACTACAGCCCATGGGCCAAATCCATTCCAGTGCCTGCTTTTGTGAATAAAGTTTTATTGGAACAGAGCCATACTCATTCATTTATGTATTGTCTATGGCTGCTTTCCTGCTACAACAGTATAGTTGAATAGTGCAACAGGCGATATGGCCCACAAAGCCTAAAATATTTATGATACAATCCTCTATAAAAACAGTTTTATGGGGTGCCTGGGTGGCTCAGTCGGTTAAGCGGACGACTCTTGGTTTCTGCTCAGGTCATGATCTCCTGGGTCCTGGGATTGAGCCCTGCGGCAGGCTCTGCACTCAGCAGGGAGTCTGCTTCAGGATTCTCTCTCTCCCTCTGCCAGCTCCCAGCTCTTTTAAGGTAAATAAATCTTAAAAAAAATAAAAACAGTTTTATGACCTTTGCTATGGGCTAAGAAGAAGTACAGTGTTCTTCAGACCTGTCTCTTACTTAGAAAAGCAGTGTGGGATTTGGCTAAGAGTTTGGAATCACATAGGTTAAAATGCCCACTCTGCCAGTTATTAGCTGTGGGAACGTGGGTGAGTTATTCAACCTTTCCAAGCCTCGGTTTTCTCATCTGAAAAATGGACATAATAGTGGCGCTTACCTCGGTTGTTGTTAGAATTCAATTGCTGTCTGTAAGTATGATTCTTGCCACAGAGCTTGGCATATGGCGGGCATGTACGCAATTTAGGCTATGATTTTTATAGCTAACTCTCCAACAACTTCATGTCTTATGCTTCATTTATAATTAACACTCAACTGCTGAGTGTTCCTGTACACTTCAAGTTGCTTTCTGCTTCCGTAATTTGCCTACTGCCTTCGTTTGCCTGGAACATTTCACTGGAATTTTAATTACCTTTGTAGACCTCCACCAAGGTTCCTTCTCCTGTCAGAAGACTTCCTTGAAAGCCATGGGTAGATTCATTGGTCCACTGTGGTCTCATAGTACCCTTGCAATTAGTGCCCACTCTTAAGACTCAACACATCAAATTGAAATAATGTAAGTCTCTGTCTCCCAGACTAAAAGCCCCCAGTGGTGGTAGTAGTGGTGTGTAGGAGGTGGGGTGGGGGAAATGGTTCTTACTCATTTTTCTATTCCCAGTACCCAGTGCAGTACTTGGAACATAGTGACTGGTTGTGGCTAAATTTGTAACTCGAAGGAGGAGATATTCCCTTTTGTTCTTTCCCATTGGTTCACATGTTGCTTGTAGTTATTTCTAATTGAAAGGAGAGCATTGGTTCTGGCTTAAGCTTCCTGTGAAGGAGGGGGGTGGCAGGGAGCTGCCTCAGCTCAGAGTCTGCTTTGAAAGTCTCTGTTGGCTCAGGGCAGACTGCAAGGACAGAGCAGTCAATTTCCTATACAGTTTGCTGTGGCAGAGGGAAACAAGCAATGCATTATCTTTCTGATGACATTTCGTGGCTTGAGTCCCACCTCTGCCACTTACTAATGATATGGTTTTAGTTTGTCATTTCCCTCAGCCTCAGGTTCCTTGTTGTAAACCTGGGGAACATACTTCTCTCACTGACTTAGAACTAAGAGAGATGAAGTTAGTAAAAGCTCTTGATAAATTGATAAATACACATTAAGCACAGTTATACTTAAGCTATTGTGATGGGCCCATTGTCTTGGCTCATTGAGTGAGGAGCAGAAATGGGACCTTCGTGGGTTTGTTTATAAATTGGTTCATTCCGTAAAGACAAGGCTGGTCCTATGTGGTTGGCTCATTCCATCAGATTAGTGTAGGCCACTAGGACTTGTGTGACAAAAATATTGACACAAAACAATTATTTGACCCAATGAGGCAATACTTTTGAAAATATTCCTTCACAGAAGATATAACCTAATTATCAAAAAATGACTTTGAAGTATTTTAGTTTGATGAGTGATAGTTATCTCTGTGATCTAAAAGCAAGATCACAACTCTGTTTTGTGTTAATTTTCTCTGCCATATTAAAAAAATACTACAATGTTTATTATCCCCCAGTTCCTGTGGGCCACAAGTCCAGGCAAAGCTTAGATGGGTCCTCTGGTTCATGTCTCACAAAGCTGTAATCAGCGTGTTAGGTAAGACTGGGTTCCCATCAAAAACAAGCCACGTATCTTCTCCATATACTCAATGGGAAAGGATTACAAAGAGGGCCTGTGGCTTGCTTTTAACCAATCCACAGTGGCAGAGGTGATGGGATGTAGGTCATCCTGTGTACATGATCACTTAAGTGTGTAACACTTGTCTTGGCTGAAGCTCCTGTAACAGAAGTCAGCTTAATAAGAGAAAAACAAAAGTTTAGCATGTATATCTCCTGTATACATGGAAGATACTGATATAAGCAGGCCAGGTCTGAGGACCCAGAGGAGTCCTGTGCAACCAGCCAAGAGTGTCCTTGGCTTTGCACAGGATGGACATCAAACCCAAGCCAGCAGGAAGTGGGGGTGGAATTTATTGAAGATATGGAGAGAGTAGATACAGATGGAGTGTCTGGGAGACTCAGAATGGAAAAGCAGAATGAGTCTCATCTTTGCTTGGGGTCTGGAGTTTTTATTTAGGATGGTGGCCTGGTGGATGTGTCCTCTCAGGCATCCTGAAACGAATGAGTGCTCAGGAGTCCTCCATAAGTCACTTATGGCCTGGAGCAAGGGGTCTTGGCATCAAGGTGCCTGGAGTCCGTGGTCTCAGAAAATGTACATGATGACCTGGTCTGGTCACTCCTTAGATGTTATCTATGGTGCTGGAACGCTCCAAAGAAACCATTAAATCCTTGACCTTTACAAGGTGGACATACATTAAGACGTGTAAGGCAGAGGTGCAGGTCCTAGCAAGAAGAGAAGCAGGAAAAGGAGCAAAGGACAAAACAGCATTTTTCATGGGGTCCCTTCAGTTTCCCTGTCTCAATAACCAGGGGAAAATGAGTAATTCTCAGAGGTGGCTTAGAATTCAGGCTTAAATACTATCTTCAGCTAAAAACAAAAGAAAGAAGGGCAAGGGGGAGGCCATTTATGAGCAGGTGACCTAGAAAAGTAAGGTAAACCAAATAAGGTTTGTTATGCAGATTTAATTCAGTGCCTTCTCCATTGATAAGAGTCTCTTGTGATTTGCGGTCATCCTTCCCTTCCTGGTAGTGTGAAGGAGACACCTTTAGAAATGGAGATTTCCAGGGGTGCATGGGTGGCTCAGTCTGTTAAGAGTCTGACTCTTGATTTCAGCTCAGGTGATCTCAGAGTCATGGGATCAAGCCCCACATAGGGCTCTGTGCTCAACACAGAGTCTGCTTGGATTTCTCTCTCCTTCTCCCTCTGCCCCTCCCCCTGCTCCTGCACTTTCTCTCTCTCTCAAATAAATAAAATCTTAAAAAAAAATAGAAATGGAGATTTCCTTTATACATGTAAATGTCCCATACAAAAGAGTAACTTTTACTCTTTTCAGAGCTTCTCCTGTGTCTCCTGTTTCTCAAAATAATCAGCTCAAAATAATCTCTATGGCAAAGAAGGTTATTTTGGGGTGGCATATTCTGCCATCCTCTGGTGTAAATACCAGTAATCTGAGAAGGCACAAAATCTGACTACCAAACTGTAGAACCACTAAGGTATGTCACTCTTTAATTTAACACAGATATGTGTGTGTGTGTGTCTGTGTGTCTGTGTGTGTTTCAAGTGGTGATAAGCTCCATAAGAAAAGAGATTTTTGTCTCTTTTGTTCACAGTTGCATCTTCGGCACCCAGACCAATGCCCGGGAAAGGAGATGCTCGTTACGTATTTGTGGGATGAATGAATTGACGAACAAGTGAATCCCCACTGTGTGCATGGCACTGACAATTATTTTGGGCTGTGGTAGTGTATGATATATTTACTTTGCAACATTTCTTACACCCAAATAGCATAAACCTTTATCCTCTTAGTGACAACAAATTCTGAATTATTGAATGTAGAACATTTGACAAGAATTATGGGATTATTTTGAACTCAGTGAAGACATGTAGCTATTAAATTTCTGAAGCCCAGTGATTTTTATGATGTGAAATTTACGACCAAGTCACCTTTCTGAAACTAATTATGAGAAAATAGAACTTTCAAGTCGGAGAATTCTAACGTGATTAAAAAAGCACTTGACCCTGCCTCTTCTCCATCAAATCTCTTTTCTGTTTTGTGTGGACACAAATTTTTATCTTAGCCTCTGAAGAGTTATGCCCTACAGTAACTTGTAATGACTGCCATCTGTTAAGGAGAAATCCTTAACATTATAGAATTATCGCATGTTACAGCTTTAGGATTTCCTGAACCAGAATATAGAAAAATAGCACCTCGTGGCTTCAGCCGATTTTTTTTGTTTGCTTCTTTGTTTACACTGAAATTCCAGTGTCAAAAAGTCAGTCCTTGTTCCATCCTCACTAGAAGACAATATTCCAAAGTCCATAGTGGAGTACAAAGGAGGAAAAAAAAAAAGAAAAGGGAAAAGAAAGCAGAATGTTTTAGATGCCAAACAGCACATGGAGAGTTTTGTACTCGGGGACGTCTGGGAACATCAGTGACAGGATGCCTTCTCAAGCTGCTGGAGTCCCTCTGATGAGAAGGCTTTATGGAAAAAAAATAGGCAATCAGCATTCTGCAAAGGATGACATTTTCTATTAAATTGTCCCCACTTTTTATATAACACAGCTGCAACAGCTTTATGTGGCTTTTCCTAATGATACCTCGTCTTACGAGCACACACAGTAGCAAAATAGTTTGTCAATGGCTCCTTCTAAATTTACAATGTTTCAGAGTAATGACTTCCCACTTCACCTGAGAGTCCCCATTCCCCACCGCCAAGAGTCCCAGATGCCTGTATTTACTGCTGCCTGTAACAATACCGAACTTTAAAATGGGCCACTGCATATGAAGGGCAGACTATGTCGTAGAGGCTTCCCAGTAACATCCTCCTAATGTCGACAGTGTTGTTCTTCAAAAAAAGCTGCCATGTGGATTGATGATTGATGATTTAGTACAGTTTCTTCTATACCCACTCCATAAATACTCACTGAGTGAATGAATGGTCAATTAACTTCTCTAGGTTTCCTTTTAATTAAAAAGAAAGGTAGTTTGGGGCACCTGGGTGGCTCAGATGGTTAAGCGTCTGCCTTCGGCTCAGGTCATGATCCCAGGGTCCTGGGATCGAGTCCCGCATCGGGCTCCCTGCTAGGCGGGGAGCCTGCTTCTCTCTCTGCCTCTGCCTCTCTGTCTCTCTGACTCTCATGAATAAATAAATAAAACATTAAAAAAAAAAAAGAAAGGTAGTTTTGTAGTTTTCATGTTTAGCAAGTTGCTGTTAAGGGCAATGGTTGCAAATTGATATGTCTTCTAAGTGCTCTCAGCTGGTGCTGATGCCCTTCCTCTATATTAAATTGCTACTGTTTTGCAGATTGTGTAATACCCTGAATTATATATACTACTGATAAATAACATGATCTCCTGAAGAAATTATCTGGATTAATCTCGATCGAGCACTTTTGGCTGTGAGATTTGATGTCTCATATTAAAGTGCTCGTTTTGAACATTAAAGGTATACTTCAAACCTCCTAACTTTTATTGGGCTGTAATGTTCACAGGAAGTTCTGTAATTATTTAGCTATATTTCAGATAGATCCTAAAATCAATTTCATGAAGTTTAAGGCTCACTTTTGCAATATTTAAGCTAAAAGGTAACAACACATCTCTAGTTTTCTGGTTTGTGTTTATTATTTGTTTCCACAGAGCATTTTTGATAACATAGTGAAAACAAAAGAAAGCAAAAATGACTAATATAAAGTACTTTGAAATTTACAAATATGAAAAATTTTTGAAAATTTTGTTATTAACATTATAATAGCCTACAATTTAGTTTGGAAAATCCTTCTCTATCTCTGTTGATATCAGGTGTCCCTATTATCTTTTCTTAGCTCATTGTGTATTTTCCTTTCATGATACTGATATATTTGGATTATATGATTTATTGGTCAATTAAGAGGAAATTTGCATAAGAACAGGAACCAGATATATTTTGCTTACCAGTGATTCTTAGCAGAGATTTTTGGCACAAAATGGATTATTCAGTAAATTTTCTTGAATAAATGAAAGAGTAAAACATGGCTAGGGAAAGTTCAGCTAACTCATTTATTTTGAATATCTGAGTAGAGTTTGGTTGAGTGAGTAGGTAGATATGTCATAATTTCCTGATCTCATCCTGTTAGACATTTATTTTTTTGCCAATCTTTTGTCATTTTAAGTAATGTAATTATTAGTCATATTTGCCTATGAAATGTGTTGTAGCATTTCAAACTAATACCAAAAGATTTTAGAATGCATAATGAAATAGCCCCCAGACATCCAGGAAAACAACAGAAACAATGTTAATGTTAATTCATGCATTGGTCCTGTGGATATGAGACTAGATATCCAAATTCCATGATTAACACTTTGGTTTTTTCCAATAACTTCATATTGAAGTCTCAAAATATCCTTGATGTTTTCAAGCCCTTAATTTTTTCACATTCTGACATAAAGTATTTAAGTCAAGCATACATTTGTAAGAGAGATTATTTCCGCTCTAATAAAAAATAAAAAACTTTTTTTCTGCTCGTTTGTTGAGCTCTCATCCTTCTCTGGCTGCTGGGATATACTAATATGGCAGAGCTGCCCTGAGAAGTAGCATTGTTTTTGATTTCCGGTAGAAATGAAAATAGTGCCATGTACAGCCTAGCTCAGAGCCCAAATAGCAATGGTCTCTACTTTAAAAAAGTTGTATCATAAGCTTGTATCTAACTGACAAAATTATTTGTTACTGTGTTGGGGAGAAAATGATAGGGGAGAAAACTGACCACAAAATATATTCATATGTTCAAAATCAAATAGTATTTCAGAAACAAGTAGTGTTTGCTTTGGTTTCTGGTACAGACTAGTCTTCCCTCAAATGGCAAAGTATAATGACAGTGAAGATATAGGTCAATTTCACACCAACTACAGGGTAGAATGGAAAGCAAATGTCTGTTTCTTTACACAATATGCATCATGGAAGCATAATAAAGCTTGGGCACATGTGAAAAAAAAACAGACCTGCGTTATGAAGCATAAGGAAGGAGAGTATGGGTGATAAAGCAGGTAGCCTGGTTTGAGCTCCGGAGGTAGCAGCACTGTGTGACTTTTCAGGGAGTGGCCCAGGTTATATCCGGGGCAGGACTAGTAGATAATGAATGGAAAAATGGATGGAATCCAAAGGGGGAAGCAAAGAAATAAGAAGGGGTGCTATTGTATAAATATGTAAACCTGAGTGTTTGGAAAATCCTGGGATAACATAAGCCTATTTTACTTCCCTGTTGACTCAGTCCCTGATCACATACACAAATCAGTGGTGCTAGCTAATTATTGCCTTGCTCCTGCTATTTCTGCTCCACCAGAAAATGGCAGGGAAGGCACACTCCTTCGGCAGTGTTGTAAATTGAGTTAGGACGGTCATTTGCAGATACCTCTCTCAGAGCCTCTGATAGTCCTATATCAAAAACCCTTTGGGCGCCTGGGTGGCTCAGTTGGTTAAGCGACTGCCTTCGGCTCAGGTCATGATCCTGGAGTCACAGGATCGAGTCCCGCATCGGGCTTCCTGCTCGGCAGGGAGCCTGCTTCTCCCTCTGACCCTCCCCCCTCTCATGCTCTCTCTCTCTCATTCTCTCTCTCAAATAAATAAATAAAATCTTTTAAAAAAAAAAAAAAAACAAACCTTTGATTGGCTCTGTTCAGGGATGACAGACTGTCCTGTATGGGGAAGGGAGTAGGTTGAAGAAGTGTGAGCAACCTGCAGAATAGCTTGCCCAGGTATAAATGAGAGGGTTGGGTTTAATCTGCAAAACTTCTAATGAACATCTTGCATGACTTATTTCTCTTATTCCACTCCTCTCCTCCCCACCCAAGGTATCAGTAAAACCAGACTGCTCCCCATTAGGCTTAAAACATGCTGAGCTTCCCTGCCTCTTTGCCTTTGCCTCTATGCTACCTTACACTAGAAAAGCCCTCCCGGAATTGCCAACTCTCAGACTTATTTATATTCAGAGACTTATCTCAAACCCCTTATCTGTCATGACATTCATTCATGAGGATATTTTTTCCTCTCTCTCTTTGAAATCTGAGAGCTTTTTGTTTCCAGCTTCCACGACTCTTTGTGTCTATATTTGTGTTATGTAAACACATTTTTCTTATTGATCCTTTAACAAACATTGAACATGAGCATTAAGGTGGTAAATTTGAAAACCCTCAGCTACATGCATTTGTACAGACTAGAGAGAGACTAAGTAAAGGGTCAGTCAGAATTAGTCGAGCTCGCTTTATGTGCTCTTCACATCTCCATTCCCTGAGGTACTCCACATTCCTGTGTTTAAACAGTAGATTTGAAATAAACAATGAAGGTAAAGTGATCTTAAAGACACACACACACACACAAAGAACTTGAGTTATTTCACTTGGTTTTTTTAATTGAAATTTCTTCTTTTTTCAAAAATTTTTTATTGTTATGTTAATCACCATACATTACATCTTTAGTTTTTGATGTAGTGTTCCATGATTCATTGTTTGTGTATAACACCCAGTGCCCCGTGCAATACATGCCCTCTTTAATACCAATCACCAGGCTAACCCATCCTCCCACCCTCCTCCCCTCTAGAAGAAATTTCTTCTTTTTTAATGGTTTTTTGTTTTACAACTAAAGAATGAATCAAGAAAATAATGATAAATATTAATTATTCTATGACTTTTACCGAAATCAATTTGGTCATATGGAAGATGGGAGTAGAAAAAAAAAAGGATCCACTGCAGATTTCAAATACACTAGGAAGGCCATTGATGTAAACCTATTTCCTAATTTGAAAAATAGGAGTAGTATTGCTTTACTCACAGGGAAATTGTGGAAATCTAATGAGGTAACACACAAAAAGGCCTCATCCCAGTGTCTGGCACCCAGTGAAGTAACAGTTCTTATTTTGAAGAACATAATGATGTGGTATCTTGGAGTAGAAAACAAGGTAAATGAATAAAAAATCTGCTATATTAGATAGGGATAGATGCTAAGGAGAAAACATAAATCAGTGTCAAGTGGCAGCATAGTGAATTGGAATTTTAGAGTGAGGATGATCATTGAATAAACGCAAGAAGTCAGGGGTTAGTGGAAGAGCTGTAGGGGGAGGGGGGAAGGACAAAGGCCCTAAGAAAGGAGTGCGCTTGGAATGTTTGAGGTGTAGCAAGGGACCAGTAAGAAGGGGAGCCCTAGGAGATAAGGTTAGCAAGTAATAACAGGATGAGACAGGTCTTGTCAAGTTACAAATCGTAGAAAATCTTTACTTTTTCTCTGAGGGACATTGGACACATTTGAAAGGTTTGAGCACAGTAGTGATAGGAATTGACTGCATTTTAACAGCTCTGGTTCCTGAGCTGAAAAGAGAGTAAACAGTTCTTCCAAGTTGAAAGCTGCTCCCATGGTCCAGGTGAGGTACAATGACAAGTTGGACCAGGATGGTGGCAGTGGTGGTCATGAGAAATGGCTTTATTCTGGGTACATTTCAAAGTTAGGGATGCATAAGTTGAAAACATTATCGCCATCTTCTCTTCTGGTATTCTCCCTTAACATGTACTCTAACTCTTTACAACACTAATCACACCTGAGGATTTCAGTAATCAACTGGTCTAACTGGGAGCCTCAGAGTCCAAGTGAGGCACGTAACTGGTCTGTTTATTATAGAACAACAATCAACAGTGAATTGATGACGTTTTTCAAGCGAGAAAATAATATCAAGTATCCTAGTGTCTTAGGGATTCCATTTTCCTTCT
Organism: Halichoerus grypus; assembly: GCF_964656455.1. Taxonomy (NCBI): domain Eukaryota; kingdom Metazoa; phylum Chordata; class Mammalia; order Carnivora; family Phocidae; genus Halichoerus; species Halichoerus grypus. The sequence continues at coordinate 95,067,398 of NC_135727.1, forward strand.
ACATTGTGAACCCTTTAAATTGAATGAGACTAACCTTCAGTTTTCTCTTTCCAAAGGTCTTCTTCCTTTTTTGTTTTTGTGCCAAGTCTTGTCTAATCCAGACCATTAATGGGTCTTTGACTTCTATTAACTTTTGGCTTATCTGTACGGAGGGAAGGGATCCCTTTTTCCAGCCTTATTATCTCTAAATCTTTTTATTCACATAGAATACTCATGTGCTAGCTGGTAAAGTCAACAATTCCTCAATATCCATTTTAATTACATTAAATTAATGTCATCAAAAAATCTATTGAGCATGGGACGCCTGGGTGGCTCAGTTGGTTGGGCGACTGCCTTTGGCTCAGGTCATGATACTGGAGTCCCGGGATCGAGTCCCGCATCGGGCTCCCTGCTCGCAGGGAGTCTGCTTCTCCCTCTGACCCTCCTCCCTCTCATGCTCTCTGTCTCTCATTCTCTCTCTCTCAAATAAATAAATAAAATCTTAAAAAAAAAAAAAAAATCTATTGAGCATGATGCCAGACACTATCCAAGGGATAAGTAAGATATGGTTTCCTTCCACTAGTAACTTATTATCTCAGAGGCAGATTTAAACCAATCAAAAACTCTGTATTACAATGTGATAAGTTCTTCAGGTAAAGAGGAAACAAATAATTTTGCCTGGCTAGGGTGGAATCTTATAATGAGGAAAGGCATCTTAGAGGGGTATAGGTGAGTTTCATCGGTGGAGAATGAGGGAAGGGGTCTTCCTGGAAATAGGAAGCAGGAAAAAGACTCAGAGCTATGATGATATGCATTCTGCCCAAGGGAAATAAAAAAAAGTAGTCCACTACCTCTATATGTCATGTTCTTTGTGTGGTTGGATGGAGATGTGGTTGGAAAGATAGACTGAGAAATGGTTATGAAGGCCCTGATATTAAATCATCATCTTATTCTGCCAAATTGACTTGGTGATTTTGCACAGAAGCCAGAAGTGCTTATTATAATGGAGAATCTTTTGATCATCCAATACCACCTGGGATCTGAGCCTGTTCTTCAATTTTTCTAGGGAGCAAATAACCCAGGGCCCTCAACATACCAGTTTTGCATCTTTGTGTGAAAACAGTCCATTTCATTACATCTATATAAAAAAATTCTCTTTTGAAATAATTATAGACTCCTGGGAAATTGCAAAAAAAGTTATAAAAGTTCTCCTGTATCCTTCACCTGGCTTTCCCCAATGGTGGCATCTTGTAGAGCTTATAGATAATGCAATATCAAACCCAGAAATCAACATGGGTACATTACTATCAACAAGAATACAGACCTTGTTTAGTTTTCCCCATTTTTAACCTACATTTTATGTATATGTGTGTATATGTATATTTCCATATAATTTTATTCTATGTATAGATTTTAATAACCATCACTACAATCAAGATATAGAATTATTCCATCACCCCAAAAAATTCCCTCATACTACCTCTGAATTCATACCTACTCACTACCCTACTCTTGTTCTGTCCCTTGGAAACCACTAATCTGTTTGTCATTTCTATAGCTTTGTCATTTCAAGGATGCTGTGTAAGTGGAACCATATTTAAAAGATTTTATTTATTTATTTATTTATTTATTTATTTATTTATTTAGAGCGCACGAGCAGGGGGAGGGGTAGAGGGAGGAGAGGGAAAGAATCTCCAGCAGACTTCCTGCTGAGCAGGGAGCCCAACGCGGGGCTGTATCCCAGGACCCTGAGATCATGACCTGAGCCAAAATTAAGAGTCCATCGCTTAACCAACTGAGCCACCCAGGCACCTCGAGACATTTTTTATTAAGTGCAATGCCCTTGAGGTCCAACCAGCTTGTTGCATATATCATTAGTTCATTCATTTTTATTACTGAGCAGTATTGCGTTGTATGTATGTACCAGAGTTTTCTCAACCACTCACCTATTGAAAGGCATTTGGGTTGTTTCTAATATTTTGCTATTGTGAACAAAGCCACTATGAGTATTCATGTACAAGTGTTTTGGTGAACATACATTTTCATTCCTCAGAGATCATGCCCAACAGTGTGATTGCTGAGTCATATAAATGCATGTTTAGTTTTGTAGGAAACAGCCAAACTATTTTTTAGAGTGGCTGTACCATTTGACATTCCCACCAGTAGTATATTAGAGCTCATTTCTTCGTTTCTTTGCCAGCATTTGGCACTATCACTGACTTTTATTTTAGCTTTTTAAAAGGTATGTAGTGATATCTCATTGTGGTTTTAATGTCCATATCCCTAATGGCCAATGACTTTGAACATTTTCACATGTTTCTCACCATCTGTATCTTCTCTTTGTAGAAATATCTTTTTGTGGTTTTTTTACCCATTTTAAATTGAGTTATTTGTAAAAGAAGAAAACTGTTGCATTTTGAGAGTTATTTATAAACTCTAGATATAAGGCCTTTTTTGGATATATGGTTTGCAATTATTTTCTCCCCATCTGTAGTTTGTCTTTTCATCCTCACAATAGGGTATTATTTGTAGCATAAAAGTTTTTAATTTGGAAGAGGCCCAATTTATGACTTTCCTTAGATGGGACATGCTTTTGGGGTCATCTTTAAGCAGTAGGTCATCACCTAGAATTAGGTCCCAAGTATGTTTTCCTATGTTTTCTTCTATAGTTCCTCATTTTACATTTAAATTCATGATCCATTTTGAATTAATTTTTGTATGCAGTGTGAGGATTAGATCAAAGGTTTGTTTGTTTTTTGTTTTTTTTTTGCCTGTGGATGTCCAATTGTTCTAGCACAATTTGTTGAAAACAACTATCTTTCCTCCATTGAGCTGTTTTTGCACCTTTATAAAAAATCATCTGGACGTAACTGTGTTAATCTATTTTTCAGTTCTGTGTTCTGTTACATTGATTTATATGTCTCTTCCTTCTTTAATAACACATTGTCTTGCTTGCTGTAGATATATAGTAAGTTGTGATCTCAGATTCCTTACTTTATTCTTTGTAAAAATTCTTTTAACTATTCTAGTTCCTTTGCCTTTCCATATAAATTTTAGAATTTGTTTCTCTATATCTGCAAAAAAAAAAAAAAAACCAAAACCTTGCTAGGCCTATGATAGGAATTGCATTAAAGCTATAGATCAAGTTGGGGAAAAGCTAACATCTTTACTATAGTGAGTCTTCTAATCCATGAATATGATGTATCTGTCTATTCACTTAGATCTTCTTTACTTTCTTTTCTTGATGTTTTGTAATCTTCAGTATACAGATGCTATATGTGTTTTGTTAGATTTCTTTTGTTTACCCAACTATAAATAATATTCCATTTTAATTCTGGTTTCCATGTTTTTGTTGCTAGTATATAGGATACAATTAATTTGTGTGTGTTGATCCTGCATCTTGTGTCTTTGCCAAACTTGTTAATTTCTGGCAGCTTATTGGTAGGCTCCTTGGTGTTTTCTACATAGACAATGATGTCATCTGAAAATAGGATAGTTCTATTTCTTTTTTTCCAATCTGCATTCCTTTGTTTCCTTTTCTTGCCCTATTGCAATGGCTAGATCTTTCTATACTAGATTGAATGTAAGTGGTGAGAAATGGACATCTTTGGTTTGTTTCCAATCTTAGCCTTAGGGGGAAAACATTGTCTTTTACCTTTAAGTACAATGTTAGCTATAGATTTCTATTTTGGTAGATTTTCTTTGTCAACCTGAGGAAATCCCCTTCTATTTTTAATTTACAAAGAGCTTATTTTAAATTTCCTAAGATTTTTTAATCATGAATGGGTTTTGAATTTTATCAAATATTTTTCTGCATTTTGATTGATATGATCATGTGATTTTTCTTTGTTGCTATGGTAGATTATATTAAGTTTCAAATAACATTGCATTCCTGAAATAAACCTCACTTGTCTCTGAAGTATAATTCTTTTTATATATTGGTTCAATTTGTTAGTATATTGTTGAGGATTTTTGCCTCTAAATTTGTGCTTCTAAATTCATGAGAGATTTTTCTCTGTATTTTTCTCCTTTCAAAATATCAAAAAACTAGGGGCGCCTGGGTGGCACAGTCGTTAAGCATCTGCCTTCGGCTCAGGTCATGATCCCAGGGTCCTGGGATCAAGCCCCACATCGGGCTCCCTGCTCTTTGGGAAGCCTGCTTCTCCCTCCCCGCCCCCCCCACCCCCCACCCCCCACCGCTTGTGTTCCCTCTCTTGCTCTCTCTCTCTCTCTGTCAAAATAAATAAAAAAAAAAAATCTTAAAAAAAAAAAAATCAAAAAACTCTCAGAGATGTGTTTCCACAGCCATATCTAAGAAAAATGCCTTCCATTTTAAGAATGTAGATTCTGAAAATGCTTAAATGGTCAACCTCTTGGCTTCTATCTCAACCTCTTATAACACCATAAAGGTAGAAGGGAAATTAGAAAACTTAGTTTCCACTTTGAAATCTCAGCCAGGGGTATATATTACCCTTCTATAGCTAGTTCTTTACTTTTCCTGATGGTTCAGATGTTCTAAGGAAAGGAATGTCAGGCATGAAAAGCCAGTGTTTTGCATCTTCTCAGCTCATCAGTACTGCATTGGTATTTGTAGTAACAGGTTAAACTTGCATGGTTACATATAAAAATTAAGTATATTTGCAATTTAATCAAACAAAATATCATTACACAATGATAAAATTATTTTCTGTATTCCTCAATTTATCTTATGTCTTCACTGATATTAATAACATTACATCTGTCACATAAGACCATGTAAAATTCATCAATTTCTCCAGATACTGACTCAGTCTGGTCCACTGCCCCTGGTATTATAATCATCAAAGTAAGACCAAATCCCTTATTTTACATTTATTCATACAGAATTCTGGAAGGCTTTGGATATGTGCTTGTGCAGGGCTGAAATGGTGCCTTCTGAAGTTTTCTTTTATATTTTTAGGGTTTTATGTTTATCTTATTTTATATTCATTATCTATAAAACTTTTTTCTGCTTTTTAAGGGTCCAGTAATAGCCTCTTAAATTATTTTGTGACTGTGCTCAATAGAATACAATCATAGAGCTTCAAGATTGTAATACAAGAGATCAAATAAAATCTCAGACTCAGACTGGCTAAGTGACTTACTAAAGGTTATACAGAGTCAGCATCAGAATCCTAACTAGATACCAGCTCTCCCGTCTGTCAGAACAATGTAAGACTTGTAGCCCACAGTTTTACCTTAATGAATTGCTGACTATAAACATATAACTCAATCTGAATGTTTCCTACAAATATACAGAATCTGGCCTTGTTTAATAGGAAGTGTGAAACTCACATGGGGGGACAGATTCCACAAGAAGCAGATTTCAGGAGTCAGTAGTGGAGTCCCAGACTTCATTTCAAAAGACCTCTGGTGATTCCAATGCTGGTGACCTGAGGTCAATGCTGGTCCAATGCTGGTCCAATGCTGGTGACAATGAGGTCCAATGCTGGTGACCTGTGCATGATGACTCTTGTCCTTCTGGTATTCCCTGGCCCTGCCAACCAAGGGCAGCAGAACACTTGCCCCTACATGCTGCTTAACCAATTTTTTAAAAGTTTTTATTTAAATTCCAGTTAGTTAGCATACAGTGTCATGTTAGTTTCAGGTGTATGATATAGTGATTCAACACTTCCATACATTACCCGCTGTGCTTCACCAACTTTCTTTCTTTCTTTCTTTCTTTCTCTTTCTTTCTTTCTTTCTTTCTTTCTTTCTCTTTCTTTCTTTCATTATGTTCAGTTAGCCAACATATAGTACATTAGTACATTAGTTTTTGATGTAGTATTCAATGATTCATTAGTTGCGTGTAACACCCAGGGCTCATCACTACACATGCCCTCCTTAATACCCATCACCCGGCTACCCTATCCCTCCACCCCCTCCCTTCTGGAACCCTCAGTTTATCGATCCCCATACCCTCTGCTGCTGTTAATTTATCAACTAGGAGCCCCTCTTAAATTAGAAAGGAGAGGAAAGAAGGAATGGGAGATCCTTTTTCAGTTGCCTGAAGCTCCTAAAACTTAAGTAGGGCAAGTGCAGTGGCTGGCCTAGACACTCAAAATTTCAACCCTAGTAGGAAGAAGCTAATTGAATGGACAAAACTAAATCCCTAAGAGCTTCTTTGCAAAATATAGATGTAAGAGAAAAGGTTCACTGGCAGACTGAGATCAGAAGAGCAAAGTATCTTGAAAATATGAAACCATTGTGAAAAGAACTTTGTTTCAACATTGTCAGTTTCAGAGTGATCTCTTATTCGTCTTTGTATCCCTTGTAGCACTTTGCACACAGCAGACACTCAATAACAGTTTTTTTAAAGATTTTATTTATTTATTTGAGAGAGAGCAGAGCGGGAGAGAGCACGAGTCGGGGGAGGGGCAGAGGGAGCCCAACACGGGACTCCATCCCAGGACTCCCGGATCATGACCTGAGCCGAAGGCAGACGCTTAACCCACTGAGCCACCCAGGCACCTGACACTCAATCATAGTTGTTGAAGAAGTATCCCCTAATGAATTCATCTACTTAGCTGTCAAAGGGTCACTCTCTATATATACTGCAATGAAATGAATGTGATTCTTTTATTTTCCATCAAGTTCACCGCTTGTTATTTTGAAAACTTTTTAGGAGTTTGTATGTAGGTATGTAGAGTGTAGTGGTTAATAGAATGGGCTTTGGCATCTCAGCTCCATGACTTTTGAGCTGTGTGGACTCCTGAAAGTGACTTCGTGACTCCATGTCAGAGGTTCCCAAACTTTAGAATGGAGATCACAATGTTAATGACCTTGCAGTGCTGTTGGAAGGATAAATGACATAATGCATATAAAGTACTTGGTACAATGGTTGGCACAGAGAAAGGATGTGCCAATAAAATGTTTGCAAGTGAGATAAATTCTCTAAAATCAATAGTTGAGTTATTTACCAGACGTTACGTGCCAAGTACTGAGCTTATTGGGAGTTAGGGCCGAGTTTCTGAAACTTTCTCCGTTTACAGAGCCTTTAGCGTGTCATTCAATTTTTCACAGCAGTCTTAGGCCAAAAGGAAAAAAAAAACCTAACAGTTCCACTTACTAAGTAGTTTGAGCCAAGCAACTTAATAGTTAGAGTTCATGCTGTGTCATTCTGCTTTCTTTGCAAATTTTAATTACCCCCATGACAGCCCTTGTGACTTCCCTGTACACCTCTGGGGTGCCTGGGGATACGGTTTGGGAATCATAGAGTTAGGGATACAAAAATAAATAAAAAATAGTTCCTTCAAACAAAAAAAAAAAAAGAAAAAAAGAAAAAAATAGTTTCTTCACTAAAGAGTTTTCAAGTTTAGCATTATAAATGCATGCAAACAACTAACTAAAATGTTATGAACGCTTTTCTGAAGTATTGCCAACATCTGTGGGGGACATAAAAGGAGTTGGGGTATGGAAGACATCATAAAGGAAGAACTGTCTGGCTAATTATTCAAGACTGAGTAAAAGATAACCAGGCAGAGAAAAAAGGGAAAGGCAGAGGGAGGGAACAGTGTCAGTCGAGATCCTGATGTATAAAAGTTTGTAGAAATTTGGAAGATGGCAACTTTGTCTGTTGGTAATGTCTGTAAAAACAAAGAATTAGGATTGTGAATAAAGATAATGAAGATGATGGCAGCCATGGAGGCAGCATGGAAGTGCACTTACAGATTGCCCCATAAGAGAGAACGTTCTGGAAGGAGTACCATTAGCTGACAGCTCCAAGCTGCCATACCTTGGGGATCAGCCACAGCATTCCTCCTAGGCCACACTCCCTTCAGGCTGTTCCCACCCAATGACTGATAATAATAACAGAGCTGGGGATTCCTGCCTGGCATGGACTTCTTAGTCTTTGCTCTGGGGCAACCCATTGGCCGGGCTTGACACTTTCTCAGACCTCAGCTGCAGCCTGAGGTTCTTCCTACACAAACTTCCTTCCTTTGTCCTTCCTTTTCACAGTTGTCAGACCTACATTGCAGTCTGAAGACTCTCCTTGCCTCCTCCCTCTCCTGCTCCCTCCCCCTTTATCTACTGCAGGCATTTCCCCCAGTAAAGCTCTTGTGCTTCTAATTCCATCTTGGTGCTTGCTTTCTGGAGGATCTGAACTAATACAGTGCTGAAGCTGAATTAAAGAAAATATGTTAGCTTAGTTGAAATACACTGAACCATAATTCCCCAGATCCACAGTTGAGATATTGGCAATGGAGATTTGGTTTTAGACGTTCTCTTAGGTTAGGCTATGTTCTAGAATAGAGAGATCTTAAGAGCCATATTACTGTGTGGGAAAAGGGTTTGAGAGGCTCTCCTGGCATACATGATGGAAAGTTCTTCTCTTAGTTAATCCAAGGCCAGGATCTTGATAGAAATTGACTAGAGCTTTCCCTATCAAAAGCATCTCAGTTATTTATTTATTTTTCTCTTGGGAGCCTAAATTAACTCCTGAGGTAGGTGTGGAACACAGTAAGCGAGGTCCAGGGCATAAGATGGATGGGCAGAGATCATGTGAGAAGGACATACTAGAAGGGCTCCCCAGGTTGGGCTCATAAGTTTAAAACTTATCATTTAGGAAATGAGGAGTCATTTAAGATTTAGAAGCAAAGTAATGATATGATATTTTTTCATATGTAGATGAGCCTAATGATATTCAGGGTATTAAGTGGATAATCAGGCCATGAATTAGGAGGAAAACCTGACTGCGGTAGGGGAAAAACCAGTGTGTTTAGAGAGACTGGCTTTGAGGTCCTAGCAAAATGCTTTCTATTTCTAGCAGGCAGAGCTGTTTGTTGTATTCCTGGGGAATGAATAAGGAGGGTCTTTGACTTCACTGTATTGGCAAGGTGCCTGAAGAATAATGCTATGCTATTCTCTCCTTGCTTGCTTGTCACAATGGACAGCATCGTGATTGATGCAAAGACGCAAACGGTCCCTGCTAGAGGATGTCAACTTTCTTTAATGGCAAAGGTCATAGAAATTTATGAAGATGGTTACATGCAGCAGGAAATAATGCAGCATGCCCTCAGATAGAGATACAACATCCTAGGCCTTCTATCCTGCCTGCCACTCTAGAGGTGGCCTCTGGGCTGGCCAGCTCACCAGATGCAATCCTCATGTACACTGCCTTCAGATGAGCCCTTAGAGCTGCTGAGAAATCCCACTGTTTCTTCCAGGTCAATTAATTCTCCCATTCTTTTAGAGCATTCTTTTCATGCCTTTCTCTCTTTCCACAAACCACCAATACCTCCTGCCCTTGCTCATTCTCAATGCATGGTCTTGTTTCTGATTTCACTGAGAAGATTGAAGCATCCAAAAGGGAACATTCCATAACTTCCCACCAAAGTCATCTTCCATCTTCTGTATCTGTCCCTTTATTCTACATCTTCCCCTGCACCTCGACAAATGAGCTTTCTATCCATGTATATAAGGTCAACCCCTCTCCTTGGTCAGGTGATCCCATTCTTGACTTCTCACTCAAGGACATCACTCCAGGACTTGTCCACCTCTCTCCCTTACACCAATGACTTTCCCCTCTGCACTGGGTCAGTCCTTCTAGCATGGAAACATGCAATACTGTTTCTCTCCCGTTATTGCACATTCCTCTCCGACAACTCTAACATTTCTCTGTTGCCATTTGAACAAAGCTCCCTGGTAGCTGTTTCTTGCTTACTATCTCTTATTTTCTCTCGAGCCCACTCCAATCAGGCTTCCATCCCCATCAGTCCACCACAGCTTTCTTGTCAAGGTCAGTGACTTCCATGTTGCCAAATCCAACAATCAATTCTCAGTTTTTATCTTATTGGATTTGTCCCCTGCATGCAACACAGCTGATCACTCTGTCCTTTGAAAAATACTGTACTTTCTTCACTTTATTGCTGGGACACCATTCTCTGGATCCTTGTCCTCCTCTGATGGTGTCAGATAAATGAACATCCCCCCCACCGCTATAACTTTCTATCCCTTTAAACTACTTCACATTGTGAAATAGACCATGATATATGGCATCTATATTTATCTGCTGTTCATCTGTCTCTTCTGATTCTAAAATGTAAACTCCCTGAGAGCAGCAATTCGTGCCTTATTTACTGTTGTACCTAAGCAGTACCGGCCATGCATTTGATGCCAAATAAATATTTGTTGAAAAAAATTGATGAAAATAGCTCCAATATAATCCTGAAGGTTATCTTCAAGTCTGAGTAAAGCACGTGCCATTTCTTTAGGGCCATCCCTTGAGCTTCAGAACTATCCCTCCAGGCTTTATTCCTCATTGAGGTTCATTCTTCTACTAGAGGAAAGAGAATTAAACATTACATTGATATGTTGAGGATTTAGATAGCCCAAAAATTTTGGCTTAAAGTGTTCATAAAAGTCTTATTTTATGTAGGAACAAGTTTTGAAAGCCAACCTTTAAGATAAAAATCCCCTACAGTCTAAAGTATCCTTGAAAGACCCTTAAATCAACTAGAAGGTATGGTACATCTGGTTTTGAATGTACAGTCCTTCATATTAATTGTTAGGCACACAAGAGTTTGCAAGCTACTGAGCTATATTAAAGGAGCAAAATGAAAGTCAGTGTGCGGATTCTGACATTCAATCCCACCTTTCTTTAAAATAAATATCAAATCAATCACTATAAATAAGAGGTGCATTGATATTTCTGATGTTTTCACATTTCCTGCAGACTTTACTCCATTCTGTGATAATATTAAGCCTCTATCACCTTAATACAGACTATATTTGCTTTCTGTTGTGGGGATTAAACAAAATACATTTGGATAAGCATCCAGCAGGACACATCTGTAGGTGGTCAGAATATGTTGGCTAAAGACACCTAGGTGGCTCAGTCAGTTAAGTGTCTGACTCTTGATTTCGGCTTAGGTCATGATTTCAGGGTTGTGAGATCGAGTCCCGCATCAGGCTCAGTGCTCAGCTTGGAGCCTGCTTGAGATTCTCTCTCTCCTCCCTCTGCCCCCCCCCCACTCGCAAGCACTCTTTCTCTCAAATAAATAAATAAATAAAAGCTTTTAGAAAATGTTGGTTAGATTTGAATCTAAGTCTTGTTTGATCAGAGTTACAGAGATATGTAGAAAAGAACCTAAAATCCTTGCTAATGAATTCCTGCTTTTCTGAGTTACTCTTTCCTGATGTGGTCCCAATGAACAGACATCATCTATGATCTTGGGCATAGGCTTCATGCAATCACCTTTCAGGTGCAGTTGAAGGAATGGAATCTCTAAATTGGCATGTAGTTAATTGCCTGAATGGAATTATTCCACTCATCATGAATAAGAAGTAGTATTTGTAATGACCGAAAAAAGTTTATCTCGTAGAATATTGTTATTTATTAAGCTTGTCTTTCTCAATGGGATAAAGCAATTGAGCTATTCATAATTAGACCATGCTCCACCTCCCCTCCATAAGCTCTGCTTTGATAGGTTTGAAATTAAAGAAGGAAAAGTCTGAGTTTAGGTAGAAATGTTGATGGCACTGCACAAGCCTGGGGACCTAGTCAGAAATGTAATTGGTATTATGTTTATGCCATTTAGAAAGGAAATGCCTGAGCTTGTCCTTTTCCAACAGTGTTGTGATACTTTTTTTTTTTTAGAGGGAGGGAGAGAGATAGAGTGGGGGGAGGGGCAGAGGGAGAAGGAGAGGGAGAATCTTATGCAGGCTCCATGCCCAGTGCAGAGCCAGATGCAGGGCTCCATCTCACAACCCTGAGGTCATGACCTGAGCCGAAATCAAGAGATGCCTAACCAACTGAGCCACCCAGGCGCCCCCAGTGTTGTGATACTTTTATGATTGGCCAGCCCTGGTTCCGTGTGGTCCATGGAATTTGTTTGCAATCATCTTCTCCTTAGATATTATTGCCCCTCTCTGCTTTCCTGGATTCCTAAAACTGTCTTAGGCACAGAGGTTCAGTTCAAAGTTTTTGAGTTGGTAAGTATAGCTTTTCTCAATAGCAACAACAAAGACAGCCGAGATTTGTGCTCATGTACTGTGTCCCAAGCTCAGCACATTGCAAATATAGTAGTCCCCCCTTCTCTGTGGTTCTGCTTTCCACAGTTTCAGTTACCATGGTCAACTGTGGTCTAGCAGCAGATGATCTTTATTCTTACCTATTATCAGGTCCATAGGAGCGCACCCTTATGTCAAAACGCCTACGTCATTTACTTCACTTCATCTATCACGTAGGCATTTTATCATCTCACATTATCACAAGAAGAAGGGTGAGTACAGTACGCCAAGATATTCTGAGAAAGAGACCACATTCACATAACTTTTATTTTTGTGTTTTTTTTACAATAGGTCTATTTTATTATTAGTTATTGTTAATCTCTTGCTGTGTCTAATTTATAAATTAAACTTTATCATAGGTATGTACATATAGGAAAAAACATAGTACAGTAGGGTTCAGTACTATCTGTGGTTTCAGGCATCTGCTGGGGGTCTTGGAACATATCTCCCACAGATAAAGTGAGGACTACTGTATTCTCTCATTTAATCTTCACAAGACCCTGTGGCAGGGGATCTTAAAGTGTGGTCCTCAGACCACCAGCAGCAGCAGCAGCTGGGAACCTGTTAAAAATGCTAATTCTCGGGGTGCCTGGGTTGCTCAGTCAGTTGACTCTTGATTTCAGCTCAGGTCATGATCTCAGGGTCATGAGATCAACACGTCGAGCCCTGTGTTGGGCTCCACACTCAGTGGGGAGTTTTCTTGAGATTCTCTCTCCCTCTCCCTCTGCCTGTCCCACCCCCCACGCTCATTCTCTCTCTCTCTCCCTTAAATAATAAATAAATCTTTTAAAAAAAGAAATGCTAATTCCCAGGCCCTACCCCAGACCTACTGACTCAGACACTTGTGAGTTGGGAACCAGCCATCTGTGTCTTAATAAGCCCTCTGAGATTTTGGTACAGGCTAAAGTTTGAGAAGCCCTGCCCTATGTTGGCATAGCCTATACTGTCATTGCCATCGCATACGTGAGGAAAGGAGACATGGTTACACTGAACAGAAATTGGGCAGGTCCCCAGAGCTGGTAAGCCATAAATCCAAGTTGCAAACCCGCACAGTCTGATCCCAGAGAGCATTGTTTTAGCAGAGTTTTAAACTGGCCCCGTTAATGCCTGGTCCTTAAAATAGTCTACCCTGGGAGAATGAGATTTGTGATGGCACTACTTTGCTTTTGCTCTAGCTACTCAAACTAGCGTGCATCTATTTGGGTCAGTTCCTGAAAATAACTCTAAGATGGAGAATAGCCTGCAGGGAGTTTACAGGGGAAGGCCTTTGGGATCCATACCTGTGTGGTGTGAAGGAAGTCACTAGATGCACATGGCCCCAGGAGATGGGGCCTGACCCTGAGCCAGGTCATCTTACCGGAGAGCCTTCAGCTGCCAATGCCCCCAGCAGCTGGGGGAATGAGTGCCTTAGCCCTGAAGGGGGGATGGTGGGGGACTCAGCACCCCATAATATCTACCATAGCATTGCCCCCCTCAACCTTTTTGTAAAGCACCTGATATAACTGCCTAATGTGATTAAAGCATTTCGAGAGGTCAGGGAGAATTGAAATGGCCACAGCCAGCCTTTCTGCAGTATTACTGTCAGAGATGAGGAACCCGAGCTTAGCAACAAAGGGAAGAAAAGTGAGCAGGAGGATTTTAGAAACCAATTATGGAGGAAGAGTAGAGCAGAGAGAAACCATATGGAACCAAAACCGTTGGGCTCCAGAAAAGAAGGAGGGCTCTCAAAGTCAGATGTTTTGGAGAGCCCTCCCCAGACAGGCCATTACTATTAGCAGGTGGGAAATTATCTGGGGCCCTTAGAAGGCAGTGCTAGTGGGATGGTGGCAGTTACATAGAGGACGTGAAATAAACAAATTAAAGATGGCCCTTCGATGTAAGGGAGAAGCCACTCTTTGCAGAGACTTTTGTTTTTCTGTTTTCTTACATGACAAGAACATGTATTATTTTGGCTCAAAACCTCTTAGCAATAGGGTATGATAGCCACTTTAAAGAAAATCTCTTGAATCATTTTGTCTCTCCATTTAGTTATGTTATCAAGCCACTCCCCTAGTTTATTTCTCACTGTAATATATAAGAGAGTGGGCTGGTTTGCTTGCTTATTATTATTGTTATTATTACTATTATTTTGCCATTTGGGGTTGGGCCCCCAAAACTGTGTAGGTGAATGTGAAGTACCAATTATCCTTTACCATTAGAACTCCCAAATCTGAATCAGAGAGAACTTAGGTGACAGATTTTTAAATTTTTTTTTAAAGATTTATTTATTTATTTATTTATTTGAGCGAGCGAGAGAGAGCACGAGCAGCGGGGAAGGGGCATGAGTGGTGGGGGCAGCGGGAAGGGACAGAGAGAGAGGGAGAAGCAGATTCCCCACTGAGCAGGGAGCCCAATATGCGCTTGATCCCAGGACCCTGAGATCATGACTTGAGCTGAAGGCAGACACTTAACTGACTGAGCCACCCAGGCGCCCCTTATTTATTTATTTTAGAGAGAGAGAGTGCATGTACACAGGGTGGGGAGGCGCAGAAGGAGAGAGAGAGAGAGAATCTCAAGCAGACTCCCCAGTGAACACGGGGACACAATCCCAGGACACTGAGATCATGACCTGAGCTGAGACCAAGAGTCGGTAGCTCAGCCAACTGAGCCACCCAGGCGCCCAGCGACAGATTCATTCATATAAGTTTAAGAAAATTAAACCTTATTTCTATGAGGAATTCTGGTGATACCTGGTAAATCCAACAAATGGCCTTACTGCCATTTTTTTCTCCAAAGCCACTAAGCTGACCACAAAGGGGATACAAGAGTTATTTCCCCAAAAGACGAAGACACTAGGAGAGGAAATAGAAGTAAAGAAATGCAAGCTGGAGAGCAAATCGGGCAGGTGGAAGCTGCTCTCTCAGACCAGAGAAAGCTGATGTGTTAGGCCATCATGCCAGAAGCACAGAAGCAGATGAGTCCAACCAGAGAACCCCAGGAAGGTTCAGGAAGCACAAATTGCCTCTGATGGAAAGATACTTGGTTAAAAGGCTGTATATAAGCAGCACTTAAATGAATCTCATATCCACTCCCTGGTGTGTGTGGAAGAGCAGAGATTTTACCCTGTAGAGAATTCAAACCGGAGAGACCCTGACCTCAGGGACCCCAGGCATTGTGGAGGATTGGTCACAAGCTCAGACAGTGGGCAAAGGAAAAATCTGAACATCTGAACCATGAGAAACTCCCCTTCATTCTCCTTCCAATTCAACTCTGGGGATGCCCGGGTGGCTCAGTCGGTTAAGCGTCTGCCTTCAGCTCAGGTTGTGATCTCACGGTCCTGGGATCGAGCCCCACATCGGGCTCCCTGCTCAGCGGGGAGTCTGCTGCTCCCCCTACTTGTGCTCTCTCTGACAAATAAATAAAATCTTTAAAAAAAACCCCAACTCAACTCTGAGAACACAGGCACAGAGAAACTAATTGGTGGTGGTGGGTGGCGGTGCGGGGCGAAGGCAGAGAATATAAATTGCAGGAAAATTTTTTAAAAACCCATTTTTACAAGAAATGAAATACAGCATGGAGACTCCATGGCTCAATTTGGAATTATGTGGAGCTTGTAATAATAATGCAAAACAGAATGCTGATTTTTCCAAAAAATAAGAGGAAGGGAAAAGTTCTAAGTGAGAGGTGTGTGTTTGAAAGATGTGGTCAAGGAGTACCTAAGAGCGCTGAACACTCCTCTTCCATAGTAGGAAGTCAATAGATAGTACTGAAAACAAAAGAAAAAATCAAGAAGTAGCAGTAGGAGTGTTAGATACTGAAATCCATAGTTAGAAGTGGTTTCTTCAGAGTAGCGATCAGTTTGTGAGGGATAGAAAAGGATCTGTTCTTTTCTTTATAAACATTATAATAATGTTTGTCTTTTAAAACATTGTCCATGTAAAACTGGATACAAATGCTTAAGATAATGTTATGCACACCCAAATACTTTGAGAGGCCCACCTCTGGCATTTTCTGTGAACAGGTTGCAGAAAATAGATGGACTCTTTTATAGTTTTTTTTATAATTAATGAAGTAATCTTTGCATGTACCAAGGGTATGATACATTACTTACCCACTGGAGTGTATTGTGCCTGCTATAAAAGTCTTTATGGAAACAAGGGCAGAAAATTAGGCCTTTAAATTACAAAGACTTCAGGCGATTATGCTTAGAACATAAGCCCACTTATGGGGATGGTAGCAGGGAGGGTCTTTTTTTTTTTTTTGTAATCAAATGGAGACGGACAGCGCAGTGGTGGGTAACTGTGTTTGGTTAACTTCACGGATATAATGGCAGAATTTCTTTTTATCCCAAATAAATGATTCAGGTAAAACAGATCAATATGTAACAGTGAAATGTCTCCTTGACCATTGTGTCCTCAGTTACACTGAGTAGAGTTGACTCATATTTCACCTGAATCTCGATATTCTTTCACTGTTGGTACTGAATTGTGAGCATTTTCAATATGGAGTACATGCTTTTTATAGACTGGACTTGACAGTTTGACTGTGTTTCAGTTTATAAAGTCAAAGGCTTTATAAATCATAGAAAAACATGTCTACCCCTCATGTTGCTCTTCAGCATAAGCTCTGTTCTTCTCTACAGGTTAATTTTAGTGTATTTAAAATTTTCATTATTAATAATACTTTATGTATGAGAAAAGTGCTTTTCCTTGATGAATTCTAAATTTGTGAATTCAGTGGCTGGAAGGAAGATCATTTGAGTCATTGAGGGGATTACATTTCAAGACACCTAATTTTCCCCCACTTTGCTATTTCTTTGAGCATCACAAACAAGAATCAACCTCATTCTTGCCCTAATGGAGCATGTAGTCTGAATGGAGAGATAAATATGTATACACACACACACATACACACATACACACATGCTTAAATATGGCAGAAATTGTTCTATGCCTCAAGAGAGGTAAACATAAAGCACTTTGAGAGTCCAGTCACTTCCAGAGTGATATTTGAGTCAGATCTTGAAGAAAGTCTTTATTTCTTGATCTGTTATTCATTAATGTATGGATCTTAGAGATTAAGGCTGCTCCTACTTCTTTAGAATGGGTTCTCAGGCCTCAAAATCTAGGGCCAGGCCAGGGAAGCTGAGGCTTTGCCTTGAGAAATGAGACATACCCCACTGGAAGTGGGTCAGGTGCTTATAGATAAGTCCAGACATACGTGAGAGAGCAGACCAAGCAGACAGGGGAGCCTGAGGTTGGGTGGTAGGAGGTAGTGAAGAAGGTTGGTTGGGGCAGGGAGGTAGCAATGGGTTGCTCAGCAGGTAGGCAGTCAATGGTGGCAGAAGATCTGTGACAGCAGATCTGGGACAAAACGTGGCCCGAGATTAATTTTTCATGAATCTTAAAAACTTTATTTGGAGCAAAGCCAGACACAAATGCACACATATAGTATGGAATTATATCAAACTCTAATAAAAGGTAAATGTGATCTATTGTGACAGATGGCAGGTCAGTGGTTGCCTGGGGCTGCAAGTGGGTGTCTGCTTACTGATTACAAAGGGACACTAGGGAGCTTTTGGGGTGATGTGAATGTTCTACTTTGATTGTGGTAGTGGTTTCATGGGCATATGCATCTGCCAAAACTCATCAAATGTATATTTAATATGGATTGATTTTCTTGTATGTAAATTATACCTCAAGGCTGATTTTTAAAAAATTAGTTCCTCAGAAAGTTCTTTTCTGACCACCCTCCTCAAACTAGGCCAAACTCCCTAGTATGCACACAGTTCATAAGCTGTATTTTCTTCCACTGCATTTCTCTGAGTTTGTGATTATGTTTTTATTGGTTTCCAGTTAGTTAACTGCCTCTAAATGGGAAGCGCCAGCAGGTCCTGATCCCACCCCACTGGCTCACCATGGATTGGATTGGAATAGAGGCAGTGGGGGGGTGGGGGTTGGGAAGGAAGCCAGCCCTCAGTCATGTGGCTGGAGTCCCAAGGCAAGTCCACAATTACTAACACAACTGGGGAAAGCAAGAGTAAGCCTCATCCTTGAAGGGACAGTGGGAGGATCCCAGGCTCTGATGCAGATTGGCTTGGGTTTGAATCTTGGACCCATCACTTGGTTAGTTAAACACACAAGGCTCGTAGTAGGGCCTCAATAAATTACAGTTAGAGACATCATTATTACTGACATTTTTAAAAAAGATTTTATTTATTTATTTGAGGTAGAGAAAGCATGTGAAAGAGAGCATGGGGGGCGCAGGGGCAGAAGGAGAGGGAGAAGCAGGCTCCCCGCCAAACAGGGAGCCCAATGCGGGGCTCGATCCCAGGACCTTGAGATCATGACCCAAGCTGAAGGCAGACACCCAACCGACAGAGCCACCCAGGTGCCCCATCACTGAGATTTTTATCAAGGCAGAGACTCAGGGTTAGAATTCAAGCAAAAGACCAGAACGGGACTCATAGTAAGTCTTATTTAAATCACAGTTTCTAAGAACAAACTCAAATTTTCACAATTTTCTATGGTAAAAATTTACCTATGTGAACCACAGTTTCTTCAGCTGTAAAATGGGGTGCAGAGAATCGACCACCTAAGCTGATTGTGAAGATTAGATGCTGTCATGTTTATGAACATCTCTGTATGGTGGTCTGGTAAATTGTGCTTGGGGAAGAGTAGCAGACATTATTACTGTTACTAGCTGTGCTGGAATGGTCAACACTGAACTACCATTCACAGGGAGAACAGGCCACATTTCCCCTCTCATTACTTGAATATGAAGGTTGCAGACCTTGTGACAGGGTGGAGCTCCATCCTGCCTCTCCTCCTTACGTTTATACGTTTATACAGCACACACGGGGTTAGGTCTCAAAGCCTGGGATAAGGTGAGCTTTTAGGGAGGGTGGAAGTGGATCTCTCTCCTGGGAAGAGGATGCTTGTGGGAGAAGGAAAAGGACAAGTGGATCACATGCGTACAGGCAGTGCTTGAAAGGTTTCTGGTTTCAACTGAAAGTCGACAAATTAAAAAACAATTTTTTTGTCATTATTGCTATTTAAAATGGAGAACTCCAGTGGATGGTTCGATGAGCTAGCAAGCACTTAGGATCTCTGCCTTCCTGGCAAGTTGCCACCAGTGAACTCTGCTGGGTTCTCTCATAGATGAATGGCACTCTTACTCATGAAAGCTACTTTGCAAGTCTACAAATATAATTAACTTGTTGGGTATTCTTGGGAGTGCAGTCAGGAGGGTGAAACGGAAGATGGCAACATGTGGAAAAAGTCCCTCCAACTTACAAAATTGCTCCAACCAATGTAGATACCCAGAAGGAAAGGTTGACCTAAAAGCCCTTTATGGGGAATAATGGACATGCCATGAAAATTACGGTACTTAAAATGCAAATATATTTTAGGTCCTTTCAGTTCAAAGTAAACACATATTGCGATTCAAGGGGCTGAGAGGTTTCATTTAATTCGTTCCAAACATTTGTTGACCATCTTGTATTAGGCACTGAATTGGGAGGGAGGTAGGCACCAAGAAATAATAGTGGTCGTCCTAAAGCAGGAGGCAGACAATGGTAATACAGGTGCTGTCATACAGGTATGAGACAGATGGGAGGGATGGTGAGGAAAGGTTTCCCAAATGGTGTGAGACCTGGATTCTTAAAGTACATATAGCACCAGCCCCTGCCCTAGAGTCCCAGCCTGCCCTTCCTGAAGGCCTGCCCTACGGATTTTAGACTTGCGGGGCCCCAAGTCCTTGCAATCAACCAATCTATCTATCATATATATCTCATACTGTTATTCCCCCCCTCTGTTGGAATCCTGACTGATACAAATATCAAGCCAGTTTCCACTGTAGACAACTGAGCTTAATCATCTGGGGAGTTCTGAGGGCCTGCGTTGCACACGTGCTGAGGAGTGATGGTGCTGGGGTAGTTACACACCAATTCTTTTTTTTTTAAGATTTTATTTATTTATTTGAGAGAGAAAGAGAGAGAGAGAGCACAAGCAGGGGGCATATCAGAGAGAGTGGGAAAAGCAGACTTCCTGCTGAGCAGGGAGCCCAACGTGGGGCTTGATCCCACGACTCTGGGATCATGACCTGAGTTGAAGGCAGATGCTTAACTGACTGAGCCACCCAGACGCCCCTATACACTAGTTCTTATCAATGATTGATTAGTTCCCTGGCACTTTCACCCCACCACGCATGTATGCAGAGAGGGCTTTGGAGGCCAAAGAGAGCTTGCAGGCAAAGAGGCCCAGGTGCTGGCAGTAAGGAAAAGAACTGCATATAGGGAAAGTGATGGTCAATTCCAAGGAGATGTGGGTAGCCCAGTGACACTATCTGCTGCATCTCCCAAGGGACTAAAATTTCAAGAAAGAAAATTCCTGATAGAAAAGTAGAAAGATGAGAAAGGAAATGCTTCGACTTCAAAGTGTCCCTCTGCCCCCACCCGTGTCCCTGGGCATTCCTGAGGTGCCCCCACACACTCAAATGATCACTTCTCGAAACTGTCTTGGGGGATGGGCACTGGCATCTGCAGATTACCAATGTCAAGAGTGAGAAAGAGAGACCATCGATGGGGGCTTCCCCATGCCTTCACGCACAAGGCAAGTTGCAAGCTCCTTAATAAAGAAGAATATAGTAGACTATTCCATAATAAATCACAAAATGCCATTTAGATTCTATCTACACAGAGGTGACCTACCAAAATGACAGATTTTAGTTTTTACCATATTTAAAAGTCCTCCTTGCAAGGCTGTCAGGCATAGTACTTAAGATCATGGGTTCTGGAGCCAGCGTGCTTGGATTCATTACTGGAATTTCACCCTTGGCCAAGCCACTTAACACTTAGATCTTAGTTTCCTCATCTGTAAAATGTTTTTTGCTGTGAAGATTAAATGAATTAATATATTCAAAGTGCTTAGAAGAGTGAGTGGCAATATAACACTATGTTTACTAACTGGAATTAAATTAAAAACTTAAACTTAGATGTGCCCCTATTTTTCCTCCTTAGGCAGCCTACCATTTTCCCCTGACTTCATCAAGCACTGTTCTAGGCACACAAGATACAGCATTGACCCGAACAAAGCCAGTGGCTTCACAAAGCTTATACTGGAGCAGGAGTGAGACAACAATGTTACAAAATAAATGACACAACATTATACAGTGATTGGTATAAAGCAAATGATACCAGCTGACACACAGAGAATTTACTGTGTGCCCAGGACTGTTCTCCCTACCTTAAATGAACATTCATTGAAATCCTCTCAAAAGCCCTCTACGGTTATTTTCATGCCCACGTTGTAGATGAGGAATGTGCCAAGGCAAGCTCAGATAGTGTGACCGTGGGCAAAGGGGCAGGGCTGGGGTCTGAATCTAGGCCGTCTACTCACCTCCAGTGTGATCAAGAGGCTGGAGGCAGGGGTCCCAGTGCCAAGAAGGAGCAGCAGACCCAGAGATGATCCTGGGCTGGGAGAGAATCTAGGGTCGAGACCTGGGCGGCAGGAAAGGTTGGGGCCATGACTTTGGAAGCCATCTGGGGGCATTACATTGAGGGGCCCTAAAAAAAGAAAGAAGAGTGGCTTAGAGTAGTACTATATAAATGTGTTGTTAATGGAATTATCATCATTATCATTATTATTATCATTATCATTATAACTGACTCATGCCTCCTTATGAAAGGTAGAGCTGGCTTGAAGGGCCATGTTGGAGAGGAAATTAATGAGTAGTAAGTGAGATCATATCATTAGAGCAATTAAGAAGTCATGAATGCTGCAATTCTCTAATTAAGGGTTGTTAGATGGGGCATACACCACCCTTTCCTGATACTTCAAAGCAAGAAAGTGACCTTTCATTTATTACTGTTTTTTTTCCCTTTAATGGATGATCAGTATGCAGGTATACCCTGCTTTTCAAAAGTTCTCATTGGGCCAGTTTGCTTTTAGGAAAGACCTACATTAGCACCTGTTTTCACTAACTGAAAGAAATCCAAGAGGATTTCTGCTTTTATGAACAAAGGCGAAAAGAGAAAAGGGCGTTCAGTGTTTGTCTTGCAGCGAGCCGATATAGAGGCAGCACGCATCCCAAACAGTGAGAGTGGCCCCGCCAAGCTCCTTCCCCAGAAACTACACTGCACATCTCAGCATCAGGCCGCCATCTGAGCCGTGTCTGTGAACATCTGTGCTTTATCTTCATTTATTTTCTGCATGTGTTCACAAGATGTGTCCTAAGCTATCAAAAAAGAGTAAGAGAGGTGATTTGGGGGGTTTGGGAATACTCAGTTTTTTCATATAAATGAATGGTAATTGCTTCTTCACTTTACACCATTTTGGCTTATGCAAGTGTTCATAGGAACGCTCTGCTCTCAGCGGGGGAAACCTGCTTATCAAGATCTCTGTTGGCAATGATATCTGAGGAAGGAAACATGATGCCCACGTGCAATGCAGGTTCAAAGGCAGGTCCCAGCCCTTAAGTTTCCCACCAACAGTAATCTGTAACTTACTGTCCTGGGCCCCAAATGGCTCTGTGCTAAAGAGTGTGAGCTCTGGAATCAGCCTGCTTAGTTTCAAATCCCAATTCCATTCCTTCCTATCTGAGATCTTGGGCCAATGGCTTAGCCTCTTTATGCTCAGTCTCCTTGTCTGTTCAACAAAGATGCAAACAGTACCATCCTCATGAATGCCATAAAGCAGGGGTCAGCAAATTATGGCTTGTGGGCCAAATGCAGCCTGCAACCTATTTTTGTAAATAAAGTTTTATTGGAACACGGACAAATTCATTTGTTGACACTTTGGCTTTTAGAGCTGAAAAGTATGACAGAGATGTTAGGATTATGGCTCACAAAGTTGAAAATAATTTACTCTCTGGCCATTCACAGAAAAAGTTTACCAGCCCCTGACCTAAAGGAATAAGTGAGATAATGCATATAAATGTGTATCCTGGTTTCTGGTACATCACAAGTACCCAGTGAATATTAATGATTAGCTTTCTCTATTGCCAAAAATGCAAGAACCATTCACTAATGGCCTAAAATATTCAGTGAGTAATCATAAACACTGTAAATCTGAACAAATTTCTGAAATGTTTGGAAAGTCAGCCTATAATATCGCTGTACTCCATCATTTCCTTGGGAGTTAGTTATCTCAATAAGTCATTCATTCACTGATTTATTGTGTTCCAGTTGTTTTCACATATCTGGTATATCTAATAGGTTAGTGGGCCAGTAATCCATGAGCATCTGCCTGATTAATATTCATGTGGGGAAGGGGCCAGAGAACATTCAGCACCTGGGAGAGACAGGGATATTGAAGCCAGTGTCAGGGTTTGTCCTGGGGTCCTTGGATCTGTGTCTGAGTCCTTTCAAGAGAAACTATGCTGTCACACGACAGTGTGAGAGAGGGGGGCAGGCTCACCTCTGCTATGTATGCATCCCATGGACAAAGTAGAAAGTAAAATGGAGAGAAGGGCGGAGGGGCATTTCTTCTCCACCTGTGGTACACACCATGGCTGCAGCTTGTTGTGTGGGACTGTAACCTTAGAGGCATCAGGAGCTGGTGCCCTAGGACCACTGTTAATGCTCTCTGTCACTCACATGGGCTACACATGTGGTGTGGAGGGTTAAGAAGAAAGGCTTTCTCCATTAGACACTAACATGGCAGCTTAGAATGGAGAAACCTAAGAACTATTAAGAAACCCTGGAAATGCCCATAAATAGTTGGGTGAAATTTTGAGGAGGGCAGAGGCTCTTGCCCTAAACATGTGGGTAGAAACTCTTGGAACTGAAGTTATCAATGTTATTAAGTTCATTTTCATATGCACAAGTTGGTAAGACCTAGGGAAACTCCATTGCATGCTTAGGACAGAAACGTGACTGAGGACCCACTCTGCTTTACCCTTGGTTCAAAATGATTTAAAGACCCCAGTAAATGCTGAAAAGCCAAACATACCTATCTGCTCTGTGCCGTGCTTACATGTCAAAGAACTAGAAGGAAACTTTAGCTCATCTTGTCCAACCTCCTTGTTCTACATACAGGAAAACTCAGAGGAAGGAACATGTTAATAGGAAGGCCAGGACCACATACTAGTTACAGTCTTGTTCTGAGGTAAGAAGGGAACAGCACTGGAGGTGGTCCAAGAATTGGTCAGGTAGAGTCTTCTGCTGCCCATAAGGAGTAGTGCCAAGCAGGCCCATTTCTACCAGGTCAAGAGTACAAATGAAGGCCCACACACTATTTATCTAAAAATATGTTATAAATCAAGCTAGAAAACAGTGAAATAAAATGTTTTATGCTCCTATCTTGACAAATAGACTTCCATAAGAATCTGGAAATCCTGGTTCAAGCTAGAATTCTCAGACCCCTTGGCCCCATGGACTCCTCAGCTTGGGTAGTAGGGTACCACTTGAGGAGGGCCAGAATGGGACTCTAAAATTAGAGTTCCAGGTTGGGGTCTCTCTTGCCATGTTGTAAGCAGGGTACAGGTGTCCAGTGTGGTGTCAGAAATTCATAATCGGGACAAGTGGAAACCACAAAAAAAACATTTCCTAAAGCTCATGCCAATGAGCTATAGCCCTGTGTTCCCTAAATACACCCTAGCTACTCGCCCCCCCTTCATTCCCTGAGTCCAGCTGAGCTAAAATGGAAGCAACAACTATTACAAAACATTTCAACTAATAGAGATTCAGTCTGGTAGGCAGGAGGTAATCTTCGGGAACATCTACTTTGCAGGGAAGCAGAGAATTTTGGAACCATATTGGGATAAATAATATGGGGTTCTGTAGACAGAAACCAATTAAATCGAACCCCAGGTTGAGACTTCTCTAGTTGTCATCTCTACATAATAATCTCTATTCCAAGGCTCTCAGGGCCACCTGAGCCTCTTTGGTCTCATTCAAACTTAGAAAAAAAAACCTCCCGTTTATTTGAACTAGAAGGGAAAGTAAATTCTTTCTGTTCATTTTCATAGACCTTTGACTCTTCCATGGACTGCTTCTTTGGGTGGTTTGGTAATCGTCCTTACTGAACATTTAGTGATATACCATATGCTTTTAGCAACAGGAGTAGTGAACCAGTTTATCTTGAAAATACTTCTTGTTGTAATTTCATCATTATTTCAGCCACCCCATCATTCTGACATCATTTAGAGTGTCCTCACTACTTATTTCCGTATCTAGATAGAGGCAGGGTTCAATTTTCTGACATTCTCAAAGTGCTTTTGCTTAAAATGGGAGCCAATTACATTCACAGCAGAAGAAAATTATGGGCTTATGTACTTTATATTTTCAACAATACATCTTCAAGAGTGTTTCTATTGATCAACTGACGAATTAGGACTCTCAAGACCTTAAGGCAGGTCAAGCATCTCCTAAGATGGTTTATCATGAAGCTATTTAAAAGCCACTTCACAAAGCCTTGGAAGTGACCTGGAAATCAGAAAGGTTTCCTTAACCAGTTGATATTAGCTACTAAGGAAAGGAAAATGCACAGTTATTTAAGAAACATAAACAATGAAAATTGCATAGACTAGTCTACCATGGTCTTATTTTATTTTGTATATCATCAAAATCCACAAATATTTCTTGAGAACCCTTTAAGTACTTGATGCAGATCAATAGTATCTTGATTTTCAAGGACAACAACTAGTCGATACACAATTGTCAAAAAGCATGAGAAAAAAATCAATATCTGATAGCTAATGCGACTGTATTTCTTAGTTGTTAGTTCCAAGGCATGTGTTTTTGCTTGGTTCACCTACTTACCAATTATGAATCATGTCTAGAATGTCATCAGTGCTTTTAAGGGATATATACTGAAGTTGGGTTACACTATCTTCATTACACAATTTGTCTTAAAAAAAAAAAACCCATAACTACCTGACATTCCTGCCTTCAAGGGGATTTTAGTATAGACGAAAGGAAATAAAAATAAAAATATATAAATAATATATAAATATATAAAAACTTAAAGAAATATTATGTGTATATATATATATATATATAACTACCCAGAGGAAGGATTCTGGGAAGACGGCAGGCTGAGCACATGATTTTCACTCCTGTTTCCCTCAGCTTCCTGCAGGGGTGAATCAATGAGTAAGTTAAAGCTTATGTATATGTGTGTCTTTGGGTGGGAGGGGTTGGGGAGGTGGTATAGAGATGACCATGTTTCACTGTAGGAACTTGGAGAGGATCCTACACATCTAGGATCTTCAGGCTTCCCAGATGACCTTGCAGAAATCAGGTTAGGAGAAGCTGCCCTCTCCACAGCATGATTTCAATCACCAGGAGGGAGGAGACCCTTCTCTCTGATCTAGCCTGGAGTTGGGAGCTCAGATTCCAAGGCTTTCTGAGAGGGCAGACAGTAGAGTATAGGAATTGCCTAAACCTCTGGAGATCAACCCGTTTTTCCTGCTCACCATGGAATCCCTGAGACCCTCTGCTGATTTCATGGATGTTGCCATTGCTGAGGGGGACTGCTGCTTTGAACTGCTTCCCTTCTAATGGGTCAAAAACAACAGCCACTCAAAGCTCACATGTAGAGAAGACTAAAATAATAGAGTCCTCAGCACCAATCAGTCCCGTTGTTTCACCAGTGGTTTAACATGAAAAACTTTTGACCTCGTTCTTCTGCAAAGCCAGCGTGGCCTGACAGGCTTCACCAACCCTGCCTGCAAAGGTTTTTGGAGACATTTCTACATTTGCTGCAGTGAGTGGACATGTGATTCACAGATCAGTTAAGATGACTTAGTTCCAAGGAAAAGAGTTACAGTACTAGAGGAAAACTAAAAAAAAAAAAAAAAAAAAAAAAAAAAACCTGATAAGAATTCCTATGAAAAATAAAAGGAAATGCAAAAAGGAAATTATGAGAAAACAAAAAGGTTTTGGAAATTTTAAAAAGTGGGATTTGTGGGGGCGCCTGGCTGGTTCAGTCCGTGGAGTGTGCAACTCTTGATCTCGGAGTTGTGAGTTCAAGCCCCACACTGGATGTAGAGATTACTTAAAAATTAAAAAAAAAATCTTAAAAAAATGAAAAATTAAAAAAGTGGGATTTGTGAATTTAAAGATTCCAAAGAAGTGAAAAAATGGAATCAATACTGCTGAAAACTGAGTAAGTGACTTGAAAGTTCAAATATGGAAACTTTCTCAAAAAGCAAAACAAAACATGAAGAAATAGAAATCATGAGTAAAAAAAGAAAACATGTTATAGAACAAGCCCTGAGATTTATGCCAAGAATAGAATTTCCAGGAGGGAAGGTAAATGAAGGAAAGAAAGCAATAATTCAAGAAATTTTAGAGCTTATCTGAGCTTATCTTATCTGAGCTTCAAACGTAATCAAGTTTTCAGATACCAAGCGTTCATTGGGCACCCAACAGGATTAAAGATACACTCCTAAACATATCTGGTGAAATTCTAGGGTAAAGTATCTTGGAAACTTTCAGACAGAAAAAAATAAAGGATGAACAAAAAAGAAGATAATCAAAGGGAAACAGATTTCTTTTCTGCTATATAAAACTAGAGGATACAGTATATATTTATAAAATTTTGAGAGAAAAATATAGCAGCTGATGCCCTCATTTACTTACGAAGGCAACGTTGACACAGTTTCACACATGCAAGGGCCCAGAAAGTATGCTAACTATGCATCCTTTCTGGAGAGACTGAGGAAATTCTCCAGGCAAATTAAAATTAAATCAGAAAACTTTCCAAGATGAGGGCAATGAAATTTCTAAGAAACAATAGTGAGTAATAAATTTAGGCCCCTCTGTCCAATTAGCTCCAGCTCTTCTCCATTTTCATTGCTATCCCACTAATCTAGGCTATTGTAATCTCTCACTAGATAGCTTCTTCAGTCACCTTCTAACTGTTCTCCATGTTTTCACTATATTCTCCTTCACTTTGGCCAGACTCATCTTTTTCAAAGAGTACTTTGGGCTTTTTTTGTTTATTTGTTTTTTAATGTAAGCTCTATGCCCAACATGGGGCTTGAACTCATGACCCCAAGATCAGGAGTCTCATGCTCTACCCACTAAGCCAGCCAGGCACCCCTTCCAAAGGGTACTTTGATCATGCCACCTCTCCACACTCCCAAAACCTTTCAGCAGCTTCTCATTGTTCTTAGGTTAAAAAGCTAAATCTTTAACATGCTCTATGAAGATTTTTCATGATATGACTCCATCTTACCTACCCAGCTTTATCGTGTGCATCTTCTGCTTTCTTTCACGTTGTGTGCTCTCCCACCATGGGGATTTGTGTGCTCTGAACCTGTTCTTTGAACATTCTCCTTCCCCTTCTTCACTTGGTTGAATTCTTATTCATTCATTTTGAGGGCAGAACTTTGAAAAAGATTGCTCTCTGGGAAAGAAACGATCAAGACTCAACTCAGAAGGGACAATTAATCAGCTATGGATATAATTCTCTTTTTGTTTTGTTTTGTCTTACGGTTGGGGCAAAGGTGTAAATTCCTGGGATGATGAGAATATGGCCAACCGAAGGAAGAAATAAAGATGACAAGAGATGACATTATCTACAAGTTAATGATAGGGCTCATATTGGGATGGGAGAGAAGTATGTCATGGAATTAGTTCTTAGAGTCTTAAATACATGAATACACTCTCTAGCACTCTTTGAGACCACCACATAAACTGAAATATGGGACAGTTGATTGTGCGTAGAAGAGGTTTTCTGTGGAAGCATCTACTATAAGGTCTAGTGGGAGTGTCATGACTTGAGGAAACTCAGGCAACATTAAAAAGGAAAAGGTCTATTGGTGTATTAGTTTTCTATGGCTGTGAAACAAATTACCATAAACTCAGTGTCTTGAAACGACACACATTGATTTTCTCGTATTTTCTGTTGCTGAAGAGTCCAGGAATGGCTTAGCTAGAGTCTCTGCTCCAAGGTCTCATAAGGCTACAATGAAGATGTCATGTAGGGTTATAGTCTCATCTGAGGCTCAAGTGGGGGAGGATCTACTTCCCAGCTCTGATGGCTGATGGCAGCACTCAGGGTCTTGTAAGCTGTTGGGCTGGGGGCTTACATTTCTTGATGCTATTGGCCAGAGGGTACCCTCAATTGCTTAACCTGTGACCCTCCCCTTAGGCCAGCTCCTACCAAGTCAGCTGGTATCTTCAAAGTCAGCACAGGAGAGAGTGTCTCAGCAAATGGGAGTTCCAATCTATGTAACAAAATCTTGTGCACAGACTCACACACATCTCATCACATTTGCTGTGTTTCTTGGTTACAAACAGATCACAGGTCCTGGTCACACTTAAAAGAATGGGTTGACACAAAGGCATGCATACTAGGAGGCAGGGATCATGGGGATTACCCTTGACTCTGTTTACCACAACTGGGTATACATGGTTTTATTCAGCTCTGAGAAATTGATTATTTTGCCTTATGTTGCATGACCTTGACTATGACAACAAGTTTCTGATGATCCTTCCAAATGTCTTGATTTCTCTGTTGCCAACAAGATTTCCCCAAGATATTGAACTACCTAAAGGGATTTAGTAGTTCCCAAACACCATCAAGGTTACTGGGGATGTAAACCATAATATAATTTATGTTGAAGAAATCAGTATGATAATCTGTCAAGGGAAAAAAAAAAAAACAGTAAATTCTTGAAACAGACCCCTAAGATAAAAGATTTGTCAAACCAGGAGAAGGGGTTTCCTTGAACAACCTCAACAAGTGTCTGGCAACTTGGGAGCTAGTCTTATAGAAGAGTTAAATGATATTAATCATTATGGTAAGGAGATCAAAATGGCTAGTCTGATAATGCTGGCCCCATGCCAACTAAGCAAACTGCTATTATAATTTGGCTTCCCAAGTATGTTTCCTATGAGGAATATGATGTATTGACCAAGCTGGATGTGGTCTCCTTGGCTATTGCATCCTATGCAATGAATTTGCATTCTTATTTATACATCAGATTTTATTCTACTACATAGTGAGAATTAGTTTTCTCAAAATGGTTCAATTATCAGGGCACTGACAAAAAATTATTTTTCATATATCCTCCCATGTGACCTCAATGCTCTGCCTCACCTAGTGATCCATTTTACAGATGAAGAAATGGCAACTAAGTTAAATCATTCCAGAAGGCTAGAAAATGGAAGAATCAGATTTCCTATCCAAGTAGCTCTCTCTTTATGTACATAGTGGTTCAATGGAATTTCCTTTGAAAGGTTTCACTACTAAACACAATTATTGAAAACTCTCCCTGAATCCAACCCTAAGGACAGGGCCTTAAGCAAAGGGAAAAGAGGTAAAACTGTAAGTCCTAAAAGTGGGGCTGGGGAATGGCAGGGCTTGGTCACGATGTAAGAACTTTAAATGGAATTGGGCTGAAAGCTGGACTAAAGACAAATTCTCAAGTTACTGGATTCAGACTTCTTATAATCTACCTGTTCAGGCATGGGATTGGCTCTGCTGCCTGAAGGAGGGATCATCCTGAGAGTAATTTATCAGTTAACTCTGTAACCCCAGGGAAAGTGGAGTGGGGAGCAGTGGGATGGGTGGGGGATCAAGTCATTAGAGATTTTCTCCCAGTTTTTAATTTGAATTGGAATCCCTGGGTTGGATGCTAGTGTTATATCAGTGTTGAGTTCCTATTTTGAGAGATTTAGACTGGTAATGTAGGAGAATGTCATTGTTTTGGGGAAATAGAATCAAACTGTTTTGAAGTGATGGGACATTAAGTTGGCAGGTGGCTGTCCAAGAGTTTAGAAAAGACTAACGATAATGAGAGAGAGAGAAAGAGATGGGGAGAGAGAGAATGAGAGAGAGCATGCAAGCAAATGGAGTAACACATTAACAATTAGAAACCTGGGTAGATGGGATACAGGAGTTCTTTGCAGTGTTCTGAAGACTTTTCTGTAATTTTGAATTAATTTCAAAACAAAAATTTAAAAATAATTCAAAGGGATACATGCACCTCGATGTTTATTGCAGCATTATCTACAATAGCCAAATTATGGAAACAGCCCAAGTGTCCATGGACTGATGAATGGATAAAGAAGATGTAGTATATATATACAATGGAATATTACTCAGCCATCATAAAGAATGAAATCTTGCCATTACCAACAACGTGGTTGGAGCTAGAGAGTATTATGCTTAACAAAATAAGTCAGGCACAGAAAGACAAATATCATATAATTTCACTCATATGTGGAATTTAAAAAACAAAACCAGCAAAGAGGAAAAAAAAAAAAGAGAGGCAAACCAAGAAACAGACTCTTGGGGTGCCTGGCTGGCTCAATCAGAAGAGCATGGGAGTCTTGATCTCAGGGTTGTGAGTTCAAACCCCATCTTGGGTGTACAGATTACTTAAGAAAGAAAAAAGAAAGAAAGAAAGAAAGAAAAAACAAAAGAAGACTTTTTAAAAAAAGATTTTATTTATTTATTTGAGAGAGAGTGAGCGAGAGAGAGAAGGAGCAGGGAGGGCGCAGAGGGTGAAGGAGAAGCAGACTCCCCACTAAGCAGGGAGCCCAATGTGGGGCTCAATCCCAGGACTTGATACTGGGACTGGGATCAAGATCTGAGCCAAAGGCAGACGCTTAAAGGACTGAGCCACCCAGGTGCCCCTAAAATTTTTTTTTAATTAATAAAAATAAGTCTAAAGGAGAGTGGGAGATACAGGTTTCCAGTCATGGAATGAATGAGTCATGGGGATGAAAGGTACAGCATAGGGAATACTGTCAACAGTATCATAATAGTGTTCTATGGTGACAGATGGTAGCTACCCGTGTGGGGAGCACAGAATAACATAAAGACTTGTCCAATCGCTATGTTGTACGCCTGAAATGAATGTAACATTGTGTGTCAACTATACTCAAATTTTACAAAATTATTAAAAATATAGCGTATTTGTAAAAACCCCAAAACTAAAAAATAAATTAAAAAAATAAATCTAAGGAGGAAAGCTCTGTTGCCGTGCTTGTGTATAGATGAGAAAAAGAAGGCTTAGAGCAGTTCAGGCACTTGCCCCAAGTCACTCAGTCAGTAAGGGGTGGGCTTGGATCCACCACATGTCGGACTAGATGGGGAGAATGAGGCAGAAAGGGGCCTGTTCAGGATGACAGAATTTCCAGAGCCATTGGGCCACAGTCCTGCTAGGTTCTTGTGCTTTGGACTGCACAATAATGAGCTCAACTCAAAGAAGGTGTCCACAGAAATAGAAAGATTTCCATATGGCAGTGTTTTATCATGCTCCTAGCTACTCTGAGCGGTCCTCCAAGCCCAGACCAGGCTGGGATACAGAATGAGGTATGCAAAACCCGAGGTTGGGCTCTATACATCTGAAGAAAGCAGGAGCCCGAAGGATACAAAGATGTTGAAGAAGAGGTTTACCTTACTACCTAAATCTCTTAGGACAATTAACAAGCTAATCTCTTACGACCATGAACCAGGCTTATGTATATTAAAAGAGCTTAAAGAAACGGTCGAACTCTGGACCTATCTAATGAGCTCTTTTGATTATTTCATGGGGAAAATGTATGAGTAGGAGGAAGAAAAAGAGCATATGATGGCGTGAAGGAGATAATGGACTTAAAAAATGGGGCAGTTTATCATTTAGAAGGTAAAAGATCAACATTTTGGTGGGGGTAGCATTATCACCAACAAATCTCATCCTTATCTCCTTTGTTACAAATACAAAATAAGCGACAAAAGAGAATATAAAAAAAACAATAGTAGGGGTGCCTGGGTGGTTCAGTAAGTTAAGCGTCTGCCTTCGGCTCAGGTCATGATCCCAGGGTCCTGGGATCGAGCCCCGCATCGGGCTCCATGCTCAGCGGGGAGCCTGCTTCTCCCTCTCCCTCTGCTTGTTGTTCCCCCTGCTTGTGCTCTCTCTCTCTCTGTCAAATAAAATAAAAATAAAATCTTCAAAAGAAAAACAATAGTAAATTCTACAAAAAAAGAACTTAGTTTTCCTTTTAATGAACACACTGAAATCATCAACTTTACTTTTCTCCCAAATGCCTTTCAGTTAAAAGGGAAAGAACATAAAAATGTTATGAAAAATCACTGGCTCATTAGGTAAATGATAGATGCTGGACTTTCATATTCTCAGACAGAAACTAATGTACTGGTAACTTTTAAGGGATCTAAGAGTCACATTAAAGGTAAAAAAAATCATAGCATTGGCTCCCGGTTTGTCAAGACTGAATTGTCCTTCTGGTCATCGGCTAGTGTTCTGTCTCTGCCACAAGTGTACCGGCTTTGGGTTATTAACCACATTTTCAAAAGTGAATTACCACACTCAATTATGTGTATGGGGAATGGCAAGAAAAAAAGAAACAAGTGAAATATCAAAGGAATCAACTGTTTTCCAGTGGCATTATGCTTTTAATGATGATTTCACCTGTCTCCTCTCAGATCTTATTGATGATTGAAGCAATGTGAGAAGTGGGCATTTGAATCCCATGGACCAACTGCTTAGACTTTGGCGTGTATTGGTCCCTACACATGATCCAGCTCAGGAGTACGAGCAGTCTTCTCTCTAATGGCTAGTGTGATGTCATGGGTCATGGGATTCATTTATCTGCTAGTTTGAGAATTGTCTCTGATGTTCCTGACATGATTGTACCATATGTAAATCTTCTCTAATGATGCTAAATCTCTCCTTCCTCTATTGAGAAATCTAAAAGGACTCAGTCACAGGATGCTGTGCTAGGACTCAGTAAACAGACTCGTTAAAGGATCACCTTTTTGTACCACTTCAGTATTTTATGGTTATTCTCCTAGGTGGGTGTTTTGTTTGGTTTGGGTTTTGTTTTGTTTGTTTGTTTGTTTACAGAGAGAGGGAAGATTCTGCTTTCGATTCTCTCTTTTTTAAAGATTTTTATCTATTTATTTGAGAGAGAGATAGAGAGCACAAGCAGGGGGAGCTACAGACAGGGGGAGAGAGGGAGAAGCAGGCTCCCTGCTGAGCAGAGAGCCCCATGTGGGGCTCGATCCCAGGACGGTGGGATCATATCCTGAGCTGAAGGCAGACGCCCAACCGACTGAGGACCCAGGTGCCCCCATTCTCTCTCTTTTAAAGAAACCTTTTCTTTTACAACAGTAACAAGGCAATAATATACACCCTTCCTTTCTCACTCACTGACACAAGAAAATACATCTGAGGACGTAATTTAAGTTGAGCTGAAAAAGTCTGACCTCACAAGCTAGAATATTTTTTCCCTAAATACATTTTTATTTTATATATTTTTAAAATTTTTTTCCTAAATACATTTTAAAATTAAATTTGGCGTGATTGATTTTCAAGTTTTGCCAAAAGCGGCATGGGTGTTTAGTATTAATTATATTTGGGTAATACATTCAGGATTTCAATGGTATTGTGATGATTTTAGTCTGTGACCTAATGTTCATCCAATTGGCACTTACAATAAAGCATTTCTTAGGAGCAAGTGTGTTTTCGTCCTGTTAGAGAAGAAATAAAATACCTACATGCTGAGATGTGTCTGACTTGTTTCCTTGATCCTTGCCAACACCACCTCTTACGAGAGAACCGACGGCTTCTGCCTCTATGGAGAAAAAACCTGATCCTATAGGCAATTTGGTTTAATGGTGTATCTTACCTTTAGGTGTGCCCTGGATATATCATTTATTTCTTTTTGTTTTCTTCCCTTTCCCCTCGTTCTTTTTCCTGTTTTCTATTTGCTGGCAGAAAGCCAGCATTGAGAATTATAATTCTCTAAAACAAGTCAAGCATATTAACTGAACTCTTCAAGAAGGAATTCATTAGTTCTAGTAACAATTTTCATTAAAGAAGGGACGTTGTTGCTTATTTAAGGAGAAGAAAAATTTAATGAGTTTTTTTTAATAAGGTTTTTACACTATAGTCTTTTAAAAAAAAATGCCATCTGACATGGCCAAGATATTCAAGCTGGAGCACAAATCATAAACCCTGGGAAAATACAAAAAAAGTCATATCCTCTTTGAGAGTCAGGTTTCCCATCTTTACTATGAAGACAGAAGCTTCGTCCCAGGATCAGTATGAAGCACTCTGTGTGCACAAATTACTTAATATAATTATAGTGCAATTTCCTTATTAAAAACGGAAATGGATGGATGGATGGATAGATAGATGATAGATAGATAGATAGATAGATAGATAGATAGATAGATAGATGATAGATAGATAGAGTACTCTATAATATTTCTTACTGGGCTTGAATACCTATCCACTGAGATTTAATTTTATTCAATAGACATATCACATCATGCAAATGAAGAAAATGTTACTCTTCTGTTAGTGAGTCAGTTAATTGACTGTCAAACTCTCTTCTGATTGGGATGACATATGCACTGTTACTGGGAGCACACCTAGCCAATAAAAAGCATCAAAATTATGAACCAAAGCCTAGATCTGGAACCTGCCAGGGGAAATTAGGAAGCAGGTGACAAAATACAGGGCCCTGGAAGGAGATGAGAGAAATACACTTTAAATCTCATAGACCAATTTAGGGCATACGATTCCTTTCAAAATTTTAAGCATGTACCTTCAGTCTTCCTGCTGTTACTTAATGTTATTAAATGCCTAATATGGGGCGCCTGGGTGGCTCAGTTGTTAAGCGTCTGCCTTTGGCTCAGGTCATGATCCCAGGGTCCTGGGATCGAGCCCCGCATCGGGCTCCCTGCTTGGTGGGAAGCCTGCTTCTCCCTCTCCCACTCCTCCTGCTTGTGTTCCCTCTCTTGCTGTGTCTCTCTGTCAAATAAATTTAAAAAATGCCTAATATGCCTCTTCTTCATGTCAGATGTTATGTATAGACAAGATCAGATATCATACATAAAAAAGCTCTTTCTTGCATTGTTCTATTCTTTTACCATATTCTAATAAGCCCCATTCTACTTAGTCTCAAAGATATCTATGACATTATATCAGCTTTATCATAATCTTTTAAAAATCCCTTAAAATTTCCCAGTGTCGGGCGCCTGGGTGGCTCAGTCGTTAAGCGTCTGCCTTCGGCTCAGGTCATGATCCCAGGGTCCTGGGATCGAGTCCCACATCGGGCTCCCTGCTCGGCAGGAAGCCCGCTTCTCCCTCTCCCACTCCCCCTGCTTGTGTTCCTGCTCTCGCTGTGTCTCTCTGTCAAATAAATAAATAAAATCTTTAAAAAAAAAAAAAAAAAAAAAATTTCCCAGTGTCTATGTAACTTAGGTTACAATAACCATCCCTGCCATCTAGGCTAAATGGGAAGCTGGAAAGTCAATATTAGGCCTTTTTCAGGCCTCAGATTGAACACACAGTACCTTTTTTTTTTTTTTTTAGGCAAACTCTATGCCCAAAGTGGGGTTTGAACTCACCACCCTGAGATCAAGAGTCACATGCTCTACTGACTAAGCCAGCCAGTCATCCCCCAGAGTACTTCTTTTCTGTAGGCTTTGGGGAAATGAGGTTTTCTATTTTGACCAGGTTTGGACAATCAGATCCATACATCTCAAATTTTCCAGGACAGTCATGACTAAAAACATTTGTTCCCAGTGTTCTGTGGAGTAAAATCATACTTAGCAAACCATGTGTTCCGTTTCTGATATTTGGAGTGGCCTTATTCAACACATATTTTTGAGTACCCGCTCTGTGCCCTATCCCAGGGTACATAACCTTTAGAGATCAATAAACCAGAATAATGTTTTTAATGTATTTATTTATTTATTTTTAAAAGATTTTATTTATCCATTTGATAGAGAGAGACAAAGAAAGAGAGAGCTAGCAAGAGCAGGGGGAGGGGCAGGCAGAGGGAGAGAAAGAAGCAGGCTCCCCCCTGAGCAAGAAGCCCGACGTGGGGCTCCATCCCAGGACTCTGGGATCATGACCTGAGCCGAAGGCAGACATTCAACCGACTGAGCTACCCAGGCGCCCTTTAATGTATTTAATTTATAAAAAAACCCCATGGAACAAACAGGTATAGCTACTTTACAGTGTTCCAGTGGTCAGCAAAACAGACCCATTATTTGCCCTAATAAAGCTTTCTGCCAAGCAGGGCAGTATGCCCTCTCCATCCTGCTGACATTTTGTTTCTGAACAGTGACTGTCCACGTTTGGCTTCTGTGTTTCAGTGGCTACTTCCCTTTTGTACACTTAGGCTTTGCTGCCTGTTTCCAGTTATCTCCAGGGCTTAGAGCTGACGTCCCCACTTAGTAGATTAATTAAAATATATCATCAGATCTACTTCTTTTGGCTTCTCTTCAGTATCTGAAAGTTTTTATAAAGTACCAATTTACTTCTCTTTTTCACTCTCCAGATTCATACTATATAAACACTATAAAAAAGATGCCTCTCCTAAAATGGAGTGGGGAAAAAAGATAATGGCAAGTCTGGGGGGAATGAAAATGCTTTTATTATTCTCAGCTTCCTTCTCATATTTTTCTCTTGTTGGATTTTTAAAAAGAGCTATTAAAGAAAGAGGTCTTTCTGTACACATTCACCTTCTTCTCGCTCCTGCTTCTGCCCTTGACAAAACCTGGTATATTTTTCCATTGTCTGACGCCCACGTATATTGATGTGCAGAAAGAATGATATCATATTGAGACAAATCTTTCCTTGATGGACATCGCAGCCCAAAGGCTCATTTCATCTCCCACAATTAGCTATTCAAGGAAAGTGTAAATTGCTTGCTCTTCGGATGAGTTTTTAAAGAAATGTTGCCTGTTTCTAGGAACTTAGTGGGACTTTGTACATTTTTAAGTTCTTAAGTTGGGGATGGGGTTGGTATTTGAGGTTGAGTTCCTCGGGAACAGATTATGAGATAAGGATTTATGCGCAAGTGATTAATTTAAGATGTGCTGCCGGAAGAAACCTGTGAGGAACTGGACAAAACAGGGCAGGGAATGTGAAGAGGACTCTTAGGGGCACAATTTCAGATTTCAGGCAAAGTCCCATTGAGAGCAGTGCATCACAAAGGGGAGCTCCGAGGAGTATGCTACTCCTCAGAGGCTGTCCCTACAGGAACAAGGGGTCTGGGCTTTCATACTTTTTCACAAGCCAGTCATTGGCCAAGGAACCACCCCCCCCACCCTGGGGACATGGGTGGGTAGGGAAGTGAATTCCCAGGCAATAGAATAATGTGGAACGAAGCGATTTCAGTAACCCAAAAGCAGTCCTCCGAGGTGTCTCAAGTGTCAAATATTGGAAGCAAAAAGATCTTAGAGCTGAGGGAGGGTGGCCCAGAATGATAAAAAGGATCAAGAGAATCTGGGAGGAGCATCAGTGTCTACTACAAGACACATTTAACATAAGTGAACATTTTTGCAACCCAAGGACTAAAGCTTGCCCCCATCCCGTCGGGTATCGTTGCTGTCAGTTTGTGGTTGCTCAAAAAACATTTGTCGTTTTTATTTTAAAGTGCTGACCGACACTTTATTCACAGAGGGAAATGAATATTGTGTGACTTCCCTTTCTATCAGTTTGCCTTATTTTATACTCTACTCGATGGACTGCAAATAAGGGTAATTCAGATTAGTTCCCATGTTATCCTTGTTTCCAAGTTGGCCTTTGAAACTTGCAGCAGAAGTTAGCTACCTAAGTTCATGTGAGCGGTGGTCCCAGAACCATTCTTCAGGGGTGATGGCCTTTGGGCTAATCACAGAGGTCATTCCATTTCCCTCTGTCCCCAGTGGGAGATTGTACTGTACAGATAAAAGTATATTAACATCAAGAACAACCTTGAAGGGAAGTTAGGTCACCAACTAGCATCCTAATGGGTTCATGTAGAAATGGAAAAAGTCCTCTGAAGCATGCTATGATTTGTAGAAAGCTCGCTGGCAGGTAGGGTAACTAACTGTGTGTTCAAATCTTACATCTTATTGAATGCCACCAGAAGGAATCATCTTCCCTCCCACTAACCCCATTTCCTAAGTTACTGCTCAACAAACCGCAACAGGAGGGGCCCCAAATTGTGGGATTTGCACACATTTGCTCTGATCTGCCATATCATAAGTACAGCCCTAAAAAACCAATACACAGATTTGTATTCTACCCCCTTAAAGGAAGGACAATTAAAGGCTCAAAGTTGCCATCAGTTGCTAAGGTATGTAATTAAGCTGATGTTTATTCAGAATCTTGTTAGTTTAATTTACTGCTTCTTTTAGCTCCTAAGACTTAGATGATTCTTTCAAATAAGCAGTCCAAGGACTGTACTGAATCAATGTATATTTTTCTTCTAGGATTTTCTGTAATAGTCCAGTATTTATGATTAAAGGTAAAAACTCAAAACCACGTAGCAACTCAGTTATTCTCAATCTTTCTTCTGCGTATCTTTAGAAAATTGCCTTGAAATGAATGGACTCAATTTTCTGATAGTTACTAAAAGTGATGCCTTTTGAGAAATATCACTGTTGCCAAATTTTAAAGACTCCCATCTCAGGGCAGTAGTCAGGAAATGATTTAATTTTAATTGCGAGTCATGCTGAGATTTGGAAGAAAATTTGGACCTTTGAGCAGGCCCCAGTAACTAAAATTCAAGAAAAGAATAACTACGGACAAATCACCTGAGAGCAAGCTGAGCTCCATAGTTCTCTTACACGATACAGCACTTGACAAACACATTGCAGGATGCAGAATAAATCATATGAAAGTACAATGCATTCCTGGCGTAAACACCAGTTGGCCATGGTATATCATTTCTTTTTAATATACTGTGGTTTTGGACTCTGTTTGCTAATGTTTTATTTAGAGTTTTTGCATCAATATTCATAAGTGCTATTGGCCCAATAATTTTTTATGGGACCAGTGCTTCATAAAAGTAATTTGGAAATTTTCCTTCACTTTAAATGCCTGTCTCATTAGGACTATCTGGCCTCTGAAAGTTCAGGAAAATTGCTCTATGAAATCATCTGAGCTAGGTGCTTTTATGAGGAGCAGTTTCCTGATAACTTTTTCTATTTCATTTATGGAAATTGGTTTAAGCTCTCTGTCTCTACTGGGTCAATTTTTGTAAACTATATTTTCCTTCGAGATTATCCATTTAATCTATTTCTTAAATTTATTTGCAAAGATGAGTACAAAACAGATTCTTACACTATATTTCTTTTGTGTCCATAGTAACTTCCCTCTTATTTCTTATTTGTATGCTTTTTGCCCTTTTGATTAAATTAGCTAGTGATTTATCTAATTTTTGGATTTTTTCAAAAACATAAGATCTTGAATTATTAATTTAACCTACTACGTTCCTATTCTCTACCTCACTAATTTCTAGTTTAATCTTAAATATTTCCTTATTCTGCTTTCTTTTGGTTTACTTTGTTTTTCTTTTCTTACTTTTTGAGTTGAGAATGTAATTAGTGCATTTTCATTTGTTTATTCATGTGAAAGTTTAGTATTATAAATTTTCTTCTGATCATTGCTTTAAATGTATCTCATAGATTTCTGGTAAGTACTGCTTTAATTACCATTATTTTTCAAAGATTCTGTAGTTTCTTTGTATGTATTTACTTCTTCACCAAGATTTAATCGAAATCCTTTAAATTTCCAGGTGAAAGAGTCATTTTGTTTTGCTTTGTTTGTGGCTTGTGTTTTAATTTCAGTTTTATTGTACCGTGATCATACAAGGTTGTTTATAATATTTTTACTTTATGAAACAAACTGATCTTTTGAAAGGAAGTCCTAATATATCATCAACTCTTCAAAAAGTTCCATGTTTTCTATTATCAGGGTATGATGCTCAGTATATCTTATTGCTTTTTCTGTTTAGACCTTGTAGATCTTTCATTCATTCATGGTCCAGTTTACCTGTTTTGTACTGAGATTGGTGTTTTAGTCTCCTACTAATTGTGCATTCTATTCTTTCTCCTTGCACTTCCTATAGTTCTTGCTCTATATGAGTGATTATTATATTATTTGGTACATAGATATTTATAACTGTTGTGTCTTCAATTTACATTATGGCTTTTAGCATTATAAATAATCTTTCTCTGTTTCATTTATTGCTTTTGGGCCTGAATTCTAATTTGGTAAAAGGATTGTAACTTTTGGTTTTCTTATTTTTTTATTTCTATGGTAAAATTTTTCTTCATCCTTTTATATTTAGACTCTTGGAATTCCTGCATTTTTTAAAACAGACTTCTCTTTATTTTTTATCTTATTTTATTTTGTTTAGAGAGAGAGAGTTCCAGTGGGTGTGTAGGGACAGAGGGAGAGGGAGAGAATCTTAGGCAGGCTCCACACCTAGTGCAGAGCCCAATGTGGGGCTCAATCTCACCACCCCGAGATCATGACCTGAGCTGAAATCAAGAGTTGGTGCCTCAAGAATTCCTGCATTTTTGATATTTATATACATAGAGTTAGGTTTGCTTTAATGTGTCAATTTGAAAATCTTTTTCTTTTAACAGATAAATTCAGTCTATTTATTGATATGACCAACATCTTTCAACTCAATTTATTCTGACTTTTGCTTTTATTTTGTTATATTTATTTTAGTCTCTTTGTTGATTTTTTCTGATTTGTATTACTTTTCTGCATTTAGGAAATTTGCACTTGTATTTCAGTGTTTATATTTGTATTTATATCTTTCATAGTGACCCCATTTTGTAATACTGGTTTTTTTTTTCTGTTTTTTTTTCTCCCCAGATCCACCTAGGCAGAAGTATATCTATTTCACTAATCTTATCCCGAAACAGCTTACTTAGATGATTCTGTTTAGTTTTTCCATTTCGCTAATTGTTATTCTTAAGTCTATTATTTCATTTCTTGTGCTCATTGCATTTATTCTATTGTTTCCATTTTCATTAGCCAAAGAAAACTCGTATATTTCTAGACTGTATGGTTCTCTATTCAATGATTTTAAGGCTATGTAAGCAAATGTAATCTCTGACAGCCACCACTCATCGCACATATTTGGGTATGCTTAGACAGAGGTGTTGATCACCATTACTGATGGTTATTTCTAACTCTAATGACAGGTAAGACAGCTGTGTCAGCATGAATAAAGGTGGAGCCAGGTTACCTTTACCTAATTTTAGAATTCAAATTCTGAAATACCTAGGGATACAATTTCAAGACGATGTAAAATAAGTTGACCAGTGCTCTCGGTCAAAAAGAAATTCTTCCTAAATGTACGATTTTATTTGCTTATTGGAGATCACTGTTTTCACACCAATTATATTTCTTTGTGACACAGGAGTCAGTGCTGAAATGAATATTCTCTTGCCGTGCTTCTACTAGAAGATCAGAGAGGGAAAAAAAGGAGAAATTATCTAACTAATTCAGACAAAAGCAAATCCGTAGGTCATTGTTTTTAATGAAATGTTTGGCTGCATTCTTTCTTAAAAAAAAAAAGGATTTTTATTTATTTATTTGAGAGAGAGTGAGAGAGATCACAGAGGGAGAAGCAGACTCGCCACTGAGCAGGGAACCCGATGCGGGGCTCGATCCCAGGACCCTGAGATCATGACCTGAGCCAAAGGCAGACGCTTAAACAACTGAACCACCCCCCCGTTTGGCTGCCTGCATTTCCCCCCAAATCATTTTGACAATTGGCTCAAATCTCCACTTGGCATGGCCAATGGACATTTCAAACCTCAAGTGCAAAATAAAAGAGACTGTGAGAAAGACAGCTGTTTCAAAATCCAGGTGCTACCATTTCCAGCTCTAGACCTATGAATCCCTCATAACGACTAGGTAGAATGTTCCCTTCTAGGTCCTGTGCTTTCTTTCATTTTGATAGGATAGAACCAAAGTATTTTTGCTAAGGATTTCACCTCAATCACTTGGCCAAAATTCCTGAGAGGGAAAATAAGAATTATGGTATTTTTGTTCAACTTAGACACTGACATGAATATACTAGATTACCTGGCACTTAGTCAACATGGCGACAGGGACCTCTCTATAAATAGAATGTTCTGCTCCTTCTCGTGGAGGAATAGAGAGAAATGCAACATTACTAAGAATTGTGTAAGAAGTCCTGGGTCTTAAGTTGAGGTTTTATGCAAAATCTTTTAGAAAATATCAGTAACCCCATTTTAAAACATTCTTGCTTATGCTTGCTTTATGCAAGTGTTTTATAGATTACTCTGTATAACATCTCTGTAAGTTAGTCCAATATTGCTGTCCTAATACTGCTGACCAAAAATTGAGTTATAGACTGAGTATTTAATTAGCCCATCAAAATTCTGGACAGCTCTGAAATTAAAATTCCTCACATTTATATTATGTGCCTGTCTTAGTCGGCTTGGGCTGCTATAACAAAATATCATAGACGGGCTGGCTTAAACAACAAACATATATTTCTCCCAGTTCTGAAGGCTGAGAAATCCAAGATCAAGGTGCTGGCAGAGTCAGTATCTGGTGAAAGCCCACTTCCTGTGTTGCAGACAGCTGCTGTGTCCTCAAGTAGCCTTTTCTTAGCATATGCTTGAGGAGGGAGAGATCTCTTTTTCTTCCTCTTCTTAGAAGGGCACTAATCCCATCATGAGGATACCACTCTCATGACCTAATTAATTAAACCTAATTGCCTCGCAAAGTCCCTACCTACAAATACCATCACATTGGGGGTTAGGGCTTCAACATGTCAATGTTGGGGGTCTACAACCAGTCCCTAACAATGGATAGAGATGCTGGCTTTGACCAAACATTTTCTGTAGTTCTTGGGTTTCCATGAAGGGAGGAGAGGCCCTAGAACTGTGATTATGTTTCTGAAAAATATTGAGCTAGGAGAGGAGCTCTTTATCCTTTTTTTTTTTTTTTTAATATGAAGGTATGGGATATAAATTACACCATGATGAGAACTGAATAGAGCAGACAGATGCCAGTATCTCTAGTCAGGAAGATTTATCCTTGCTTGCAAACAAGAGGCAACATCTCAGCTAAATATAGACATATGATCTCACCCAACTCAGGCAAATGGTCCATCTTAATGAGCAATCTTATTCTATTAATCTGAAGCTACAGAAGATGACTGAGTCTTGGAAACTACTTTAAAAGAAGTTCTTCTCAATA
The DNA here is from genome assembly GCF_964656455.1 of Halichoerus grypus. NCBI lineage: Eukaryota > Metazoa > Chordata > Mammalia > Carnivora > Phocidae > Halichoerus > Halichoerus grypus. Next base: position 95,111,333 of record NC_135727.1, read on the forward strand.
CTCTAGTAGAGGTGATGAGCAGTGTGTTAAATCATTTCATTTTGTTTAGATTTTCTTCTTGATGTAAGAATTGTGGTATTTTTGTTCAACTTGGACACTGATGTGAATATAATAGATTATCTGGCACTTAGTCAACATGGGGACAGGGACCATGAACATATGCTTTATATGAATTAAAACTTGAATACACAGTTCAGAAAATGTATATTGAAAACCAAAGGTTTATACTGGAGAAGGAGGAACTTCTGCTTTCAGTCAAGATGGAGTTACAGGGACTATATTTGCTCTACTACCTGAAACAACCCAAATGCCAGAAAAAAACAAAGGAAGCAAGACTTTTCAAGACACCAGACAACAGGTGTGATCCTTGAGAGATGGGAAACAAGCAAAGTAATCCCTAAGATTCCCTCAGTTTACTGCCTTGAGAGAGTTTCCAGGCCATGGTAGAGAGAGGGAAAACTGAGATAGAGCCTGGCAGACTCTCTGAGTTTTAGAGATGAACCAACTGTCTAGGGACATGGAGACAGATAACGCTCACAAGACAGAATGCCAAGGAAGAGACAAACTTGGTAGAAAAACTTCAGAGATCTGGGGCGCCTGGGTGGCTCAGTTGGTTAAGCGACTGCCTTCGGCTCAGGTCATGATCCCAGGGTCCTGGGATCGAGTCCCACATCGGGCTCCCGGCTCAGCAGGGAGCCTGCTTCTCCCTCTGACCCTGTCCCCTCTCATGCTGTTTCTCTCTCACTCGCTCTCTAATAAATAAATAAATAAAATCTTTAAAAAAAAAAAAAAAAAAGAAAAACTTCAGAGATCTGTAGAGGGCCAACCTCAATTACTCAGTAGAGTACTTATGAGCACCTGTGTGTGAGGAAACTCCGCAAGACTGGGAAGGAACCTCTGAAAGAATTAGAACAGTTCCCGGTATTCACAGAGGGCCAAGAATAGTACCTGTTACCATCAGTCTGCCTGGAAAACTTATAATTCATGGAATATTAGGTAAGGTACTCAGGAAGATCTTGACACAGTAATGGGGAATGATTATCCTTAGACTGATCACTGCTTTGGAGTTGCATTATACATCACAAAAACAAGACCCAAACGATCAAATTGTTTCCAAGCAATATTCTTTTCAAGTGCACATAGAACATTTATCAAGATGAACCATTTTCTGGGCCATACAACAAGTCTCAATTAATTTAAAAAGGTTTGATTCATATAAAGTGTCCTTTCTGACCACAAGGGAATTCAATTAGAAGTCAGTATCAGAAAGATCTCTGAAATAACCCTAAATATTTGGAACCAAATAACACACTTCTAAAGAACCCATGGCTCAAAGAAGACCTCAAAAGAGAAATTGAAAAGCATATTGAATTAAATGACAATAAAAACAAAACATACACAAATTTGTTGGGTTCCACTAAGGCAGCATTGAGGAGGACATTTATAGTACTATCTGCTTACATGGAAAGAACAGAACAATTTCAAATCTGTGACTTCATGCTCCACCTTAAAATGCTAGAAAAAGGCAAAAAGCTCAACATAAGTAGAAGAAAAGAAACATTAATATTAGAACAGAAATCAATGAACTAGAAAGCAGAGAAATAATAGAGAAAATCAATGAAACCAAAGGGTGTTTTTCTGAGATCAACCAAAATTGATAAACCTCTAGCCAGCCTGCTCAGGGAAAAAAATATGAAGACACAAATTGCCAGTGTCAGAAATGAGAGAGGTTAAATCACTGTATAATCTACAGATTTTAAAAGAATGAGAAAGGAACACTGTGCACAACTTTATGCCTATAATTTTGATAATTTAGATGAAATGGAAAAATTCCTCGAAAGACACAAATTACTAAAGCTCATTCAAGAAGAAAAATATAACCTGAAGAGCTCTATATCTAAGAAATTGAATTTGTGGTTCAAAACCTTACCACAAAGAAAACTTAAGGCCCAGATTGCTTCACTGTTAAATCTATCAAATATATAATGAAGAAATAAAGTCAATCATACACAAACTCTTTCAGAATATTTAAGAGGAGGGCATGCTTCCCAACTCATTGTGTGTTCCCAGTGTTACTGTGATACCCAAACCAATCTGACATTGCAGGAGAAACAAAAACAAATCAGCAAAAACAACAGACCGATAGTCTTCATAAGCATAGATGTAAAATTTCTAAATAAAATTTAGCAAACAGAATTCAACAATATATAAAAATGATAGACATTTTGACCAAGTCAGCTATCTCCCCAAAAGGCAAGGTGGTTTACTATTTAACAATTAATCAAAAGAATCCATATATTAATAAGGTGAAAAATTAAAAGGCATGTAGGTAGACACAGTAAAACCATGTAACAAAATCGAATGTCCATTCCTGTTAAAATCTCAGAAAATTAGCAATAGAAAGGAACTTTGACCTGATAAAGGGCATCTATGAAAAACCTAAAGCTAACATCCTACTTAATGGTGAAATAACTGAATTTTTTTCTCTTACCATCAGGAAAAGACAGTGTTTTCTCTCACCCTTTTATTTAAAACTGCACTGAAGTATTTAGGCTGTTCAATTAGATTGGAAACAAAAATAAAAGGCATATATATATATATATATATAGAAAAAAAAAAAGAACTGAAACTGTTTTCACGGAAGACATAATCATCTAAGTAGGCAATTCAATGGAATCTACAAGAAAGCTACTAGAAGTAATAAGTGCATTTAGCAAGTTCAGCAGACTACAAGATCAATATATATGAATCCATTGTATTTCTATACTGGCAATGAATAATCAGAACTTAGAATTTTAAAAATAATATCATTTCTAATAGCTGAAAATATTAAATACTTAAGAGTAAACCTGCCAATGTTGTGCGAGACCTATACACCCCAAACTACAAAACGTTGCTGAGAGAAATTAAAGGAGACCTAAATAAATGGAAGGATATAGCTTGGTTATATATGGAAAAACTCCATAGTAATATTTCAACGCTCCCCAAAATAATCTTTAGGTTCAGTGTGATCCCTATCAAAATCCTAGTGGGCTGTTTTGGAGACTTTTACAAGCTAATCCTAAAATGTATATGGAAATGCAAAGGATTTAGAATAGACAAAACCACTTTGAAAAAGAAGAAAAAAATGAGGGAACTAACAGTACTTCATTTTGAGGTTTATTGTAAAGCTGTGGTAGTCAAGATGGTGTGGTATTGGTGTCAAGATACACAATTAGATCAGTGGAAGAGAATAGCGAATTCATAAATAGACCCACACCTGTTTTGACAACTAATTTTTGAAAAAGATACAGAGGTAATTCAGTGGAGAAAAGGTACTCTTTGAACAAATGGTGCTGAAGGAATGGGATGCTCTCACAGTATATGCTAAAGAACGTCTGTCTGTATTCCATGCCATATTCAAAAATTAATTTCTGATGGATCATGGGACCTAACTGTAAAACCCCAAACTGTAAGATGTCTAGAAGAAACATTGGAGAGAATCTTCGTGACCTTGGTTTAGGCAAAGATTTCTTAAATCTGATATCACAATCATGACCTATAAAAGAAACCATCGTTAAATTGAACTCCATCCAAAGTAAAATCTACTTTTAGAAAGACACTGTTAAGAGAATGAAAAGGCAGATGACAGATTGGGAGAAAATGTATTCAAGGCATATATCATTAAAAGACTTGAATCCAAAATACACTCTCAAAGCACAGTAATAAGAAAACAAAAAAAAAAGCAATTAAAAACGAGCAAGCACAAGGGAATTTTTAGGGTGATGTAACTGTTCTTTATGGTACTGTGGTAGTGGATAGGACTCCGTATGTGTCAAACCCCAAAGAAATGTGCAACACTAAGAGTGAACACTACTCTATGTCAGGACTAAAATATCAGCCGGGATTGTTTTTAATCGACTATTGTAAGGCTAAAAACAAAAAGAACTGTACATAAATACTGTACTCTAGTGGTAAATGTGTTTCACGTAACAGTGTGCTATTTTGAAGCTATGTTGCATGTACACTAGGACTAAACAAATAAGTAAATAGATCAGAGATGATGAGAGCTAAGTTTCTCACTATCAGAGAAGCTCCAAATAGGCAAAGGTAGAAAGCAAGAATGACCTTACAGTTCTCAATTAGAGTTGGAGATAACAGTGTGAACTCATATTTTTATACTCACATATAAATTTAAATATAGAAATAATTATATGTGTGTATATATACACGGGCCAGCATACATACATACATTTCCTAGCTCTGTCTACTAAAAAGGCTTAGTAGCAATGACACTCCAGTAATAAAATGAGCATCCCCAGTGCCCCGATCTTGGTTTCTAAATAACATTCTCTCATTCAAAGAAACCAAAGGCACCTTGGGGAAATTGATGATACTAAGGTTGGGGCAGGAAAAATATGAACTAAGGTTGGAACTTATCTTGTGTCAGAAAGTAAGGGAGTACTCAGAAAACCAACTAACAAACAAAAGCATATCAAAGAGACACAAGAGCCAACCGCAAAGATCCCCTAATGGCCAAATCTGGAACATTTTAAGCAACAAAATAAATAACGTAGTTTTGGATTATAACCTAAAGAATAAAATAAATGTACATGACTTCAGTGATATAAATTAATGGTAGAATAAGTAAATAAATGGAGACAAGTCTTCATTACTGAAGAATTCTGAATAATAGATGTAGAAGGAATGAGGCAAATAGAAAATCACCATTACTAAAAATTTGGGGCAAAAAGAGCCTCTAACGAAGGCTAAAGTTAGTGGGTGAGTCTTTGAAGAGAAATAAAATATTCAAGTAACTTCACATGTCCCCTCCCCATATTTATTATTTATTAAATTATTATATATAAGTTGCATAAAATTAATTACATTTATTAACTATTGTGGTGGTTTTAACATGTGGCCATACATATTTTTTTTAAAGATTTTATTTATTTATTAGAGACAGAGCGAGCGCATGAGCAGGGAGAGGAGTGGAGGGACAAGCAGACTCCCTGCTGAGCAGGGAGCTTGACTCAGGGCTTGATCCCAGGAATTTGAGATCATGACCTGAGCCAAAGGCAGATGCTTAACCGACTGAGCCACCCAGGCGCCCCTGGCCACACACATTCTTAGCTATGCCTCTCTTCATGAGACGGAGCTCAGTTCCCCTCAGCTAGAGTGTGGGCCGGACCTAGTAACTTGCTTCTAACTAACAAAGTATAAAAAAGGAAAAAGAGTAGTAACTTGACAGAGGAGAGAACTTGCAGACAACACCTTAGTTAAGTGGTCTAGGTTAACAACACCAGTAATTATTCATATCGATATCAGGTACCCCTGGCATGATGTGATGAGAAGGATGCTCTGTATCACTAGTATTCTTTCCCCAAACCTGTAACCTTAATCTCATAATGAGAAAATATCAGATAAACCCAAATCAAGGAACATTCTACAAAATACATGACCTGTCCTCTTCAAAAGTGCCATGGTCATGAAAATCCAGGAAGGATTGAGAAATAGCTACTGGTCGGAGGAGGCTAAGGAAGTATGCCAACTGCAATGAGGTATCTTGGATTGGATTCTGGAAAAGCTAAAGGACATTAGTGGAAGAACTAGTGAAATCTGAATAAAGTCCACCATTTGGTTAATAGTATTGTACCACTATTAAATTTGTAACTTTTGATAAATGTGTTATGGTTATGTAAGATGTTAACATTAGGGAAAGCTCAGCAAAAGGTATATAAGGACCCTTTGTACTATCTTTACAACTCTTCTCTAAATCTAAAATTATTTCAAAAGAAAAAGTTTTATAAGAGTGAGCACAGTTTGGAACTGACCTTTCATCAGAGAAAATATGCCAGTGGCAAATAAGCAAATGAAAAGATGATCACTGTCATTACTCATTAGGGAAGCACGATTTAATACTATAATGAGATACCGGCACAAACATGTTAGAATGGCTAAAATTTAAAAAACAAACAACAAACAACTAACCATATCGAGTATTGGTAAGAATGTAGAGCAACTGGAATTCTCATAATTGCTGGTAGGAATGTAAAGTAGTACTACTATTCTGGAAAACAGTTTGGCAGTTTCTTGAAAAGTTAAGCATACACCTACCATGCGATCCAGCCAAGAGAAAAGAAAACACACATTCATACATAGACTTGTACCCAAATGTTTATAGCAGTGTTACTTGTAAAAGCCAAAAAGTAGAGACAACCAAAATGTCCATCAACAGGTGAATAGATAAACAAATTGGGGAATAAAATACTACTCTGCAATAAAAGGCATAAAACATGCAAATGCAGAATAATGCAAACTAACCTATAATGATAGATAGCAGGTGAATGATTACTTGGGGAGAGGAAGGTGGGGCATCTGTGGAAGGTGAGATTACCAAGAAGCATGCGGAAACTTTGTGAGTGATGGGTAAATTCATTGTCTTGATTGTGGTAGTATTTTCATGGGTATTATATGCATGTCAAAACTCTTCAAATTATGTATGTTAAATATGTTCAGTTTATCATATGCTAATTACATTTCAATAACTCTGTTAAAATGTATTATACCTATTCTTATTTTATATTTTAAACTTAGTTTTAATAATATATGCTAATTTTAAGTAATTAGCATAATTCAATATATAATTAAATAGTGATTAAAAGTATTGGTTCTCAAACTTTCTCATGTATTTGAAATCTCCTTGTGGGCTTTTTTAAAACATGGATTTCTGAGCCTCACCTCCAGAATTTCCAATGCAGTAGGTTCAGAGTTGTACCTGATAATTTGCATGCATTTCTAACATGTTCCCAGATGATGCTGACTTTGAGAACACTGGTTTAAAGTATAAGTTTTTTTAAAGATTTATTTATTGGGGCACCTACGTGACTCAGTCAGTTAAGTGTCTGCCTTTGGCTCAGGTCATGATCTCCAGGTCCTGGGAGGGAGCCCCGTGTCAGACTCCCTGCTTGGCAGGGAGTCTGCTTCTCCCTCTCCCTCTGCCCCTCCCCACCACCTGTGCTCTCTCTCTTTCTAATAAATAAATCTTTAAAATAAATATATAAAAGCAAAGATTTATTTATTTATTTTAGAGAGAGAGAGAGCGGAGGAAAAGGGCAGAGGGAGAGGGAAATAGAATCGTAAGCAGACTCCGCACTGAGCATGGAGCCCAATGCAGGGCTCGACCCCACCACCCTGAGATCATGACCGGAGCCAAAACCAAGAGTCAGAGGCTTAATTGACTGTGCCACCCAGGCACCCCTAAAGTATAAGTTTTTGAAAAAAAAGTAGAAGGAACAATTATATACCTATTTAAAGAGTATTTAGAGCACCCAGTCCCTTCCATGTCTCAGCTCAGTGAATGGCTACCATGTCTATTCTCACCCATGCAGAAGTCTGGGATTTTCTTCTCTGGAAAGGTCTCTGAACTATAGGACACCTTGCGCATACAGTAACCCTAACCCTCACCCTAACACAAACCCTAATCCTACCACTAACCCATAAATGGAAAACCTAAGCGTAACCCTTTCCCCAACCCTAACCATAAAACTAACCCTGTGGTGAGGTCTCTGTCCTACAGGATACTAGGCACATACCCTCCCCCTAAACTTACCCTTTACTGTAATGCGAAGCCTAACACTAGATTTGAGAAAGTAGGTTCCTGAACACACAATAAGAAAAGCTAAGAAGCAGCTGAGTTATTCTGGAGAAGATCCCAAACCTTTAAGAATTGGTAATATTTCTGAAAATGGGTGTGAAGGTAGAGATAAATACAGAAGGAACAATTGAACATCTATTTAAAGAGTATTTAGAGCTCTAAATCCCCTTCTTGCTTCAGCTTGCTGGATGGATGCCATGTCTAATCACACCCAAGCAGAAGTCTAGGGTTTTAGTCTCTAGAGAGGTCTCTAAACTGCAGGAGACCAGGCTCATACCATAACCCTAACACAAACCCTGACACTACTCCTAACCCCTAACCCGAACCAAAACCCTATGGAGAGATCTCTGATCTGCAGTATACAAGGCACATACCCTCACCCCGGCCCAAATCTTAACCCTCATCCTTTCCCTGACTCTATCCCAAACCCTAACCCTAGATGTGAGGGGAAAAAAGGTAGAGGTGGTATACGGTGGATATTACTCAGCCATTAAAAAGTATGAAATCTTGGCATTTGCAATGACTGGATGGGGTTAGAGAGTATGATGCTAAGTGAAATAAGCCAGTCAGAGAACACAAAAACCATATGATTTCACTCATATGTGGAATTTAAGAAGCAATACTAATGAGCAAAGGGATAAAAAGAGAGAGAGAGGCAAACTGTAAAACAGTCTTAACTACAGAGAACAAATGGATGGTTACCAGAGGGGAAGGGGGTGGAGGGGATGGGTGAAATAGGTGATGGATGGGGATTAAGGAGAGCACTTGTTGTGATGAGCACCAGATGTTGTATGGAAGTGTTGAATCACTACATAGTACAAATGAAACTAATATTAAACTGTATGATAACTGGAATAAAAGTGAAACCTTAAAAAAAGGGGGAAAAACAAAAAAACAGTGTAAGTCTTTGGAATCAGAAACACCTCGGTTTGAATCCTGGATATTTTGTTTACTAACGGTATGGGCTCATAAAATTTTTGTATGTCTCTAAGGAGCAGATTTCTCTAATGTAGAATGGGGATGGTAAACCTTGTCTCACAGGACCATTGCACAAATTAAATGATTACAGTGATTAGCACAATAATTCTTGGCCTATAATAAGCAACCATTAAATGATAAATATTATCATTATTATGATATATTAGAGACCACTCATCTTTCAGTGGTAGCTTTAGTTCAGCCATATTTTGCAGAGTGGGGGAAATTAATGAATAAGCTAAGTTTTAAGTGTGTGAGGTTTGAATTGAAATACAAACCTTTATTATTAATCATTGTAGGTCTGGGTTTTTCTTCCTTCACTATTGATAGCAATAAAACTATACATGTGTTCTCATGAGCTAGCTGGCTTTTGTTTGCTCATATTCTCCCTGTTTCAAAGAGTGCTGTAAAAGATATTGCATCCTTGGATGTACTTGACTGAAAATTGTAAAATTGATATACAGTTAATCCTCCTTATTCACGGATTCCGTATTTGCAAATTGGCCTACTCACTAAAATTTATTTGTAATCTCCCAAATGATACTTGTAACACTTTTGTGGCCATTCGTGGATGTGGGCATAGTGGTGAACAATTTGAGCCACCCGAAACTCATGTTCTCAGCCAAGGTCACAAAGTGACTCTCTACCATCTTGTTTCAGCTCTCGAACTGTAAACAAGTCTCCTTTTCACGGTTTATTTAGTGCCATGTTCTTCATATTTTTGTGCTTTTTGGTAGTGAATTTGCTTTTGAAAATGGCCCCCAAGCGTAGTGCTTCAGTGCTGTTTAGTGTTCCCAAGTGCAAGACAGCTGTGATGTGCCTTACAGAGAAGATACGTGTGTGAGATAAGCTTTGCTTAGACATGAGTTCTAGGTTATAGTGCTGCTGACCGTAAGCTCAATGCTAACAGATCACCAATATATATGAAATGAGTGCTTTTAAACTGAACACACATAAAACAAGGTTCTGTACTCATCAATTGACAAAAAATGTTGTGACCAGGGGCACCTGGCTGGCACAGTCAGTAGAGCACGTGCCTCTTGATCTCTGGGTCATAAGTTCAAGCCCCATGCTGGGTGCAGAGATTACATAAAAAAAATGTTGTGACCAGAGGCTTGGAGGAACCTAATCCTGTCTTTCCCCTAGGAACAATGGTTCAGTATTCACTACTTCAGAGTTCATGGCAACTTAATAGGACAGAATTACCATGAATAATCAGAGTTGACTGTATATAACCATGTACAATCTATGCAGCTGAGCCCAAACTCAAGGAAAAAAAAAACCAAACACCAGAGAAGCTGGCTAACACCCAATGTTGAAAAACATCGCAGTCAGTGTCTTGGGAAGGGGTGGGTTTGCTTTTCAGGAGCACTGTGGTAGCAGAGATGTCTGTTGCATCAATAAATATGTGTATATAGTTAAAGGTCTAGCGCTCATATTAATTTTCCACCCTCCTCCTCTAGGGAGGTGGTTCGGCATGCATTGAAGAACCATTTGCTGTACGAGCCATCTCTTCCCTTCTCATGCCTAGTGAGGCAGAAAGAGAGACTGCTATATTTGGTGTACAGCGCTGTTGGTCAGGGTCAGGACCTATGCATTTTTGTGTCCCTGAAAATAGAGAAGTGCAGAAAACAGTTAGAGAACATTTCCCAAAGTGTGCTTGTAAGACCAGAGTGCAAGCGGTAATGGGACCTGTACTTAACTGACTAGTTTTTCCTGTCTGACTAACTGAGGTTTTCTTCTGGCATTAGCAAGAAGCCATAATTATGATGACATGTTACATGTTCCCCATTCAGATTTCTTTGACTTCTCAGTGGTTTCCCTGACTTTTGGAAGAAGGTCAGTGAAATCTCTGATTCAGAAGTGGACTGAGGTCAAAGACTGATGGTTGGAGGGTGGGAAGAAGAGAGGAATTTGCTTCTGAGAAAATGGCAGAAATAGCCCGTATATCTTTAACATTACCCAGCACGAGGATTCTGATTTTAGAATTGAGATGAAAATTGTCAGTATTTTTTAAAAGCATGGAAGAAATGTTGGCATTTCAGGTTGCATCTAAATAGCTTAAAACCTTTTAAAATATTCTCTGAAGAAAATGTAACTGTGCAAATCGGAGCTTGAGTTTTGAAAATGTGTACTGTGCTGTTCTTTTGTCAGGTGATTTAGGGAAGTGAAAAACTCGCAGAGAACATTTTGGAGAGTGTGGGGTTGAGGAACAGAGATGCACACCTAGCTCTAGATTTTGTCCATGCCTAGGCAGAGCAACAGGAGTGCTTTTGAATAAGATCCTGAGGAGCTGCAAGGAAAGAAACTGCAAGGGACATTGGACCTTTGGCCTCATCCTTGGATCTTGGGTTTAAGGCTCAAACACGAACGGTAGCACTTACCCTCTGGATAAGTGAAGGTCCTGAGGAAGGCAGTTGACGCACTTTGAAGTAGGGAATAATGGATGCACCCAGGTTCCATGCTTGGGTACTGACAAGGGATACCAGCTTGGGGTGAAGTATCAGATGGCATCCACACATCTAACTTGTCCTGAGAGAGCTGACCTATATGCCTATAGGAGGATGAAGTATGCATAAAATTGGGATAGTAAGCTTTTAATTAGAAGAACCGTAATACTGGTGGTAGAGTGTCCTCCTAATTGAGAACACCGTCGATGTGTGTGTGTGTGTGTGTGTGTGTGTGTGTGTGTATGTGAGGGTGTCTGTGTGTGTCTGTGTATCTGTGTGTGTTAAGGTGGGAAGCACAGAGCAGCAAAGGGCCCACTGACACTGGGTCCATACTGGCAGTGAAGGTGGTGAGAAACCTTAGTGCAGTAACTGATAAATTAAAGCCCCTTGAAGCCAGCAAGATGTGAGACCAACAGATACAACTGGGAAATTGTAATGGCCAACAAGAAGTCATGAGCCTAGATTGATTCAGCCAGGAGCAAAGAGGGGACTTGGGGAGAAGATGGCTTGAGGTCCAAGCAACTCTTCTGGTGGGGTACTCCAATCCCGTGAGTAGTGTCATAATAATTGCTACTCTAATGGACAGGACTACATGCCCTCCCCAGATTCCCATACCGTGACCCAAATAAACAAGGGTTACTCCAGCAATGCCTTGCCAAAATGGCTGAAGATTAACAATAGAGCCTCAAGCATGGCAAGGGTGTAAGGAGAGCCACAATGCATATTACATTCTTGGTGAGAGTAAACACAAATTTTAACTTTAAAAAAATTGAGAAAAATGTTAAAAGCATAAGGGTCATCAATCCAATAAGCAAAAATTGGCCACTTACAATATATTGGGTACTATACAAGATGGTAGAAATATCAGGGCAGGTAAAGAATGTCCTTGTCGTATATAAATAACTATACTACTGTGTATGCATGACCAGAACTATGACAGAGGGAAAAAATGCAGTGTTTTGGATGAAGGAGCAAGAAATTGAAATAGTTACAAAGTAGTTGCAGCATGGTATGTTGAAAAGAGGAGTGGATTTGGGGGGAGCAGGTATTAGTTTGGGGTTCTAGTCCTGAGTATAGCCTTTCAAAATTAGAAAACCATATCAAGAGAAGTAATTTACCCAAATTGCAAAGTTAGGGTAACCCTAGAATATAGATTAGTTCTATTACTCCTAGACCACGCTCCTTCCACTCCACCTTATTTCTGGGCGGTGTCTTAGAGGCTTATGACGGGGATACTTTGACAGAAATACTCTACAAAGAAAAGGAGAGAAACTGGCAGCCATGAGTTATTTGGTCTCCTGGGTTATAGTGCCTGCGTTTAGAGAGGATGACAGTGTGTGCTTAAAAGCTACAGCCTGCCTATTATTAAATATTAAAGACCTTGTTTCTTCGCCAGTCTTGTGGTTCTTAACACAGTAAGACTTCTCAGCTAAGGTGGTTTCGAGGAGGGATGGGATTGCATAAATGCTTTATCGTAAAATTCAAACTAAAATTACCTTTGTCATAAAGAACGTAATCATCTCCTAAATGAACACACCCTGGAACCCTAACAGCAGTACACCTTGAGCATTTGGAATCAATCAGGTAGTTAGTGACAAAAAGCCTCCCTCCTTCCTTCCACCCCTCCCCCCCACCCACTGCAGTGCAGTAATGGGTCTGCTTCCAGACTGTGAAAATGTGTCTCTAGGGGTATTGTATTAGGCAAGTGAAAGCAATAAACTTATCTTGAGAATCTGTTCTACCTCTGAAGGGGAAGAAAAAAGGGCACTAAGTTAATACCCAGACCTTTAAGTCAGATTCCTGATTTTAGAAATGCTTTGACCAGACTATGGAATGTGATTTTTCTAAGATTCATTCCCCTTAACACCCCCCCACTTTTCATCTAAAAGGGACTTCATTAATGGACAAAAATCACGGGGTTGGGGTTCATCTCAATTATGCTGAAATCTACTGATGATGCTCTAGGACAGTGGTACTTACTATGATGTTCTGGTATACCTGGAGGCGAGTGGGACCAAAGGTCTTTCTTCATTCATTGAAAGATAACCAAAAAACTTCTATTAGCATTTATTTTATGCTATGTATTTTGATAAGCTTGTCATGCATTTTATTTTGTTTTTTAATCCTCACAGAGGTAGATATTATTGTTCCTACATTTCTGCAGAGTCTAGAGAGGCCAAATAACTTGTCTATGGTATATAACCAGTAAAAGGGTTAAACTGACTCCTAAATCCCTGGCTCACATATATGATAAAGACAAATGAATATCTTCTCAATCCAAGAAGTGTCTCCTAGCCCTTTTCCATCCAGCTTGGGACTCTTCAGTCTAACCTATAAAAATCCTGGTGCTGCCATAGAAGCACTAGAATTTAGGAATCGAAACATCATTTCCTCACCCTATGGGAGGTTCAGGATTTACCTTTAACTAAAGAAATGTGTTTCAGGGGCACTTGGCTGGCTTAGTCAGTGGAGCATGTGACTCTTCATCTCGGAGTTGTGAGTTTGAGCCCCACATTGGGTTTAGAGCTTACTTAGAAAAAAACCGAAAGAAATATGTTTCAATCTCTCTTTCAAATACTTCCCAGGCCAACAATATATTAGTAAAATCAATCAATAATACTATGCTATTCTAATACATACTATTTCTCAGATACCTTCTTTCACCTTCTTCCCTCAATACTTACTCGACTTCTCAAATTCTTGTTTGGATATATTAAAATGAAATTAAGAAATTAGTTTAAATCCTCAATAACATTTTACTTCTTAGCATCCAAAGAATTATTTCCCAGTTTCTCCACTCATCCTAAAAATGTATTTCTTTAATAAAGATAAAAGCATCTAGGCAATGTAAATGCTGCTAGTAACATGTCAACCTGAAAAGACTTACTTAAAATTTTCTTCAAAACAAATTTAGAAATTCAGATCTTGGTTTCCAATACTATTTTCCAATAAAAGGAACCAGGGCTTCTTGGAGAAAAGACTGTTTCTAGGACTGAGGCAGGAAATATACAAGATGAGCCTGGAGCATCTTGTAGTGCCAGAGAATAAGGAAGGCTCAAACAAACAGAACTAACCACAGTGATGGAATTTCTTCAAGGGGCACAGGAATGAGCTGAAAGAGTTCTCATTGGTCAAAGCTAGAACAATTTAGACAACAAAATAAAGAAGTGCTACATTAGAGCCCACAGTATAAAGTAAATATCCATGAGTCCATACTGATATAAATGACTGAATGAATGAACAAGCAAATAAACGAGGGAGAAGAGACAAATCTCCTGTGCAGAAGAATTCCAAGTAATTTATATGGTTATTTCACTTGAGGGAGATGGAATATAACTCTTCACTTTTTAAGTACAGACTATACCTATGGACTTGTTTCCAAAGATTATAGTATGGAAAAGGAGGAGAAACATTAAAGAGTAACTTTACAGTGGAGAAACCTGACAAACAGATGTCAGACAGTTGATCAAAGTCAACATCAATAGTCATCAGTCATGTTGGTAGTATCTGCCCTTGATGTGATGCAATGTGATGAGAATGGCACTTCACCTCTGTGGTCTTCCTCTCCAAAACCCATAACCCTAGTCCAATCAGGAGGAAAACATCAGACAAATCCCAATTGAGAGACATTCTACAAAATACCTGAGCAGTACCCTTCAAAACTGTCAAGGTCATCAGAAACAAGGAAAGTCTGAGAATTGTTACAGCTAAGATGAGTCTAAGGAGGCATGATGACATGCCATAGGGTGCCCTGGTGGGATCCTGAAACAGAAAAGGGACATTAGGTAAAAAAAATAAATAAATAAGGAAATTTGAATGAAATATGGACTTAAGTAAATACTATATAAATATTGGTTCATTAATTGTGACATATGTACCATAGTAATATAAGTTATTAATAGTAAGGGAAACAGGCTGTGGGGTATATAAGAAGCCTCTGTACTGTCTTTGCAATTTCCCATAAATCTAAAAGTATTTCAAAATAAAATGTTTTATTTAACAGAATGAACTAAAGCCAGGGGCCTGGGTAGCTCAGTTGGTTGAGCATCCGACTCTTGGTTTCAGCTCAGGTAGTGATCTCAGGGTCATGAGATCGAGCCCCGCGTCGGGCTCCATGCTCAGTGTGGAGTCTGCTTGAGATTCTCTCTCTTCCTCTCCCTCTGCCCTCCTGCCTCCTGCTCTCTCTCCCTCTCTTTCTAAAATAAATAAATAAATCTTTTAAAAAAAGAATGAACTAAAGCCAATTCAAATCATGCTGTACCAGT
Organism: Halichoerus grypus; assembly: GCF_964656455.1. NCBI lineage: Eukaryota > Metazoa > Chordata > Mammalia > Carnivora > Phocidae > Halichoerus > Halichoerus grypus. The sequence continues at coordinate 95,126,662 of NC_135727.1, forward strand.
TCCCTGGGAGAAGAAGGTAGAGACTAAATGTGAACACAAGGCCTTTGCCTATATGTAAATATCTATTGAATTACCCCATCTGAATCCAATTGGTTGAATTATAAACCAGTCTGCATCATTTTCCATAACTGAGGTTGGCATATGTGTAGTAATGAAGGGGCTAATGTAGCTTCTACAGTAAGCTCCAGGACACTCTTCTCCTTCCCCCTCCTTCCCACCCACCTTCTTCCCCCCCTCCCCAGAACTGAGCAGCAATATTAACCCAAGGAAATACCACTTGCAAGGACCTCTTTAAGAAACTGGTATCACTGCAGGTTATTTCACTAGATCTTCACTTCTGATCATATGAATTTAATTATTTTAATTTGAATTATTTTTTATGTTTCAGTTTTTCTAGGTCTGCTCTATCCAGTACAAGTAAACTATCAAATCCAATAAACTTCAGTTGCTTTTTCCCTAGGTTTTTCATTATTTCAAGACTCTTGTCTGTCAGCAATGAACATGGGGTAGATAAACCTTATGTAGGAAAGATGGTCTGGGATAGCTTGAGAAAAGTTTGTACCCTAAATGGAGTTTTCCTTCAATACCTCTCCTATCCCTTTTTAGATTCTCTGATTGGAGTCAGAAACCTAGCTCTATTGTGATTTCCCAACAAGGACACCCTACTGGTCAAGTTTTCCAAAAATAGGGTCTAGTGATGTTGTTCCACCTCTTTTCCTTCCCTTTTTAAAAGTCTTCTTTGTTCAGTGCTTTGATTTTTGTTACTTGTTGAAAAGGAAGAAATTCATATTCTTATTTACATTAAGAAGTGACTGATAAAAACAAGCACTATTCTCCTTGAAGATGTTGCATATTAAGAGGAGTCCCTGTAATGGCACTCCTGTGGTGAGCAGTATGACAAAAGGTTGTGGGGATGTTTTTTAGTACAGAGATCTTTCTTATATTCCCCAAGGTTAGGGAGACTGGGCATCCAAGTTTGCCTAGGACAATCTCATTTTATGCCTGTTATTGTGGAGTAATTATTAGAGGAAGCTGCTTTCACTCCCCAAATTACCCCAGTCTGTATGATAAATTATATGAACCCCCTATCAGAATCACCCCAGGCAAAATCCTGTTTCATCAAGTCAGCTTTCATTTATGAAGTACAAAAGTGAAGGAGCCAGCTAATGCTCATTACAGGGTATTGTTGATCGCCAACATTAAACACACTCTGTTGACAGCAAATGGAATTTTGCTGCTGATGGGATGTAACTAATTTGTTCCTCTGTTATTTCAATTTGTCTGTAAAGTTACCTCAGGATCTCAGGTGCTCTTCACATTAAGTTCTACCTTTGAATGATGTAAGTTCCCTAGGAACAAAAAATAGTCAAATGCCACCTAACTAAGCTCACTGAAGTTTCCCTGTGAACATCTAAATTTCTTTCAGGTCTTTGTGAGTGTGCTATTTTTGAGTTGATGTTATCTGTGAGATACTATTTAAACCTGCTGATATAGAATTGGCTTTTCAGAAAATAAAAATTAAGATCTAAAGCCATCTCAGGTGAAGGAGAGTAAGTCACCAACTGACCTCTGTGAGACAATATTCCTTTGTTCAAGTTAAACCTTGGTCAAGTTGGGTTGCCCCAGGACCCATGGCACTGTGGGCAGCTCTTTGGTAAAGACTGATTTCCCTCCAAAATTTGGCTTTGCTCAGTTCTTTGAGGGCTTTTGGGAACTGAACTTCAGGGTTACAGTCTTCAGATGTTTTATCTGTAGAGGAATTCTAACATAGGAAATAGAAAGAAGTGTGAACTCTTCTGCCTTCCCATCCTCTCTCTCCTCCAAATCCACCCATGATGCGACCCTGAGGGAACCTTTGACAAATTCTTCTAGGGTGAAGTAATAATGATAGCACTGGCAGTGTGAGCACTAGTTCTGCCTACAGCATTTGGTGTAATCAAGGGTCTGTCTTCACAGACCATCATGGATGGGAGGAGAGGGGTTAGGAGGGAGGCAGAGGAAGAAAGATCAGAAGGGTCACTTGCTGAAGATCGTCAGTGACCCATGGCTGAGCATCCTCTCCTTACATTCTGAGAAGAGAAATCTGAGGAATATCCAACATCTGGTAATTACTCACCTGTGCGCTGGCTAATGATTGTAGTAATGAGATGGAGCAGGGCCAATCGTCTTCCTGCTGTGCTCTTATTAGTGAGAGATAGCATCTACTTGTCATGTTTCCATTTGTATACAATGTGTAACCTAGGTGAGGCGGGGGATGGTTAAGGTGCAATTGAGATAGCAGGGTAGAGAAGTAGAAAATGCTCTGGGGAGAACAAGTAGAAATGGGACAATCAGTCACTTGGAGAAAAAGCTTACTGGGACAAGTGGAGATATAGGGATGGGACAGAACAGGTTCTTGCTAGAAAAGAAGACAAGGAAACATGCTAGTCACCTCTTTCCATTGTTACAGGTAATATTGCTGTGTCATAAACAACCTCGAAACTTAGTGACCAAAAATTACAATGATCTCTGTTCAGAGCTTAGCTGGATCAGAAACATGCAGGATCTCTCTTATCATCCAGTAGTCCAATATCTTTTCAACATGGGTCTGGCTTCAAAAAGGGAACACTCCAAGAGGAAAATCGTCAATATACAAGGCTTATCAATAACCTACAAAGGGCACCTGGATGGTGCAGTTAGTTAAGCATCCAACTCTTGGTTTTGGCTCAGGTCTGATTCAGAGTCATGAGATTGAGCCCTGCATCGGGCTCCACGCTCAGCACGGAGTCTGCTTGGGTTTCTCTCTCTCCCTCTCTCTCTGCCCCTCCCACTTGTGCCCCCTCTCTCTCTCTTTCTTTCTCTTAAATAAATAAATCTTTAAAAGAAAATAACCTACAAATAAAGAAATAATTAGGACTGCTGGATTCTGATTCTGACTTTGCCTTCAATGTCATCAACTTGAGTGATTTGCTTTACTCCTGTGGACCTCAGATTCTTCTTCCATGAAAACAAGGAGTAGACTAAATGTTTTTGGACCCTCTTTAATACTTATTTACAAAGAATATACTGTTCTTGCCCATTTCTCAGGAACCTTGGGTGGAATCTGGAAATAGAATAGAAAATAGCATATTGATTGTTATCACCTCATGGTGCAAACCAACTCACTCTCAATTCTTGTCTCCTTTTACAAATTCTCTGCTTCAATCCAGGGGATCTACTTTAGTGTTCCACCAAACTTTTCTTCTGTTTTACCCAGCTCAGCTATTTCATTCATGCCTATCACAGAATATCAGTGTAGCACCCAGATCTCTTGACTTCAAGTGTAGTGTACTTCTCATATAGCTATTTCACTGTTCGGCATGCATCACTCACTCCCACTCCCCGAAACTCAACCCCTGAAAACCTTCCTAATTCTTTAAAGCCTAACTCAAAGCATAACCTCCTGTGTATAGTTTACTCCTGTTACTCCAATGGAAAGTGACTTCTCCCTCCTCTGAACTACTTTTTCTGATTATTAGTTCTACTCATATGATACTTACATGTATGGTTTATATTTTCAAACAGAGTATGAAATAAAGAGCTCACCTCACAAATTTTATTGAAAGGCCAGTTGAAAGAATTGGTCTTTATGGAGGATTGTTGAAAGGACGATCAGGCCATCTATTCTGCTAAAATAGCCTAAAACTTATGTCTGATTCAAGTTACATCATTAAGACTACACAGTTGTACTGAACTCTCTTGCCTTCCACTATGAAGCTATTTACATTAGTTGTGACTTGGTGTTACATCCTCAGATTTCATTGAGTGATGTTGTAAGAGTCTATTCTGCATTGTGAGATGAGAGGCATCTTTTTTCTTAAAAAAGATTATTTATGTATTTATTTATGAGAGAGAGAGAGAGAAGAAGAGAGCACAAGCAGGGGGAGCATCAGAGGGAGAGCAAGAAGCCTACTCCCTGCTGAGCAAGGAGCCTGACAGAGGGCTGGATTCCGGGACCCTCAGGTAATGAGCCGAAGGCAGATGCTTAACTGACTGAGCCACCCAGACACCCCCTGAGAGGCATCTCCTAGTCAACATCTCCCAGTGTCTCCTGTCTCAGAAATGTATTTTAGAGTAAATGTTTCATTTTCCCTGAGGTACTGTTGGCTTTTTTTTACTCCTCAAGAATGGGAACTCTAAAACCAATTCTATTGTTTTGTTGTTTTTGTTCCGTTGTTGTTCTGTTTTTGATTGTTTCTTTTGGCCACCAGGTTGCCACAGCCAAAGTTGTGATGCAATTACAAAAGTAGTCTTGTTCTTAGTCATTCTAAGTGGGCAAATATGTTTGCTTCTCTTAAGATAAGCATTTATCTTGGAGGCTGTTTTTTTCTTGATTTTTTTTCTTTGCTAAATTCTACTCTTTTCTTTTTTTCCAGTTACACCTATTTTTGTAATTGTTTTAAAATTTTATTTTTTCGTGATGGCATTCTATTAACTCTTTAATCCATCAAGAATTCATTTTGACATATTTTTTGGGAGGGGATGTTCTATACATTATTCCAAAGTATTTAGCCAATAGTATTAACATTAGCTATTGAATAATCAAACCTTTCCTGATTAGGAAGAAAATTTTGTTCTTTTCACACATTTTGAAATATATAAGTAATGCATGAATACATAACCACTGTGAATAATTCCAAGAATGTAGATAAAGCAAATTGCCCCATTTAGTCTCACATGGCCTGTCAATTTCAATTTTTCCCTCAGAGGAAATTTAATTCCTAATTTCCAGTTTTTCACTTGGATAAAAATGCTCCAATAATTTTACATGTATCTTTATACTCCAAAGTAAGTATTTACATAGGAAGATTTCCACATAACTGGAAGCGAAATATATATATATCTCCAGAAAATCTCTATCGATATGTATCTCTCCTGACAGTGTATGATAATAAATACTGTGAATAATTTCATCGTCTTCAACAGAACTAGATGTTTTAATTTGTGTAAGTTTTGTGCTTCTAAGTGTGTCTGAATCATTTTGGAGGTTATAGTGGTCTTGTGGTTATCTACATATTCAATTCAGGCCATATATAGTATCCTCTGACTCCTTCAACTTTAACTGCTGCCTATGTAAAATAAGAAATGCAGAACTCTTTTGTTTCCCTAGCCCTTCCTTCTGTACTTCCTAATCTTAGAACATGTAATCTGGAATGTTAAAGCCAGACAATTGTTACTAAATATATAGTTAACTTATATCTCATCTCTTTCAAAAATTATCTTGTATATTTTTATTCCTTTTTGTAAGCTTAACTTCCAACAATAACTGTATGATTAGTTAGTTTCAGTGCTTAAATTCAGAGTAATATACCACTACTTTTCTTTCTTAAGCTATCTATTTTCACCCCCTGATTGGTACTCGAGTAGGTCTTTCCATTTTGCTAAATGGATATCGTCTTAGGGCAGGTTCCCTAGAAACAGACTCTGAGACGGAGATGTACATGCTGAAGGTCGACTGGGGAGTGAGCTTGGGAATAACAGTGACAGGGGAGTGAAGGAAGCAGGATGGGCAGGGGAAGGACTGTCAAGGCAGTTGCAACAAAGGTTTCAGCCAAATCTAAGGAAAGCTCTGGAGATGGGATGGTCCTTCAGAGTTACCCTGAATTTTGGAGCAAGAGGGTTAGACCTTTGTACTTCCAAATGGACCAGTGATTGTATATGGCCTGCCCTCTGGAGGAGTATAATCTTGGCTTGCCATCTGCTGAAGACAGTTTATAGAGAGGGAATCAGCTATGAGCCCTCAGCAGCCAGCACTCCTGGCAGTTGGGAGAATGAGTATGTCTTTCCTGAAGTGGGAGATCCACAGCATCTACTACAAATAGCAACTTTACTGAAACACAATTTTAAAAAATTTCTCTGAGTTCAAAGATTGTCTATTTTTTTAACGATTTTATTTTTAAGTAATCTCTACATCCAATGTAGGGCTTGAACTTACAACCCCATGATCAAGAGTCGCATGCCCTGCCAACTGAACCAGCCAGGCCCCAAAGACTGTCTATTTTTTTTTCAAAAAAATTTATTTCCATATAATTGACACACAATGTTACGTTAGTTGCAGGTGTACAACATAGGGATTCCACTTCTGTATACACTATGTCATGCTTACCACAAGTGTAGCTACCATCTGTCACCATACAACCCTTTTACATTATCATTGGCTATATTCCCTATGTTGTGCCTTTTATTCCCATGATTTATTCATTCCGTGACTTGAAGCCTGTATCCTCCGCTCCCTTCACCCATTTTGCCCATTTCCCCCAACCCTGAAGTAGAATTTTTAACTCCCCAACTTTTCCCCCTCAAAATTGCATGGATGCTATTACTTGCTTTCTGAAATTTAATGGTGCAGGGAGAAATATGAGGCTGATCATATTCTTATTTTTTTCTAGGTAACCTGTTTTGTCCATCCAGACACATTTTTCCTTATTTCTCAAAATTCAAAACTTGCACCAGAATATGTCAGACATGAGTGTGTCTATTCATTAATCATGCTTTGTACTCCGCAATTGAAAACGGTTTTCTTCTGTTGTACCACCAACTACTGCACTATTTCTTTTGTTTCTTCTTCAGGAACACTGATTTTCTTCGTGAATGTAGGTTTCCATGCTCTTGTCTTCATATCTACCTGCTCTTTCTTTGACATCATCTTTTATCTATTTTTTCTATCTTCAGAGAATGTTTTGCAAATCCGTTCTCATTGCTGATTTACTTTCCTGCGGTGTTAAATCTGTTCTTTCCTCATTGGGTTGTGAATTTAAATTTCATTATTACATTTCTATATCTCTCGATGTCTTTCTCTCACTCAGCCATGCCCCTCTCCATCTGAGCCTGTATCTCGTGCAGTCTTTTGTCATCTCAGCTGATTTCACCATTTTCCTTCTAGTTACAGTCTATACTTTTTCTTGAGAACAACCAATGCTCTATTTATAAAAGTTGCCTTTATAACATGTAGCACAGGTTCAAGAAAGTGTGATTATCTCATGCACTTTCAGGCTAATATTTCCCTTCCCTGATATAATAAAATCTTTTTGTTAGGATCCACTTTTTAATTTGATTAATTTCCACTTGTCACTAAATGGTGAGGTTCAATCCAGGCTCAGTGTCAATTCTGCTTATTTGCTCTCCTGTCCAACAGAGTGCTAAAAGCATCCTCCTTTGTGATATCTAGCTGAATGACAACTGATATACGTAGCTCCTAACAAATATCTGGGATCCTGCGACCATTAATCCATTGCACCTCTCCTAACCAAGAAGGGATTTTCTCCTGCTCCTTTTGAATTTACATTATAAAGACAAATTGATTCCTGGATAAGTAGAAGCATTTTAGGATTTTGTGGTTCTTTTTTTAATGTGTGTATTTATTTATTTAATTTGTGTATTTTGCTAAAATATCATGTAAAACCCCATAGATTCTAGCAGGCATAACCCTGTTGCATCTATTCCAGCTTGAGTTCAGAAGACAATTTACCACCATCTTGGTATTGAACAATGGTTATGTTCCATTTCTAGGGACTAAACTCTTCAAAAGATTTTTTTTTCTTTAAGAGGCACTCTATGGGGGTGGAACAACAGCGCTAGCCTGCTTGTGTGCATGCCCATATTGGCTGCTACCTTGTTTCCTGGTTCGAGGTGGTTCCATGTCTCTGAGATAGGGTGGGGAATACTTAGTGGCAACTGGCAGACTTTTTTTTCTTTCTCCTTTATATTTTTAGTGTTCAGATCCACAGGTTAGTGTGTGCCTGAGCCTCCAGTAGTATGCTGGTCCTTTGACTATTTTCTTTAAGCTCTGATTCCTCATCTTCCCTTGCTCTGCTCTGTATTACAGGGGGCAGGCCCTTACAGACTGGGTTTCCCACACTTCCATGTCAACTGGCTTCCAGCTGGGCACTGATGGCAGATTGGGATATGGGAGGAAATGAGAAACCATGTATTTCTTTTTCTGTTAGTCTGTCTGTCTTTCTCTCTCTGCCTCAGGCAGGGGCTGTGGCCCCTTCGCTGCAGCCTCTTCAGAGCCCCAGCTTTCAGTAGACAGCTCCATCCACTTTCACCTTGTAGATCCCTTTCTGATTCTAGCCCTCACCCGATGGCCCTTTCCTAAGAATGGGAGCAGCTTCTTGCTTTTCCAGTCGCTGAATTGCCTCACTCTTGTGTTTTGCTTCTCTGTTTTTCCATCAACTACATAACCAATTCCCTTTTCATCTTTCCTTTTGGAAAACCTAGCAATGTTTCTGTGTTCTTGACTTAGGCCTGATGAACACATTGAATTTCTCAAACTGTTGCTTTTGTTTAATAGAAATCACTTCTAGAGTCTGGGAGTCCTGAATTTCCAGTGTTGTTGCAAACTTACAGACCTCTCCATGTTTTTTCTTTGTGAGTATTTCAATGGAGAAAGTATAGGAGGCAAATACAAAACCATTAGCTAATACCTATCATAATACATTTGTCTCTGGCTGCACTATTAAGTATAATTTTATTATATCCTGAGGCTGTTTTTCTTTGTAGGAACCCATCTCCAATTACAAGGTGAAAACCATTGAGAAACAAAACTTTGAGTCATTATTTCATCTGAAAGCTAGTTTCATAATGTTTCTGTGAGACTGTGGACACTCTGCTATGAAGACTTGGTAGCAGAGAGGGCAAGGAATTTTTAAGGAAGCAATACCCTAAGAAGTGACACTGTAGTTAATCAGAATTTGCCAGGAATTATTCTCATTTAAGGCACAATATGCATGATTAAACATGTTTATTCTGGAGACATTTGGCTTGGTGTTTGTAGAGTTTAGGGATCCTTAAGACCACCCTCACATCTGACACCAGTTTCAAGTTTGGGGTCCCCAAGAACACCTCAGGTTCAATAATTTACTAGGACTGAAAGAACTTACTGAAAGCCACTAAACACACAGTTACAGTGTATTACTGTTAAAAGGTAGAGGTTAAAATCAGCCAAGGGAAAAGACACAGGGGGCAAAGCCCAGGAAAGTTCCAAGTGTGAAGCTTCCAGTTGTCTTCTCCCAGTGGAGTCATAAACATCATTAATTTTTCTTGGCAACAATGTGTGATGACACACCAAAATATTGCCAATCAAGGACACTCACCCAAGCCCTGCTGTCCAGAGCTTTGGCTGAAGCTAAGTCACAAAAGCATGGTTGACTCCTGACACATGGCTAGCCTTTAGTGTCCAGCCCATCTGGAGGTCAAGCTGATACTACATGTCCAAAATCTCTACTGTAAGCCATGTTGTTAGACTATCTAGAGTGACTTGAGGCCCCCAAGTGAACAAAGACATTTTCATCAAGCAAGACATTCCAAGAGCTCACCTCCCAGGAGCTGAGGGCAAAGGCCAGACCTCTGGTTGAGTAAGGTTAATTTTTTACTGCTCAGTGTCCAAAAACCCAGAACTAAGCTAGAGTTCTTAACTTTCAGGTGGACTAGATAGGGAGTTTTATGGCCCAGCCTGGAAGTAGCCTGCTTCACTCTGCACATTTTTCATTGGTCATAGAACTTGATCATGTGGATTCTACCTAACCTCAAAAGGGGCTGGGAAATGTAGTGTAGCTGTGTATAGGAGGACACGAACATAGGCTAGTAGCTCTGTCACAATGGTCCTTTCTAGCTCCTGTTCTTGGGAACAATATAGTGCAGGGCTTCGGTGACCCGCAAGTTTAGATTTTGAACTAACAGTTCAAAAATTTTATAGGGATGATGGAATTTAAACTTACTAAGTTACAGGTGTCAGTTAATGGGAAGGGGACCAGTAGACTATATAGTATGAGGCCCATAGATGGCCTGTGATTTGTAGTTGATGCAAAGCCAAACTTCCAGTGTGATTTTGTGCCTCATCAAATATAAATACTGATAAGTGATTTCTGATTGGAGTCTCGTGTTGAATGTTTGTGTTTTTTTCTCCTCAGAAGATTAAAATAAACATTGGAAATAAGGAAATAAGTTAGATGATTGAACTATGGACTCTGGTCCATTAATCCCATATAACATTACTACAAGAATAAATTGTAGGCTAAGTGCTTATTGAGTGCTGGAATTCTATCCTGATTCTCAGAAAGTAGTAGGAAGTGCTCTTTCACTTGAAAAACAGAGAAAAACTGCAAAACAATGTAATTTCGAATTTATCAAGTCTTATTTAGGCCCTTTATCCTACGGTGAAAGTGTTGCTACTAGAAATTGGCAGGAACATTCTCCAAGGGATGCACGAACGTTTTCTAAGGTTGAACAGAGTAGCCATTCTTGCTTTCAAGATCTCTCTCTCTATATATATAATGTATTGATAGAGATGTAAATGTCCAACACATGAGGAATGCGTGTTCTCAGAAGAGCAAAAAGAATCTTTATGAACAATTGCATTGGAGTTCACAACTCAAATGCACAGAGAACTACTTGGTCTATATTTGGTTTCTTAGTAACCTCTACATTCTCTTCCACAGGATGACAAAATGACAGGATAAGGGGACCACTGACATGGTATCATTTGGGAAGGCACAAAGGATACTGACTTTCCTTCAATTATTGATCTCTAGTGGAGCTCCATTTTTCTCTCCATTTTTCACCCTCCAAATATACATATACGGACAAGGAAGTCAAGGACATTGACTGAGGTGGAGGGTGCAGGGGACTCTCTATTTCTCCTTCCACTTTGGACATGTGATGGTCTGGGAACAGTTCCCCCAGAGCGTCTTCCTCCTCTATGGCCAGCAGCCTTGTGAGGGAGCAATTATATAAACTCTGGTCTGGGTCTTAACAGGACATAGTCTTTCTTTTTTCTCACTTGTTTTTCATCTGTGAGGTAGGTTGCCCTTCACCTTTGGAATGGTAATATACTTCCCTCAACAATTTTAAATTTCTTACTTAAAGCTCATCATGAGAAGTGTTAGTGTTTATTTCTCTCCTCTTTACTTTATCCAGTTGGTTATTCCTGGGTTTGGAGAGAACATCTGGACCTCACCTCCACATGCACCAGATGCTACTGGACCTCTGTTCTGCTAAAATAACTAGGAGAGCTGGTAGTCAGTAAATGTGATGCTGTAACAGATCATTTTTAAAGTCTCAAAGGCTTAACTAAATTAAATCAGATTTCTCTCTGTCATGGTATCATAGTCTAATACAGTCAGTAAGGGGACAAATTTCTTGACATGACCATTCATGAACCTGTGTCTCTTTCATCTTTTAATGCTTTGTGTTTCCATTATATTCAGTATTTTGCCTGTAATATTTCCAGAGAAGGGAGGGAGACTGGGATAGATAAGGAGTTTCATGGCCAGGCCCGGAAATAGTCTGCTTCACTCTGCACATTTTCCATTGGTCTCAGAACTAGGTCAACCTAACCTCCAAAGGGGCTGAGGAAGGTAGTTTAACTGTGTATAGGAGGACATGAACATAAGCTAGTGGCTCTGTCACAATAGTCCTTTCTAGTTCCGGTTCTTGGGGACAATATAGTACAGAGTTCATGCGACCTGGAGGTCACCCTAGCGCTGGACAATTGTGGTGTCCACTGTAGCATTTGAGAGTTTGGCTGCTCTAGAGCACATGGACCAGAGTAATGACATTTTTATGGTCATTTTGTTGAATATTTTTACAATGTGTTTTTGTAGTACATTGCTCAACATTTTAAAATAAATGTGTAACAGGGGCACCTGGGTGGCTCAGTCGTTAAGCATCTGCCTTCGGCTCAGGTCATGATCCCAGCATCCTGGGATCGAGCCCCGCATCGGGCTCCCTGCTCCGCAGGAAGCCTGCTTCTCTCTCCCGCTCCCCCTGCTTGTGTTTCCTCTCTCGCTGTGTCTCTCCCTGTCAAATAAATAAATAAAATCTTTAAAAAAATAAAATAAAATAAAATAAAATAAAATAAATGCGTAACAATTACAAATAGCATCAAGAGGCAGTTAAGGCACAGAGGACACATAATATCCTGCACATCAGATACCCTGAGTCCCATTAGATGAGCATCATAGGGCTAAACTTTGAATTATGCAAACCTTGTGTTCTGTTGTGTTCTGTTCTGTCCAAGATTTTGGGGGGTAGGCTAGGAGAGTGGGCCTTGCACCATCTTCAGTGGATAGCCAGGTAGCATGGCAGTTACATGTGAGATGTCTACCAGCAAGGGACTTATATAGTAATGGTAGAAAGACAGGGGTTGAAGAAAGGTTGCTGTCCAGGGAAGATGGCAACATGGGCCAGAATGGTTTTGGTAGCTGGGATCAGGGACAGAAGAGAAACAGTTGGTCCCATGCAACAGTTAGGAGACCCATCTTGGTTACCCAGTGAACTACCTTCATGTAGTTTAATGAAACAATCATTGCCCGGGAGAGTTAAGTTTGCTTTGTTGGTGTATACTTTCTTTAATCCCTCAGAGCAGTAGTTTGGAATCATATTTGCCAAGTTTCTGATACTCTTTCTGTTAAGAGGTGGAGTCTGATTTCCCTGTCCTTGAGTATGGGCTGGCCTGAGTGACTTGATTCTAATGAGCAGAATGTGACAAAAGCAGTGCTGTATGTGACTTCCCAGACTAAATCATAAAAGTCTTTCCCTTGGCTGTCTGCTTCTCTTGAGAGCTTTGCTTTTAGAAACCAGGTGCCACACTATGAGAAAGCTCAGGCCACACAGAGACGCAACATGTAGACACGTGGCTGACAGCCCCAACTGAGGTCTCAGCTGACAGCAAGCATCAACAGGCAGAAACCTGAGTAAGGAAGCCTTCCAGATAACTCTAGCTCCAGCCACCATCAGACTGTAACCACAAGAAATACCCCAAGTGAGAGCCACCTAGCTGAGCCCAGTCAGTCCCCAAAAATGTGAAAGATAAGAATGATAATAATAAAATAGCTGTTGGGATTTTTTAAAATTTATTTATTTGAGAGAGAGAGAGAGAAATGGAGCAGCGGGGGGGGGGAGGGGCAGAGGGAGAGAGAGAAGCACACTCCCCGCTGAGCAGGAAGCCCGACGCGAAACTTGATCCCAGGAGTCCGGGATTGTGACCTGAGCCAAAGGCAGACGCTTAACCGCTTAACCCGCTGAGCGACCCAGGCGCTCTAGCTGCTGGTTTTTTAATGCAACTAAGTTTATTATGCAGCTATGGATAACTAAACCAGGAGGCAATGTTACGGAAAACCCATTCTCATTTTCCTCGAATTCCTCTGTGCCTCCCAGGTGCTTTACGCTATAGTGTTTGAAAGAGTGGAGTATTGGGAGCGTGGGGCACGGAGGACACAGCGATGCAGACTGCCTGGTTCTTGAAGCCCAGCTCTGCAGCCCGTGGCTGTGCCAAGGAGCGAGGGAAAGCTTTCTCCTGCAGTCTCCCGAAGTAACGCCACCAAGCAAATAATATTGGAGCTGCAAAATGTATGTTCCTTGGGTCTCTTGTAAAATGGGAAGGGATAAAAGCATCTTCGGAAAACTTTGATATTTTAATTCTCTTGCAATCAGCAATCTAAGTAAAAACATGTGCTTAGCAGCGCAAATGTAGGCTGGGGACATGGGTTGTAAGCACCCCTAATTCCGCCCGAAGGTAGATGGCTGCCCTTCAGCCACTTAGTCTCTCTGGAAGTTTTCTTGTCATCTGCATGATATAGATAACTTACCTACCTTGCGGAATTCTTTTAAGAATCAATTGAGATAACGTATGTAATTCAGTGAGCCCAAGGCTTGACAACACCCAGTACATATACAGTAAGTATTAGCCAATTTTATTATACAAAGTGTCACCGTTTATCCACAGCATCTTACTCTGAAGAAATACCACTGTTTTGCTGTAGTTAACAATCTATGTCTGATAGCCACACACCGCCCCCCCCCAATTTGGTGATGATTCAGCAGTGCTTGTGACACCTGGTTACAGCTCAGCTAAATGCTAGCTGGATACACTTGAACAATTCCTTCAAGCTGCAGTGTTTCCCCATCTATACAATGGAGGTGATAACAGCCACGATCCAGCATGGCCACAAAAGTTGAATGGGGCTATTTGGGACTAAGGCCACCCCAAGGTCAGGAAGAGGGACAGTTGTGTCTTTTCCCAGCAGTGTCATTTGCATTTTCTTTGTTTGTAACCTCTAAGGAAGTTATGGGAAACACAGTTATTAGGAAAACAAAATACCCAGTCAACTTTTTTCTTTACGTGTGACTGGTGTCTTCTATTTTGCTCCCAGTGCTTACAAGTGGTGTGGATGGGATGCCACACAGGCTCATCACAGTGACAGAGAACCACCTACCATCGACAACAGAGCCAGTATGGAATAGAGTCGCCACACGGAAATGGCAAGGCTCCAGAGCTGGTGCCATTTTCCTACTCTTCTTAGCAGCCTGGGATTGAGCCTCTGAGAAAGGGTATCAGCGCTGGAGTCACAGGTAAATCTAATATCACTTCACTGAGACTAATTCAGGGGTCTTTAATTCTTCCCTGAGTTTAAAAAAATAATAATATTTTTCTCTCCTCCCTTCTCCTGTCGGGTAGAAGTAGGCGATTATATAGCGACTCATTGAATATTTTTGACGAGGGCCTATTGCTGTAGCTACACAACCCAATTAAATCTATAACTGAATTTGTAGAGTCTCAGTTTCCGGTAGATTCTTCTTCAGATGGAGCATTTTCCCCTATTTGCTCCCAGTAAACACCACCCCCACCCTCCTCTCCATCCCTTGTAGTAGAATTGTCCTGTAAAGGAATGACAACTACGCTTTGTTTTTATTTACATTAACTATTCTCTATTTTCCTGAGTATTCGTCAACCTGATAAATACTTGAAATTGTCAATATTGATTCAGAATCTGAATTGAGTATATGTTATATTTCAATATATACTTTAAGAATGTGTTAATATTTAAGAACCCAGACCTTCGGATTATATCTCAATTTGGCAGAAGTAATACTACTCTGTCTCAATATTTGGAATGAATTTAACATACATTTTTTTCCCTCTCTACAGCCAGTTTTTGCAGTAAAGAATTGAATTTCATATCAAGGCACAATACAAAAATAGAGAAGGGGATTTGTAAATACTAATTATTCAAATCCAAATCCATATATTCCTGTTTTTCTTACTGATTTTAATACTGTCAGCATTCAGGCAAATTGGTTTCTTTCTCGACATTTTTTTCAGGAGCATATTAACTTGTGTTAGATTACAAAAAAAATGAGAAATTCAGTAACAATAAGAAAAAACCACTGAAATGAGAGAAAAGTAGGTGTTTGAGGAGGAGAACCATTTCATACATTTTCTACCAAAAAATGCTGTTCTCTCTTTAGACCTTCATCACTTTCTTGTGCAAAGCTGTGGAACCTTAGTAACATACCAATTTCTAGTTACCATCTATTGATCTACGATTCAAGAAACAAAAATTACGGTTGAATGCATGTTGATTTCTTTGAGTCATTTTGACTTTGTTAATAATTAGGGTCCAGAAATTACCTACCTTGTGGCCTTTTGCATTTTCTAAAATAAACACAGAGAAAGTAACGCTTGAGTAAAGATATTATTCTCAAGTTTTAAATCTTGGCACAACCCACTGAGAAGAACTTGTTGTCACATAGCCAAATCATACTCCACACACTCTACCTCTAAGGAAAGCTTCAGCAATTTGCCTAGGTAAACAACAGAAATGCACGCCCATGCTCATGCCCTTGGTGGTGCAAAACTGTTCTTATTAAATATTGAGTGGATTTGGAAGAATGTTTATAAAATATGTATAAGGCAAAATAATAATATAAGGAACACACATGTACCCCCTTCAACCAGTTTCAGAACAAGGATAATATCTATGAGACCCTCTGTGAGATTCATTCTGATCTCAACCCCATTGCCTCTCCCTTTGGAGGCAACTCCTTGATTTTTGTTTTTAATTGAAATATAGTTGACACACAACGGTATGGTAGTTTCGGGTGTACAACATTAACAACTCCATACGTTACGGCTACCATGTGTCACCTTACAGCCCTCTTACAATATCACTGACTCTATTCTCTATGCTACACCTTTCATCCCCTTGACTTACTCATTCCCTAACTGGAAACCTGCACCTCCCACTCCCCTTCACCCATTTTGCCCCTTGATTTTTTTTTTAATCGTTTATCACATGCATTTATATTCCTAAAAATAAAATCATTAAATTTCCATGTTTTTTTTTTTAAACTTTATGCTTTGAACATACTGTCTGTACACATTCTTTTTCCACTTTTTTTTTGGCAGAGCATTATGTTTCAGAGATTCATACACACTGTTCCCTGCAACTACATTTCATCCGTTTCTACTGCTAAGCACTGTTCTGTAGCATGGGTATGCCACAACGTTATTGCTCCATCCTACTGTTGATCTCCATGTGTGGGGGAGGGTTCCAGTTTTACAAAATTATCAACCATGCTCAGTACAAACACGAACATTTTTGTAAATGCATCCTAAGATGGACATGCCTAATTTCTCTAGGACATACCTTTAAAGTCATCAATTTCTGGCCCACAGGGTATGCACATTTTAGCTTTTCAAAAACTGATTAATTTCTTTCTAAAGTAATTGTAAAAAATCTATTACATTCCCCACCCCCCCACCAGTCAGTGTAGGATATTGTCCATGTTTTTAATTTTTGCCAGCTGGTCAGTATATCATAGTATCTATCTTTTGTAGTTTGAATTAGTTTCTCCCTGGTTCCTAATAAAAATTGCTACTTCATGTAGTTAATTGTCACTCGTATTTCTTCTTCTATGAAGTGTGCCTTTAAGATTTTTCTTTCTCTCTCTTTTTTAAAATTGGGATATTTGTCTTTTCATTATTGATTTGTAAGGAAGAGTTCTTTATATAGTCTAGATACGAATTTTGGGTTACTCGTATTTGTTTCAAAAATCTTCTCCCCATGTGTGACTTTTCATTATTTTGAACTTCTTCTAGAAGGTCTCAGACATGACATAGTCAAGTTTATCAATATTTATCTTTATTATTTATATTTTTGTGTCTTTAAGAATAATTTTCTCCTTAACAATGCTAAAAAGCACAATCTCTTATATTTTCTTCTAAAAGTATTATTAGTAACTATTCAAAGTTAAGTCCTGGGGCACCTGGGTGGCACAGTCAGTTGAGCATCTGACTCTTGGTTTCAGCTCAGGTCATGATCTCAGGGTTGTGAAATCAAGCCCCATGTCTGGCTCCATGCTCAGCAGGGAGTCTGCTTGAAGATTCTCTCCCTCTGCCCCTCTCAACACTCCTTCTCTCTCTCTCAAATAAATAAGTAAATCTTAAAAAAAAACCAGTTAAGTCTTAAGTCCCACTTAATTGATTGTTGTGTTTGCTATGAAACAAGAACCCTATATAATTTTTTTCCATTTACATAACTAAATGTCACATCGCCATTTATTGAACTATCTCTCCCTTCTCCACAGATTTTCAGTAAAAGCTTTGTCATATACCAAGCTTCCATATATACATTAGATGCTTTCTGGGACCTCTATTTTCATCCATTGGTCAATTTGGCTATCTCTAGGCCAATACTTTGTTGTCTTATTAATATAGCTTCATAATAACTCTTGATTTCAGGTAAGGCAAGGCTCTCAACTTCTTAAGCCTTGGATATTCTTGGCAATATGAAATTCCACATATATTTTAGGATAAGTTTGTCAAGATTATAAAAAAATCATTTTGGCATTTGATTGGAATTTCATTGCATCCGTGTAGATCAATTTCAGTAGTTAAGGCTTAGAATCTCCCTGGATGTTCTGCTGTTGCTGTGTCCCGTGTAATTTTATGTAAAGTTCTGTCATTATAATTCAGGTGTAAATATTTTCTAATTTCTATTAATATTTCTTCTTTGATCTGTGTGATATTTAGTTGTTTATTTCTTAAGTCTACAATGCTTAGTTTTTAAAAAATTATCTTTATGACATTGATTTCTAACTTAATTGTTTTGTGGTCAGAGAAGACAGTCTATGAGATCTTTTTCCAAATTTATTGAGACTTGCTTTATATTCCAGTACATGGTAAATTAAAAAAAAAAAGTCTATTACATATGTGTTTGAAATTGACTTTGTAAAGAATTTAACCCAGACCAAAAGGTTGTGATAAAAATTTTAGCTACTTATAGGACTGTTAAGTTTTTCAATTTCCCCCTGGGTTAGTTTTAATGAGATATTAGTAATTTCATCACATCTGTATTCTAGTTCATATTTTTCTTAACAGATATTCCTAATCTGCTGCTAAACCCATTCATTGAGTTTTAAATTTTCAGTTATATTTCTGCCACTTTGAAATGCTTTAATTTTTTTTATCTTGTTTGTTTGCAGGTGTATTGTTCTTTATTCATATTTTATCTCCTTCTTTTATATCTTTAAACATATTGAACCTATTTAGAAAACCTACAGTGTTTCTAGTAATTCAATATCTGCATCATTCTGGGTCCAATTCTGTGCTCTATTATTTTTGCTGCTTTGCACTCACCATGTTTGATGTTTTACTCCTTTTGACTATGAATTCATATTTTTGGGAACTTGATCTAAGAGAATCCTTTGAGGTAAAGGTAGAAGCTCAGTTTGTTCAAAGGAGATTTTGCATTCTGTCCAGTACCTGGGGCATGTTTAGACCAGGACCACTTTAATACATCTCCTTAGGTTTTATTGGATCACCCCAAGTGTGTGAATTCCAGCTGCAATCTACATGAGAAATAACCTATTGTTACATATATTCAGAAGGAAGATTCCCGCCCTCCATTCATTACCAAATTTTAATATCAACGTTTCTTTTCTTTTCCTTGTAGGAAGAAGTCTAATTCACTTTTATTTTGAAGGTGTAGCCTTTTGAGTTCCAGCATTATGCATGTATGCAGGCATAAGATTGATCTTCTATTAGACTCTCTGCTCTGGGTAGGCTCAGAGCTTTGTATCCTATCCCCCACGCCCATGAGGCCAGGACATCTGAAGCTCAAATTCACCTGGTTTGGCAAACATTCTCAAGATCAAAGCTAGATTAAAGTTTCCTTCGCCTCTCTGAGTTTCTGCTTTAATTTAATTTTCAGCTCTGAGCGATGGTTACTAATTTGAAAGCTCGTTGATACATGAAAAATAATTAGGTGTTTCATCAAACAGGGTTTTTTAGTTATATTTAGTGAGTTAGGATTTTTTTTAAGGTATGTAGCCTGCTATACCGCTGTGTAGAAAAGTGATTTTCACATGTTTTCGTCTTCAGACTCCCTCAATGATAAATATTTTGCTTTAGTTTTTTTTTTAAAGCTTTATTTCTTTCAGGCAACTTTGTAAAATGTTAGCAATTTTTGTTGTTTTAAACTGTAAAACACTAAAAAGGATCTAAGTCTTATATTTGATCTGTACAAGTGGAAAAGTACATTTTGTAAGAATAAAGAAATGTTCTCCTGATAATTGAAATTCAATGATTATTAAGATTAAGGAAAAGCATAAGTAGTGGGAGTATTATATGCCATATTATTTTTTTAAAGGTAAGTATCTCTTTTTTTTTTTTTTTTTAGATTTTATTATTATTTATTTATTTGATAGAGAGTGACATAGCGAGAGAGGGAACACAGCAGGGGGGAGTGGGAGAGGGAGAAGCAGGCTTCCCACAGAGCAGGGAGCCCAATGCGGGGCTTGATCCTAGGGTCCTGGGATCATGACCTGAGCTGAAGGCAGACGCTTAATGACTGAGCCACCCAGGCGGCCCTATGCCACATTATTTTAAAAAAATTGTCTTACCCCTTCCCTGTTAAGTGTATCATCTAACTCCACTCATTGTCATATGACTTGCCAGACCTCCTGTGGGAACAATGTGCATCCCCAATTCACTCTTGGTTGGATAGGGGGAAATTTGAACCTCTTTCTTTTTGAACATTCAACTCATCAAATTATTGAGGACCTGTCATACTGAAAAGACTCTGCTAGGTGTCGTGGGAGATATAAGGATGAATGAAGTTTCTTCTCTGCCCTAGAGTAGCTAACAATGACATGGAAAAGACAGATGCATTCATCAAAAACTAAAATGCAAGGTAAACAGTAATGAGTGCTCCAGGAGGCCAAGAGAGTCTAGGGGAAAGAAGCATAAATTCTATCAGGCAACATTGACAGTGGTATACTGGTAAATGCTTGACAACTGTCCCTATAGGGATAAAGCCCTGATTTGTATCATTTGCCAATTTTCATGGTATCCATATTTTCACCATGGCCAATTTCAAACTGCCAATATGATGTCAGTCAGCTCAAACATTTCTGAAAATATAACAATTGGTTTTTGCAAGCTGGTACAAGGTGGCTCTACCCCTTGTGTTGGGGATAGCTTCTTGTAGTGGGACTGAGGTATATCTTAAAGAAAAGCTAATATTCTGGTATATGAATAGGGAGAGGTATTCCAGACAGAGGGAAAATCCTAGAAAAGGCAGACATGTGGGAAAATCTAAGATCTATTTAAATAATCCTTGGAATGCCGGTATGGATGGCTATAGTATCTATAGTATACATGGTGGAAAGAAAGGGTAAGAGGGGCCACTAAACGATGGCTGGGAGCTGCTTTGGTTGGTCCTTGCCTCACAAACAGATTCACTGAAATGATAAGATACATGAAAATTTCATGCTCTATGCCTTTGCCACAATTGTTTTTAATGTATAAAGGGTAATAAAACCAATGACAATGTACCCACCATTCAATCTAAGAAATTAAACATTACTAATACAGTACACACACACACATATATAAACCCTTTCTTCTTTACATACATATATAAGTAGTTATAGCTCTATATTAATAATTTATATATATAAGTAATATATAGTATTGCTTATATATATTTAAACTTGATGAAAAAGATTTCACAGGAAAACTGTATGTTGTGTTTATACTTGTGAAATTTACTTTGCTTTTCTCATTTATATTTTATTTGTTTTAGTCTTTCATGTTGATATTTGTAGTTCCAATTCATTTATTCTCATTGCTGTATAGTATTCTATTATATACATAGAACATACTTTTTTTGGTCAGCATTTAGGTTGTTCCCATTTTTTGGTTATTATAAATATTTCTGCTAAGAACATTTTGTACATGTCTCCTTTTAGATATGAGCTAGACTCTCCCTGGGGCAAATAACTAAGGCTGCAACATTATGTGTGTTTGTTTTCAATTTTACTAGTTACTACCAAGTTATTTTCCACAGGTGTTGGTATTATGACCTTTCCACCAGTCTCTGTTGCTCTATATTGGTATTAACCTTTGATATTGTCAGACTTTTAATTTTTTTCAATGATACTGGAGTGAATGGTATCTCATTATGATCATATGCACATTCTTTGATGTGAAGTTGAGCATCTATTCATTTATGCCATTTTTTACTCTTCTGTAAATTTTCTGTTCATGTAATTCACCTAGTATTGTTTTTTATCTATTAATGTGTTTGTTAATAAATGTAAAACATCTCTTTCTCAATCCCTCTGTCGATATCTCCCAAGATACTGAAAGAGCCCCATAAAACTGTTTAGAAACTTCTCGCTCATCCACTACTCACTGTGCATGAATGGATCTCATTACACTTAGTATGCTAAAAACATTGAGAATTGAGCTAACAGATAGACCTCTGTGCAGATCCCAGACTGACCACTGTGTGGTACACATACAGGACAGATCTGAATAGTACTGCAAAGTCTTTGGAAGCTGAACTGATCTGAAACCAGAGTCCATGGAAGATGGGTTGGAAGTTGCAGCTTCAATCTAAGCAGGTCAAGTGCCTGCTAAAAAAAAATTTTTTTTCATAGAATATAAACAAAACCAGAGTCTCATGATCTAATATTCAAAATGGCCAGGGTACATTCTAAACTTACGTGACATATAAAGACTCACTAAAGTCTCAACTCACATGGGAAACTATAGTCAACAGATGCCAATATTGAGGTGACATAGATCTTGGAATGATCTGACAAAGACTTTAAAGAATCTATTCTAAAAATGTTTGGATGAGTAATCATGGACACTCTTGAAACAAAAGTTAAATTACAAAGTATCAGCAAAGAAAGAGAAGATATAAATAACAAAATGGAAATTTAGAGTGACTGAAACAAACAAAAAAAACCTCACTGGGTGGACTCAATAGTAGAACGGAAATGACAGAGCAAAGAGTCACAAACTTGAAGACAGACCAATAGGAATTAACTAATCTAGACAGTAGAGAGAAAAATGATAGAATATAGCTAACAGAGCCATAGGGACTGGAGGTGGGGGGACAACAATGAAAGATCTAGTCTGCATGTTACTGAAATCCCAGAAGGAAAAGAGAAAGAGTGAGATACCGAAAAAAATTCTTGAAATACATAATGACTGAGAATTGCCAAAGATCGAATATTCAAGAAGCTAAGTGAACCTAAAATAGAGTAAACCCAATGAAATCCATGCTCAGACATAGCATTATAAAAGTGATGAAAACGAAAGACAAAGAAAAAAATCTTCCAAAAAAAAAAGAGGACACATCACCTATAGGAGAATAATAATGCAAGTATCTGTGGATTTCTCATCTGAAACCACTGAATGAAGAAGTGGCACAACATTTTTCAAGCACTGAAAGAAACAGCGGCCAACCTAAAATTCCGCATCCAGTAACAATACCATATAGGAACAAGTGAAATTAAAACAGATGAAGGAAAATTAAGAGAATGTATACAGATCTACCCAGAAATCATTTCTAAAGGAAATTCTACAGACAGAATGGAGGGAAACTTGGAACCTCCGGAATGATGGAAGAGCAACAGAAATGGCAAATATTTGGCTAAATACAGTAGACGATCTCCCGTTGAGTTCTTTGCAATATGTTTAATGGTTGTAAGCAAAAACTGTAACATTGTATGATGGAGAATTCAATGTAGGTAGGTTTAATCTATATATTGTAGTACCCAGGGAGGAGGATAAAGGGACCTACATGGACTTAAGGTTTCTATATTCCTATTAAAGTTCTAAAACATTGATTCTAAGTAGACTGTGAAAAGTTAAGTATGTATATTGTAGTCACCAGAGCAGCCACCAGACAAATTATATGAAGAGATGTAGTCAAAATCACAATCAATATGTTGTAATGGAATACAAAAAAATTGGTCAAATAACTAAAAAAAAAAAAAGTAGGCAGGTAAAGAGGAAACAGAGAGAACAAACAGAAAAAATACATAAAATGGTAGACCTAAATCCAAACATGTTGATAATTAGATAAAATGTAAATGATCTAAACATGTTCATTAAAAGAGGTTTTAGAAATGAATTTTTAAAGAAATGACCCATATGCTGTCTACAAGAAACTCATTTCAAATCTGACATAATAGATTAAAAGTTAAGGGATGGAGAAAAATATATCACACAAACATTAGTCAAAAAAACCTGGAGTGACTACATTAATATCAGATAAAGTAGACTTTAGCACAAAGAAGATGCTAGAAATAAGAGAGATAGTAGGTTTACAAAAAAGACACAATTCTAAGCAGGTACTTCTTTAGAAACAGAACTGCAAAATACACGAAGTAAAAATTTATAGAACCAAAAGAAAAAGTCAGGAAATATGCAATTACACTTGAAAATTTCAACACTGTTCTTCAGTAATAGAAGGAGTCAACAGAAAATCAACAAAAATATTGACCAATGCTATCAACCAACTGGATCTAACTGGCATTTAGAGAACACTCCCATCAACAACATAATACACATTTGTTTCAAGTGCACATGGAATATTCACCAAGATAGATCATATCCTGGGCATAAAACAAACCTTAACAAATATCAAAGAATGGAAATCTTACCAGGTATGATCTGTGTCTATAGGGAATTAAATTAAAAATTAATAACAGAAGGCTAACAAGAATTTCTCCAAATGCTTGGAAATTAAACAATATACTTATAAATAATCCAGGAATCAAAGAGTAAGTCTCAGGGAAATTAGAAAATATTTTGAATTGAATGAATATGATAATACAATGTATCAAAATTTATGGGACACAGCTAAATCTGTGCTTGCAGGGAAATTTATCCCATTAAATGCATATATTAGAGAAATACCTGTCCTAAAATATAACATTATTAAATTTCACAATGCTATGAGTGCAAAGACGATCTTTAAAAATTTCAAAGGAAAAAAATAGATTGTGTGCTAACATAAAGGACTGGAGTCAGAATGGCCTTAGATTTCTCCAGAGTAAAAGTGGAAACTAAAAGCCACTGAGCAATTTGCTCTAAATTTTGAGGAAAAATTATTTCTAAGTTGGGGTTCTTTGTTCTTGGAGTTTCAGCCCAATTATCAATCAAAATTAAAGATAAAATTAATACCATTTAGGACACTGAAGTTCTCCAGAATGGTTCCTGTACATCTTTCTAAGAAAGCTCCTAGAAAGTGTGCCTAAACCAAATGAGGGATGGGGAGCCCGGGTGGCTTAGTCAATTAAGCATCCGACTCTTGGTTTTGGCTCAGGTCCTGATCTCAGGATGGTGGGATTGAGCCCCAGGTCGGGCTCCATGTTCAGTGGGGAGTCTGCTTGAGGATTCTCTCTCTCCCTCTCCCTCTGTCCCTCCCCCCATTCATGTTCTCTCTCTCTCTCTCTTTCAAATAAATAAATAAATTTTTAAACCAAATGAGGGAATAAGCCAATAAGGAGAAAAAACTTGGGGTCTATGTGTCAGAGGAGCTAGCATAGCTGAGGGACAAAGGACATTCTCAGGATTATGGAGAGAGGGCATATTAATGATGACAGCAATGCAGCACAGCTGAACAGCACACAACGAGGAATTAATGAAAAAGATAGAGGTCTTCAAGTAATGTCCCTTTCCACTGCCCCTTCGGAGAAACGAACTGATATATTTGACTGAATTGGGAGGAATTTCACAGTTTTAGCGGTGGGTGTGCAAAGAATTATTGATAGGTAAACAGAAAGCTAAACAAAGGAACAAATGTGATAATTATATTCCAGGCAACACAAAGGTGTGCAAGAAAGGAAATATGATTATCATATACAAGTGGCTTAGCTCTGAATAATACATATTCAGTTATGATAACGTAAACTCTGAATATTCAATTTGTCAAAAATGGAATATCACTCTGTTAACAGAATAGGCAGAGGCACAGAAGGGGTTGTGTAAGAATATGAAGTTCTAAGTTTTGATCACAAGAATTCATATACGGTGTTTGAAAATGGAAAAATTAATACATAGCAGCATTGTATGTTGTTTAGAAATCTGAAAATAAAGACAAAAAAAAAAAAAATCACAGCCAGAAGATTTGAGTTGTTCCCTCCGGAGAGAGAGAATCACATGTGGAAGGAAATAGTCAGGCTGTTCAATTATAAACTCTTAGTAATATTTTACTTTTTCAGATATGTGTATTACTGTGATATAAATAAAAAGAGTGCTCAGTGCTAAAATATAATTACAGCTCTTTCTAGCAAATAGTAACACTAGTAATAGTAGTAGCCAATCTTTATATAGGACCTACAGTGTGGCAGGGCCCACGCTAAGAGCTTTTTATCCATTATTTTATGTAATTCTGACAGGCCCCATTTGAAGCAGATACCATTTTTCAGAAAATGACATTATGGTTTAGAGAGGTTTTGTGAATTATCCAAAGCTGGTATAGTTGGCAGGTGCCTTTGCGAAGATAAGAATCTTAGCCTCCTGACTACAGGGCCCTGGTTTCTAACTGCATTGACATTTTATGGTTTTTCCAGCCTAAGGCACCATCTCTCCCCAGCTGAGCCCCAGTCCGAAAATATAGGTGGTGGCATCAAAACTGCCATGCTTGGACATGTGAATATAATATGGGAAGATGATTTTTCTCTTTTGTTCTCACCATGCCGGTGCCCCCTCCCCCTTTATCTTAAAAGCAAAGAATTGTAGCCACAAATCAAAAACTACTTTCACAGCTTCAAGATTCTTTTAGTCTTTGGCTTCTATCACTGTGCTACTTGTTATACATATTTAAACAACAAAAAATGATGTAAAATTTCCTTTCTAGAACTCTTTAAAGCGTCAACATAGATTAGACGGCAGATAGTAAATTTCTTTTAGGATTTTAGTAGGACAGAAAAAGAAGTTTATACATACATACTCTTGCCTTTTAAAAAGTAAGTTTGACATTGGGTATATTTAAAGTTCTAAAAATACCTCTCACGAAGCAACTTTTCTTTGCCCTATCACAGCTTTCCATCGTTGGCCAGCGCATTCTGGAAAACATCCCAAATATTTGAGTCTGTTCTTCATCTCAATTCCCTGTCTGCTTATTCAAGATGAGAATCCAGGGACAGAAATAACTCAGGAAAATAGCAGGGGAAAAGCATTTATCAGCAGGAAGCTAAGGAAAGCACATTCATGGATCAATCTCTTTTAAGTCAGCAAAAATGAAATTTCTCTCTCCACTGCCACAGACCAAGCATAGTTTAAACTTTTGAGGAGATGTCAAAATGATTTCTCTATATAAATAACAGCCTCTATGCTAACTATGTTGGTCACCATTCTCAGACACAATACTGATATTAAAACTGATGTTAAAATGGACAGTCCAGGTCTTTTCTATTAAAAAGCTGAATAAAGGGGGTGCCTGGGTGGCTCAGTCGGTTAAGCGTCTGCCTTTGGCTCAGGTCATGATCCCTGAGCCCCAGGATCGAGCCCCATGTCCGGCTTCTACTTAGCTGGGAGTCTGCTTCTCCCTCTCCCTCTGCCCCTCCCCGCTGCTCGTGCTCACTCTCTCTCGCTCTCTCTCAAATAAATAAATTAAAAAAATCTTTAAAAAAAGGAATATAAAAAAACCCTGAATAAAGACTCATTATTTCTAGGGACCGAGATTATCATCATCAACACCATGAAAATACGGATTTTAGTCATCTTTAGAGATTTTCTGCCTCAGGGGCTTCCAAAGTGCTCCTCATGGGTAGCGAGAATGGCAAATATGGGAGAGAGGTTTCCCACATGCCACAGTTGAGAGAACTTCACTGTCAAGTTTTTCTGCTTTGCCCACCAACCAAAGATCACCGGGAACCGTTTTAGTTAATAAACAGGTTTATTATCATTGCAGCAAGGGCGGGGGGGCGGGGACTGCACACTGCAGAAAAACATTGGAGATTCTGTGAAAGAGAAAATGGACAAGGGGGAGTGGTTGGCTTATTACAGGATTGAGGCTTGTGTTAGGGTGTTTTTTGTTTTTGTTGTTGTTGTTGTTGTTGTTGTTTGTGGGAGGGTTCAGGAAGCAAGGGTCTGTTTTGAATCGACTGCTGTCAGGAATCTGGGGCAATTCGATGGTTGGGTATCTTAATTTTTCTTTAAGAGGTAGGAGGAAGAGAATGGGGCTAGAGTATTCACTGAAGAAGCACTTGTCACTCATGCTGACCGAGAAAGTGGTTGTGGTAGCGTTTGGTCATTCTGTGATTGCCCAATGTCTCTGTTAATATGTCTGTTCAGGCATCGTTATGAAGTATGAGGTGGTGTTTCTATTATTTTGTTCCATCACAGTCATGGGGGGGGTCCTTGTCTGAGGTTAATATCCCGCAATATTGTTTTTGTCCAGCAGAAGAACACCATGCCTTAACTGGAAGTAACTAGGCCAGCTACCAGGCATCAACTGTCAAGATTTCTCTATTTTTGGGGAACAGCTTTATTGAGATATAATTGACATACAAACTACATATCTTTAAAGCGTAAAATTTGATGAATTTTGATGTATATACAACTTTGAAACCATCACCACAATCCAGATAGTGAATACATCCATCACCCCCAAAAGTTTCCTGGTAACCCCTTTATAATGCTCCCTCCCCCATCTCTCTATCCATCCTAAAGCAACCACTGATCTAATTTATGTCCCTATAGAAGAGTTTGCATTTTCTGGAGTTTTACAAACTAAATCATATAGTGTGTACTCTCTTGTGTTGGGCTTCTTTCACTAAGTATAGTTATTATGTGCTTCACCCAGGTTGTTGTGTGTATCGATAGAAAATTCCTCTTTATTGCTGAATAGTATCCCATTGTATGGACCTATCACAGTTTATTTATCTATTCATCTATTGGTGGACATTTTGGTTGTCTCTATTTTTGGATCTTATAAATAAAGCCGCTATAGAATTCTTATACAAGTCTTTGTACTGACATATGCTTTCATTTTTCTTGGGCAAATACCTAAGAGTGGAATGGCTGGATCATATGGTAGATGTATGTAGACGTTTTTATGAACTTCTGAGCTGCTTTTATCTCTCTCAACTTTTTGAGTTTTATGTAAGATGTTCAGTATCTTAGAATAAAAGTTTCCAATAGTGGGGGCAAGTGGGATGGGATTTGAAATCCACCCTTCCAGCTAATCCATTTTGTGTATAGATAAAATAACTGAGACCACAAAGACTATATGAATGCCTGTAAGTAGGTTATCAGACTCAGCACCAAACCCCTGGTCTCTTAGTACAGAGGTCTTGCTTTGGCTCCAGGATGACCATCCCTTACTCTGCAGAAAAGAAAAAAATGCAAAGATCTAATCAGAGTAATTGTGTTTATATTCCAGGTAGCTTCATGGTGCAATCACTAAAATGTCTTTTTCTCTGTTATTTTTGTCATTATCCCATCCAGATGTTTATCACCTTGTGTCCAAATTTCTGTAACATCATTCTTCCCCGGGTCTATGCTCTCCCCATTCCACTCCTCTTTGTATAATGATGATGGATTAATTTTCTGTCACTGGCTCCTTATTCCTTACTCTGTTGAATTCGATCTCCTCTACCTAGTCTTGAATGCCATCTCTCACCTGAAATTGCTGCTCATACCACTCTTGCTCCTTAATCTCCCTAGGGTCCTAAAACATCTTATACACATTGTATACATTACTGGAAATGCTTTTAAAATTTGTGTAGCCAGGGGCGCCTGGGTGGCTCAGATGGTTAAACGTCTGCCTTCAGCTCAGGTCATGATCCCAGTGTCCTGGGATCAAGCCCCACATCAGGCTCCTGACTCAGCAGGGAGCTTGCTTCTCCCTCTCCCTTTGCCTCTCCCCCTGCTCGTGCTCTCTCTCTATCTCTGTGTCTCAGATGAATAAATAAAATCTTTAAAAAAAAAAAATTTGTGTAGCCATAAAACTAAATAAAAACCTTTTCACTTGTTAAATGATAATGAATTATAAATGCAAACAAAACCCACAAAATAAAATAAATAAAATTAAAATTTTAATATGATCAAGAATGGTTCCCTAAAATGAAACTGATGATATTGGTTTTGATAAAAATAGGCAGATATATTTGAATATTTCATTATTTTTGTTTAATTGATTCTTTTTATATGGAGAATGATGGGCCATCATGTCTCATTGCTATTTATACTAATGCAATTTTTCAATTTTAATGCTGATCTAATTTTAAATCACCAATTCTTTACTTTGATGGTATAATCAATTTAATACTGCACTCCAAAATCCGATACTGAAAAATTAAAAATTAAAAACAGTTGTTGCAGGTTTACTACTCACCATTTTTGTCCTCTTCTATTAAAAAAAAAAAAAAATGAAAGAAACAACTATGCAGCGAATTCATTGGCATCGTGAAATAGTCCTGACTGCGATGGCTCTTCCTTCTTTTTTTTGATGAAACTTGTACCCTGAGAGCTATTTGATGACTCAATTCTCCACTGAACCTCCGTAAAAAGCCCTCCATGCAGCAGGTACTAATATAGTTGGCCTTTACTTGTGAACATAATGATAAACAATTTTGGTTCCTAGAACTCTTTGGCAGTACTGGGGGATGAAGTAGTCATCCAGATGATCAAGATTAACTTTCTTTATATATCTTTAGATTGCAGTCAAGTTGAAATTTTCAATTTGTTGAAAAAAAAATTCTTACTCTCTGTCCCCCTAAGAATAGGTCTAGGGAACAATAGATAGGGATCTGGAAACCATAGTACGAAGCATGTGTACCAGGTATTGCATTATATAGTGTAGATGAGAAACAGAGGTGCTTTGTCAAAATCACCTCACTGCTTATTTCACAGAAGGAAAAAAATAGGACAGAGAAGATCACAGCAGACAAGAGGCAAGTAGGAAAAGGTTTCCTCTACTCCCTCTACCAGGTGGCTAGCAAATAAATTTAAACATATGGCAAATTTATTTTTCCATTTATCAAACAGCCATTTGCATTCTTTGTAAGTGCCCGGAATGCAAAGAAATAGGACTATGTGATTTCAAAGGTTCTCTTTGCTTTCCCTGCAGATAATAACATCCGTTGTGCTCAGCAGTCCTCAATAATGTGATTCTGGATTCACAGCAACAAATGAGAGGCTGAAAGATCTTTGGTGATTACACTATTTATATAATTCTAGAGGAAGTCACCCATCTAATAAATAAAATGAGGTTATAAGGCAGAATAGAGTGTCCAAGGGAGCAAACACAACAGAAAAAAGAGAAAACAAGAAGTATATGAAAAAAAAAATGAGAAACACCCCCAGAGAGAGAGAAAATGAAAAATAGAGATGAGATACCAACCTGAGAGCAAGGTGAATATTCTCTTTTGGAGCCAGTGGAAATATTCCATTTAGTGCAAGCAATATAAATTGCAGTATTTTTGGTTAATAACTTTGATATATGAAGTCCTTTAAGAACACTAATTACCGAGTTTTCATTGGTAAATATTCAATAATAGAGTTCATAACATTAAATTAAAATTCACTGAGGCTGAATTAATGACGGTTCATATTGCTGATAAAGGGTATATTTTATGACTTAGTACCTCCATGATTTTTTTCTGGATTTTACTCAGATCTCATCAGTTTTTCCATGATTGTTCTTTCTCTGTTATGGAGTCCAATCCAGGAAACTATGCTTTACATAATTGTCATGTCTCCTTAGTCTCCTCTGGTCTATGATGGTTTCAGTCTTTTCTCATTTTTTATGACCTTGAGAGTTTTAAGCAGTAGTGGTCAGCTGTTTTGCAGACCATCTCTGAATTGGGGTTTTTCTTATGCTCTCCCCCACAATTAGACTGGGGTTCTGGGTTTGGAGAAAAAAAAAATCTCAGACATGAAGTGCTCTTCCCATCACGTCACATCAGGGAGCACATAATATTAATGATATGACTAATAACTGATCGTGTTAATCTAGTTCACTAGTTTAAGGTAGCATTGCAGTAGAATTACTGTTTTTCCCTTTTCCATGCTCTACTTTTTGGAAGCGAGTCAGTAAGACCAGGCCACACTCAATGGTGGAGGGAGAGGGAAGTGGTAAGAATGAATCACCTCCTAGAGTAGAGAGCTTCTACATAATAATA
This sequence comes from Halichoerus grypus, assembly GCF_964656455.1. Lineage (NCBI taxonomy): Eukaryota > Metazoa > Chordata > Mammalia > Carnivora > Phocidae > Halichoerus > Halichoerus grypus. Next base: position 95,157,901 of record NC_135727.1, read on the forward strand.
TCTGGGATTCGTTGGGAAGGAAGATTTATTTCACCATTTATGTATTTATTCAATTGCTTATTTATATTAGTGAGGACTCATATATTTATTTTGTAGTTTGTTATAATCCAACACTAGATTATTGATACTGTTGCTTAAATTGTGCCAGCTCTGGCCACTGGAAGCTCTTTCAGATTGATTCCTGTGTCCCTTCGGCATGATTTCATTCTTTTGCTTTTTGAATGCTTCCTGACTTGCTGGTACTACAAGATGCTCCAGGTTGATTTTGTACTTCCCTGCCATAGCCCTAGAGTTAGCTCCTTCTACAAGTAGCCCTGGTTCTTTTTATTGGAAAATGGTCTTTAGAAGCCAACATAGGGGCTCTGGATGTGCTTGTTTCTACTGGGGTATCATTGCTTCTAGGCCCTCTCAGCAGACAGAGCTGGGAAATAGATCCCTGTGTGCTCACCCATGTGTACACACAACTTGAACTGTTTCTGTCTTTATCCACCTATATCTATAGTAAGCTAAGTGTGAATTCATACCGCTCTCTCTGACTTTAATCCATCACTCCATGGATTATTCTAGCTTTCTGCTCTTACCTACCAGTCACTTCTCTTACCAACAGTGAAGAACTTGACTCTCACCATCCACTGTCCATTTATTTACTTGTTCAACTCCCGTATGCATGTGAAGCACTTTGAGAGAATTGTTAACACATACCCTTGGGAGAAACCAATTAATCAACTGGGCTACAGTGGTTCCATACTGTTCCTTTTGTCTTTAACCTTAAGTTTCCAGCCAGGACATTGTTTCTCGAAGTTATTTAGGTCAGTTCCTTTTTTCCTAGCCCCTTCAGTGAGATTATGTCATAGTTGTAGCATTGTTACGTGAATTTATCACAGTCTGCATTCCAACATTGAAGTTCATTCTTTGTGTTGTTGGTTCGCAAACTGCCCCCTGTACACAGAGGGCAGGAAGAGACTGAAGGAAGAGGCAAGCCCATTCAGATTGGTAGGTGGCAGTTTTATTAAGCAAGGGAACTTCTGAGGTGGCCTCTCTTTGGTGGCAAGAAGTTCTCTGCACCTGCTGGCCAGAATCTTAAAATTTATAGAGGCCTTAACTGGGCTTGGTCATGTGTGCCATCCAGCTGGTCACCACAACACCTTATTCTCTCAAAGCTATGCCCTTGGAATAGCTCCCACGGTGGGAATGGTAGACAAATTGTACATTTGAGGAGGGGGTAAGGAGCCTTTGATTGCTGGGGTCCAGCTTGAGGGTCAATTCGCAGTCAAGTCTTCTCAGTGGCCTCCAACACTCCATCCCGCATGACCAGCTCTTAAATCTTACATATCCCTCTTTCCCACATGTGCCCTGAGTGGTCAGCAAGGATTTTCACCAGTTTAAAAGTGGCTTGTTGGGTGGCTGTCTGGCCATCTGGGCAGGATATCCATTGCAAATTCCAGTAGATGATGCCTTTCCCAGGCAGGATAGGGTTTGCTCTTCTCATCAGCATAGTATGTTGATCAATGTTGACAGTCAGGGCGATGACTATTTCCTGAGACTCTCATACCTTTACAGCATTGGCTGTCTTGGCAGGGGTCCCCAATCTGGCATATGGGACAATGGGCCTTACTGGTTGATTATTCAAAGGTATTAAAGCCTGGGACAGTACTTTACTCTACCTGGCCAAGGTGATTTTACTTATTAGTAGTTTAATCTGCTGCTTTAATATTCCATTTTTCCTTTCTATTAAACTAAGCTATTAAACTCCCTTAACCTATAAAGCAGATGGAACCTCCATTCCTTGTCCTGTTCTTCTGCCCAGTCTTGCATATTATGACCTTTGAAATGTGACCCCTGATCACCGTCTATTTGATGAGAGTATCTGTACATAGTACTCAGCTTCTCTCAGCCCCTGTGGTGATAGCCTGGTTTGGGCCGCAATAAGGGAAATTGGGTCAGGCCCGACAGTGTCCACACAAAGCAAGACATGTTTGGAACTCTCATGCAGAGGGAGGGGGGCCAATACAAACAATTTGCCAATCCCTTATCGGTTGGAAACTCCAGTGGCTGGCCGCAGACAACTTTTGCAGTTGACTTGGGTGTTGTCTGGAACACACAGGACATGCTGTTACTGCATTAACTAAGTCACCATATTTCAAGGGCAATCTGGCATCCTTGGCAATATGTCTTCCCACCCAGGTGCTCCAGTGGCCACTTTTTCTATGCACCAAATCTGCTGTATCAAGAGTCAGTTGCTAATGCTCATACTCAGGCTAGGCCATCAGCTTCCTGATTGCCAGCAGGAGGGTGGGGGATGGGTGAAGTAGATGAAGGGGATTAAGAGCTACAAATTTCCAGTTATAAAATAAGTAAGTCACAGGGACGCCTGGGTGGCTCAGTTGGTTAATCCTCTGCCTTCAGCTCAGGTCATGATTCCAGGGTCCTGGGATGAAGTCCTGCTCAGCAGGGAGTCTGCTTCTCCCTCTGCCTGCCGCTCCCCCTGCTTGTGCTCTTGCTCTCTCTCTCTCTGACAAATAAACAAATAAAATCTTTAAAAAAAATAAGTAAGTCACAGAGATGGAAAGTACAATATAATGAATACTATAGTCAATAAAACTGTAATAGCGTTGTATGGTGACAGATGGCTGCCAGGATTTAGGGATGATATGGAGAGTGGCAACAGGAGAGAGGTTGCTATGGTTATAGAAGGGCAACTTTTGTGGATTCTTTGGTGATTGAACTATTCTGTATCTTTTTTTTTTTTTTAAAGATTTTATTTATTTATTTGACAGAGAGAGAGACAGCGAGAGAGGGAACACAAGCAGGGGGAGTGGGAGAGGGAGAAGCAGGCTTCCCACTGAGCAGGGAGCCCGATGCGGGGCTCGATCCCAGGACCCCGGGATCATGACCTGAGCCGAAGGCAGACGCTTAACTGACTGAGCCACCCAGGCGCCCCTCTGTATCTTTTTTTTTTAAAGTATGCTCTATACCCAACAGGAGCTTGAACTCATGGCCTTGAGATAAAAAGTCACATGCTCTACCAACTGAGCCTGCCAGGCACCCCTCAACTATTCTATATCTTGACTCATAGTGGATACATGGACTTATAGAAGTGATTAACTTGTATGGAACTAAATACACACAACATACCCAAATGAATACAAGTAAAACTAGGGACATCTGAATAAGATTGATAGATCCTATTAATATCAACATTCTTGTTATATTTTGTTATGATTTTGTAAAATGTTTCCATTGGGAGAAACTGGGATCTCTGTGTTATTTCTTATAACTGCATATGGATCTACAATTAGTTCTGTAAAACTTTCAACTGAAGAATCAGTTGACTATATTTCTGTGGTCTACTGCTGGGCTTTCAATTCTATTCCCTTGATCTATGTGTCCATCCCTTTGCCAGTATCATATTGTCTCAATTATGGTAGCTTTATGGTAAGTTCTGAAATTTTCATGATTTTTTAATATTTTTCATTTGTTCTTGCTTATTTAATCTTCTGGCCACATTTAAAAACAACTGTGTCAATGTATAAGTATGTGAATTTTTTTTAATTTTTCTTTTTTAATTCAATTTAATTAACATGTAGTGTATTATTGGTTTCAGGGGTAGAATTTAATGATTCATCAGTTGCTTATAACACCCAGTGCTCATTCCATCAAGCGCCCTCCTTAATGCCCATCACCCAGTTACACCATCTCCCCAACCTCCCCTCCAGCAACCCTCAGTTTGTTTCCTAAAGTTAAAGAGTCTCTTGTGGTTTTGATTGGGACTAAGTTAAACCTTTAAGTGAATTTGGTAAGAAATGCAATCTCTAAAGCATTTAATTTTCGCATTCAGCAGTATGGTATGTTTCTCTTTTTATTCAAATATTCTCTCTTGTTCAGTCTTATTCATAGAGTTTCTGCATTTTCGTGTTAGAACTGTGCCTTTAGGGTTTTATGATATTTGATACTATTATTGATTTAATCTTTTAACTTCAACAGTATTTTCTGGCGTATATGCAAGTGATTTATTTCTGTGTATTTTTTATCCTGACATTTTACGGAACTCTTTAATTCAAAAGGTTTTCAGTTGATTTTCTTAGGTAAAGCATGTATCTTCAGATAATAGTTTTTCCCTTCCTTTCTGAAAGTTTTGCCTGTTATTTTGGTGGTATATCTTATTATGCTTATTGACCAGACATTCATAAAACTGGAGCATAAACCTATTAGAAAACTCTAGGAGACAGCGTAGAATAGATAGTCCAGAGGTATCCCACTGGAAGTATGAAGGAACTGGTGTAGTTAGAGGCCAACTACTGTCTATCATTGGTTGAGGCCTATTTGTAGCATGTGGCGATGATGGTTGGGGGGGCGGGGGACAATGACGATGACATTCCAGGGCACTTCAAGCTTGTCCCATAGGTGGACAAAGCAGGCTGTGAAGATTGAAGAACTTTCTTAGGCAAAGGAATTCAGGGGTTGACAGTTGGAAATTGAGCAGTAAAAAGCCAGGAAGGAATATAAATAAGGGGGGCATCAGCAACATCTACTTGAGGAGCAGTCTTTTGTCACTCTTCCACACTCCTCCCCTCTCACACATTCTAGCTGCCCTCCCCCCATCTGTCCTGAGGTCATTGTGGTTTCACACATGTGTTCTCAAGTGTGTGTGCACGTGCGTGTGCGTGTGCACGTGCATGCACACACACACACACACAAGAAGAGGAGGATATTATTCTCAGGAATTCAAGACCATCTATCTGAGTTTCCAAGAAAAGGGCATCACTGCCATTCCCATGGATGATGAGTCCTAGGCAACATATCTTCCTATGGAGTAAACCGTTTTATTTGAGCGAAACATACAGACAAAAAAGAATAGTTCTACGGGAAAGAAGGCGGAACTGTCAGCAAGAGTGAGAGTGATCTGGAGCAAAACTTTTTGGTGAAGGTATTAGTGATGCCCACCTGAGAGAGGTCCGCCGGCTTGTAGGCCCCCTGGTTAACTGGTCTTGGGAATAGCAGCTTCAGAGAATGATGAATGTCATCTCCTCCCACCGCGGACCTCAGATACTGCTGATTTCTCCTGCCCTTGAGAAGCAATAGGATGAAGATGAAGATTTCTTAGGTTTCTTCTCTTCCAACTCTTTTAGTAATCACTAAAATCAAAATAAAGCTTCCTGCTCTTTAAATGGATGACATTTATTTTGTAGGTTTTGTTAATCTCCTCTCTCTCAAATTCTGATGTCCTTATCAATGTACTTTCTAATCATAACATTCATTTAAATAATCTCCTGTTTTTGTGAATGATTCCTCTCATCTGCAATCTTTATCAGGATGTCCTTTAAATCAGAATCCACTTAGTAAAATGTGTAATGCCATGCCAGCTTGGAAAGGTTTTAGATAGCCCATACTGTGGCCCATGGTATTGAAAAAAAAGAGACCTGAAGAAGGGAATATTACAGAAGCGAAATGTTTACTAATAGATTGGCAGTCACTTAGAATTGTATTCATTATTATTGTTATTGTAATTTTAGACTAATATTTATTGAACATAATGTGAATGAAATTATATCGAGCATGTGAATACAGCTGGGATTTAGAGCAGCAGGAATTTGCTAATAAGTATAAATAACAGAAAGATAGATAAAAATAAGGTATGAATGCTCAAATAATAAAGTACCTCTTCAAATATTTTTGAATAAAGCCAAATGCACTTTGCTTTCCAATTTAAGAATCAAATCCTTCAGAAAGCAAAAAGCACCCTTTTGAATTGGTAACGGATGGACGGCCAGAATGATAAAGCCTGGTGATGAAATGTTAATTAACAAGTGCAAATGTCCTTTGAAACTGGAACACTGAGTATGGCCAGTTTCATTACCAAATCCTCTGCGGAGAGGAAACAAAGCCTCTGGTAGACCTCTCTTCCTTTTCTGCTTCAAACTCTTCATAGCTAATACAACACATGGCTCAAATACATAAATGTAAATACCGTTATCTCGGTGAAAGGTAAAGCTTTAATTCAGATCTTCAGTATTACCTGAGTAAAATTAAGATTATAAAATTGCCATTTCCCTGTGAAACTTTGTTTTCTCAGCTGCCATCTTCACCTTATTTATAGTCTTCCAGCTTCATAAAGCAAGGTAAATATAGATGGTACATCAGCGTATATATCTGTATGGAGAAGGGGTAACTCAGGAAAGGTGAGAATATTAAATTTAAACTGAATTTCCACAGTTTACCACTGGTATTGAAATCTAGGAGAGTGAGGCAAAGAAAGATTTGTTTTAAATCAATGGCTGCTTTGAAAAAAAAATGTTTCTGGAATTCAGCAGGTAGCATAGAGGTCAGACAAAGGAACAGAGATTGAATTATAAGACGATGCAACTGGTTTTTGTCTAAGTTTCTTTATTTTCACTGCGAGGGTGGTTGTGGAATTTGTTATGAGTTAAAGGTCCAGGCAAGGATAAGAATTTGGGTACTTGGCTAGCACTGGGACGTTAAAAAAAAAAATGACCCTGAAAGACAGCTAGAAGAATGGATGATTGTGGATAAGAATGAAGAAGAGAAAAATATTCACATGCTAGTTCCCAAAGAGTGAACCCAACATTTATATAAGGTAAAAATAAAAATAAAACACAATAGCCTGTTCAGAGTCCTTAATCATGGAATGAAGAGGCTTTCATAAGGGAAATAGACAAATAGAGATCTTTAAAATGTTGTAAAAACATGCTCCTAATGAAGAGGACCTTTATTTGAAATAGAGCAGAGGAGCCAGAAACGAGCCTGAAAAACCTCCTTCTTTGGGAAGAGAAAGGCAAGGGCATTTTTAGAAAAATGAATTCATTGATTTATTAATGGAATAAATTTCAGTTACTTAGAAAGTTTATTTCTTTAGCACAAACCAACAAAATATCATGAGTTCTTTGACATTTCCCCCAAGGAATATGAAATGGCTTTAAAGCAGCAAGAAGGACTCTATGGGTCACTCTAGCTCAAGGAATATCAGGACACGGGCATGACCAAAAATAATTCAGGAATCATGGACAAAGAAGAGTCATTATATGCCTCCCCTCCCCACCCCTGGGTAGTTTTCTAAGATTTAGTGATGAGTTAGTAATTTTCGATCTCAGTCACTGGTGGTCATAGTCAAGTCCAGCTCTATTACATGCTTTTTAAAGATATCACCATTTATACGCATGTCTTTCATTCCACCGTTAGCAGACTGGACTTTTCACCTTGTTAGAATTTCCAACCTAAGCAAAAGAACGATAGAGCTTGCAAATTCAACTCTAGGAGCTAATAGAGACCATTAAAATCTTCTTCTATGACCTAAAATTTTTGCAATCCGGTTCTTACTCTCATTACGAGGACTTTTTTTTGTTGTTTAAAGATCAATAGCATTCCACTTCTTAATCATTTTGAGATCAATATTAAATAACCAAAGCAGCTCTTAAAAAGGCGATTTAGCAATAAATTTTCACCTAAACTAGAATTGCAGTAAATTGATTATATTTGAGTCTCACCAGTCTTCCTCACTCTGTTTTATGACTTTAAACCATTGCTATTATATTTAGCACTATATAGGGTGACAGGACAAGGTAACATAGGTCTCCTACAGCTTTTTTGAAAGCCAAAAGGGGAGGTTTTTGTAGTAAATACACACTGGTGAAACTTACTGCTGTAAATTGCAAAAGGGCTAAATTATTTGGGAGAAGATTAACCCTGTCGATAATTCATTCCGCCACTATGGGCAGCAGTAAAAGCTTCTGTGGAACTAGTTAATAGCATGGACAGTCATTGTGCTGTTGAGAGTAACAAAATAGAAACATGCAGTGCTATATTCTTCCACTGTTCCACGAAGTGGGAAATCAAACTATACAGGTAAAGGGTATGGTAACCACTTGAAGAAGGCTAAGAATGCAGCAGTACTTCTGTCTTTTGCCGGTCTGCATCGTGTTTGGTGTCTAAAAGTTCAGGAGCCCAGTCAAATTTAGATATTCTCCTTCATGGCACTTATCATAATTATAATTAAAAAGTAGATTACCTGATAGGTCGCTTATTGCCTGTCTGTCCTAAGAGAATCTAAGTTCCATGAGAATATGAGAACGTGGTCCATGTGTGCAGTCTTTGTACCAATGCATCCTGGGTGCCTAGGTTTGTGTCTGAGACTTAGGCAACACTCTATACTATTCATTGAATAGGCACAATAATTGAATACACGAGTCATTAATTAGCACAAATATAAAATGGGGACAATAGATGAATAATCTGCCCCCAAAAGTACATTTAAAACATTCAACAAAATGAGTGAGAGTCATCGTAAATCTCTTTTCTCATTTGTGAATTTTTGCAGTTGGTCTCAAGACTTGCTGCAGTCAGTTACAGAATCTGCAGATTACAGATTCTGTAATCACCTCAGGTGCTGAAATGGGGCCTTGAGCCTTCAAACTACCCTGACTTCAAGTCCCACACATTTTGCCCCATATTCTACCTCCTCACAAAAGATAAGTTGGTTGGCTTCTAAATAAATAATAGTCAGTACTTGAGGTGCCAAGCCCGTAATCTGTTTCAATGGTGGTTACTGCCTTTTTCAACAAAGGCGGAGAACAGTGGCCCACATTTAAGGTTGAGACTAAAAATAGGGCCCATCAGAAGAGTCAACTACAAAAGGCACTGCTCTGGCTGAAAAGAATTCTGTTAGATAGATCCACCAGAGTGGTTTGTCCAGTGAGGCACACTGAAATCACTCAACTTTTCTAGAAGAAAAGAAATGGCTTTTGAGGGGAAAGTCTTTTGAAGAGAAAGAGAGTGTCATTAGCCAACCTGTTCAATAAGACTAGCGAAACGCTAGCAGATGGCCATGTTCCCTGGACACAAACATACATTTACAATCTCTCTTCCTTCAGTCACCTGAAAACTTCCAGAAGAGAAGGGTTTGGGGGCTGTACTGCGTTTAGTTGTATCTACCTTTTATCTCTAGGAACCTGAATTTATTTATGGTTGGGGTCAGGCTAATAACTTAGTCTATTTTAGTATGTGGACTATAACTGCTGATATTTGCCCAAGACAAATACAGTAATATATCATTGATTTTTGGAAAGCTTGCATGGATCTATATGCCACATAGGTAAAGTTTGCATGAAGATTTTGACATTATTTTTTTTAAGTGGCACCTTCTCCTAAAAGAAGATTTCAGCACTGAGGAAAACTTTTGTTTCTTCTACAGTATAATATGGCCACTCGGACGGTTTCCTCTAAGGTCCTTTCAAGATTAAGAGTTTATAATTTTGGTATTAAATAAAGCATGTCAATACTAGGAAACTCAAAAATCCTTTCAGCTGCACCAGCCCTATCTTTGACTTCTTTGGGTTACACTTGGGTATTCTAATCTTCCATGCAGAAGTCTTGGCGAAATTGTCTTATTCTTCGTAAGCTGGTATAGTAAGCTTGAGCACACTGGAATCCTGAATATTCTGGGACCGATTAATCCTTTCTACATCAGCTGTGCCCCTTCTATCCCCTCCTCTTCTTATTGGGAAATTAATCAGGCAAAGCAGCAAAGTAAACACAAAGAAAGAAAATGTCATTCCACTTCATGTTCTATTTCTTGCTCCTTATGAGAACACTGATGTCTTATACATAGAGTGATTTAGCATTTCGATTCTTCCCTTCCGGAAAGGCGACAAATAAATGCTCAGGGAGGCTGGGCAATCACCATTTCTTTTTCTAGCAGAAAAAATGAGCGACTAACAAATAAGCAGTTACAGTAGAACCTTGATTTTGTGTATTTTCCCTTGTTTTGTGCTTGTATGTGTGGAAGTGTGTGTTTGAAAACCACTACTAGCATCCTTTGTTCGGAGCGATGTTGATAAAAATGCATTCTCATATGGTTGATACAAAATTCACACCCAATATAAATAGAGAGGAGGGAAGGAAGTACCAAATAAGGAGGGGTGGAAGAGGTATTTTATCATTTATCAAGGTAGAAGATATTGCACCTCATCTTTAAATATAAAAAGTTATGGCTCTCACTTTTTTCACTTCCATCCATTTCAGTGTTATTTATTGTTCGCCCTATGGCATATCCATTGCCATATTTTCTCATTGAGAATAAAATTTCTTTTTGTTTTGGCTTTCTTTTATCTTTTCAAGCTTTTTATTGAAGTACATTATATATACAAAAATCCATAAATCATAATGTACATCCTCATATTTTTGCAGACCGAACCACACCTGCATGAAGGCACCCAGATAAAGCAAGAGAATATTACCAGAATTCCAGAAGCCTCAAAGGGACTGGAAGTGTTACTTCCAGTCACTACCCTCCCCACAAGGGTACCTACTATCCTAATTTCTAACCACATAGTATAGTTTCGTCTGTTTTTGACCTTTGTATAAATGGAATAATACACTATATACTCTTTTTGTGTCTGGCTTCTTCCGCTCAACAGTTTGTGAGAATCATCCATATTTTTGTGCATAGTTGTAAATGATTCCTTCTCATTGCTACATAATATTCTATCATTTGAACATACCACAGTTGGGTTTTCTACTTTACTGTTGGAAGACATTTGGGTAGTTTATTCTTTGGACATATTACAGATAGCATTATAATATGCTCACATATGTCTTCTAATAAATATGTGTATATGCATTTCTTTTCTCCATATACCTATGAATGGAATTGCTGGGTCATAGAGTATGCAAATGTTCCTCTTGAGGATATATTGCCAGACAGTTTTTGAAGCAGTTGTAATAATTTACACTCCCGCCAGCATTTTTTGTTGTTGTTGTTAGCTGTCTCTTGCTGCTGATCAGTAATCAAAAGTATGAACGAAGTTCGCAAATGATTGTTCTGAGTGGGGTGTTTGGGGGTGGGAGAGAGGAGAGGAAGGAGTAAGGAGAGAGGGCTTTTGCTATATTCACTGCCAAGATTTAGTCTTAAGAACTGGAGGCACGAGGTGCCTGAAGTCCATTTATATGAGAGAATTTGGAGACTCCTGGGAGAAAATTTTTGCCAAAGAGAAGAGTCAGATCTCTGACAAGCTTTGTCGGTCAGTGGAGGGATTTTGAGGACAGCATGGCATTTTTTAAAATGAAATTTATATCCTGATCCAGCCATACCATGTATCCGAGGGAATGTGGGAAGTGAATCAGTTTTATCCCTGAATTTTTTATGTCACTGGGGTGTATCCAGACAACTTGGGTAGCTATGCAGAAAGGTTAAGATTCCAAATAGAGACTAAGATGTCTTCTTCCCCTTGGCATGGAGCACCTTGGGTCTTTGGTGCACGTCAGTCTCAGGAGCTTCTTGGTATTCATGACACCAGGTGTCACTCATCACTTGGCCTGTCAGGTCATGGCAGGACATGTTAGTCCCTGACAGAAATAGCCACCTCTGGGTACCAGGATGGCTACGAGGGATCCTCTCCGTCCAGCAGGTAGTGGAAAGGGAGCCAGAGCCCAAGGGAAAGAAAATATCAGACATCTCACTATGGAATAGTTTAGTTTCTAAATTAGTTTTGATATTGGTTTGCTGGGTACATTTAAAAGTAGAAATTCCAGCCTTTCACCTCAGGTTTTTTTTCTTTTTTACTGATTAGTTCATCTATTCATTCATTCATTCATTCATTCATTCCACAAAGTGTCCTTTTAATACTCACAATGCACCATACGTGGTGCCAGGCGCTGAGGATAAAATAGTAATCCAACAGATTTGATTCCTGTATCCATTGCACTTACAGTTTATCAGGAGTCAGTGTAGTAATATTGGCTGAAAACCATATTTGGCTAGATAATATTCTACTATCTAGAATGATCTGCCTATCCTGAGCACCCAAACTGAAAATAAAGTTCTAGATTGGAAGTTTGTTCGGTAAATGTGGAATTGGAGCCAAAAAATGAATGTGTTAAAGGGAAACAGAAACAGCTGTGAGTTAGCTCCCCTTGTAATAAAGAAAATGATTCGTAAGGATGTGGTCCAGTCAGTGGTCTGAAACGAGGACGTGTCATTTCACTTCTCCTGATTATATCCTTGTCTGTAAAATGGCACCAGTACCTTCTCTGTAGTTGACCTTATGTGGTTACTTTGGGCATCAGCAGATGTAGTTAACTCACTTACCAGTACAGTTTGGTTCAATGTAGGATATCATTGCCATCATTGTCATCACTGTCAGATGACAAATATTACTCAAGAAAATGATAAATGTGACCTACTCTATATGCACAAAGTGTTCACCAGTATGGAAAGCAGAGGCTTAGGTTTCTTTTTCTCCACATCCTCGCCAACACTTGTTATTTCTTGTGTTTCTGATTTTAGCCATTCTGACATGTGTAAAGTGGTATCTCATTGTGGTTTTAATTTGCATTTCCCTGATGACTACTCTGTTATAATAAAGCGAGTAGCTTAAAGATAGTAGCAAACCTCATGGCTGTGGTTAAATACAGATAATGAGTAAGTAACTCACTTGAAAGAATTCCGAAGATGTGTTAAATATATAGTCATTTGGTAACCTGTATGTTAAAGATAGAATAAATGCAATGTATGATGGAAAAAATGAAGAGTCTACTGAGAGATAGAAAGGGATGGAAAGACCAAGTCATAATCATTACAAAGAGCTGACAGCTATGTCATTTTCCTAAGCCAACCATCCATTAGTGAGTACAGTGCCATTCTGGCCCTGCCAGAAAAGGCAGATAATCCAGAAAATGCAGATGAAACCCATGACTATTCAGCAGACTTACTGGTGAGCTATGGCTGTAGCCAGGCACACTTTACCCTGTGTCTCTCTGACAGAAGAAGTGTCTGCTATTAGCCTGGGGGCCCCCTACTGTCTGTGGTCTACCTTGCTGAACTTCAGTTCTGATCTCATAACCATACTATCAATGGGGAAGACTGTTGCAGTAGAGAGAGAGAGACAGAGAGATCGAGAGACAGAGAGAGACAGAGACAGGACCATTGCCTAACCCAAGATTCAAGTAGTGTGGTCCTTCTTCCACTGTACCCTGTTCTAAGGATGTGAACCTACCCCACCTCTTTCCCCTTGTTTCTCATTGTGTGCTTTCAATTGTTTTAATAAACTGTGTGATTTGCACATCTTAATTTGGTCCATGAGCCCTTCTGTTCTGTGGCCTCTGGGAGAGCCTACATGGAGGTCACTGTTGAATCAAGGTCATATCCCACAAGACAATATCCAAATGACCTCCTTTCCAATTATATGGACATAAAATGAGCAATTCCGTCAAACTGCCATCAGGTGAACAAAGCCCCTGACCTGAAATCTATGACAATAACAGGATATAAACACCTTGAACTCAAGTCTCAGAAGGCTTCTTGCATTGGATAAATAGGAATTTCATGAATTCAACCAGAATTACTCTCAAAAATGCTCACTTATTTTCAGATCATAAAATCACCAATGGCATGCTCAGATGTTTCAGTAAACAGAAGGATAACATTTTTCTGTTTACAGCACATTAACTTCTGCAAAGGATTTTAGGCTATCTGCCATCTTTCACCTTTCATCTTTGAGTTCTTTTGAGCTCGCTCAACAATGTGCAAGATTATGGGTTCGCTGTCAGAGAGAATCAAAATGCAGCTGATAGTTTCTTCATTTATCTGATCCCAATTTTTTCTTGTTTATCTTCTCCTGATTTTCTCACTAGGATTTAATAGCTTATAAAATTTTGGATTCTTTTAAAAAGTTGTTTATTCTGAAAACTTTAAAACTTAGAGAAAATAGTATAATGAACCCATATATCCACAATCTAGTTCATGATTTACTTTGCCATATTCCTTCATTGTTTTTTGACTGAAGCATTTTAAAATAAATGACAGATTTCATGATATTTCATTCCAAAAGGCTTGTTTACATCTCCAAAGATGACTTGCTCCTACATAACCATAATATCATTATTGCACTTAACAAAAACTAATTATTATTTTCTAATACCATCTAATACATGGTCTATAGTCACATTTTTTTCCAGTTGTCCCCAAAATGTCTTCTACAGCTGGTGTGTTTAAACAAGGATTACACATTGTATTTATTTGTGGGAATCTCTAAAGTCTTTTAATCTACAACAGCTGTCACACTCTTTTTTTCCATGACACTGACTTGTAAAAACCTACCAGGCCACTTATCCTTAGAATGTTCCATCTTCTGGAAGAATGTTTTCTCATGGTGATTTGATTAATTTGTTCTCCTATCCTCCATATTTCATGAAAACTAGAAATAAAATCTACAGGTCTGATGATTTTCAAGTTAAATATTTTGTTGCAAGAATTCACCATATGTGTGCTATAAACTTTTTATTGTATCACATCAGGAGGCGCATAGGTCCGGTTCTAACCTTTACATTTCCTGTTTTCCCGAAATTAATTGTTGGTTGGTGAAATATTCATTTCATGTGTGTTGGTCCCACACCGAAGAAAATGGCCATCAGTGAAATAGATCATCATTTTGATAGGGATCAAATTGTTTTTGTCATTAACTGAACTAACTACTTAGTGGATGTTAACCATATCATATGAGTGGTACACATTGACTTCTATTTTGGAACAGATAGACCTTTCACATGGTCTTATAAAAGGAAGCATTTCTCAATTCAAATAAAATGTAATTGCTGGGGGAAAAATTAGAGTCGAAGCTTTCATAGAAGGAAATTCCTTCTATAACATGGTGAGCATATTCATTAAAGGACATGGCTTCCTCCCGAACTGCCTGGGTCAGTTTTTATATCTTGACCTTATATAACGTAGGGTTTTTTGTTTTGTTTTGTTTTGTTTTTTCTTGAAGTTTAGAACTCATGAGAAATATCCCTTAAATTGCCTGCCCTTGACTGCTAAAGTTACTTAATAGATTCACTGGGAAGAGTTTCCCATTTATTACTTTTGGCATTTTATTGAAAAACGTCTTTTATCAACAAATGTGTTTGCTATGCCAGCAAGCCAAAACTCAGAAGAAATATTGTTCTTCCCTCTGTTCATATTCCCCAGTTTATTCTGGCCCTCTAAATGAGTTTCTGGTTTCCCTGGATTCCACACAAACTCTGGAGTTGGATTTCAGTTGGAGGTCAAAATTTTAAACACATATAATTTGGGAATGGTGATGCATGGTAAAAAGTTTTAGAGCAATTGCCAGCCCACTGCCACCTCTTCCTCTAGAAACCATACCTCTCCTCCCACACCCCTCTCCCCTTCCACAGTTATTTGATCCCCCTCGAGTGAACCAGTTTGCTAGAACCACGTAAAGCCAAAGCCCGGAAGGAATGAGAAGCTCGAAGCAGAAATTACTGGATTCAGAAAGGAGAGAACTGCAGATTCACCAAGAGCCCATAAGAGCCCCAAGAGACAGAACCAATTCAGTTTTTCAGGGACAAAACGATCTCATTTCTCAGTGACAGAGAAAAGAGTCATTCTCGCACAGATTCTCAGTTCCTTGTAGCAGTTCCCCTGAGATGTGGCAGTTTTTTCCCCCTCCTTAGTATTGCTATATATTTACAAGGATACATCACCTCAGGTTTAACTTGGCCAATGGCAGATTGTTTTCTTTTGCTAGATATCACCTCTTGGTTTTCTAATCTAGAAAATGTCGACAAATGAAAAGGCCACCTTCTTATTCTTTGCAGACCTCCTTTGATTAGCCTGATTTTTTTTTTTTTTTAAGTAGGCTCCACGCCCAGCATGGAGCCCAATATGGGGCTTAAACTCACGACCCTGAGATAAAACCCTGAGCTGAGATCAAGAGTCGGACGCTTAACTGACTAAACCACCCAGGCATCCTGGTAGGACTGAAATTTTTTAGCTTTGCATGAGAAGAGTTGTATCTTCAGAATCTTTTTTTTTTCTCTTAATACCAGAAATTGCTGTACTTCTCCATAGAATTTGGCTTGGCTTTATTTTGTGGTTGACCCTGAGCCGTGAAGCTGATCAAGTTTGACTTTTTCATTTTCATGACTTAGAAAGCTTAAAAATAAATGTGAAACCCATATAGAGAAGTTGAATCACTATGTTGTATACCTGAAACTAATGTAACATTGTGTGTTGACTATATTCAAATTTTAAAAATTGTTTTTAATTGAAACCCACACAGAGCAACAGCTTAGGAGTTTGTAATATGTAATTTTCCATTAAGCTCATCCTGGATTGATTTTCCAAAATTATTTCTGTTCTTTTTTTTTTCTTCCTCTCCTTCTCACCTTGATCTTAGTAATCTTATTTTATAAACCTTTTAAATAAATATAAATCAATGAATTAATATCACATCCAGTGAGCTCAGCACATGGATGTATGCATCAAAGATGTTCCATAAATACATGTTAAGTCTTGTTTCAATTAAAGTCATAAATACTCTTCTGAATGCAGTAAGCAGTGACTACCTAATAGAAGACTTTTGGGGCCTTAAGGAAAAGGTTCTGCTTAAAAGATTTGTGATCATGATATCTATCTATCTATCTATCATCTATCTATCTATCTATCTATCTATCATCTATCATCTTTGTATCTATCATCTATCATATAGATGCCATTTTCAAAATTCTCTAATACTCTCTGTATTAATTTTGATACATAGACACATCTTAACTAACATTATGTATAAATATAATGCTCTCTTTACAATTTTTTTTCCGCTCCCATTTCATGAAACGGTTTTATTCAAAGCCTTTATATGCACCTTCAGCATCACTTACTAACATTACTGGTCCCATCATTAAAGTCTTCTTTGAAAATTTATATTTTGGAAGTTGTCCAACATACTCAAAAGAGAAACTTATAACCTTTCATGTACCTATTGCCTGACTTCAACAATTATCGATATATGGACAACTTTATTTCATCTATATTTCTACCCATTTCCCTTCCCTGAAATAAAAGCCCTATAAAATCCAATTTGAATTGGATGAACTTATAATGTATTTTACCTTAAAAATGTTAGGTCAAGGGGTGCCTGGCTGGCTCAGTTCATAGAGCGTGCGACTCTTGATCTCGGGGTCATGAGTTCAAGCCCT
The DNA here is from genome assembly GCF_964656455.1 of Halichoerus grypus. Lineage (NCBI taxonomy): Eukaryota > Metazoa > Chordata > Mammalia > Carnivora > Phocidae > Halichoerus > Halichoerus grypus. Next base: position 95,174,890 of record NC_135727.1, read on the forward strand.
ACATTGGATGTGGAGCCTACTTAAAAAAAAGTTAGGTCAATCTACATGAGACTGCTGATATTCTATCATTTTAGATTTATAGAAAATGCAGTTTCATAGGTCTCAAAACCACATGGTTCATATGGTTCTTCCTCACTCTGTCCAAAAAGGGCAGGAAGAATGTCCAATCTAATAGTAGTGAGTGTTTCTGCTACTGGAATTGTGGTCTCTAAATATCATTTCTCATTAAAAGGAACAAGGGTTTTGGAAAAAGACATTTTGGAAAAGTGTTTAATTTTAGCTCTGGGGCAAAAAATGCGAGATAAGCTTAGAATTATCTTTCATACCCTAAAGCAAGGGTGTTGACGAAGGCTATCAGGTTAAAGGACTGGAGCCAATTTGATGATTTTGATGATTCTTGCACACACATGAAGTCAAGAGTATTTCCTCTTCACATTTTTAGGATGATGGCAGGTTGGGGGATTTGACTTGACCTGGTTAATCAATAATAGCCTTTGTTGGTAATTTTCTCTTTCTCATTCTCTAGGAGAGCTACCTTTCTCTAGAGGATTGGTGAGTGACATTCCATTGATGAACTTTCTTTCAGCACATTCAACGCTTAACTCCAGAGAAGATCAATGGGTTAGAGAAGGTTGTAATTTACATTTCTTGTCAAAGTAGAAACATATCTATAAGACTATGGATGTGTTTAACTTTGGAGTTACCCATATAAAGAGATAAAGGTCCTTTAGTTTGGGGAAAAACTAAAATAAAACTGGATGGGGATCATTATCACAAATGACTGCCAAATGCCTCAGGACACAGGGAAGCTATTTGTGATTCTAGTAATTACTATAAGGGGAATTTAACAGATCCTTCTAAGATACTATCAAGCCCTTCAAAGGGAACTGAATAATTGTTTGCCTCTGGTAAGTCTGACTTCAATTGAAAATATAGATAAAAATATTAGAAATGTGTGTGGATGCTCCTACCACACTGGATTCCTAGCCTTTGTATATCTGAGAAACAAGTGAAACAAAAATACATAGGGATGAATCCTGAGTTTCTCCTAGGCCACTTCTGGTCGGCAGACAGACACAGAAAAATGATAAGGTTATCTGAAGCCCTTATCCATTCTTGCCAGCTGGGGCTTTCTGCAATGGGCATGGGACAAATTCTCTGGACATGAGAACGAATAAGCAATGGAGGCTTTTGCAATACAAAATGCTTTCTCTTAGGGAAGGCAGAAAGTGCCCTGCTGAGAGGTGTGGAGAGAACTAGACTAAACTGGCAATAAACCTCTTTCTTTGCTAGAACTAAAAACTGGCCATGTTTTCCACCACCACCCCCCCCCCGCCCCAGTGCAAATAAATCTTTGATTACTTTAGACTTTACCCTATATTCTACTCCCCATATAATCAACTCTCTGTTAATGTTACCTTTTAAGTATTTCTACTACATCATTTTCTCCATTGCTGATCCTACTATCCAGAAAAACCTTATCAATTCATCTGGCTTATCCCTATAGCCTCCGAATCCTAGCTTCTTCCATTCTTTCCATTTTCACCCATCTCCACAGTCTTAGCTTTTTCTTCTTGGGAAACAAATCTGATCATGTCATTCTCTTGCTCCAATGCTAAATTAGTATGGGTTCAAACACCAAAATCTGGTTTTAAAATGCCTCCCCACAATTTAAATTCCCAACTTGCCCAGCTTTATTTCCTGCCATGCCCTTTCCCCCAGTCTTTCATCTCCAACCAGGATTCCCCTGGAAATATTTCCTAACTCTGATGACTATTAGTGCCTAAATCTGTATAACAAAAGACAAGAGTACTTCACATTTCATTATAACTGCACACCCTCAGGGTAAAATTAAAAATCCAAACTCTCAAACAGAGTTAAGGTCAAAAGAGTACCCAAAACCTAGTTCTTTCTGGATCCTTCTAGAAGACTAAGATTTATAAAGAACTTTAATAAAATTAAGACATCAGGTTATGAGAGGTAAATGACATAGACATTCAAGATACACCAGAACAATCTTTTTCCCTTTCATACTCTGAACTCGCTTGCCACAAAATAATTGCTCCAGCTGGTCCCTCACCCCAAGTTTTCCTCCCCACACTTAATAACTTTCTGTCAAGAGGAGAGGGGAAAGATGGCGGAGGAGTAGGGGACCCTATTTCAGCTGGTCCCCAGAATTGAGCTGGATATCTACCAGACCACTCTGAGCACCCACAAAACCAGCCTGAGATGTAAGAAGATCTGGATCTCTACAAACAGAATATCGCAGGCGGTTGGTTTTGAGGTACGAAGCGGGGAGCCGTGATTCTGCGGGCAGATATCGGAGGATAAACGGCAGCGGGAGGGTGCCTGGCCGTGGGGATCCTACACCGCCGGTGAGTGACAGCCTCGCGCGCTGCGGACGGGGCACAGACTCGCAGACCGGTAGTGTCGGGAAAGGACTTTAGGGCAGCCCCCGGGGTGGAAAACCAGAGCGGCGGGGTCGCGCGCACGTGAACCGCAGCCCCCCGGACAGAAACCGGAGCGATGGTCGCGCGCACGCGAACTGCAGCCTCCGAGACGGAAACCCTGTGCGCCGGGGTCGCGCCGGGGAACTGCAACCCCCAGGGTGGAACAACTGAGCGGCGAGCAGCGGAATCGCGCGCACGCGAACTGCAGTCCCTGGGATGGAACCCCAAGCAGCGGAGTCGCGTGCGCGAACTGGGAGCGGCTGGCGGTTTTAGAAGCACAAAGGGCAGAGACGTGCTCCGACCTGGAGGCAGGACTGGGAGCGCTGCGGAGGGGCGCACAACCCAGGACGCTGCAGTTTATAGCAGCACGGACAGAAACGGAGACGGTGTGCCCTGGAGAGCTCACTGAAGAACAGACTGAGGTCTCCCTGCTCTGAGGCAGAGGGTTGGAAATGGTCTCTTCTGCTCTGACTCACAGAAGAGACGCGGAAAGCCACCAGGGAAAGGCGCCAGAGAACAAAAGCCCCAAAGACTGATCCCCACTGAGCCCATCCCCCGCCACAGGGGTGCAGGGCAACTCTGCCCAAACAGGGTTGCCTGAGTAACAGCACGGCAGGCCCCTTCCCCAGAAGACAGGCTGGGAAAACAAGAGGCCAGCAACCCTAAGGTCCCAAGAAAACAGGTGCATCTTGCTTGGGTTCTGGTCAATAATTTGGACTCTATACATTCCCTCAAACACCCATCAACAGAATGACTAGGAGGAGGAGCCCCCAAAACAGAAAAGACTCAGAGATTATGACTTATGCTGCAGATTTACAAATGGATGCAGATAGAACCAAGATGTCAGAGATGGAATTCAGGCTATCAATTGTGAAGACAATGGCTAGAATGGAGAAATCAATTAATGGCAACATAGAGTCTCTAAGGGCAGAAATAAAAGGTGATTTGGCAGAACTTAAAAATGCTATCAATGAGATCCAATCCAATCTAGATAATCTAACAGCTAGGCTAACTGAGACAGAAGAGAGAATAAGCGATCTGGAAGACAGTATAATAGATAAAAAGGTAAAAGAGGAGGCCAGGGAAAAACAACTCAGAATCCATGAAAATAGAATCAGAGAAATAAGTGACACCATGAGGCGTTCCAATGTCAGAATAATTGGAATCCCGGAGGGAGTGGAGAGAGAGAGAGGGCTAGAAGATGTATTTGAGCAAATCGTAGCTGAGAACTTCCCTAATCTGGGGAATGAAACAAACATTCGAGTCCTAGAGGCAGAGAGGACCCCTCCTAAGATCAAGGAAAACAGGCCAACACCCCGGCATGTAACAGTAAAACTTGCAAATCTTAGAACCAAGGAAACTATCTTAAGGGCAGTTAGGGGGAAGAGATTCCTTACATACAGAGGGAGGAACATCAGAATAACGTCAGACCTATCCACAGAGACCTGGCAAGCCAGAAAGGCCTGGCAAGACATATTCAGGGTACTAAATGAGAAGAACATGCAGCCAAGAATACTTTATCTGGCAAGGCTTTCATTTAGAATGGATGGAGAGATGCAGAGCTTCCACGACCGGCAGAAGTTGAAAGAATATGTGACCACTAAGCCAGCCCTGCAAGAAATATTAAGGGGGCTTCTATAAAAGGAGAAAGACCCCAAGAGTGATCTACAACAGAAATTTACAGGGACAATCTATAAAAACAACGTCTTCACAGGCAACATGATGACAATTAATTCATATCTTTCAATAATCACTCTGAACGTGAATGGCCTAAACGCTCCCATAAAACGGCACAGGGTTGCAGATTGGATAAAAAGACAGGACCCATCCATATGCTGTCTACAAGAGACTCATTTTGAACCTAAAGAGACATCCAGACTGAAAGTGAAGGGATGGAGATCCATCTTCCATGCCAGCAGACCTCAAAAGAAAGCTGGGGTAGCAATTCTTGTATCAGACTAATTAGACTTTAAACTAAAGTCTGTAATAAGAGACACAGAAGGACACTATATCATTCTTAAAGGGTCTATCCAACAAGAAGATCTAACAATTGTAAATATCTATGCCCCCAACATGGGAGCAGCCATCTACATAAGCCAAATGTTAACCAAAATAAAGAGTCCTATTGATAACGATACGTTAATTGTAGGGGACCTCAATACTCCACTCTCAGCAATGGACAGATCATCTAAGCAGAAAATCAACAAGGAAACAAGAGCTTTGAATGATGCATTGGACCAGATGCACATCATAGATACATACAGAACATTCCACCCTAAAACAACAGAACACTCATTCTTCTTGAGCACACATGGAACTTTCTCCAGAATAGACCATATACTGGATCACCAATCAGGTCTCAACTGATACCAAAAGACGGAGATTATTTCCTGCATATTCTCAGACCACAATGCTCTAAAACTAGAACTCAATCACAAGAAAAAATTTGGCAGAAATTCAAACACTTGGAAGCTAAAGACCACTCTGCTCAAGAATGTTTGGGTCAACCAAGAAATCAAAGAAGAACTTAAACAATTCATGGACATCAATGAGAACGAAAACACATCGGTCCAAAACCTATGGGATACTGGAAAGGCGGTCCTAAGGGGGAAATACATAGCCATCCAAGCCTCACTCAAAAAAATAGAAAAATCCCGAATTCACCAACTAACTCTACACCTTAAAGAACTAGAGAAAAAGCAACAAACAACGCCTAAGCCACGCATTAGAAGAGAAATAATTAAAATTAGAGCAGAAATCAATGAATTAGAAACCAGAAACACAGTAGATCAGATCAATGAAGCTAGAAGTTGGTTCTTTGAAAGAATTAATAAGATTGATAAACCACTGGCCAGACTTATCCAAAAGAAAAGAGAAAGGACCCAAATTAATAAAATTATGAATGAAAGGGGAGAGATCACGACTAACACCAAGGAAATAGAAACAATTATTAGAAATTATTATCAACAACTATATGCCAATAAACTGAGCAATCTGGATGAAATGGAGGCCTTCCTGGAAACCTATAAGCTGCCAAGACTGCAACAGGAAGAAATTGACAACCTGAATAGGCCAATAACCAGTAAGGAGATTGAAGCAGTGATCCAAAACCTCCCAAAAAACAAGAGTCCAGGGCCTGATGGATTCCCTGGGGAATTCTACCAAACATTCAAAGAAGAAATAATACCTATTCTACTGAAGCTGTTTCAAAAAATAGAAACAGAAGGAAAACTTCCAAACTCATTCTATGAGGCCAGCATTACCTTAATCCCCAAACCAGGCAAAGACCCCATCAAAAAGGAGAATTTCAGACCGATATCCCTGATGAATATGGATTCCAAAATCCTCAACAAAATCCTGGCTAATAGAATCCAACAATACATTAAAAGGATCATCCACCACGACCAAGTGGGATTTATCCCCAGGATGCAAGGGTGGTTCAACACTCGCAAATCAATCAATGTGATAGAACACATTAATAAGAGGAGGGAGAAGAACCATATGGTCGTCTCAATTGATGCAGAAAAAGCATTTGACAAAATACAACATCTTTTCCTGATTAAAACTCTCCAGAGTGTAGGGATAGAGGGAACATTCCTCAAGCTCATAAAATCCATCTATGAAAAACCCACAGCAAATATCATCCTCAATGGGGAAAAGCTGAGAGCCTTTCCCTTAAGATCAGGAACACGTGAAGGGTGCCCACTCTCACCACTGTTGTTCAACATAGTACTAGAAGTCCTAGCAACAGCAATCAGACAACAAAAAGAAATAAAAGGTATTCAAATTGGCAAAGAAGAAGTCAAACTCTCTCTTTTCGCAGACGACATGATACTTTATGTGGAAAACCCAAAAGACTCCACCCCCAAATTACTAGAACTCATCCAGCAATTCAGTAATGTGGCAGGATACAAAATCAATGCACAGAAATCAGTTGCTTTCTTATACACTACAACGCAACTGTAGAAAGAGAAATTAAAGAAACGATTCCATTTACAATAGCACCAAAAACCGTAAGATACCTTGGAATAAACCTAACCAAAGAGGTAAAGGATCTGTACTCTAGGAACTACAAAACACTCATGAAAGAAATTGAAGAAGACACAAAAAGATGGAAAAATATTCCAACCTCATGGATCGGAAGAATAAACATTGTTAAAATGTCTATGCTACCCAGAGCAATCTATACCTTCAATGCCATCCCGATCAAAGTTCCAATGACATTTTTCAAAGTGCTGGAACAAACAATCCTAAAATTTGTATGGAATCAGAAAAGACCCCGAATCTCCAAGGAGATGTTGAAAAAGAAAAACAAAGCTGGGGGCATCACGTTGCCCAATTTCAAGCTATATTACAAAGCAGTGATCACCAAGACAGCATGGTACTGGCACAGAAACAGACATACAGACCAATGGAACAGAATAGAGAACCCAGATATGGACCCTCAACTCTATGGTCAAATAATCTTTGACAAAGCAGGAAAAAACATGCAATGGAAAAAAGACAGTCTCTTCAATAAATGGTGCTGGGAAAATTGGACAGCCACATGCAGAAGAATGAAACTCGAACATTCTCTAACACCATTCACAAAGATAAACTCAAAGTGGATGAAAGACCTCAATGTGAGACAGGAATCCATCAAAATCCTAGAGGAGAACATAGGCAGTAACCTCTTTGACATCGGCCACAGCAACTTCTTTCAAGATACATCTCCAAAAACTAGTGAAACAAAAGCAAAAATGAACTTTTGGGCCTTCATCAAGATAAAAAGCTTCTGCACAGCAAAGGAAACAGTCAACAAAACAGAGGCAACCCACAGAATGGGAGAAGATATTTGCAAATGACACTACAGATAAAGGGCTGGTATCCAAAATCTGTAAAGAACTTCTCAAACTCAACACCCAAAAAACAAATAATCAAGTCAAAAAGTGGGCAGAAGAGATGAACAGACACTTCTCTGAAGAAGACATACAAATGGCTAACAGACACATGAAAAAATGTTCATTATCATTAGCCATCAGGGAAATCCAAATCAAAACCACACTGAGATACCACCTTACACCAGTTAGAATGGCCAAAATGGACAGGGAAAGAAACAACAAATGTTGGAGAGGTTGTGGAGAAAGGGGAACCCTCTTACACTGTTGGTGGGAATGCAAGTTGGTACAGCCACTTTGGAAAACAGTGTGGAGGTTCCTCAAAAATTTAAAAATAGAGCTACCCTATGACCCAGCAATTGCACTCCTGGGTACTTACCCCAAAGACACAGATGTAGTGAAAAGAAGGGCCATATGCACCTCAATGTTCATAGCAGCAATGTCTGCAATAGCCAAACTGTGGAAAGAGCCGAGATGCCCTTCAACAGATGAATGGATAAAGAAGATGTGGTCCATATATACAATGGAATATTACTCAGCCATCAGAAAAGATGAATACCCAACTTCTACATCAACATGGGACTGGAGGAGATTATGCTAAGTGAAATAAGTCAAGCAGAGAAAGTCAATTATCATATGGTTTCACTTATTTGTGGAACATAAGGAAAAACATGGAGGACATTAGGAGAAGGAAGGGAAAAATGAAGGGGGGGAAATCGGAGGGAGAGATGAACCATGAGAGACTATGGACCTGAGAAACAAACAGGGTTCTAGAGGGGAGGGGGGAGGGGGGAGGGGGGATTGGTTAGCCCGGTGATGGGTATTAAGGAGGGCACGTACTGCATGGAGCACTGGGTGTTATACGAAAACAATGGATCGTGGATCACTACATCAAAAACTAATGATGTATTGTATGGTGACTAACATAATAAAATTAAAAACTACAAAAAAATAAGTTCATAAATAAAATATTTACAAATGCAAAAAAAAAAGAAATTTTAATGAACATAAAAATATGTCTAAACCTAACTTTACGTATATTATTTTGTATTTAAATATGAACATGCAGAGTTAATCATTAGCTATGACATCTATCTATATATGACAAAATCTTAGCATACTTTCACTTTCTACCCTCCATATAACCCCTCAATACATACACACACACACACACACACACACAAACACACTTCTCATATTCAGTTGAGGTTCTTTGGAGTTTTCAGTCTAGACTAATATTAAATTTTGTGACGTAATGCATCAGCAAATATTTAAATAGGAGTAAAATTTTGCCACTGTGCTTGACAAAATGAAAAATAAATCTCAGGAAAGGAAGATACTGATCTCAAGAAAAACTAGAGATAGAGTAGATCTCTTTAAAGAAGTTTTTGTGAACTGCAAACTTTCTAACTCCTTGAATGTCCAAAACACTCTTTATCTTCACACTTGAAAAAATTATTTGTGCATGCAAATACATATATGTGAGTATATGCCATATATGTGTGCACAAATATGTACATGTATACACATGTACAAGGATGTTTTTAGCAGCATTATTCATAAAAGCCAAAAAGAGAAAACAACCCAAGTGTCCATCAGCTGATGACTACATGAACAATATTTGGTATATCCATTCAGTGGAATATTATTTGGCCATAAATAAAAATGATGTACTGAAACATGTTCCAATATGGATAGACCTTGAAAACATTATGCTAAGTGAAAGAAGCCAGGCACAAAAGGCCACAGATTGTAGTCCACTCATATTAAATGTCTGGAATAGGCAAATCCATTGAGACAAGGTCAATCAGTGGTTTCCAGGGGATAGAGGGAGTGTGGAAGTGGGAGGCATCTCAATGTTTTATTTTGTGGTGCTATAAATGTTTTGGAATTAGGTACTGGTAATAGTTGCACTAAATTGTGACTATGCTAAAAATCACTGAATTGTACATTTTTAAATGGTTAAAATGATGAATTTTATGTTATGTGAATTTTATCTAAAAAAATCTTCAAAAATTGCAAAATTAGCATAATATACCACAATCAGTGAAATGGTACAAATATTCAAGTAAAAATTTAATAATCTCTCCACTCCTTCCATTCTTCTGCTTCTTGAGCCTAGAAACTAATGTACACAGCCTGTTGGGAGTCCATTCACACTTTTTTATCCTGTCCATTCAAATATAAGTACATACATGTGCATGTGTATATGTATAAACACATAGTTTTCATTATATTATTTGTTTTAACATGGATAGAATCATACCATGTGCATTATATTACAGCTCATGGGCATCCTTCAAGTCAATAAATATGGCCTCATCTCATTCTTTTTTGACAGCTGTGTACTATTCCCTAGTGTGCACATTAGTCAGCATTCTTCAGAGAAACAGAACCAGTAGGGTATGTGTGTGTGTGTAAAGAGATTTTATTATAAGGAATTGGCTCACACAATTATGGAGGTTGACATGTTTCAAGGTCTGCATTTGGCAAGTTGGAGACCCAGGAAAGCCAATAGTGTAGTTCTGCTCTACGTCCTAAGGCCTGAGCTCCCAGAGAGCTGATGGTATAAGTTCCAGTCTGAGTGGTAGCAGGTTTGAGACACAGAAAGAGCCAATGTTTCAGTATGGCCCAAAGGCAAGAAAGAGTCTATGTCCCAGCTCAAAGGCAGTCAGGCAGGAGGAGTTCCCTCTCACTCAGCCTTTTATTTCTATTCAGGCCTTCAACAATCAGATAAGGTCCATCCACATTAGGAAGGGCAATCTGCTTTAGTCAAAGTTTATTGACTAATGTTAATCTCATTCAGGAACATCCTCACAGATATACCCAGAATATTTGAGCAAATATCTGGGGACCCCATGGCCCAGTCAAGCTGACATAAAATTAGCCATAATAGCATGGATATACTACTACAATTCATTCAACTGTTCAATATTGTGGACTTTCCAGTTCTTCCTAGATTTTTCACTACCACAAGTTTAGTGCAGGAAAACACACACACACACGTGTGTGTGTGCAAAGCAAAAGTTTGCTTTTCTGTAGAATAAATTCTAAAACTTCAGGATTGCTAAGTCAGGGATACGTACATTAAAAAAAACTTAAATAGATATTGACAGATTAGTTTCCAAAATTGTTGTAGCAATTCCCACATCCACAAGACATTATTTTATGCTTAAAGATCTAAGTCATTGTTTTGACATTCTGATGAGTGAAATTAGATTTAATTTGGGGTTTAATTTGCCTTTTCTAGGTTGCATTTACAGGGTATTTTGCCATACTTTCTCTTTTTGTTTTATAATGTCTTTAAATTCCTGGGTTTTTTTCCATTATGATTTCTAAATTCCTGACTTCCTTAGGATAATAATTCTCTCCTACTATAAAATTATGCAAATATTCTTCCAGTTTTAATATTTTTATTCTTTAAATTTAAATTCTGAATTCATCTGTAATTAATTTTTATACATGGTGTGAGGTGAGGATCTAGCCTTTTCACTCCAGATGGAAAGTCAGTTGTGCAAGCACCTTTACTCAAATAAATTCTCCATATTCTACTAAGTTGGAATAAAACCTTCATCAAATATAAAACCTTAACCTTCATTTGGATCTATCTCTGAACTTTTAATTCTATTTCACTGATCTGTTTGTTTATTCCTGTCTCATTTCAACATGATTTTGAATATAGTAGCTTTATAGATATCTGGTAAGGGGAGTTCCTTAGCCACTACTTTTTTTTTAAGATTTTATTTTTAAGCAATCTCTACACCCAATGTGGGGCTCCAGCTCACAACCCAAGATCAAGAGTCACATGCTGTACTGACTGAGCCAGCCAGTCACCCCCCTCCCCCCCAGCCACTATTTTTACTTTTCATAATTTCCTTGAGCAATCTTCAGCTATTATTCTTCCAGGTAACTTGTAAAATAGTTTTTTTATCCTAGTCACATAAAAGCAATGTTAATTAGAATTTCAATAATACTCATCATTAAGAGTTTATTTACAATTTTATATCGTATGAATACATTGTGTTTTCCCTTTCTGTGTTGTTTTACATTCTTCAATATGATTTTATAGATTTCTTCATGTGGTTTCTATACCTTTCTAATTAAATGTATTACTAGACAATTTCCATATTAAAATGGTTACTGCCTACATAGGTAAAAGGTATTGATTATAGTGTATATATGTATCTTGTTTAGGCTTTCACCAATTATTTTAAATTCATTTTAGCAGTTTTAAAGTCTCTTGAGATTTCTGGATAGAGGAACTAACCAACTACATCTCTCTATAGTTGTTGTAGAAATAGTTTCTCTTCCTTAGTCATAGATTTTTTTCATGTTTAATATTTTACCATGGGACTATACTAATTTTTAAGTCAAAAATAAAAGTTATTTCACGAAAAAAGCTGATTTTAAGGTTGATTTGTGCTAAAAATAAAAATCGTTTGCTTTTTCAGAAAAAAATAAATGCAAGGATTAATACAAGAGTTGAACTTCCAAATAAATAGGATCTCTGGCACCAGTAGGAACCATCACTATTGATTTGACTTACTGATTATGCTTATATTATTTAGAGTCAGTTTTCCAGATTTTAGTAATGGTGTCTTTGGTCAAATAAAAATGAAATAGATAAAAGGAAACGAACAAAGGGAAACAGATAATACAGACAAACTATTTAATGAATTCTAGGTCGTATGAAATATATGTAATTGTCACACCTACAGGAGAATACTCTAAGTTTATATTGCCATTCATTGCCTGATTCCTCATGATTAAAAGCATGCATTTGTGTGATAGTAGACATAGGGTTAGAAGTCCAATTAGTTACTATGAAATAGAGTAAAATCAGCAGGTTTACTTGAGGAGTGAAAAGAAGATTCAGACTTATTCCATCTCTGTGTAAATGACTGACCATTTCCCATCCTCTCATTATCTAAAATCTTTGGTCATGATCATGATCATCATCATTATCATCATGTTTCTAGTGGTTAAGAGAAATCATCACACTGTAATTAAAGAAGGAAAGAAATATTCAGTTTACATTTGAGAATATTCTGAAGAAAAGCCTTCATAGCTTTGAATTTAATGGATTTACTTTAAATATGTATTCTAAATAATTCTGGGTATACTAGACATACAAAACCAAAAAATGCTAACAATTAAAAGAATAACTCCATCTCACATATAAACAAATGTTGGCCATTTTTTATTATTGAAGTATAATTGGCATACAATGTTATATTAGTTTCAGGTGTGCAATATAGTGATTCAACAATCCTATATATTACTCAGTGCTCACCACAGTAAGAGTAGTCACCATCTGTCACCAGTGTAACTTTATTACAATATTATTAACTATATTCCCTATGCTGTACTTTTCATCTCCATGACTTAACTTATTTTATAACTGAAATTTGTATCTCTTAATTCCCTTCATCTATTTTGCCCAGCCCCCCCCACCTACCCTCTGGCAACCACCACTTTGTTCTCTGTATTTGAGGGTCTCTTTGTTTTACTGTTTGCTTATTCATGTGTTTTGTTTTTTAAATACCAGTCACACAGAGAGAGGCAGTGGCCACTATTTTTATGACTTGAAAGACGTCTGAGACAATAATTCCTAACATACAGAATGATATCTCCTTCCCCATCTCCCTACTCTATTCCCTGAAAATAGACAGTCACAACTTTAAAAATGTCTCCTACAACAATGAGTTTGTAGTTTGACTATTACATGTCTTAAGTGGTAGATTCATAGCAGTTTTATTTTGTTCAGCATTATGACTGATCGTGACAAGCTCCTCAAGAAAACATCCACACACTAAAGCCAAAAATATTAGTTTATCATTCCTCTCTACCCACAAGGCGAAGAATATCATGACCATTGGCAGCAATGGACGACAGATATACCACAGGCTGACCAGGGCACAGCACCTGCTTGGGTCTTGGTTCTGCTTACACTTGGGCATTGCCAGATATATGAATCATTATGAATTCTACCAGGGTAGTTCCTAAGTATCATCAGGACAACAGTCTATACCTTAGGCAACCAAAGTATTCAATGATGGGACAACTATTTTTAGGGGATCGACATATTTCTCAGCTGTTACACAGTTGTTTCCAGCTGCACATTCTATTCTCATTGCTGCCATCAGCTACATGACACTTCTTTGAGTTGAAATTCTAATATTCTTCATTCCCCAAGCATACTACACGAGCTCAGTATCCTGTTCCTAGTGATTCCAAACATCCTTGAGACCCTTCACAAGAGCTGCAATTAATTTTAAGAACTTTTTCACATTTTAAAATCTCCTATGGGGTGCCTGGGTGGCTTAGTCAGTTAAGCATCTTTTTGATGCTCTTTTTGGCTCAGGTCATGATCCCAGGGTCCTGGGATCGAGCCCCATGCTGGGCTCCCTGCTCAGCGGGGAGTCTGCTTCTCCCTCTCCTTCTGCTCCTCCACTGCCACTCATGCTCTCTCGCTCACTCACTCACTCTCTCTCAAATAAATAAATAAAATCATTTTTAAAATATCTCTTATGACTATTTAAATGCTGGTAATTGCCTAGAAAGTTAAGTGTAACTTCAAAGGAAAATCGATAAGCAATAATCTCACATACAGGAAACTGAGAAATCAAGTACAGATGTCCAAAGAGAGATCATACAGGATTTCACAGGGTGGCACCATCTGGGCAGAATCCCACAGTCTGGAGTCTGTTCTTCATATCTGCAGATCTGGCAAATTAATTTGTCAGTCTACTCTGCTGATCAGGGTCTCAGGGACAGACTAGAACTAACCAGACTTATAAGAGGCTGGTGTATAAATTGAATTCAAATAAATTCATTGCTAAAGAATAACCCATAAACTAGAGTGACCACATAATTTATTGTCTAAACTATGACACTTTTAAGATTGAAAAAAAGGGAACTATTAATAATTAGGCTGGGACAAGAGGTATAAACTGTAACTGTCTGGGACAAAACAGGACATATGGTCACTTTATCCATAACTCACTCATCTCTGTGGTCCAGTGCATTTCCTACTTTGTATCAAGGTCTCTGGGAAACTAAAATAATAATTTAAAAGTTGTGAGATCAGCATGAAGTTAGAGCCGAAGGAGATGGATAGTTCTGCCATGGATAAATCTATTGTAGTGGGGCAGGCAATCATAGTGCATCAGAATCTATTTGTTGACTGTAATATAAACATGTCCCTCAGGTCCAGTGTGTCTCCCCCTTTGGACATCATTTTTTATGACTCCCGGCTAGGTCCACTTTCCCCCATCTATTCAGATGGGATACAATGTGGTTGGTTAGAATTCAACTTTCTGAGTTATAAAAAACATTCCAGTCTTGCTTCCCTGAAGAGACACCCCTATTGCCTGGACTTGAGTATTTTCCAAATCTTAGCCACATCCACATCAACCATATCTTAATTAACAGCAACAGGTGTTTAATTTCATTAATTAAGTATTAGGAATAAAATTACCTTCTGAAAATGAAAGCAGGGAGAAGCAAATCCATAACAATATTTCTCTGCACTGATTTAGACAAGATTATATTAAAGCCATATGTAATTTATAGCTAAAATAAAACATTAAATGAGATCAAAGGGTTTGTCACGGCTATTCAAGATAGAGTAATTACCACCAAATTTAATGCAGGCTTGGTTGGTGATAAGTAAAGAAGATGTATGACAAATGGTTAAACAAGTGAACCTATAATTGGAGGAAGCAAAGCTTTGGCTTTTGTAAGATGTAGATGAGAATAACAAGTTTAATCAGAACTTAGCTTAGATACCGATAGCGAGCAACCTGTAAGCATGTGTTATAAACGCATCAACAAATTAGTAAAAGCCAAATCAAATGCTATTTAGAAAATAGCACTTGGAAGACATTGTGGGAGAGCATCATAAGAAAAGAGGAGTAAATTTTGTCCAAGAAACACTGCGAATATTAAGAATGCAATGGAATGTGCTGGTTAGTAGAAAATTTTGCAAATGAATTCAGAGGAAAGAAAAATGGAAATTGTTTTCTTGGTCAGAGACACTGAAGCTTACAGAGAAAGTAGAATGACTGATCTCAGTAATCAAGGAGTTTGGACATACACTGATTGTGCTTTATCCCAGTAAATCATCTTTTGAAGCCAGTTTTGGAAGGCAATGCTTCTATTCCACTGGATCCTGAGTCTAAAATGAATACCAGTGAGTGTTTGTAACATTAAAGACTGCAAGGGGAATTAAATAGGACTGAAAGGGCAACAGTAAAAATTCCAGGGCCAGGGAGGAGTAAACTTAAATCATTGAATGACAAAATCTTACACATACAATGAGAAATAAGAAATTGTATTGACAAAGAAGAAGGTTTTGGAAGAATCTAAACATCCATATTCCTACTCTACGACCACTGACACTAAGAGATGGTAAAACAAGAGCCCTCATCCATGCCTGCATTGCTTGATCTTGGTTTGGCCCCCTCCTTTGTCCTATAATCTATCCATTCAGAGGAGATGGCTCAGTGCCTTTCCTTCCTTTTATTCTGGAGAAAACTCATAGCGTGGCCTTCATACAGGAAAATAAGTATTTTTTCAACCTCATGGAAGAAAATACAATGATCCAAGCCTGTTGTAATCAAAATAGGATTGAGTTATGATGTAGTAATAAGCAGTCCCCAAGTTTCAGTAGATTAACACATGAAGTTTATTTCTTGAACACATAGGGCCTATTGTAGGTCAGGTGACCCACCAGTGCAACTGTCTTTTGTGATATGACCCAACAATGCAGGCTGCTTCAATCTTGCAGTTCCTCAATTTTAATGTACCACTCCAGGCTCATCACTGAAAGGGAAGGTTGAAGAGAGGTATTTCACTGTCAGTCCAGAAGAGACAACTTATTATTTCATTTTTTTCAAGTTTTTATTTAAATTACAGTTAGTTAATATAGAGTATAATATTAGTTTCAGGTGTACAAGACAGTGATTCAGCACTTCCCTACAACACCTGGTGCTCATCACAAGTGCCCTCCTTAATCCCCATCACCTATGTCACCCATCCCCACACCCATTTCCCCACTGGTAACCATCAGATTGTTCTCTATAGTTAAGAGTCTGTTTCTTTGTTTTCCTCTTTTCCCCCCTTATGTTCATTTGTTTTGTTTCTTAAATTCCACAAATGAGTGAAATCATATGGTATTTGTCTTTCTTTGACAGACTTATTTTGCTTAGCATAATACTCTCTACCTCCATCCACATCATTGCAAATGGCAAGATTTCACTCTTTTTTATGGCTGAATAATATTCCACTGTATGTATATACACCACTTCTTCTTTATCTTTTCATCAGTGGATGGACACTTGGGCTCTTTCCATAATTTGGCTATTGTAGATAATGCTATTATAAACATCCCTTCGAATTAGTATTTTTGTATCCTTCGAGTAAATACATAGTAGTGCAATTGCTTGATCATAGGGTAGTTCTATTTTTAACTTTGTGAGGAACTTTCATAGTGTTCTCCAGAGTGGCTCCACCAGTTCTCATTCCCACCAATAGTACAAGAGGGTTCCCCTTTCTCCACATCCTCACCAACACTTGTAGATTCCTGTGTTGTTAAGTTTAGCCATTCTGACTGGTGTGCGGTGATATCTCATTGTAGTTTTGATTTATATTTCCCTGATGATGAGTGATGTTGAGCATCTTTTCATGTGTCTGTTGGCCATCCATATGTTTTCTTTGGAAAAAAGTCTATTCATGTCTTCTGCCCATTTTTTAACTGGATTATTTGGGGGTTTTTGTTTTTGTTTTTGTTTTTTTAAGATTTATTTATTTATTCCAGAGAGAGAGAGAGAGCACGAGTGGGAGGGGCAGAGGGAGAGGGAGAGAGAATCCCAAGCAGACCCTGCACTGAACATGGAGCCCGACGCGGGGCTCGATCTCACCACCCTGAGATCATGACCTGAGCCAAAATCAAGAGTCATATGCCTAACTAACTGCACCACCCAGGTGCCCCTGGATTATTTGTTTTTTGAGTGTAGAGTTTTACTTTTTTTAACTTTTTTTAGGGGGTGATAGGGGCAGAGGGAGAGGGAGAGAGAGAATCTTAAGCAGGCTCCATGCCCTGCACAGAACCCAACACAGGGCTCGATCTCACAACCCTGAGATAATAACCTGAACCCAAATCAAGAGTCAGATGTTTAACCGACGGAGTCACCCAGATGCCCCTTGAGCATTGAGCTTTATAAGACAACTTATTACTTCTGCTCCTGGCCCATTAGCTAGCTGTAGATGCATGGCCTCACTAACTTCAAGGAGCTCAGTAGGGTATTGGTGAACATCGGAAGTATCAACGAGGAGTTTTCCATGTGTGATCTTTGATATACTAAGGAAATTTATGAAAATGTCTCCCTCTCTCCAAAGTGATTTTCAAGCCTATTGTTTTCCTAGGAATGCAAATAAAATTTAATTTGACCTGCCCACCCCCAAAATTAATTTGACCCTTCCTGCTGAGAAATGACAAGAGTGTTCCTGGTGGGATACTAACCTTCCCCTGAGACACTGAAACTCCAGTGCTCCAATAGGCAGGGAATTCCAAGAGCCTAGTTGTAGAATGTACAAACACATGGAAATGTTTCAAAAATATTTCATTTCGTGATATTAAAATGTAATATTAGGCCTTTGTAATACTTGGGAAATAATGTTCATTTTATGAGCAGAAAAAAGGGCAAAATCATCTAAGTATAGTAAAAAAAAATCGTATCATTATTAAAAGGAATTAATCTAACTTGCTCATTGCAAAGAAAGAGAAACCCTTATATACAGATAATATATAAGCAAACAAAAATCCTCTTCCATCTCCTGTTGCAAAAACCCATTCAGTGAGTAACTATGAATTAGAAATCAAAACAAACAGCTGGTATCTAGTCTTCTGAGTATGGGGCTTTGGGGTTGACTGTATCTAAATATGTGATACTCTTTGAGGAAGTCAACACAGTTATCTCCTTCTGTTAAAGGCATTATTTAGAAACAATCAGGCAGTAAACTTTTACAAAATATGCTGGAAGTCTCGATACAAGGAGTGTCATTTAACCTATTTGATGAAGGTTCAGGGAAGCACTTTGAGTGCTGTTAATTTGAAAAACAGTTTGTATACAATGAGCCTCAGTAAGAAGCAGTGTTCACAGATTTACCTATAAAACCATACACCTCTCCCTCTCAAATATTTATCCTGCCAAATTTAATTGGGCCAAAGCAGATAAAACTGTTCAAGCATGGAAACCAGTAATTGTTTGTAATTCATAAAGAGGATTATGCACATGCAATACTTCTAGACAAACTACCTGTCTGTAAAGGAACACAGTTACGACAGAGTGTCCTACAAATTTGTACTTTTCACGATATGTCCTGCCAAAGGGAGCACCAAATATGCACTTTTTAATAGTCTACTTCCTTCTAGCAATACAGCAAGCATCAGTGCCCCGGGGGAAGCGGTGATGACAACTCTTGCTTCTGTTCATCAGTACAGTACAGAATTTCAGGGGTCACGTCTCAGCTGTAAGCTCACACAGCAAGTGTCAGATTTAGTTTCTAAAGCTTCATCTGCATGCCTGGCAACTAAATCAGCAAGAGTCATCTATGCCCTGGTAAAGTTGGAACAAGACATATTTCTAGGTCTTCCATGCTGACAAGTTTCCCAAAGGTATTCACTGGAACAATTGTTGAAATTGTCCTTCCACTGTATGTAGACACAAGCCTAAGATCCAAGCAATAAGACAAGTGGTGTATCTATGAGATTAATCCATTCATGAATTTCCTCTAGTAAATTTGAGCGGGGCATCTGCCAAGTACCACATACTGTTCCTGGGCACATAATGGGATCAAGAGTAAAGACCCCACCAGTGCAGGCCACAAAACAACAATGTATGCTTTTGACAGTAAACAAATGAGAGTAAATAAGTGATTGTCCAATACTAGTTGTTTAGCTAGAAGACTTCTCTGGAACGGTAAGAATAGAAATGCTGTAAATAAAAATAAACAAAGTCAGTTTTGCCATTCCGGGAAATGGACAGTGGGGATATTTGCATATGGCTGCCGTGAAGCCATCTTGGGAGCATTTATTGGTACAGAGAAACTAATGATATCACTGCAACACCATGCCAAGAAATTTCTTCACAAATGTACAATGAAGCTTTCAGTAAATAAGCCATGAAAAGACCATATTTAAGGATAATAGAAAATGCCACAAACTTGAAATGCTTTGGAAGACTGGATTTAGGAGGAGGCTTTAGGAGAATTTACAAGAGCAGTAAACACTGATGCATTCACTACACATCTGCAGGGACTTCATTCCTCCGGACAGAAAAATATGCTTCCCACAAATTGTGACTCTATTATTTCACCATTAACTCTAGAATTTACATAAGTACAGGATCATTGCCCAGATCCAGCACACAGTTGGCACCATTCCAAACCTTGCAAGTAATTCTCAGGCCACTGAGGGGACCTTAACTCTGAAAGCCTGGAAATTATGCTTAATTAGTTTCCTTTTGTCATCAGTGGACAATAGATGATAAAAGGTAACATTTATACCTGTCAGGGACAACCCACCCAGGAGCAGGCTTCCTTGGAGTCAGCACTCAGAGAGGCAATCCTTCCGAGAGAGGAGTGATAAACTATTATTTGGTTGGAAGAAGGATATGCATTCATCTCGTGGTCAGCCTGCATGCTTTCCAGATTCATGTATTAATTTGCTTCCCAAATACATGGCTTCATTTCCCCTCATCATCCTCCTGGAGTGACCTTCCCTGAACTCTTGAGTGTGGATTGAGTTTTTCATCTCTTCTTTTCTGCCACATCCATCCTTTGGCGAATGCTTATTTTCTGACAGGGGGATTTAAGTTGTCCGCTCAGAGATGTTGTACAGAAATGGGTCTTGTGTCTGTACTGCAGTATATTCTTTTGAGTTTGGCTATAAACAGATATGCCCTAAAAATCAAGACAAAAGGGCAGAAGTCATAAGCCAGCTATCCAGCTGTCCCAGGACTCCTGAAAAAGAATCATCCCAAACATGACTACGATATGGAATCTATGAAATGACTGTGTTTTCCAGTCTAATTCTTGTTCATTTGGGGGGGATTTTAACCCCCGAAATCCAATGAATCTTGTTTACCAAATTAAAGATGTATCTTACGAGCCATTCAAACCTTTTCTTCCTTTTTGTCCTTTCCAGATTTGAGGCACCTGGAAGGCATGCTGGATTAGGAGGACCTTCATGAATCTGATGACCATTGGAGCCTTAACAAATCACCATGCCTTTGATGATAAAGTAGGAGAAGGAAGTCTTTAATTGGCTTCCGGTTGCTATCCTGAAGATCTCTTATTTACAGGTAGTTCTAGTGTGCATAGGAAGTGAGATGTGACTGGTCTGTAGTTAATGAAAGGTTTTAATTCCAAAATTACAGAATTCAATTAATGTCATGGGGTAAAAATGAGAAAAGGGAAGAAAGCCTTCCCTTTTATCATTCTAAGACATGTCAAAAGATGGGCATGTCTTCCTCTCTGTTTATCTCATCCAGAATAATTTCTACAAACCCTTTCCCTCTCTGTTCTCCCTGACCACCTCTAAAATGTGCTCAGCATACCTAGGAAAAGACATCTATTTTCCAAGTTGTTTTAATGCATAAAACTACATGTTTGATGTTCCCTTCATTTTTATAAGATTTTGGTGATATTCATATTAACTTCCTAACACATCTGTATGATTTTTCAATGGCTGAGATGATCCTAGTAAACCCAACACATTCACAATAAGGACAGTAATTTTAGCTGAGATCAAAGGATACATTTTACATGTCTTGATTAATATGTAGTTGACCAAGGCAGTACATATCCTACTTTTTCAAGGGAATCGAAGATTTCAAGCCTCTTGTATGTATTTTTAAGTAATCTAACCTGCTTGAGGTTCATTTTTTCTTGGTAACCATGTTCTCAGCTCAGTCTGGGATTTTGAACATAAATGATGATTTTTGAGAAAATCATAAGGTGAACCTCTTGGGTAAGAACAGAGGAATCTGCCAAGGATTGAATTGCTAATTGCACCCAATAACACAAAAGTCAGGTATGCCTGGGTTTCTAATGGGTACCCAACACTGTCCCAGTTTTTTCTCCAGATACAATACCAAGGATGGAACATCAATTTCCTATTATGAATGTTGTGGTTGCTGCTGTGCGTGCTCTGATCACATCAGGCTTCTAAAGAGGGAAGTGTGAGATGGAGGTTGGAATTTAAATGGTTATATCACCTCCCAACACCAGTCCCTTCATTTTCTGTGGTTGCAGCCCACAACTTGGTACCATCTTTAGGATTTCACTGAGCCTGAGCATCTTCTTCCTCCCTTCCTCCATCCCTGTGTCCCAGATCAACTGATTTTTCTACTGGGGCATTTTTCACTGATACAATGGATATAATTGGGGAGTCTTTGATGGAAGAACTTGAAAGAGTCATTAACTTCATTTTGCTTCATTTGTTTTCCAAGTCAAAGAATCCCAAAGAGAACTACTGTGAAAAATAAGAGCATCTTAATTGACTGCCTTAAAGCTATGCATTTCAGACATCACAGAGGCTGAGCTCTCCCTTGAGGATGGATGGATACGAAAATTCAACTATTATCTAAGGTTGGAGTCTCGCGCCCCCTACCCACCGCCCCAGCCTGTGCTCAGGTCTGCCCTATTCCTCTCACCTCCAATCTTCTGCCTTTGAGCATTGAGTCTTTGCAATTTAGAACCCTCCCTTTTCCTAGGAATTGAAGATTTCAGGCTTCTCTTGTGAGTATTTTAAAACAATCTTATCTGCTTGAGATTTACTTTTTCTTAGATATTTTTAGCTTGAGTAGGAGTCAAAGAAGAGTCCACCTAAATAAGTAGTATTTTACCATTTGCTTAATTAACTCATGGCATCTTTTTCATTGGGTTCAAACACAGGTTACACTATTTACCAGCTGGGTGACCTTCAGCAAGTTACTTAACTTAATTCCTTATTTATATCATAAGGATAATAATAATAGCTACCTCCTAATATTATTGTAAAGTTTAAATGAGTTGATAGGTTTAAAGTATTTAAAATGGTGATGGCCATATGGTAAACTCAATATTTGTTAGTGATTGTTATTATTACTAATAGGGCTATCATTTCTAAAGTTCAAGATAAAAGTCGGTTTTCAGGGTACTAGCTTTTTTGATATTAACAAAAACTATGAACATAGGCTATCTACCTATATGAAAAATAAAATATGCACTAATATTTTAATTTGTGTTCAACATTTTTTATAAAAGAAAGAAGATACAAATGAAGTTTTCTAAAGCAAGATCTTAGGAAATGAAACACGAGGCACTTTTATTTGTAGGAAAGGATGACGATAGATTAGTTAGAAAAAATTACACATAAAAAGGTTTAGTGTAATTACCAAATGCTTAGGATTGTATGAGATAAGAAAGTTGTGTAGGTTATTAATGCAGAATTTAGTGTGTGTGTGCACATGCATCAGGTAAGTGTTAGCTAAACATGGGCAAGACAATAACTATTGCCAGGTACTTTCATACTTGATCTTGCTCCACAATGACACTGTGAGATCCTTGGTTATGGATAAAAAATCTAAGGCCTAAATAGGCTAGGTCTTTAAACACAAATCTTCTGAATCTAGTATTCATTACTTTAGATTGAAGTCTGGTGCTCTTTAGACTCTACAATAATTATACCCATATTGGGCACAGGGGAGAGAAAAGAACAAGATAGACATGGTCCCTGCCTTCTTGAAGCTTCCAATTTAACAAAGAAGACAAACTTCAAAAAAGTAATTAGAAGTGTTAAAAAAAAATTAAGAGAACTTCTAGGTAGCTAAAGGCAGTGGTGGCCATAAAGCTATCAGTCTCCCACTATATCTCCCCCAAACAAGATGGGAAATGTAAACCTACACAAAAACCAAGCCTTCAGCATGACTTGAAGACATAAAATGCCAAAGCTTCAAAGAAAGTGTAGATAAAAAAAAATAGAAATTTCCAGATCCTAGTGCAATCTTCCATGCTGCCACCTCCCATGTGCCAGCCACAAGGCAAAAAGAGAAAAACTGTGGGAAAGATAGAAGGAGAAGGCTAGGGAGGGGGCACAGAACTGATCCAACATCAGCCTCAGAAAGATTAAGTCTACCTTAGTCTGAATATTCTAAGAAAGCATCTGAATAGATCAGAGCACGGATTACAAGGGAAGGAATCCAAAAGTCCTTATGGTTTAAGGGGGCAATCTTTGAAACACATAGCTTCTAGAAGAGAAAAAAAAGCAATAAAAGAGAAACTCCCCTTGGCAATTAGGTGGTGAAAAGGAAAAGAGCTAAAGGGGGAAATGCAGGGTCCTACAGGATAGAAGAAAAATATAAAACCAGAGGACATGTAGCCTTTCTAACCCCTACCCACACAAACAAACAGATCTGCTTAAAGTGTCTGGACTTTGTTATGGAGAGAGAAAGGACATCACTAAACTAGGAATCTTATGAAATACTCCAATACCCCAAAAAATGAACAAAAGGAAAATCAGCAAATCCACCTAGAACTGTTTTAAAAAATCAGAGAACAAAATTTCACCCACATGTGGATAAGTTTCCATAGGAAAAATAACCATATAGCAGAAGAAAATGGTAAGAAAAATATAATCAAACATACATTTGAGAATATGAAAAACCACCGTGTAAGAAATTTAAAAACTAAGAAAGGAGGGGTGCATGGGTGGCTCAGTCAGTTAAGCGTCTAACTCTTAGTTTTGGCTCAGGTCATGATCGCAGGGTAGTGAGATCAAGCCCCATGTTAGGCTCGTGATCTGCAGGGAGTCTGCTTGAGATTCTCTCCCTCTCCTTCTCCCTCTGCCCCTCCCTCCACTTGCTCTCTCTCTCTCTCTCCCTAAAGTAAATAAATAAATCTTTTTTAAAAACTAAGAAAGGAAAGAATAAAAAAAAAACAGGGAGATAAGAAAAGACAGTTGACTTAATTCATGAAAGAATTAAAGAAAAGACAAAATTATCTCAGAAATAACTAATTGTAAGGTACCCAAGGAAGAATAGATTCAAGTGAAATTTAATAAGGGGCAATGAAGAAAGACAAGCAAACAACCAAGATAATGATAAGGAGATAAAGAAAGAAGTAAAATTGATCATAGAGAAAGTAGGAAAAATGAATGACAGAAAAAGTGAGAATAATTTTATATTATCAGAGGCTACCCACCACAGTGAGTTAAACCCATTCACAACCAAATTAGAGCCTGTGAGAGATTTTGAACCAGAGGCACCTAGCTTGTCCATACCAGGATTTACATGCCACAGAGACTGTCAGATTAAAAAAAATTGTGGTTTTAAGCCACTAAGTTTTAGGGTAATTTGCTATATAGCAATAGATAGTGAATACAGATTTTTGTACTTGGATGTCTGGTACTGCCATAACAAATAACTAAAATATGCACATGGCATTGAAACTGGGCAATAAATTTTGAGGAGAGTACTAGTGAATGTTTAAAATGCCTTGAACACACTAAAACTTTGGACTTTGAGGAAGATGCTAGTGAGGGCTCAAGAGAAAGTAAGAAAAATGTTATTGGCAACTTGAAAAAAGGAGGTTCTCGTGATGTAGTAACAGAATGTAGCTGTTGTCTGCAGTTTGGGGAAAGTAGAAAATGTGCCTAATGAACTGGGTCATCTACCTAAGGCTGTTTCTAATATGTTGAAGGTGCCACCTGGTTGCTTCTTGCTGTTTATAATAAAATGTGAGAGGAGAGAATAAATTGAAAGACTG
This sequence comes from Halichoerus grypus, assembly GCF_964656455.1. Lineage (NCBI taxonomy): Eukaryota > Metazoa > Chordata > Mammalia > Carnivora > Phocidae > Halichoerus > Halichoerus grypus. The sequence continues at coordinate 95,200,028 of NC_135727.1, forward strand.
CTTTTAAAAAGGAGCCAGGATTTATGGTTTTGAAAATCCTCAGCCCCTACAAAGGCAAATAATTTTAAAATTAGGAAATGGTTTCGGAACAAAGATCAAATCCAGGGCACTTCTAAGAAAACATTGTCTAAAAATGAAGCCAAGGGTATGGCTGTAAAATCCCTTGTTAATACTTAAGAAATATCAGAAATATAGATCCTTAGAATTATTTCAGTCATACACAAGACCCTTTAAAGAGATTAAGGTTATACCTCACAGGTCCTTTAAATCAAAACCTTAAGGTTGTTGTCCCACAGCCCACTCTGCAGTAGCACAGGGTAGAGAAGGATTTATCTCAAAAAGATTTGTACATGTGGCTTTTCTCTAATGGAGTGAATCCCACTGAAATTTACAGAAGATCCGTATAGTTAATGAGAAAACTATATCAGCAAAAACACTGCCAGTTTGGATATAAGGGACAGATAGAAAACAAAATGAAAAGAGGCCCTTGGATTCTTAAAATTCTACTGGAAGCTAGCAGGCTGAGAAAAATCATTCAGCTGCAAATGCTGACTCAGAGGGTAAACCCAAAAGCTGACAAATAGCATCAAGAGCCCAAGCCTAATCAAGGAATATCCAACACTTGCTGGCTAGGTTCCAGGATTTCTGTGGACCCTCCTTTGTGTTTCCAGTCCCCCCACCCCTTTTAAATAGGAATATGAACAGTGTTTATGCTATGCCTGTCCCACAGTTATATGTTCGGTGTGTTGTGGGGAAGGCACATGTCTCTTTAAATTTACAGATCTGTAAAACGAGGAACTACACCCAAGTTGCTGCACCTGCACTGGATTTAGATGATGAACTTCTTAACTGTGAGTTGATACAGTAATGGTTTATAAATTTTGAGGACCTTGACAGGGGGTGAGTGTACTTTGCTATGAAAGGGAAGTGAATCATTGAGGGCAAGAGGGCAGACTGTGGTAGGCAGCCTCTCAGATGTTCCCAAAGATCCCTGTTTCCTCTGGATACTAAACTTATAATCTAAACTTATAACCAGTTTCTAATGAATAGTATATAGTAAAAGTAAAGGGATGTCACTTCCAAGATTAGGTTATAAAAAGATTATGGCCTCTGTCTCCCTTGCTCTCTGTCACTTGTTCTGAGAGAAAACAGCTGCCATGTCATGAGCTACCCTATAAAAAGGCTCACATGGTAAGGAACTGGAACCTCTAAACAACAGCCAGCAAGGTCTTAGGGTCTGAAAACAGTTATAAGAACTTGGAAGTGAATTCTCCCCCTTGAGGTGACCATGGTCCTGGCCAGCAACTTGAATACAGCCTTGTGAGAGACCATAAGACACAGGATCCTAGCTAAGGAACTCTGACTCCTGACTTACGGAAACTGTGTATAATAAGTGATTGTTGCTTTGAGCTGCTAAGTTGTGAAGTCATTTGTTTTTTTAGCAACAGATACCTAACACTCATTTATTAAAAGAAAAATATTTTTAATGTTCTTAGAAAACACTACCCAACTATATGCCATGGACATGAGACATACCTACAACTATGTGATTCAGAAAGCCAAAAACTGAAGGAATAAGGTATATTAAGCAAATGGAAACAAAAAGAGAGCAGGTATAGAGATTCTGATAGCAGGCATAGTTTAATTCAAGCCCCAAAACATCAAATGTGACTAAGGACATTTTTTGTGCTAAAAGCCATCATACAAAATGAAGATACAATGAAATGAACATTTATACACTAAATGACATAGCGACCACATTCAGGAAACAAAAACCATCATATATGCAAGAAAACATACGTAGACACACACTAATAATAAAAGACATTACTATAATACTCAGTACAAGACAGATTACATGGACAAAAGATATGTAAGGAGATAGAATCCCTGAACAACATAATAAGGTAGATGTTATGAATGTATATAGAATTGAACATCTTTTTTTAAAAGATTTCATTTTTAAGTAATCTCTACACAAAACACGAGGTTCATACAACCCGGACATCAGGTATTGTGTGCTTTACCAACTGAGTCAGCCAGGCGCCCCTACAACTGCACATCTAGATGTACATTCTGCTCAAGTATCCATGAGACATTGACAAAATATGACCATATATTAGGTCCCAAGGAAAACATCAGTAATTTCCATTTTATAGAAATATTACAAATAACATAACTGATCACAGCACAATAAAACTGGAAATTACTGAGTGCCTGGGTGGCTCAGTCAGATAAACGTGTGCTTTCAGCTCAGGTCATGATCCTGGGGTCCTGGGATCTAACCTTGGGTTGAGTTCCCTGCTCAGCAGGGAGCCTGCTTCTCCCTCTCCCTCTGCCCCTCCCCCTGCTTGTGCTGTCTCTCTGTCTCTCTCTCACAAACAAATTTTATTTATTTGCAGGGGAGGGGGAGCAGCAGGCAGAGGCAGAGGGAGAAGCAGGCTCCCCACTGAGCAAGGAGCCCGACATGGGGCTTGATCTCAGGACCCTGGCATCACACACGACCTGAGCCAAAGGCAGACCCTTAACCGACTGAGCCACCCAGGTGTCCCAATAGACAAAATCTCTTTAAAAAACTAGAAATTACTAACAAAACAAACAAATAAAACAAATTGGTTCTTCCACCTGGAAATGAAAAAGCCTTCTATCAAACAACTCCTGGGTGAAGGGGAAACACAGAATGAAATTACAGAATCTTTAAAAAAAAAGATAATGAAAACAGTACATATCAGAACCTATGGGATATATTTAAAGCAGTGATTGCAGGGAAATTCATAGCTTTTAAAACAACTAGGAAAAGAATAAAGTAAACCAAAAGAAAGCACAAGAAACTATAAAGATGAAAGCAGAGGTTGAGAACAGGAAACATGACCTTAAAAGCAGAGATTGAGAATAGAAAGCAATAGACCTCATTAATAAAACAAAATCCAATTGTTTAAAGAAAAATAACAAAACAGACACATCACTAGCTAACTTATTCGAAAACAAAAAAAGATAAAGCACAGATATATAAAATAAGAAATGACAAGGACATTTTTTGTGCTAAAATGTCCTTCAACCATTGAAACAGAAGATAACAAATTTTTTTTTTAAATCATGAGACTACTTCAGAGACCTCTATAGAATTTGAATTCGAAAATCTAGATCAAATGGATAATTTCCTATGGAAATATACATTACCAAAATTTACTCCATTAGAGTTAGAAAGACCAATTTCCATTAAAGAAATAGAGAAAATCGTTAAGGAACTACCCCACAAAAAAGAGCAAAGCCTAGATGTTTTCCCAGGGAGATTTTATCAAACCCTTAAAGAAGATACTTTCAGTGCTCTCTATATTGTTCCAGAGCCTTGGGAATAACAGAAAACATCCTAATTCCATTCATAATGCAAAACCTGATAAAGACATTACAAGAATGAAAATTACATGGCAATATCACTCAAAAATATAAATACAGAAACAACAACAACAACAAACTACAGACAGATAAAATACTAGCAAAAAAACCCCAAAGATTACAGTAAGAAAGTAATATACCATGACCGTGTGGGATTTATTCCAGGAATGTGGGTCACTATTAAGGAACCAGTTAGGGCGCCTGGGTGGCTCAGTTGGTTAAGCGACTGCCTTTGGCTCAGGTCATGATCCTGGAGTCCCTGGATCGAGTCCCGCATTGGGCTCCCTGCTCGGCAGGGAGTCTGCTTCTCCCTCTGACCCTCCCCCCCTCTCATGTGCTCTCTCTCAAATAAATAAATAAAATCTTTAAAAAAAAAAAAAAAAAAAGGAACCAGTTAGTGTTATACACCAGATTACTATATTGACAAAAACAACCCCACACAATTATCTCCACAGATGCTGAAAAAGCCACTGACAAAATCTAACAACCATTTATGCTAAAACCTCTCAATAAAATAAGAATCAAAGAATCAAAATAAGAACCAAAGAATCTTAGTTACTCTCTTAACTAAGGTACATATACCTTAGTTCTAAAACCAGTGTCTTATTGAATGGGGAAATACTGAAAACATTTTCCATTCATAGCAAAGCCACGAAACAAACGAGATCCTGAGAGATGGAAGGATGTCCCGCTCTCTTTTGACCACTTCTGTAATTCAAAATTGCAGACTGGAGTAAAAGTTGCCTCACTGGTGCCTCTCCTACTTGGGGCCCAGGTAGACAGCAGTTAGAGACAAAGTGCACAAGCTCTGTAGTGGATACTAATAACAATGGTTCTTAATGGCTTTGCTTGTAGAAGTACTGAGAGAAGCCCTTTTGACTCATTGTGAGATGAGGGAAAAGGACAAAGCAGGAGAAAGGTAAGGATGGAGCGCTAGGGAGGGAGAAAGGATGAAAGAGAGCTAGCAGTGAGGACATCTGGCTATTGGGGCGGAATATCTGACCAGGACATGGGACAGTGATAAGCAATAATGTCAGGTCACTTCACTCCAGTGAAGGAATCCACAGTTGGCTCAGCAAACTGGATTTTCACACAGTCTAGCAAGGTCCACTTTCCTTTTGAAAGCCTCTCACAGCAATAAACAAGCTGTCTGCAAAAATGAGCTATTCTGATACCTTTGCCAGGCAGTGTTGCCTGAGGCAAAGCCCTGTGATTCTGGACGAGTGGTGGGGCTTGATCACATATCCATCCTTATCTCCTTCTGCCTATCCTCAGAGGTAGACCTCTAGCAACTGAGGTAGGAAGACAATGAAATTATGTGTCACAATATTCTACCACAGAAGAGAAAATGGCACTGTTTGACCTACATTTTTTATGTTTCTCTGTACCATTCATCCTTTCCTAACATAATATATAATTTACTTATTTATTCTGTGTATGGTTTATTATCTATTTCCAGCCACTAGAATGTGAGCTCCATGGGAACTGGGGGTTTTATTTCATTTTATTTATTTATTTATTTATTTATTTATTTATTTATTTTGAGAGAGAGAGAGAGAGTATGTGGGTGGGGGGCAGAGGGAGAAAGAGAGAATTAAAGAATTAAAGAATTAAACAGGTTCCATGTCCCAGCATGGAGCCCGATGTGGGGCTTGATCTCACGACCCAGAGATCATAACCTGAGTGGAAATCAAGAGTCAGATGCTCAACCAACTGAGCCACCCAGCTGCCCCTGGGGGTTTTATTTTTGACCCAGCTGTAACCTGGGGCCTAGATCACTCCATGTCTGGCCCAGAGAAGCTCTTTGGCATCATTTGCTGAATGATGGGTGGTGTGACTCCTTCCCAGGGAATGAGGCAGTTCTAGTGTCAGCATCCAGGACCACGGCCAGTGTTGTGCCCCCCAGAGTATGATTTGGGGCATCATCCTTGACTGTGGGGCTTCCAAGCCTCATCAAGAGTTTCCAAAAGCTCTATAATACCCTTTCTCATAAATTCCTTAATTTCACCAGACTTTGTTGGTGTAGTTGATACCACTTTTGAAAGGGTACAAATATACACCTGAAATAAATCAGAATGAAAATGTCATTTAACTCAGGTTTCCTCAAAAACTCTTATTTAATTCATTAAACTGAAAATAAAAAATGGTCCAGTATCCCCCACAGTGGACAGTATCTTAGAGTCGTGTGGTCACATATCTCGTCAAAGATGGTTACCACATATCTTCTTATGCTCTTTTGCAAGGTAAATTTTCCACTTCTCCTATGAAAAGATGGAGTCTTTTCTTCCTTCTCTTGAATCTGGACTGACCCTGTCACTTGCTTTGATAAATAGGATGCAGTGAAAGTGACGCTGCAGTCACACCATGCAGCTTCCCCGATGACTCTCAAAATGCCGCAATGAGACTATGGCATAAAGAAGCCCATCTACTCTACTTGAGGATAAGTACTAAGGGGCCCCGGCTAATAACCAGAACCAAAGATTAGACATGTGAGTGGGGCTCCTTGTCTTCCAGCCAATGCTCCGGCTAACAACAGTTGTACAAGTGAGCTCAGGTGAAACCAACGGAGGGACTCTTCTGCAAATTCACAAAATGGTGAGAAATAATATTTTGTTATTTCAAATTGTGACATTTGGGGGTGGTTTGTTATTGAAGGGGATGAGTATATGCCACCCCAAAATACGCTGCTTTGGCTTAAGGATTATTTTGAGCTGAAGACGATTGAAAATCAAGCAATCCAGAAAGAAGCCTTCTCAGAGCTTTCCTTATCTACCTAAAAGCAGAGCCTCCTGAAAAGAATTCAAAAGAACACGATTGTCATAATTCCTTACCCAGGAACAAGAGACAAGAAGTCAGCACCACACCCAAATACCAAACAAACATTGTCACAAGACTATTATATCTATCTCCCATCTAGTCTCCTAAGGATCCATTTATCTTTCCAAACAGTTGAACTTTTTTGCTTTCCCTAAGTGCCTTTCCTACCCCTCCCATCACCTATTAAGATGGCATATAAGCCCCAATTCTAACCACCCCTTTGATTTACTTATCACTGAGTACTCTTGCAAGTATGCAGCATTGCAAATGTAAATGAACTTGTTTTCCTCTTGTTAATGTGTCTTTTGTTAGTTTAATTCACAGGCCTCAGGTACTGAATATAAGAAGGTAGAGTAAAAATCTTTTCCTCCTCTACATTATGCAGCAATAGAGAAGTGATATAAGCAGAAATACAACTTATCAGAGCCAGAGCCAGCGTATCTTTGGGGGTTTTTTTTTCCCAGTATTTTTAAGGCAAACAGGTATTAGTTGTTCCTGGTCAGCTAAATCATATGGTGATGGTGGGACCGAATCAGCTGAAATTTCACAAACATAATAACAGTGGAGATAGTTTTTGTTCACTGGGGACAAATTACCTATTTTATTATCTAAATTTTAAACCCTTTATTATGCCTCCCAAGAAGATGTCTGGTTGAGAAAACAAATCACAAAAGAAAAACTAACAGAGAGCACAACTTAAAAGAAAAATGGAGTGATTTTTTTCCAACACAAAAGTCAGAAAAATAGAACATTTAAGTTTTGAACAAGACATTTTAAATTAAATCATGAGGCGGTGACTTTTGAGCATAGACTTGAAGGCAGTGAGAAAGTTTAGATGTAGTTATCTGGGAGAAGAGCATACCAGATGGAGGGGTTAGCAACTACAAAGGCCCCAATTACCGAATGCACCTGTTAGATCCTTAGTATGATTGGCTCATGATATCCATTTATGGTGAGAACAGTGTAGAATAGCACAGCTGAAGATAAGGTAAACTTGAATGAATCTCTTACTTTCAATATAAAAGGGGATAAAATTGGACTGATAGAAAAGCAGCTTGTCCTTCACTTCTTTTTTTAAAAAATGTATTTATTAGTGAGAGAGAGAGAGTGCGTGCAAGCGAGTGCACATGGGGGAAGGGGCAGACAGAGAGAATCTTCAAGCAGACTCCCTGCTGAGTGCTGAGCCTGACATGGGGCTCTATCCCACGACCCATGAGATCATGACCTGAGTTGAAACCTTCAAGAGCCAGAAGCTTAACCAACTGAGCCACCCAGGCACCCCGTCCCTCACTTCTAATAAACAAATGTTAAATACTTAAGAGGGTATCAGTTTAAATATGTCTTTGTCCAGAATCTGATTCTAATCTATGTTTTTAACTCAAATCACTCCCCCGTAATTTGAGTCTAGCCCCACACCTCTTGTTCTGAGCCCCCGTAAGTGTGAAAGCAGGTAAAACTAGCAACACCATATGCAACTGGAATCTCAAATATCAACTTATTCTGGGGGATCTGGGATTTAAGGGTTGTTGCCTCATATCCTGAAAAAAAAAAAAAAAGGCCCAGAATGTTACATTGCCTTTTATATACTGTAATAAATAATCCAGTAGAACTATAGACCTGACTTCTTGTTCACTACTAGACACACATTTAGGTCATTTTAAGAATGTTCTCCTCTAATATTTAATGCTTTAATGGGCTTAAAACCTGAAATAATGGCTTTTAAAAAGAAATTACCTTAGATAATTTCATTATGTGAAAATATATGCTATGTTGAAAATTTCAAAGATACATATAAACTGAATGCAATTCTGCTACTGAAAGATACATACTGTTTGCATTTTATATTATTCCATTCTTTTTCTTTTTTTTTTTAGAGAGAGAGCTCAAGCAGGGTGGGGAGGAGGGGCAGAGGGAGAGGGAGAGAGAGAATCTTAAGCTCCACTGGGTGTGGAGCCTGACACAGGGCTCGATCTCATGACCCTGAGATCATGACCTGAGCTGAAATCAAGAATTGGATGCTTAACCGACTGAGCCACCCAGGCGCCCCAGCTATATTATTCCATTCTTGAGCATATCCTTACAAATAAATGTATGATAAAATGAGCTCAAACACTATGCACTATTTTGTAATTCATTGTCTTACTTCATTGATATGTCATGAAATTCTACCCTTGTCAATAAATATATGCCTTTATTATCATTTTTAATGGCTACACGCTAGTTCCTTATTTAGCCAGTACCCTATTATTGTTTGATTCTGTAAATACACAATGGTTACCGTAAGATTATTTCCATTTTATATCCATGACTATGTCTCATCTCAAAGATCAGTTTCTGAAAATGGTTTAAGGCGACAAATATTATTCACATGCACTGTGGCACATTGCTTTGCAGACTCCATTTTGCCACACCCCCGAAATTTGTTTTAATTTAGAACTAAAATTTCTTTTTTAGAATTTAGAATTCTTAGAATTCTTTTTAATCACTGCCAACCAAATAGGGAACATATTGTGTCTAAATTTTAAAATTTGGAGTTTTGATTACTAGTGTTGATAAACAATTTCCCACAGATATTAACAATAATTTCATAATACCATTTGATATCCAAGTCCAATTAAGATTGTCGCAACTAGGGGCACCTGGGTGGCTCAGTCGTTAAGCATCTGCCTTTGGCTCGGGTCATGATCCCAGGGTCCTGGGATCGAGCCCCGCATCAGGCTCCCTGCTCTGCGGGAAGCCTGCTTCTCCCTCTCCCACTCTCGCTGCTTGTGTTCCCTCTCTCATTGTGTCTCTCTCTGTCAAATAAATAAAATCTTAAAAAAAAAAAAAAGATTGTTGCAACTATCTCTAGAATGTCTTCTATGGTAATTTTTTTTCAAACCAGGGTCCAGTTACAATTTATGCATTGCGTTTCACTGTTCATGCCCCTTCCCATGTTCATTTTTATAACATTGGTTATTGAAGATTGTTGGATTGCAAACTGGCCCCCATACCAAGAAGAGGGAGAGAGCAAAGAAAAAGGCAATCCACTCCAGATTGGTAGGTGGCAGATTTCGTAAGCAAAAGCACTTACATGTGAGGCTTGCCTTGGCGGCTATAAGAAGAGTAGATCCCCACACCCACCTGCCAGAATCTTAAAAATTTATATAGGAGGGACACCTGGGTGGCTCAGTCGGTTAAGCATCTGCCTTCAGCTCAGGTCTTGATCCCAGAGTCCTGGGATGGAGTCCCACATCAGGCTCCCTGCTGAGCAAGGAGCTTCTCCCTCTGCCTCTGCCTGCCGCTCCCCCTGCTTGTGCTCTCTCTCCCTCTCTGTCAAATAAATAAATAAAATATTTTTAAAAAAATTATATAGGGGCCTTAACAGGGTTCAGTCATATAAACATTTGAGATAGTCTCAATAACACCTTACTCTCTCAAGGTTATGTTCTTGAAGTAACCCCTAGTGTGAGGACTGTGGGTAGAACATATATTCCAAAGACAGGGGAGGGAGTGAGGAGCCTCTGATTGCCCAGCTCCAGGTCACAGGTCAATCTGCAGTCATGTCCTCTTGGTGACCTCCTCTCACAAACATTCTAGGCCAGCTGTCCTCTAGAAGGTCCCACATGGGGGCGCCTGGGTGGCTCAGTCGTTAAGTGTCTGCCTTCGGCTCAGGTCATGATCTCAGGGTCCTGGGATTGAGCCCCACATCAGACTCCTTGCTCCGCGGGAAGCCTGCTTCTCCCTCTCCCACTCCCCCTGCTTGTGTTCCCTCTCTCACTATGTCTCTCTCTGTCAAATAAATAAATAAAATCTTAAAAAAAAAAAAAGAAGGTCCCACATGCTTCATTTGTCTGATTGTTTCTTCATGGTGTAATTTAACTTGTCCTCTCCCAGTCTGTGATATAGATAAAACATTTAATCTAGAGGCTTGGTTAAATGATGCTCTGTATTTCGTGTGCATGATATCAAGAAGCTTGTAATTCCAGGTTGTCCCGCTGTTATTGGATGCTAAGTTTGATCACTTGCTTATGGTAAAGGATTATCAGTTTCTCCATTGTGAAAGTACATTTTTCCCCCTTTGCAATTTGTAAGTAGTCTGCGGGCTAACACGTTGACTAGCACCATGCAAATATTCTGTTCCTTAATAACTTATCTAATAGTCTTCATATCCACTGATGATCCTTCCTGAATTATATATTACATTGGGGATTGCAAAATGGTGGCTTTATAATTTTATCATTCCTTTTACACTTCCTAGTGGGCATACTTTTCAAAGAAGCACCTTTCTTTCTCTTTCTTCATATTGTTATGGGCTCTTGTACTTTTAGTTATTCGTTTTGCTAAAATAAATTGCTGTTATTTAAATTTTTTGATGCTAAAACTGTCCCACTTTGGGCTAGCAGAAGCCCTTTCAAGCCAGCTCCTGCATCTTTTTGACATGATCCCATTTGTCTTTGAGCATTTTCTAGTTTTCTAGTACAGTGAGATGTTCTTATGCTCACCTTGCACTTTCCTGCCTCAGATCTGGAAACTGCCATCTGTGGAAAGAGAATTCCAGGTTGGAGGAACATCAAGTGCAAAGATCCTGGGGTAGAACCATACTAATCATGTGAGAGAAGTACAAAGGAGAGCTATGTGACTGGAATAGAGTTAGTAGGGGAGAGGGGGAAGAGAGGGGTCAGACCTTGCAGGGTAGGTCTTGTAGATCAGGGTAAAGGTTTCAAATTTGACTTTCAGTGAATGAGAAGCCATTGAATATTTTGAATAGAGGAGTAATTTTATCTAACTTACCTTTAATGGGATCCCTTTGGTTTCTTTGTGGACACTAGACTGGGCTTGGGGGTAGGGTGGTCGAAGCAGAGAGACTAGTTAGGAATATATTTTATTTCTTTAGGGGAAAGATGAGGTGGCTTTGACAAATGATTGGTTGATCCTAAATACATTTTGAGGCTAAAGCAAAGAAGTTGTGGGATATAGGAGAAAGAAAAAAGCTAAAAAAGTTAGACATTTATAAAAATGAGCAGGATCATGAAAAGTAAAATTACAGAAGGGGCTTAAATAAATAAACAGCAAATGTTTAATGTGAATAAAACTGAATTACTTCAGGGAAGAATCAGGTAGCACTTATTATTTGCAGCTCTGCAATACAATAAATATATGTTTGGGCTTTGTCCTTGTTTCCTGGCACATCCCTCCTAAAATCCTTGGAATCTCCTGAGTGATAAGTGTGTCTTTTGTATGTTAATGAGATGACTGCTTCTTCATCATTCCACACCCCTTCCCCCCCTTGCTCTGCGTGTCTCTTCCATCTGGCTGTTCCCGAGTTATATCCTTTATAATCAACTGGTAATAGTAAATAAATTGCTTTCCTGAGTTCTGTAAGTTGTTCTAGCAAATTATTGAACCTGAGGTGGGGGGATCATGGGAGCTCCCAGTAAGTAGCCAAGTGAGACAGAAGTGTGGGTAATTGGGCGATCCAACCCTAGCAACTGGTGTTTGAAGTGGGGGCATTCTTATGGGACTGAGCCCTCAACCTATGGGGTCTTCACTAACTGTGGGCAGTTAGTATCAGAATTGAATTGCATTGTTGGACACCTAGTTGGTGTCAGAGAGTTGGACGAGTGGGGTTGGAACAGACATCACAAATTTGGTGTCAGGAAGTAAAAATGGAATTGGTCATTCCTTTTTCAGAGCATAAGTTCTGGCTTCCAATGGGCAATAGGAACTTGCAAATTTGAGCTGTTGCTGTTTTTCAACCTAAGTGTCCTCTTGTGTCTGTCTTTGCAGCTCAAATTTGGTCCAGATCAGTATTTATCAGTTACTAGTTTACATGTATGACAAATAGTAATTTCCAATTCAGTTTTTAACATTTTAAGAAATGTAAAATACATAAAATAAAGAACACAAATCATAAGTTTTAGCTCAAGAAATAATCACAACATGAACTACCATTTATTGTTGTTGTTATTATTATTATTATTATTATTATTATTATTATTAAGTAAGCTCCACACCCAATGTGGGGCTTGAACTCACGACCCTGAGATCAAGAGTTGCATGTTCTACCAACTGAAGTACCCTAAACTACTGTCCAGATCAAGAACTAGAACATGATCAGCACTCCCTAAGTGATCTTTGTGCCCCCTCTCAGATGTTAACTCCACTTTCCTCCCTAAAGGTAACCATTGTTTTAATATCCAACCCCATAGATTAATTTTGCCTGTGTTTGAATTTTATATAAATTGAATCATACATTATGTACTCTTTTATGCCTGGATTTTTTTTTTTGCCCAACATTGTATTTATGTGAGTAATTCATCAGTATCATTGCACATAACAGTAGCTCATTAATTTTTATTGCTGTAGTTTGTATAAATATATACTCAATTCATTTATCCACTCTACTGATGGATATTTGAGCTGTTTCCTGGATTTGGCTATTGCAGTAATGCTGCAATGAGCATGAATTTTGATGCACAGATACATATTTTTCTTTGGGTATATATCTAGGAATTAAATTATTGGATTATAGGATATGTGGTACATAGTAAAAACTACTTTTCAAAAATGGCTGTATAAATTTATAGTAGTATCAGCAATATATAAGGATTCTAGTTGCTCTACATCCTCACAATACTTGCTATTTTTATTCTTCATTTTAGCCATTCAGTAGGTAGACAGTGGTATCTAATTGTGGTTTTAATTTGCATTTTTTGATAACTAATATTAGGTTGAGCACCTTTTCACATATCCTTAGGAATAAAGGGAATATATGCATTTAAAGCTATAAATTCCCTTATATGCAGAGCTTTAGATGCATTTCACAAGTCAGCTTGTATTTTAATTATTATTTAGTTTGGAATATTCTCTAATTTCTATTGTAATTGCTTCTTTGATTCATTGTCTTTTGAAACTTATGTTGCTAAATTCCAAACACATGGGGATTTTCTGGTTATCTTTTTGTTAATGATGTCTGGCTTATTTCCACATACTCTGAATGAATTCATTCCTTTGAAACATAGTCTATGGCTCAACACATGGTAAATTTTAGTAAATGTTTTCTGAGCCCTTGTAAGTAATGCACAATCTATAATTGTTGGGGTCAGTATTCTACATTTGTCAAATTAGAAGAAGCAGGAAAGAATAAAACCATAAGGCTCTAGAAGATTTGTATAATATTACACACGAGATTGACCTACTTTGGTATGTATAGAAGAAACAGAAAATATTCCCGATCACAATAACACAAAAGTTGATATTAACAATAAAAGTAGAAGGAAAAAACTACCACCTCTAAAGTAAAATGCAACTTCTTTCCTGAACAACTGATGTAAGTTGGAAAAATCATTTCAAAAATAAATAAGTACACTTATATAACTGCTATATATCAGATAAAAATTAAAGCATTACTCAGAGAAAAAAATCTTAGCCCTAAATACTTATATTAATAACCAAGAAAAAATAAAAATAAATTAATCAAACTCAGTAGGTTAGAAAAGAACACAAAATTAAACCTAGGGGAAGCAGAAAGGAAAGGAAGCAAAAGCAGAAATTGTTGATATAGAAAACGAAACCGCTATATTTAACAAATAAATCCAATAGTTTATTCTTTGAAAAAGTCAATAAAGTAGATAACATTATTGTATTAAGATAAGCTAAGCTTTAGACTTTGGTCATAAACAACCCCTCAGTCCTAGTGGCTTACCACATAAATTTTATTTCTCCTGCATACAAAGTCCGCTGTAGGTTAAAAGACTCCAAGGCAACTCCCCCACCCCTCACACTACCTCAACAACTACTTGGGATTATGCCCCATCAACACATGCCCTCCACACTTACTGTCAGTAAGAAAGAGAATCTGGAAGCTTTCACAGGGGCTTTTCACCCTGAGCCTGGGATGTCTCCATGACTCCAAGGGAGATACATTTTATTACACTTTGAATGGGAGCACATTTGAATAGGAGCTCCTAGTCTACTACCCGAGGAATGTGAGGAGCCAGTGGGTATGGGGTAAAGGAGACATCCTCTAGCATGGCCATTTTCTTTGCTTAGGAAGTCAGTGCCAGAAATAGGAAAATATTCACTTCCTGACACTAGTGTTTCCTAGAAAACGATTAGAAGTGAAATTACCCCTTCCAAAGGAAGGCCTTTAGAGGGCATAGTATGCACCAAAGTCATCAGGTGTGCTTGGCCTGGAAGAGCACCAACACTACTCAGGAGCTGGGTGGTGGCTATCTTCTGTAGGCCGGGACTGACGTGAGGAGAAGCAGTCACATAATTTGGCTCATTGACAGCAATGAGAATGACGGCCGTAGCTCACCAAAGCTGGTAGGCCTATTTAAGCTGGTTTTTTCTTCTTTTTCTCCCCTGCCGTCTCTCTCCTCTTATCCCTCCACTCAAGCTACGTAGTGTCTCCATCTGGGGATAGGTCACATTGACCAACTGGCAGTAATTATCCTGTGGTGATACCGGTGATATGGCTGATTTGGTTAGAGCTAACTGGAAGCTTTAGCTTTGTCTTCTAGTGCCCCCGGGCTGTTGTGTTTCAGGAGCTGAAGCTCTAGTTACAAACTGGCAGAAGCAATTTTCAACCCCCTTTCAGGTTTCAGGGAGGGGCCTCGATTTTGGTCACCTACTCAAATGAAGATTTTAATTCCTTGGGGGGGTTTCTTTGTTGTTGTTTTTTTGTTTTTGTTTTTGTTTTATTGGTTTTTGGGTTTTGTTTTGTTTTGGTTTTTGGTTTTTTTGCACTAAACACCTGGTCATCTCTGGTTTCAACCTTAAGTTCCACTTAGCTTGTGGCTTCACCTCTGCTCTGTATTTGGGTTCTTCTTTCATTTTCTAGTTTTTGAGATGCTTATCTTGTCTATAAATCCAGTTGTGTCTTTTTACTTTCCCTTCTTAATGTTTTATCCATCACTTCAATGTGCTTGAAGGTCAAAGCATGTTCTTACAAAACCATCTTGACCAAAGTGTATTCCTTTTTTACAGAAAAAGCATCCTTTTCTTCTTTTCTCTCTTTCTCTTTTTCTCTGTTGCAGCATTTAAGGTTTTCATCTTTATCCTTGGTTTCTCTAGTTTCACTAAGATGTTTATAGGAAATTTATTTTTATTCATCTTGTGTGCTATTTGGGATGCCTTATGCTAGGAAGACACATGTCTTTCTTCAATTTTGGAATCTTTTTTTTTTTTTAAAGATTTTATTTATTTATTTGAGAGAGACAGAGATAGCAACAGAGAGCAAGAGTGGGGAGGAGAGGGAGAAGCAGCCTCCCCACTGAGCAGAGAGCCCAACGCAGGGCTCAATCCCAGAACCCTGAGATCATGACCTGAGCCGAAAGCAGACACTTAATTGACTGAGCCACCCAGGCACCCCAAATTTTGGAATCTTTTAATCATTATCATTTCAAACATCGAGTCACCGCCATTCCATCCATTCTTCTAGCAGTCCTATGAAACATGTTTTTCCCTTTCTTTCTTCTATCCATCTTACTTTCCTTCTTCCATGAAATAAATTTGGATTGATTGGATTTGTACTGTATGCTATGGGCAGTGACAGGCGTTGGGATTAAAGGAGCAAATATGTACACAGAAGGGCTTGAAATACTGTGTCAAAGGTATAGAGTTCTGGGAATGATTAAACCAAACACTTTGGGACACTGGAGTAGAGAAAAAAGCAGGGGGTACTCAAGAAAACCTCTCCTTCAGCTTCTACTTGTAAGTTTTTTCCCTTGGCACCAATCCACAAATGGATCAACAATCAAAAGAAACTCCAACATAGATCCTTATTCTTGGTGTTCAAATTATTCATGCTAATTGGCTCAAGCGCAAAATTCTTATGCAAGTTATTCTTGGAAGGCTCTTTCTACGAGGTCTCCCTCCCCACCCGTTATGTCTGAAGCCCAGCAGTTGGTGAAGATTCCTGAAACCTGGAAGTTCCACTACTCTGGGGAAGGCAGTTTGCATGTCCTATATTTATTATTCCTACTCCTAGGCAGTATTTATGTTTTAATTTTATTGGTACCTGTAAACTAAAATGGTTGGATTTTATTGACTTTAATATAAAAGTAAACGGCCAAAACATGGAGAAATAAACATTAGCACCTTTAGATCTGACAATCTACTCTGTGACTCTTTATTTTAATGGTCAGCAGCTGATAGAAAAAGAAATAGAGTATTACCAGCACCACAGGGATGATCCTGTGTCATTGTCACCACACCTTAGTCTCTAAAAATCCTGCTTCCTCCCCACAGATAATCACTATCCTGATCTATAATATATTAGATTTGTCTCTTTTTGAGCATTCTAAAAATGAAACCATATGGCAAGCATTTATATGTGTGTATCTGGTTGTTTTTTTTTTTCTCAATATTATTATGTTGCGAGATTCATCTGTGTTGTTACATGTAGCAGTAGTTTCTTCCTTTTTTTGCTATATAATATATAATATAAAATATATAATATTTCAGTACACAGATGTGTACCCCACCAGTAGTATATGAGAAATCCAATGGCTGCACATCCTTGCCAATACTGGGTATTGTCTGTCTTTTGCATTTAAGCCATCTTGATAGGTGTATAGTGTTTCATAGTGTATTTCATTGTGTTGTGTATGTGTACAGTTCTATGAGTTTAAACATATGTATAGATTTGTAGAACAACCACCATAATCAGGGTACAGAACTGTTTCATCACCCAAAAAACACCCCCCCTCCACCGTGTAGTTACAAGCCCCTTCCATTAATTGCTGGTATCCACCAATCTGTTCTCTAACCCTATAATTTTGCCTTTGACAAATGCCACATGAAGGGAATCATACACTATATAATCTTTTGAGGTTGGCTTTTTTATCACACAGTATGATGCCTTTGATATTCATCCACGTAGTGGCATATATCAATAATTTGTTCCCTTTTATAGCCGAGTGGTGTTCTATTACGTGAATATACCACAGTTTGTCTTTTGAACTGCTGATAGACATTTGGGTTATTTCCAGTTTTTAGAAATTATGACTAAAACTGCTATGAACATTCACAGGCAGGTTTTTACATAGTTCTGAGGTTTTATTTCTCTCAGGCAGGTAACTGCCTAGTAGTGGGACTACTGGGTCATATGATAAGTGTAAGCTTAACGTGATAAGAAAATGCCAAACCATTTTTCAGAGAGACTGTACCATTTTCCACTCCCACCAGGTATGTATGAGAACTCCAATTGTTCTGTATATTCATCAGCACTTGGTATTGTGAGATACTACTTTCATTGTAGCCTTTCTAGTTCTTGCGTGGTGATATTTCATTGTGGTTATAATTTGCATTTCCCTGATAGCAGTGATATTGAGCATCACTTCATCTCCTTATCTGCCATCCGTATATTCTGTTTGGCAAAGTGTTTGTTCAGATCTTTTGGCCGTTTTCAGTGGCTTATTTTCTTATTCTTGAGTTCTTTAGATAATCTGAATATAAGTCCTTTAGCAGATATTTGATTTGCAGATATGTTCTCCTGATCAGTGGCTTGTCTTTTTTTCATATTAGTAACAATGTCTTTTGTAAAGTTTTACATTTTGTTAAAGTCCAACTTGCCAGTCGTTTCTGTATGGAACATGTTTTTGGTCTTGTATCTAAAAGCTCATCACCAGACCTAACATTACATAGATTTTTGTCTTATTTTCTTCTAGAAGTTTTAAAGGTTTATGTTTTACATTTAGGTCTCTGATCCATTTTTTGTTAATTTCTGTATGAGATGTGAGATATATGTCTATGGTTTTCTGCATATAGGCTATTTACCTTATAAATTATTATTTTTTCTCTGTGTTTCATTTTGGATTGTTTCTATTGCTATGTCTTCATGTTCACTTATCTTTTCCTCTGCAATGAGTAAAATTTTCTTAATCCCATTTAGCATATTTAATATTTCTCTACATTATAGTTTTCATTTCTATAAGTTCAGTTTGAGACTTTTTAATATCTTCCATGTCTCTACTTGACTTTTTCAGCATACAGAATATACTTATAGTATCTGTTAATGTTCTTACTTGCTAATTTTAAGCATCTGTGTTAATTTTGTATTATCTTCTATTGATTGATTATCTTCATATGGGTCAATTCTCACTGGACTCTTCTGCTTCTTTGGATGCTTGGAAATGTTTGATTAGATGCATGTGTTGTGAATTTTAACTTGGGTCTTGGATATTTTGTATTCTATAAATATTTGTAAGCTTTTTCTACTGCTATATGGTCACATTATTTGGAAACACATGATCCCTCACGTCTTGCTTTTATGATTTGTTAGGTCTGGAGCAGTGCACACTATAGGGCTGTAGCGGAGGAAAAAATAATTTTTCCTCTATCTTTCTAAGTTCTTGGCTGGGACCCTGTAACAAAAGACAGATTAACAAGAAAAAAGTTTAAAAACTAATTTAATACAAGTTTTATGTGACAAGGGAGGCTTCATAAAGAAATGAAGACCTGAAGAAGCAGTTAAGCTTGAGCATTTTTTAATGCTAGGTTTGATGAAAAGTGAAAAGTTACAGGAAAATGTGATAGGGCAAAGGGGTATGAGTTAAGTGTAGTAAACAGGGAGAAACAGCAAGACCTGTTCCTTCAGATTCTTCTGGGTGTCCCTCATCTGGAGATAAGAATGCTCCTTTTCTCCAGGTAAAAGGAGGACACCTTTCACACAAGGGTCTTACGATCTGCTTCAGAAGATCAGGAAGTCAGTCCTATATACCTGCCATTTTGCAAATTCCTTCAGGTTAAAATTTCAATATGCCAAGTTGCCATATTTTGCAGTAATGTGTCCTAAACCCCATTGGAGTTAATTATTCTCTTGTACTCAGGCAAAACCTTTCTAACTTGTTTACCCAATGTCCCATGAATTACAGGTTTTCCAATCTGGTTAATAGAAGTAGGCACTGTTCCCAGCCTTGCATGAGTACTGTGTAGTACCTTAATCCTTCCAAATGATTGTTTCCCTGGCTTTGCATAGTTTCCTATCACACATGTTCTGATTAGTACTCTGCTGAGCACTCTATAGATCTCTGGATCTCTGGAGTTCTAGCTCTCTGAATTTCTCTCCTCTCCAGTATCCCATCTTGTGAACTCTAGACATCCTGGTCTCCCTGAACTCTTAGCTCTGTCTCCTCAACTCAGGGAGTTTTCTGTGTTCTACCTGGGTTGTCCCTCCATGTGCCTCAGCCTGGAAACTCTCTTCTGTCAGTAACCTGAGTAATGACAGGATTCACCTCATTTGTTTCTCATCCCATAGGGATCATTGTCCTTCATTGCTTGGTATCCAGTGTCTTGAAAACTGTCATTTCCTATATTTGTTTCTCTTTTATTTAGTTGTTTCACGTGTAAAGGTAATTCTAGTCCCTGTTAACACATCTTGGCCAGAAACGAAAGTCTTAATTTGCATTCTTTATTACTAGTGACTTTGAATATCTTATATGCCTGTTGGCCATAATATTTCTTATTATGTGAAATGACAGTTTATATGTTTTGCACATCTTTCTACTACAGCAATTTGTCATTTCTCATTATTTTAGAAGAGTTTCTTCTATATTAAGGATATCAAACTGTTATCTGTCATATATATTATAAATATTTTACTCATTTGTTATTTGCTTTTCATTTTGATTTATTGCATTTTTATAATGCAATCACTTTCAGTTTTTATTTAATCAGACCTATTATTCTCATGATATTTTTCCTTATTGATTCTGCCATTGGATAATGTACCAATATTACATGTACCCACACTGTCTTTTAATTATTTTATGATATTTCCTAAAATCATAAAGAATCATAAGGAGGTAAGGAATCAGAATGCAGGTTTCTGGAAAAGACTATATAGCCCAGAGCACTTTTCATGGCATTTTAAAACAAATCCTTTTCATTTCTTCATTTTAATTTACTGTTATTCCTTAAAAGCAAGTGCTGGGACTTAGCTCAAATGGGCTGAGACAATCTATATCCCCACACAACTGTTGTTTCCAACAAGAGTGCACAGCCTTCCTTGGCAGACTCAAACCAAAGGTTCAGCTGAGGATGTCAATCTGGGATCACAGTAGAATCTGTGGAATGATAGTGGTGGTTAAGTGGACCATTTCTAGTAAGAATCAGTATGTGATTAAAAAGCAGAGTAAAAAATCAGGTTCCATTATAGATTCTTTAACTGTCATTTTTCAGGACCACTTTTTCGTGCTTTGTTCTGCTGCCTACATTCTTTTTTCCTTCTGGCCCTAGAGTCCACACCTTTCTCTAACCACAAATTTCCTCTTCTCTTTAGAGATTTTTCCAGTGAAGGGTACAAGAAGATGTCACCCCAAAACATGGCATGTAGATTATTTTGAGCTAAAGGTCATTTATAACCAGCAGACACTGGAAAAGCACTAAAAACAGGGCATGAGTTTTCCTTTTGAAAAGGAAATTTCCATTTATAAAACAATTTCCATTTATAAGGGAAATTTCCACTTGTAGAGCTCTCTCTCTGTCCTCACCATAAACAGCAAGCCTTAGCAATGGAGAAGGCACCGACTTAAATCTGCCTAACAAACTGTACTAATCAACCCTCTTTACTGCACTTTTCCTTGTCACTTTCCCATAACTTGCCTGCCTCACCCAGAAACCCCAAACCCCTTTTCCTTTGTTTAGCATAAGAGATATATAAGCCTCAATCATCTGGCCACCTTCTTGAGTCTCATTTTTTGTGAAACTCATGTGCTGCGTACATACTAATTAAAACTTTGTTTTCTCTTGTGAATTTGTCTTTTATCAGTTAGATTTGTGGGCTCCAGTCAATGAACCTAAGATGGATAGAATGAAAATCATTTTTTCTCCCCTATGCTACTCATATTTACTTGCCCCTACCTCTACCCTTCATATGCCCCTACCATTTTAGGCAATGTATTGATAATACCTATGAAGATACAGAGAGGAAGATGGGTTCAGAAAAATATTTGAGGGTGTTTTTAAAGTAATATAATTCTTATGGTTGTGATTCCTGGGACCACAAATACCTAGGTTTCCTTGTGTATCAGTTATCTCTTGTGACAATAATGCTGTGTAACAAAGCATTCCACAAATGGCTTAAAACAATAAGGATTTATTGATTCGTGAAACCTTGGGTGGATGAGAGGGTTTTTCTGGGCTCACTTGGGCTCACTTGTGCATCTGTAGTCAACTACATGTCAGTTACAGAGCTCAAATCTTTTGGCTAGGCTCTGGAGGTTGGCTGATGATCAGTCACCCCAGTTAGGACAATTTAGCTACCTAGCTTTGATCCACAGACCTCATTCTCCAGAAGGCCGCCTTCTCATGGGAAAGGCCTATGCATGAGAGAGCTAGCAGGAACATGAAGTGATTTCCCATGCCCCTGCCTGTTCACATTTCTAAAATCCCAATGACCAGCCATAAGGCTGACTCCAGAGCCAAGGAAGGGGCAGACACCGTACACAGAGTGGGAGGGTATTTCAAAGATACAGGGCAAAGGGCATAGATACAGAGAGGGTATAGAACAGGGGCCACATCACACCTTGTAATGATGACAGCTTTCCAATTTTCTGTGGAAAGAGAATTCAACCAGGTGCTCTTCCCACAGACTCCTGAGCCTTTCTGATCCCTCCTTCCAAGAGGCCCCCAGTCCGAGCACAGAGCCTCAAAGATATATTCAGAGTAGAACAAAAGGTGCGAGTCTGTTCCATTCAGGGCAGCCTTAAACTCAGGGGAGTAATTTGCATTTCTGAGGCCTTTCAGCCCAGGAATTGCTTACATTCCTAGGCCTGGGTGCTTCTTCAAATCCTTGGGAGAGGTTTTTGAAAATACCCAGAAGTGTTGGTTCAATAGAGCTGTCTATGGGGCCTGGAAATGTGTGTTTTGAAAAGGCTTCCCAAGTGATTCTGTGGTGCACCCAAGTTAAGAATCAGTGCTTGGAGATATCTCTTCACTGGCCTCTTGTTTATTGATTTGGTCTGCTCAGATAATATGTTCATTCATTCGTTTCTGCACACGTGGAAAGTACAGGTTAAGCAGGGGCCTGGAAAAGTTTGGTAGTGGAAAAACAAAATAAAGCTTTGTAACTTTGATTTTTAAACATTCAAGTAGCTCTTCAACTCCTGTCTTATAAGGACTTTCTAGGTTTTTATTTACCTGTGGATCTTAGGTCCTTTCTCACTTTAAATACATAACTCCTGTCAATTGGCTAAATTAACTTCAGTAGTCCCTGCTGGATTTAAGACATTGAAGCAGAAATCTTATTACTAACACACAGTAACAGTCTAAGATCTCAGGAAATTAAAGTAATCCATCTATAAGAAGAGCAAACTGTAGTTGGGACATTATGAATTAGAGAAAAGGCATGCTGATGAGTCTTACGGCTCTTGACAAGTATAAACTGTGTCTCAAACTTGAGCTTGGCCACATGATGTGTTGGTCACCTGAATGTGGAGTTAGTTACTATAATTAAAATAATAAAATATTTGTTTAGCATTTCTAAGTGCTGGATAACAGGGGTATATTTTCATTGAAAAAATTTGACAACTTCTCTCTGAGCCAGATCTATTATTACACAAATTTTACAAATAAAGAATTTAATGCTCAGTAGTTTTCTTAAGATCCCATGACTAGTAAAAGACAAAAACAGGACATAAATAATGTGCTTAGTGACTGAAGAGCTCATACTCTTTTAACTATTTGACTATGTCCCTTTCCTCTTCCTTGGTTGTGACCCCACCTCCCACCCCATCACCAGCCTTTGAAATCATCCCTGGTGTGTTTCTAGAAAGGAATTGCAGATCTGAATGGGCTCTTGATACTAAGTACTTAAGCAGAAAAATTAATTTATTATAAGGGTATTAATAGTTAATTAATAAGTACCATAATTACTATTATATAAAATTAACATAATTTATTAAACTATAGTCTTGAATATAATTAATAGTTAATATCCAGTACTTAATTGATGTCAAACATTTAAAATGTATCAATTCATTTAATATTCACCAAAGTCCTATAAAATAGGGCCTAATATTATTTCCCTCTTAGAGATGAAGAAGCCAAAGCTTAAAATGATACTGGAACTTGCAAATGGTCTCATACCTAGTAATGAAAATTCGAATCCAGGCAATCTAATGCCATGGCCTGTGATCTGAACTACTGCAGGATATTGCCTCAGGATACTGAGGTGGCTTTGAAATCCTGACAAGAACATAGCTGGAGTGCAGGAAAAAAATGGAAGAAGAGGCTAGTATATCAAGTCACTGTCATACCTACTCTGTCTCTCTTCATTCTTTCCTGTCTCTGCAAACCAGCTCTGTAGGTGGCATGCACAGGTGCAAGATCACCTAGCTCTGGGAGGTCCCAAACAGACCTTGTTCGGCCACTCACCACTGACAAAACCCAAAGGCAGAGAAATAAGTGGGTTGAAACAAGAAAGGAAATTATTTCAGTGATGCCAACACCAGGATGATAGCGGACTAATGTCTGCAAGTGCTAAAAGACTGTCTGCAAAATACTGAAAATAATTCTGGGTTTATATAAGGAAAATCTGGGGAACAGGTGAGTAGGTACATGCAGGTGGGCAGTGAGGGGTCAAATTGATCACTATCTTGAGGTCAATCACAGATGGGGTCTTGCTGGCTCAGGGCAGTCCCTGTTGCTTGAGGGGGTAGTTTTGGTTCCTATCAGATGATGCTTTACCCTCATGTCTTCTGCCTGAGCCAAGAGATAAGCTGGAAAGGAGAACCCAACTAAAAAGTTTGAGGTCAAAATGGAGGCAGCCAAAGCCCTCTTTCAGCTCCACAGCTCTCCAGTCCACAAGGAGGAACAAGGCCAGCAACAATCCCAATGATGTGTTTCTTTTTTTTTAATTTTATTTATTATGTTATGTTAGTCACCATACAATACATCATTAATTTTTGATGTGGTGATCCATGATTCATTGTTTTCGTGTTTCTAACAGGTAAAGTCTCTAGACAGAATGGCCTGGCTCTCTCAAGCCACGTCTAGCGTCCCAGCTTGGTTCAGCTGTCCCTTGTGGTCCCTTGAGCTGTGGTAAGGCATGATGGATGACCACCCTGCTGACACCATGTGCATGAGGAGAGGAAATTTCTTAGAAAAGGGGGAGTTAGGGAGAAAACCCAAAGGAGGTACACTACAAGTCTGTCAGAAGTTAAATAGCATTAGGGATTATTGATGTTTTACAATCATTTTGTTGACTTAAGGTATTTCTAGGAGGCTTTCATATATTTTGGAAATGATTATATTATTTAATTAGTATTGTGAAAATAAATAAAGGAAACCTCATTTAAAATGGAGTCGGGGGCACCTGGGTGGCTCAGCTGGTGAGCCTCTGCCTTCAGCTCAGGTGATGATCCTTGGGTCCTGGGATGGAGCCCTACATCAGGCTCCCTGCTCACTGGGGAGCCTGCTTTTTCCTTTCCCTCTGTCCCTCCCCCTGCTTATGCTCTCTCTCGCTCGCTCGCTATCTCAAATAAATAAATAAAATCTTAAAAATAAATAAATAAATAAATAAATAAATAAATAAATAAATAAAAATAAAATGGAGTCAGGAAGCCCTGAAGGGGGTGCTCTCATGCAGGATCCTCTCTGTGCAGTGGGCATCACCTACAGGAAGAAGGAAGATAAGAATTATCTTGAAGACGGAAGACATTTTTCACATAAGAATTTTATCTCCTGCTTTTAAGAAAAAAAAAGGAAAATCCTTCCCTGCCCACTTGCAGCCAATGAGAAACCATGACAACCTCCAACTCTTGTTCTTTTCCAATGAACTTTTGTTCAAAACAACTTTCCCCAATTTCCTCCTAAAACCTGATAAAAGCTGACCTTGCCTTTGTCTCTTTGGACTTGCCTATGGTTTGCCATAGTTTCCTTGTTTCCTTGACCTGAACTGCAATTCCTCTGCTATTCCTGAATAAACTCATTTGGCTAGTAAAATAACTGTCTATTTTATTCTTAAGGTTGACAGTATGTTTACTTATACTTGGGATTCCTTCTTGCTCTTAAGTTCCCAGGAATCTCCAAAAACAAAATTTGCTCAACTTGATCCAGACCCAGTATCTGTCTTACATTTTAAGTCTGTTAAACTGTCTCAAATACTTTTGAGGGGGGAAAAAAAACAGGAGATACACAAATTTCAAGAAATTAAAAGCATTATAGCTGAATTTCATTTTATAAGATATGGAAATTCACATGAGTTTGTTTTTACACTAGTAAATATATATGCATTATAGAAAAATATAAAATATAGATGAGCAAAAAATGGAAAGTAAAAATCCCCAGGACTTCAAAATTCAGGAGTAAGCATTGGTTAAAAAAGAAACAACAAGCCCCCCAGGACAGCAAACCAAGACTTAGATTCAACCTTTCCCAGAAATGTGACCTTGTAACAGTCACTCTGAACTTTCTAATCAGCACTATAGTGAGGTAATCTGCATGATAAAAACCCTGCTGTTCCCTTTTCCCCCCAAATCAGCTCTCCTGGCCTGAAAAAATCTTTTCTTTTGTTAATAGCTTCCTTGCTTCGCCCTCCTGCCTGTAAAAACCTTCCATTTTGTACAGCTCCTCAGAGCATCTCTCTACTTGCTAGATGGGATGCTGCCCAATTCCTGTATCATTTAATAAAGCCAATTAGACCTTCAAATTTGGTCAGTTGAATTTTGTTTTCTAACATATTATTAATATTTTACTGTGTGTTCTTTCAGACTTTTTGCTATAACTTGTTCTTTTTGTTTGTGATTTAGAAGTT
This sequence comes from Halichoerus grypus, assembly GCF_964656455.1. Taxonomy (NCBI): domain Eukaryota; kingdom Metazoa; phylum Chordata; class Mammalia; order Carnivora; family Phocidae; genus Halichoerus; species Halichoerus grypus. The sequence goes on from NC_135727.1 coordinate 95,225,985, forward strand.
TTATTTAAGTCATTTTGTAATTATTCGTGCATTAAAATAGGTTTTTCCTTTGAAATAACTGCAAAATAATGTTTTTTTTTTCATTTGAACAGAAAAGAAAAAGAAATATTGGTACATTTTATTTTTATCCCTTCCCCCTTACTTTTCTGTTTTTATTAGAATAATCTGGGCTATTAAACCTAGATTAGTTTATTTTATAATTGTATGTCCTTTCAAAAATTGTTTATTAACATTCCATAACCATGTTAACAATTATTTCAACACTGAACATAAATATTACTCATCTCAAGCAGTCAGCACAATTACCTTTTTTAAAACACAATTGCTTTTTTAAAAAGATTCATTTATTTATTTGAGAGAAAGAAAGAGAGCTGGTGGGGGGGGGAGGGGCAGAGAGAGGGAGAGAGAGCCCCAAGCAGACTCCCCCCTGAGCACAGAGCCCAACGTGGGACTTGATCTCACCACCCTGAGATCATGACCTGAGCCTAAATCAAGAGTTGGATGGCCAACTGACTGAGCCACCCAGGTGCCCCTCACAATTGCTTTTAAATCATATTTTCTCTCTGTTGAAATTACTTATTGTGGTACACTTTTTGGTTTGTTGGAATTTATCCTTTTTTTTGAGAATATTACTCAGACTCTCTTTCATCTGGGCTGCTGACATGCCATCCAAGCTGAGAAAGAACAGGAAATTTCAGGGCCACATGAGCCACGGCCATAGCCTCATTGGCAAGCACCAGAAGCGTTGAGGGGGCTTGGGTAATGCTGGTGGCATGCATTATCAGAGGATCCACTTCCACAAATATCACCCAGGGTACTTTGGAAAAGTTGGTCTGAGGAATTGCCACTTAAATAGGAACCAGAGCTTCTGCCCAATTGTCAGCCTTGATAAACTGTGGACCTTGGTCAATGAACAGACACAGGTAAATGTTGCCAAAAACAAGACTGGAGCTGCTCATATCACTGATGTGGCATGATTGAACTACTACAAAGTTTTGGGGAAGGGAAAGCTCCTCAAACAGCCTGTCATTGTGAAGGCTAAATTGTTCAGTAGAAGAGCTGAGAAGATTAAGGGTGTGTATGTGGGGGGCCTGTGTCCTGGTAGATTGAAGCCACATGGAGGGAGGTTCATTAAATGCTCACAAGTGCTTTAAAAACAAAAGAAAGAAAATATTACTTAGAGAACTCTAAGTTCTTACATGGCTGTAAATAGCTTTCTGTTCCAGCTTAAGTAGGCTCTCAAAATTTTGTTGATGATGCTTCAGTGTCTTCTGACAATTAGCATTACAGAAAAAAAATCTGATACCAGCCTGATCTTTTACAATTATTTTATCATAGGTAACTTATTTTCCCCTTGCCTGGATGAGTTTATGATTCTCTTTCTAATCTTTGTGCTATCGTAGGTTTTTTTTTTTTTTTCCATTTCAAAGCAAGAAACTTCTTTCATTATCTTTTCTGCTAGATGGGTCACTCTGACCTAAAGCCTGGAGTTTTTCCTCTATTCATGTTATTATTATTTTTAATTAGTGCTTATGTTACTGATCGATCTATCACAGCTGCTAACTCAGAAAAAGAACAGTGAGCCCCATATGCTGCCCTGGACAACTGTTCTGTCCTAGGGGATTCTGGCGGGGGGCTGGACAAACTGAAAGCACAGCTCCTGGCTGGGTTTGCCAACACTGTTGCCAAACAAACTCAGATAAACTCATTGCAAGAGAAGCCAGTAACTCAAGAGACAAGGGTTTGAAAAAGAGACAGGGAGACATTTATTTTGAGTGCTGGCAGCCGGGCAGGTGGCAGGCTCAAGTTTTAACAACCAATCTCTCTGCCCACAAGATGGACACCTAGAATTTTATAGGGAGAAGTTCAGGGGGAAATGAGCAAGAAAGCAGGCAGAGAGTGTGTGGTCATGGGTGGGGGGTCGGTGTGTATTCAGCACAGGATCATGGGCAGAGAAGGGGACATGTGGCATGTGGCTTTCTAGGCATTCTGTTGTTATCAGGGCTTTCCTGGCCTGGCAGTTGGGAAGTTCCGGTCATTGCAAAACATCTTCATTAATGCCTAAAGAAAGTGTGGTAAGAAATAAGCACAAAGGGTTTTAGTTAGAGCCTGAGTTAAAGCCAGCTCATCTATTTCTGGTTTTAACTGTTGGAGTCTATAGTTGAGCAACAGGGCTCATGGATACATCCACGCCGATCTCAAGTAGCGTAATAATGATGTAATTCTCAAATAAGGTAATTGAGTAGAGTTTAATGAGTTACAAAGGTTTGGAAAGGGTTAAAGAAAAGCAAAGGGATGGCGAAGCACGAGGAATAAAACAGCTGAAGTTCAATGACCACCCCTGGGTCTGAAAGGGTACAGGGAAGGAGAGTTTTCCAGGATGTAGAAAGAACTGTGGGCTGCCCCTGGGTCTAGGAGAGGGCTAGGTGTAGGGTTTGTGACCTTCAGTAGAGGAGCATGGCCACTGTTAAGCAATGGGCAGCTGGAGGAGTAGATATCTGGGCCTTGTTCTTCTCCCATGTTCCTGTTTCCTGCCGGTGCCTCTCATAGACTGAACCCTTGAAGGCATCTTGATAGGTCAGCCTCATAGGACAAAAAGCAGGGTGGAAAAGACAGCAAGTGGATCTGGAGGGACAAACAGGATATTTGCCTGAAGTTCCTATTCTGTTTAACTTGCATCATCTGATTCTGTAGAAAATATAATAGAAAAACACATCCTTATATTTTTATTCATTTTATTTATAAGCTTTATTTCCTCATCCTTTTATCTTTTCCTTAATTGTTAAAAGAACTGTTTATTCTTTTTCTTTTGCATTTTTCAGTCTGCTCTTTACCGTCTCTGTGTGTTTACATTCAGTAATCTTAGTTTTTATCAGAATGCAGTCTTTCCCAATGTTATATTCTTTCAGTTGTTTCCAGGTGAACTGGGAGTCCCCGAAGGTTCTTGGTCTTGTCACAGGAATGAATTGGAGGACAGACACGCAGCACAGCAGATGAGTAACACAAGTGGGAAAGTTTATTAAAGCAAAAAGTACACTTTTGAGATATGACAGCCAAGGGTGGGGAGGGGCAGAGAGAGAGAGAAAGAGAGGAAGGGACAGGGAGGGAGAGAAAGAGAGAGAGCATTCTAGGAAGAGAGCTGTGCACCCTTGGGGTTGGGTTCTGTCTTTTATTGACAGGTGTTAACAAGGGGGAAGAATATTTATTACATGGGTCAGGAAGCTGGGTTTTGTGCTTTTTCTTCCTTATTTGGTCAGAGGTTTTCTGTCATGGCATCCGCCATCTTGGGCCTGTCTGGTTTGATCCAGCTTCTTGTGAACTGCTACCAGGTGAGGTCTCTGACCTTCCCCATAGCTGGCCATGACTCCTTGTTGCTGACCTACGGGTATCCTGTTAGAGCTTGACTGTCTACTCTGACATTTCTTCCTCAAGGACTCTGGGCCCTTAAAATCTTATGGGAAAATGGGCGATGGCCCATCTTTTGTAACTACTTCATGCTGGTGTGGGATGTTCACCCTGCTGGAGGGCTCCAGAAGTCTTTGCTATCTAAGTTTCAGGAAACCTGGATGGACAGTGGGGAGTAGAAGGACGTTGTGACTCGGCCTAGTGGGTCTCAATAGTCATTTATTTGAAGGTTGTTGCAGACCCACCATCTAGAGATTTACCTGGCTGAGGTGAGAGAAAATCCATTTTTTTAGTAACTTTAGGATATGAGGTCCAAACATTAGAATAAGGCATATGGTTATTAAGGGTCCAACAAGAAGGTATAACCACGAAAGGCCTGGAAGCCAGAAGAACAAGGAGTCTCACCAGGAGGAGGAGGTAGGGGTGGGTTTATGGGGAACTATGGTCCAGTTAGTTACTGTCCCAATGACCTAGAAGCTTTCTTTAACCTCTCCAGATGAATTGATCCATACACAGCACAATGTGTTAGTCACTGTGTAGACTCCCCTAAGTTTTGTGAGAATGTAGTCAAGGGCCTCTTGCAGCCAAGTGGCTTGCTGCCTGATTTTCTCTATATGGATTCTTACTTCCCAGGAAGAGTTAATATAGATATAGCAGGTGGTGTGAGCCATCATATAGACTCTGTTTTGTTTAGCAAGCAATCAGGTAATTAATAAGAGGCACTTCCATGGAAACAAAAGAAAAACATAGGTTGATGGTTGGAGCAAATTATAAACTCAGTGCCTGATTCCTGAGTGCTGTCAGTGAGGAGATTTCTAAATGTCAAAGCATCCTCAGATGGAGTGGAGCAAGCAGTAGCAATCAGATGGGTTTTTCTGGTTTGTGATTCAAATGTCTCTGGTGATCCTTTTGAATGGCCCATAGAAGAGGCACAAAGATTGTCTATACACGAGTTTTGTGGCAATTTTTCTGAAGTTGACCTAAATTTGTCCAGCTTTAGTTTGCAGGGCTTCAGGAAAAAGGACAGTTTTAGTTTTTAATGACTTTAATTCCAGAGAATGGAAGAAAATTAGAAACCATAGTTTGGAGGGGCAGAGCCAGATATTTGAGGAAACCACAAGAATTTAGGATCTAGTCTAGTTTATAATAAATAGTATTAAAATCTAATATCTACAAAGATGTGTTATTGAAACATAATTTCTCTCTATAATCACCCTCATTTTTATCAAAAATAGCCAAATCAAGACTAATTTGTAAAACAAGTCCAGTTTAAACAAATTTGGCTGAATTATTTACATAAGGTCAGTAAGAATAGTGATTGGCCATATAAGGTTTTTAAAATTTGCTTTACTGGAACTTTTCACAAGGAATCTCTAGATTGAACTTGTCATAGCCTCTCGAGGCCAGAGCCAAGCCAAATAATTGTCATCAGAATTGCTTGCATTACCTATAGATTTGGGTGAATTCCTCTTCTTGAGGTCCCCAAAATGTCCTGAATTTCCTGCACCCTCTAGGAAGTGACATTCTTTACTCACCTGGTAGGGTGGCTGGGTACTCCATAAGCAAGATACCAGGCCAACAGTTCTAAGGGCCTCCATTGGCTCCACAAAGTCAACCTTCATTCCTTAAAGCTATCTGATCATATCTGCGTCTATGCATGTCTCTCAAATATGACATTCCAGTCAAAGCCTTGGTAATATGACCAATGTTTCCAATGGTGTCCTGTTACAGGGAGAACAGATTCTCACTGAACTTACACAAATTATATTTCCATGAAAGAAAGAATACTCACTGAGAGTTTCTGAAATTCAGGGGGTTTAGGTAGGGAGAAAAGATAAATGTTTCAATTTGTTCACAAAGGAATATTTTATCATATTTCTGTAAGTTATAGATATCTTAAGAGAAAACTTCCTTAAATCTAGAAGAGCAAACATCAGAGAACAAGCAATATTTCAAACAAAAGTCACAAAAAAACTATAATCATCTTCCTCAATTCATTTAGTCATATCTTACTAATTCTTGTTCTGTTTGAATGCAGCTTTCCCATTCGTTCTGGAAATTCCTACTCAGCTTAGTTTTATGATCTTAAGTATATTAGAAATCTGTATTTGTCAAAAGTCCTTCCCATGAATCTCCTTGAAGACGAAACACATTTTGCAAGAGCATCAGAACAATAACTATAAATGACAAAAAAAATCAGAAATAGACATGGTTAAAGATCTGATGAGAGTTCATTATAATGCAGCTGACAAGGAAATCTAGTTATTTCTGTGACATGGAACATTTTAATAATTAGAATGTCAAGTGATAACCTTATGCCAGAACATATTCAAACTTTAAGAATTTCATATAATTTCTAGAACAGTTATAGCATTTATCCATACCATATACAACCTAAGGCTTATCATTATTTGTTTGACAATGTTTCCCATGTAACTTAACAGACCGAATAGACAAGTGTAACTAGTCAAAAAGACTTCATTTACAAATCAAACCCCAGGAAATTTGTTAAAACCCTCAGAAAGTTTTAAAGCACGTGCCTAAATAGGATTACAGATCATTACAAATTTAATATTTATATTTAACCAAGGTGGCAATAAGCAATTCTACAGGAAGTTATATAGTTTATAGCAAAACTTAGCTCCTTTAATATTGAGAAGTTTTAACTTTCTTAAGTAATCAAAGACCTGATAAAGACAAAACATAGAAGCTTTGGTATTCTGGGCAAAGAATTAAAAAAAAAAAAAAAAACCCTTTGTTTACAATTTCTTACCAAGTGCAGATGAACAATCCAAGAAAACTTATTCTCTTTAACAAAGAGAAGAGCAGAATTTCAATCATATACCAGTGTACTTTTAAAATCCACTCATTTCGGGGCGGCTGGGTGGCTCAGCAGGTTAAGCAGTCGACTCTCAGTTTCAGCTCAGATCATGATCTTAGGGTTGTGAAATCCAGCCTGAGTTTGGCTTCATGTGTGGAGCCTGCTTAAGAGTCTCTCCCTCTCCCTCTATCCCTCCCCCGATAAAAAATCCATTCATTTCAATCTTAGTTCTGACTGCACATACTTCTTTTCTCAATGTATTCTCATTCCTCATACCTTTTTTTAATCAAAAATACATCTTACTTTCCTTTCATACAGAGTTGCTTCCCTTATTTCTATCAGTCTTAATTACATTTATCAGAATTTTTTAAAAAGATTTATTTATTTATTTGAGAGAGGGGGTGGGGAGAGCGTGAGTGGGGGGAGGGTCAGAGGGAGAGAATCTTTCAGGCTCAACACTGAGCGTAGAGCCCGATGGGGGGCTTGATCCCATGGCCCATGAGATCATGACCTGAGCTAAAACCAAGAGTTGGACGCTTAACTGACTGAGCCACCCAGGCACCCCTATATTTAGCAGAATTTTAACTCTTAGAGCCCTTAGTGTCCAATGAAAATTAGGTAGTAACCAATTGTGAACTGTTATATCGAATTTTTATCTGAAATCTACAAATACATTTCATGATTTCTAAAAACCTATGTTTTTCCATAGTACAGTCTTTCTTTTTTTTCCCATAGTACAATCTTTCAAGAAAGCATAAAGCATGTTTACCAATAGACCCAAGTATCCTATTTCTCTGCAATAACAGGCCCAAAGCAGACAATCTACATTCAGTAATTAATACTTTAGTATTTTATCTTCTTTGAAAAATACTTAGATATCCAATGAATTCAAGCCAGTTATCATTTAACTTAGCACAACTTCAAAGTTTCAGGTTACTGAAGGTTTTGAAAGCTATTTAAAAGTTTTACCTATAAACCTTTTTGTTTATTCATACTTGTTCTTAACAATTACCCATGAAAACTTTATGAGATAGACAAAATTAACCATCATATTAAGTCATCTTTTTGCTGACAAGTTGCAACAGAGATAACACGAGCTTATTTGACGTATAGTAAACTTTGGGAGAACAAAAGTTTTCTATTTAATGCTAATAACTCTAAAGACATGTTTATCTTAATGGAGCCAACACACTTAATTAGCTTTAATACAGGATATGTTGCACCTGTGTCCACCAAAAGTCAGTTTGTTCCCTGCTGTCAATTGTACTTTGGGCTCCTGTGGGGAAATCTGAAGTGGATGGTTTTGAGTCCAGGGGAATCCTGGGCCCCTTCATGCTGATTTGGGAGATGATTTAGTTTGAACCTCATAAGCAGGTAGCCCAGCAGCTTGGGGTGTTTTTTTTTCCTCCTTGGTACTGAGGGTGGAAGGGACAGGAGCCAATGACACTGGAGGTATGGAGGATGGTATAGGAGCTGGTTATACAAGCCCTGCCCATTGTGGTGCCCAAACGGGAGGGGGAGGCAGAAGAGGTGAGGTGCCTCCTACAAGGCTGGAGTCAGAGAACAGCCCAGAAGGCAGAGAAAGAGGACTCCCAGTCCTAAAGCTCCTCAGCTCCGACAAATGAACTGACCTATGTTTTCTTTCCACTAAGTGAAAATAGGCAGTCCTTGTCAGGCCAGAGAAGACAGGGAACCTCTCCAAAACAAAAGGAGTTTTGGCAGCTGCTTGAGAATATTCCTTAAAATCCCCATCCTGAGGTAGACCAACCAGACAATTGGCTCCAAGTATCATTGGATACCATTAACCCGGGAAATGAGTGAGGGAGAAAGCCCCCCATACCACAAGAGTCAGGCAACATTCATCCAGTCCTCTCAGGATATATTCCAGATCTGACACACAAAAGCAGAAGCAAACGAAGAGGAGACAAGTGACTCGGGGAAAAACAGAGGGAGGCATGTACACAATCTTGGCAGCAACTGTTTATGAGAGACAATGGGGGTGGCACATAGAGAACAGGACAGAACATAGGTAAGGGGGCAGATTAACAGAACAAAAATAGAAATCATCTGAAGCAGCTCAGCTCATGGTGGATTGAGGAGTAGAGGGTGAGGAGAGGGGTGTCCTCAAGCCCTCTAAAGGAGTATGGACAAATCAGGGTTTGGGTATAGGGCCATAATGGTGTGACCGTGTGGGATTTGAGAATATTTTCCAGAAGGGATCAAGTTGTAATATGATGTTATAGTTAAGACTACCATTTATTTATTTATTTTGTCAAGCATCCCTGTCACGTTGAGGCCAACAGTGTTACCAGAGAAGTGGACTTGGGAAGGAAGCATACAAGGTGTCAGGGTCAAACTGGTTCCAGTTTCTCAAGCTGCATCCTAAGGTACGGTCAGATGGGATTGAGGATTGGTTACCCATTTAGAGGAAAGATAGTGACAGTCTCCTGGGCTAGAGGTGTCCCTGCTGAACCCGAAGAGTGTCGCCTTGGATAGTCTGGACCCCAGGGACATCTCCCTGGAACCATCCAACTATCGTCCCTGGTTCAGGTAGGTGTCCCTGACCTGAAGACCTCTTCAGCCTAGCCTGCCTCCTGAAGGGGGAGCCCCTGCCCATCCTTCCTTTCAATCAACATGAGTTTCCTCCCCTGCCCTGAGATTGTATGTAACCTGGTGAACCAGTGGTTTTTGTTTCCTTTTTTAGATCCTTTAATGGGAGACGATCATAGTATCTCAAGATACACCTTAGGGGAGACTCTTTGGAGGCAGAAGTGGAATTTTCCATTGTCTTCAGGGAGAGTAAAAAGGAGCAACTAAACCTGGGTTCACATTGTTCTCAAGAGAGGGTTCCAACTCTCTCCAAAGAACCTCGATAGAAGTCCAGGGTCCTATTATCCGGAGAAGAGCTGATTCTCTCCCAGGATCTTGACAGGACCTTAATTAGGAACTCTCTCTTGGAGAGTTCTTATGGCAAGTGGACCACGGACATCCCCAGCCTGCTGTCCCTTCACTCCGTCACCACAGCAATGGCTGGCAGGCTGTGGGATGACTTGGCTGACCCTGGCATCCCACGGTTTACACCTCATCCCAATGCCTGCAGTCCCAGGAATGTCAGCCTTCCTGAAGACCCAGATAGGAATGACAAGAACAGTGTCTGATACGTAACCCTGAAGTCCTGGGGCGGATTCCTTAGGAGTGGACATTGTCATGAGTCTGAGATCGCTGAATAACTCATTCCCCTCGTTCTGATAGGCCTCTCAACAGTTGGTGGCAAACAGTGGCCCCCAGGGATAGGGGTTCCTTTAATGGTCTAAATATTTCTGGTCTGGACCTGCAGAAATATTTTGATCCCTTCTACTTGGCAGTCAGTGCAGGTGGAATTAATCTCTATTTTTCAATTCTCTGAATCCCTGAATTGCTTGGGTTGAATGACATTCAATTAAGTGGTGAATAAAGCAAACACACAGGGAAAAGTCTCATTGGATGGGGTCCCTTGCTAGGAAGTGAAATGGCTTATAGCTGATTTTATGATGACCCAGGCAAACACAACAGTGGGAGTTATAGGATCTCTATGATAGGTGGCAGAACATCCTGCAGGTCTCCTTTGCCCCACCACTGGTGGAGGAGAATGTGGAAGTAGATATGAGAGGAAGCATGGGGAGGGATCAGAGCATCCCATGACCCAGGAGACATGAAACCAACCTCCAGACACAGCTCAGCATAAAGGCAAGCCTCCCCCACTCTCAAGATCATCTCTTAAAGCGAACCCACTCAGAAATTGAAGTCTTACCTTCCCCTTAAGTAGTTCTTGTCATGCCGTACAGATTTTTAAAATGTTAACCAAAGTAAAGAAAAATGTCCTTGAAAATGAGATTTCTATTTCTGAGTGTGATGCTGTGATATGTTGGAGCTGAAGCCTAGCTTGTTTTTCTTTCCTAGTTTCATGTTGGCTTATTTTAACAGGGCAAGGTAACATTTGTTGTAAGATGTGCTACATAACCTAATGTTAACTGTGTGGTCTAAAGTGTTTAGCTATCAAGTGGATTCTTTAGTAAGACCAAATTTTTTTTGTCACTGAAGTGTTCTGAGTTTTTTAAAAAAAAAATACTGGTTAAAACAATTTTCACCTTCTGGGATCTACTTTATTTATTTATTTATTTATTTATTTACAAAATATTTTATTTATTTATTTGAGAGAGAAAGATGGAGATAGTGACTGAAAGCATGAGCGGGAAAGAGAGGGAGAAGCAGGCTCTGTGCTGAGCAGGGAGCCCAATGCAGGGCTCGATGCGGGGCTCAATCCCAGGACCCTGGGATCATGACCTGAGCCGAAGACAGACGCTTAACCCACTGAGCCACCCAGGCACCCCTAGGATCTACTTTTTAAATCTTCTATCCCCTGTAGTTACCAACTGCATGTACCAGGCCTCTGGAAACTAGTATGTGAAACTGAACCAATCTGAAACAATTTGATAGGAGTAACTATCAATAGGGCTTGCTTTCCAAAGAAGAGCATTGTTGAGAGTAGCAAAATTATAAGGCTACCTAGGCGTGTTGTAAGGGTGTCCAAAAAGTAACTCAGTGAGTTTTGTGAGTAGAAATGTAGTGCTCAAGTCACATTCTGCTTTAAAAGGCTGTAACAAATACAAATGAATTAGGGAAAAAAATAAGGCAAACCCGAATGCATTTGATCTGCCCAGTGCTGACTCTGAGTCGTCCCCCTTCCAGCTGTTGTCAGATGGAGCCAATGCAAAAGAGATGAGAGGAGCGTCTGTAGTTAGAAAAGATGAGAGAAATAAGCACAACATGTTAACACAAAAGAAAAGGACCAAAAGAAATATTTCTGATGAGATACAGACAGCCTGGGAATATTGGACATTCACCTAGGGATCGGTGTAATGGATCTCTCAGTGTGGTGCTTCTGACTGTCACTTCCATGAGTGGCCATGAAGCAGTCTTGGTTTCTCCCGCTGCAAGTTCAAGACAACCAGGGGTGCTCAGAGCACTAGATGCTCAATCCTTACATGTGTGACCCCTGGCAGGCCAGAAATTAATTACCATGAAAGGGAGTTCCAGGGCACCTGGGTGGCTCAATCAGTTAAGCATCTGACTCTCCATTTCGGCTCAGGTCAAGATCTCAGGGTTCTGGGACCAGGCTCCCTGCTCAGTGGGGAGCCTGCTTGAGATTCTCTCTCTCCCTCTGCCCCTCCCCCTGCTCTCTCTCTCTGAAATAAATAAATAAATCTTTAAAAAAAGAAAAAGAAAGTAAGTTCCCTTTAGGACTGCTACACATCTCTAGGAATAACCTGAGACATTTCCCAAGGTCCTTAGCTGCCTAAGAACACATTTTGACAGGAAATAACAAGTGTCCCTTTATTCTTTGGAGCTGAAAATCAGTGTCTCATAAACGCTAGTAGACTATCCAGTTCCCAGGTAGATCAGAAAGAGAGAGTAGAACAAACAACAGTGACTAAGCAACTCTCCAGCGCAAGGAGGTGAGCATTAGAGACTCACTGATGAAGAGGGTTGCCCAATCCTCTGTTACCTTTTCCCTTCGTGGTCACCAGAAAGATGTTGCCAAGTGAACTGGGGAGACCCCAGTCCCTGGGGCCTCCACCAGGCCAGACCCAAAGGAGTGTCTTAAGGTTCTTGGTCTTGTCATGAGAATGAATTCAAAGACAGACATGCAGCACAGCAGATGAGTAACACAAGCAGGAAAGTTTATTAAAGTGAAAACTACACTTTTGAGATATGAGAGCTGGTGAGCTCAAAAGAGAGGGAGAGTGAGAGTGGGAGAGGGAGAGAGTGGGAGTGTGAGGGAGAAAGGGAGTGGGGGGAGAGAGAGAGAGCTAGCAAGCTAGCAAGCTGGGTGACCTGGGGGTTGGATTTCTATCTTTTATTGACAGTTGTTAACTAAGGGGCAGAATATTTATTACTTGGGGCAGGAAGCAGGGTTTTGTGCTTTTTCTTCCTTATTTGGTCAGGGGTTTCCTGTCATGGCACCCGCCATCTTGGGCCTGTCTGGTTTGATCCAGCTTCTTCTGGAGGACTACCAGGACAGGCCTCTGACCTTCCCCATAGCTGGCCGTGACTCCTTGTTGCTGACCTCCAGGTATCCTGTTAGAGCCTGACTAACCACCTCCTCTAGCACAATGAGTACAGATTTCCAACAAATCTTATTGAAGATGCAAATTAAACTTTTTTTTAACTTAACTTTTCTTGGTATAAAACAGTTTCACATGGATACACTTACTCTGAATCCCCAAGTGGCCTTTTTATTTTGCTCAAAGTACTTTTCAAAAGTCTAGTGGTTTTTCTTTATAGCCTCAGCTTTACAAAGGGAACTACAAGTTCTTTGAGTACTGAGATTTGAGATGGATTCTGTGTCAGAATCCAAATCTTCTAGTCCCAGAAATTGGGAAAGTGAAAGTATTTCTGTTTCTTGTAGCTATATTTTGTTAGAGGTTGAATTAAATTGTCTACATACAGTGGGGAGTGAGCTACGGAGAGAAAACCTCATGACAGGAAAGTTAATTGATTTTCCAAATGGCTTCTTTTCGGTGGCTGCCTGTGAGTCCTGATGGGTGCAGCTCAAACAGACTTTGTAGGATTTAGATTGGTTTCAGATGACCTCCTCCACAGCTTAGCTCATTCACATTGGGAACATGGTGTTCCTGGGTCAGGACAGAACTCCATTTTCCCAGGAAGAACTTCCTTCCCAGGAAGGAGCTTGGAAACTAGCATGATGGTTGATTTTATGTGTCAACTTGGCTGGGCCATGGTGTCCAGGTATTTGGTCGAACGTTATTCTGTTGTTTTCATGATGTTTTTGGATGAAATTAACATTGAATTGGTGGACTTTGAGTAAAGCAGATTGCCTTCCATAGTGTGGATAAGCCTCATCCAATCAGTTAAAGACTTTAATAGAACAAAGACTGACCTCTCCTGAGCAAGAAGGATACACACACACACACACACACACACACACACAGGTCCTATTGCTTCTGTTTCTCTGGAGAACCCTGAAGAATACAATTAGTAAGAACTCAATGGAAAAGGAACTGTTTCTTCTCTGAATTATTTTGTTTTAGTTTTTACGTGTAGATTGTGGGAGCTCAACCTTCTCCTGAGAGATTCACCCATGTAAGAATCAATATAATACCATTTTTTACTTTTGTTTGCAACCAAGAGAAAACTGAGAGTGAATGCTATATTTAGCTAATCTTTCTGAGAAATATTGGTATGATTTCTTATGTACTTTGTCTTTTATCACATCTACTTTGTCTTGGAAGCCCTTTTTTATAGCTTCTTCCCAGAGATGGGGATTTTCCTGGGTCTGTGGAGTAATAGTAATCACTTGCTTCCTTTATTTGCCAGCCAATCTTGTTGAAATATGCCATATTTATTAGTTTCCTCAATGTAAGCCAATTTGTACAATGCATTTTTGGCCTGTTACTAATATCTGTCCTTACCTCCTAATCATTATACAGATTATGCCTTATTTTTACATATTTTTGGTCATTTTAGTAGAATTTGTTGAGGAGGGGAAGTGTCTTAGTTTAGATTTCCAGAGCACAGACCAGAGACAAGGATTCAGGTACAATGAGTTTATTTGGGAAGTGACCAAGAAGGATAGTGAGGAAGTGAGTACTTGAGGCATACAACAGAGGAAGGTCAATAAAGTGTACTGTATCAGGTTGTGTATAGGTACTGTATCAGCTGCTGTAACAAAGTTCCACAAATTTAGTGGCTTAAAACAACAAAATTTATTTTCTCATCGGTCTGGAGGTCAGAAGTCCAACATGGTCTTTCTGGGATAAAATCAAGATGTTGGCAGGGCTGGGTTCTCTCCTGGAGGCTCTGGGGGCAGTCCATCTTCTGGCCTTTCCCAGTTTCTGAGGCCACCCACATTCCTTGACTCATGGCCCCCTTCCATCTTCAAAGCCAGCAAGGGCTGGTCAAGTGTTAATTACTTCGACACTGACTCTTCTTCTGCCTCTCACTTTCACTTTTGAGGAGCCTTGTGATAACATTAGGCCCACCTGGATAATCCAAAAGAATCTCCCTATTTTCAGGTCAGCAGCTTAATAACTTAAATTCCATCCCTTTGCCATGTAATATAACATATCACATATTTTAGAGATTAGAATGTGGACATCTTTTGGGGTCCATTTTTCTGCCAACCACAGGTACATAATGATTGGGTTACAACAGTGGACAATTGAGGCAACTGATTTGGAATATACTTGTGGCCTAACCTGACCAGAAACAAGAGAATGAATTCTGGGGAATGTAGTTAATCTAGCCTAATTAAGACATTACAAAGCTACCACGGTCCATTTTTGTTGACTTTGAACTCAAGTACATCTCTTTGAACCATACTTAATCTCCAAATAAAGATTATCCTACATAAAACAGAAAACATGCTACTCCTTTTCCCAGAAGAGGATAGAAAGTTTCTTTTGTGTCTTTGGGTGATAGATTCTTCTCCTTGTTGATTCATGCATCCTGTCTTATGTCATGTAACTTAAAGATGATATAAAGTTAACAATTATTAGTAGGTCCTATATTAGATGATAAGGAGATGACAGAGGAAAATAAATTAAAATATTAAATTATTAAATTATGTGTAAAAATTAAATTATTAAGTACAAATATTACAATAAAGAATAAATACTCGTAACTGCTATAGTCCTCATTTCTGCAGTGGTCATGTGGGTATAGTAGGTATTTATAACTATTCCCTTTGTCCTTAGCAAGCACCTCATTTCCTTTGGATCTTTACCTGGTGGAGTGACCCAAAATTTCATTTCTGAAGGGTTTAAGTTTTTAGGAGCCCTGCCTGAATTAAGTTGTTGTAGTTTTCCACTAACTTTAACCATAGGATGTGGGAGCACCAAGAGGCAGACATTCTTTCTCATTCCTTGTCCCCACTATACTATAGTAGTGACCCAATTTCCCCTTGGTTACCAGGATTAATCACCCCAACCAGAGTAACCGTCTTCTCTGTCTATTCATTCAGTGGCACAGGGCACTCAGATTGGCCAGACAGCGGTCTCAGCTTTCAATTTTGAGAAATCATGTTTGGGTCCCTTGGTAGGAGCATTCCTCTCTTTGGAACTAAGGCCTCTAGACCATTGGAGACTTCAATCACAGGGGTGGAAAGCAAAAATTCTGCTAGTGTATCGCTTGGGGCAAGAGTGAGAGGTGCCACTCCCAATTCCACCCCTTGATTCCTGGATTTACAGAAATTGACTAAGGTAGAAACAGCATCATATATTGGATGCTGATTTAGATCTTATGGAGCCTCCTGGAGAACTTTGCTCAGCTTTGCAAGGTACTGCTACTTACCTGGTGCTGTACCTGAGTCTTCAAAAGGCCATTCTGCTATTCTATCAAGCCAGCTGCTTTAAGATGTTAAAGAACATGGTTAGACCTGTGAATTCCATGAGCCTGGGCCCCCTGCCACCCTTTACTTGCTATGAAGTGAGCTCCTTGATTGGAAACAAGGCTGTGTGCAAAACCATGACAGTGGATAAGGCATCCTCTAAGTCTATGGATGGTAGTTTTGCTAGAAGCATTTTGTTCAGAGAAGGAAAATCCACACCCAAATGAAATGTCTATTCCAATAAGAATAAAACACTGCCCCTTCCATGATGGAAGCAGTCCAATGTAATCAACCTGCCACCAGATAGCTGGCTGATCACCCTGGTGAATGGTGTCATATTGAAGACTCTGGTTTCTGCTGCTGGTAGTTTGGGCACTCAGCAGTGGCTATAGCCAGGTCAGCCTTGGTGAGTGGAAGTCTATGTTGCTGAGTTTATACATAAACTTGACCCCTGCCACCATGGCCACTTTGTTCAAGAACTCATTGGGCAATGGCAGGAGTACCCAGGGAAGGAATCTAAAAATACACATTTTGGCTAGTTTATTATGGTTTGCCAAAATGTTCTTGGCTTCTGAGGACAAGTCAGTATACTGTAAATCATTGTATCATTTAGGAATTACATGTGGCTGCTCATGACAATGACTTTCAATAATAGTGACTTAAAAGAACTACAAGCTTATCTTTCTCTTTTATGAAAGAAGCCTAAAAATATTCAATGCAGTAGGGATATAGTATCTTCCTCTCTTTTGCTATGGTATCCTTAACAAATGGCTTCTATCCTCAATGTTGCCTTGTGATCCAAGAAGGTGGCTAGATCTCTAATAATTTCCTCAAATTCAAGATTAAAAAGCAAGTGAGAAATACAAAAGGAATATTCACTGTCTCTTTCTCTTTCTAAGACCTTTTCCAAAATTTTCTCCCAACAACTCCATCTATATCTCGTTAGGTAGATCTTAGTCACCTGGCCAAACCTAGAAACACAATAGGCTGGGAGATATCTTTTTTTTTTTTTTTTTTTGCTAGATCTATTATCTTCCCAAGTAAAATTGGCAATTTTTAACAAAGGGAGAAAGACAGAGTGGATATTATATTAGCAACCAGCAGTCTGACACAGCACAGCCAGCTGATTTTCCATATGCCACCCTCTATTTGAGATGATGTGTGGTTCTAAGAATATGTGCTTTCATTGCTATGACAAAATTGAAGTGTATGATACAGCCTCTAGCTCCTCTATTCTAGTTACTCAATGGATACACGAATCCAGGTACACAACCTATAAGATTTCATTTGTTCATATTTTCTCAAAGGAAACGTGATAGCAAGTAATGATATTTTTTTTTTTAGCTTTTGGTTTTATTGTGTGTGTGTATATGCCAGATTTGACGCAAAAATATCCAGATTCTTCTCATCCCCCTAGAAAGTTAATCTGCAAAAACAGAATGATAGAAACTAAATGCCAGCCATTTCAATAGATAATTCAAGGTGATAAAAGGAAAGGACACCCCAATATCACTCTGACTCAGATGATATAGAAGGTTAAGTGCTGACCCTTTCCCTGGGCATCTATACCAAGTCAGGCTGCTGTGAGGAGCCTTCGAAATTGCTAGCTCCAAATAAAGACAAATATCTGCGTTTGTTAAGGGCTTTGTTCACATTTTCCACCTCTTTTCTTCATTTATTAATAATGATAAGCAAGCTATGATGGTGATGCTTTTTAAAGATAATGATTCATTTCCTTGTAGCTTTCTTTTTCATAAAGCCCGAGCTCTGAGCAGAATCATCAAAAGACCTGCGTGGGTTGGGGGCAGTCATCAACTGAGTGTAATTCACAAGTGATCATAAAACCCATTACTACTTAAGAGTATTCACCCACAAGAAAATGGCTCACTTGGGTGATTTCAAAGCTCTTTAAAATAACCTCCCTAATAAGAAAACTTTTCTAATTTAGGCTATTAGTCATTTCTTAGCTGGATTATGAATTAACTACATCAGGTACTTTCTGTTTAACACCTAAATGAAAAGGTTAGTGTCAGGGCACAGGGTTTTGAATGGGGTGGTGGGTGAGCACTGGATAGGGAACAGGCAGGAAGGGGGCTCAAAGGGTTTTTGCAGGAAAAAGAGAGAAGTAGAAATGATAGAGTTGGATTGGAGTCTACATTTGTAGGGCTGGGGGCATGGTAACTACTTCAGGCAGTTAAAAACAAGTGAATGTTTAGGAGATAAAAGACAAATCTTGGAGAAAAGGAAGAGACACAAGTTAAACATGGAGTTCTTCTTAATAATTGCATTAACTTGACCCCATTTTTATCCCCTCTCACCCCAGATGGTGTCTTTCAGCAAATCTCATAATCTCTATTTAAAAATATACCCAGAATATCCAACTACTTCTCCTTATTTCTATCACTATCACCCTTTTCTCCTGGATGATTCCAATAGCCTCCCCCTCGATCTGTTCGTTTCCACCATTGTTCCTCACAAAGCAAACAGAAAGGTCCTTTTAAAACAAAAGTCAGGTCATATCACTCTGTTTCAAACTCTTTGATGGCTTTCTTTTGTCTCTCAGTAGAAAATCCTAACCATGGTCTCTGAGGACTGGCCCCTGGGTCTCTCTTGATTTTATCTCCCAACTGGCTTCTTGCTGGACCTCTACAACACCAACTGCTTCAATCTTCTGGGCCTTTGCATTTATGATTCTCTCTTCCTAGAATGCTCTTCCTCTAGAAATCTTCATTCATTCACTTCCTCACTTGATTCAGATCTCTACTTATAGGTTATCTTTTTAGTGGACTTTTCCTTGAATACCTGCTCTAAAAAGGCACTAGCACCTCACCTTATAACAATCCATCCTTTGACCCTGCAATATTTCCTCCCATAGCACTTATCACAACTAGGTCTATCTGTTTGCTTACTGACTCACTGTCTACACCTCTCACTGGAAGGCTTGTTGCTTAAGAGTGGATTCTTTGTCTATTTGATTCTCTGCTACATGGAAAGCACCTAGAAAAGTGGCTGGCACACAGCAGTGGCTCGATAAATGTTTGTTGGATGACTGTATGAATTGCTTGAGACCTCAGGAAGGTTCTGGGAAATCTTAGAGAAAAAGTAGAGCTATTCTTGCTACTAATGGAGTAAATGTTCAGCATCTTCTCCAATCTGATGCTGATCGCTTTTGCTCTGACACAAGAGGTGAGGCTGCTTTCCTGAATCTCTGAGATAAATGTCTTGGTGGCACATTTAAAACATTGACCATCAAAAAATAAAAAAATAAATAAATAAAATGCTGACTATTGAAGATTACTTGAAAAATACTTCCATTCAACTACCCCAAATCTTTCCTGGGACAATTATCAAATGTACTTGCTAACATTAAATTTATCTTTCTGTTAAATGTTTTGCTTTGGCTGAGATCTTTTTGAATATAAAAGGGGTCATAAATTTGTGCCAGACAAATCCCTTTTCAACCTTATTAATAAAGAAAAACAATTTGTGCTCATACATGACATACTTTCAATTTGTGGACTTCTGAAGTTTCCTACATATTTAATATGATTTTGACCCATTTAAGCTCATCATTTCTTTTATAGTTAGTCTTTGTAACTACAAATTCTCCCAGCTTGGTTATTATTGTCATTTGAATGTGTGCTTAGTTGGAATCCTGCTTTGAACAAACTATCTTGCAATGGTTTTGTAATGTGTCACCTAGCCTAGGCTGAACTACATTTCCCAGAATTCATTGCCCTTTTTGTTTCCAGTTAAGGTCAGCTTCAAGGGAGATTCCTAGGAGATTTGGAGGCTGGAAGAGAAGCACTGGCCATTTTTTTAGCTTACATGAGTTCCAGTTCTTCCTCATGGGACTCCAGCTCAAGCTTGTTGGTTCCAGTCTGCTTGTGATCATCCCTTCCTCACTGCCTTCCCTGTGCATTTGAAACCCTATCATATGTGGAGAAACAGCCTTATAGAGACCCCTTAACCAGCTCCCACCATAATATAAGGCCAATTCCATATAACAAGTCTCTCTCAGATAAACAGATATAGATATACATATATATATATATGCAGATAAATATAGATACAGATAGAAATACCAGTGTTTCTCAACTTGGGGCAATATTGCCCCACAGAAAATTTGGCAATGTCTGGAGACATTTTTGGTTGTTATAATTTGGAGGGGGTGGCGGAATTGTACTATTGGCATCTAGTAGGTAGAGACCAGGGATGCTGCTGAATAAACTACGGTATACAGGACAGGCTCCCATCTCCCTACAGAAAATTATCCTATCCAGCTCAAAATTTCAATAGTGCCACTATTGAGAAACTCTGATATAAATACAGATATAGATAAATCCTAGTGGTTCTGCTTCTCCAGTTTAACTCCAACTGATACAGATTTTGCTACCAAGAGTGATTCCAGAGGAATGAAATCTTCTGAAGGAAATTTAGATGGGGCTTTCAAAATATGTTGAGGTTATGCTGAAAATTCAAGATACAGTGTCTTTATTTATTTATTTTTTTAAGTAAGCTCTACACCCAATGTAGGGTTTGAACTTATGACCCCAAGATCAAGAGTCACACGTTCTGCCGATTGAGCCAGCTGTCACCCCTCCAGAGGAATGAAATCTTAAGTATGAGTTCTGTGAATTGGCTTTGAGTCTTCTGGAAATGGTTCTCTAATCTGATTAGATTTAAATGCACTAATGAATTGGGATGCCTGGGTGGCACAGTCAGTTAAGTGTTTGACTCTTGGTTTCAGCTCAGATCATGATCTCAGGGCTGTGGGATCAAGCCCCACATCAGGCTCTGTGCTCAGCGTGGAGTCTGCTTAAGACTCTCTTTGAGCTACCCTATGACCCAGTAATTGCATTACTGGGTATTTACCCCAAAGACACAGATGCAGTGAAAAGAAGGGCCATATGCACCCCAATGTTCATAGCAGTAATGTCCACAATAGCCAAACTGTGGAAAGAGCCGAGATGCCCGTCAGCAGATGAATGGATAAAGAAGATGTGGTCTGTATATACAATGGAATATTACTCAGCCATCAGAAAGGATGAATACCCAACTTTTGCATCAACATGGATGGGACTGGAGGAGATTATGCTAAGTGAAATAAGTCAAGCAGAGAAAGACAATTGTCATATGGTTTCACTTATTTGTGGAACATAAGGAATAGCATGGAGGAAATTAGAAGAAAGAAGGGAAAAATGAAGGGGGGGCAATCGGAGGGAGAGACAAACCATGAGAGACTATGGACTCCGAGAAACAAACAGAGGGTTTTAGAGGGGAGGGGGGTGGAGGGATGGGTTAGTCCAGTGACAGGTATTAAGGAGGGCACATATTGCATGGAGCACTGGGTGTTATACGCAAACAATGAATCATGGAACACTACATCAAAAACTAATGATGTGCTGTATGGTGACAAACATAAAATAATAAAATAAAATAAAATAAAAAGACTCTCTCCCTCCCCCCCAGAAAAGACTCTCTTTCCCTATCCCTCTGCCCTTACCCCCTAAAATAAATAAATAAATCTAAACAAATAATAAAAAAATAAATGCACTAATAAATCTATTTCCATTGGTAGGGAGGGTGGTTGGTAGTAGTCAACCGTATGTTGTGGCAATAGAAATACACAAAATATCACCATTGGATACTCCTAATCAAATACTTATAGAAAGCAAGATTCTAGATGACCATGTATTTGATGCTTTAGAATATTTTCATGAAACTAAGGATAATGGAATTGGCTGGTGTTCCTAACTGTGCTACACAAAGTACGGATAGGATGAGCTCAGAGATTTGAATTCCCAGCTCAATGTTTACATAAAGGACCAGAAAGCTTCTGCATCTGGCCTGAAATAAATCCTTATTTTCTGTAGCCACAGGGCTGAGATTTCTGAAAACCAAACCCAGAGTTTCTCCCTACCAGTGGCTGAATTATGCAAACTGAATTCCCAACCTCAAGGCATCTCTATTTTTTTTTTTTTTTTTTTTTTTTTTTTAAAGATTTTATTTATTTATTTGAGAGAGAGAATGAGAGAGAGCACATGAGAGGGGGGAGGGTCAGAGGGAGAAGCAGACCCCCTGCCGAGCAGGGAGCCCGATGCGGGACTCGATCCAGGGACTCCAGGATCATGACCTGAGCCGAAGGCAGTCGCTTAACCAACTGAGCCACCCAGGCGCCCCAAGGCATCTCTATTAATAAAGTTAGGGCATTGATTGGGAAAGACTGAAATCCTGAAAAACTGGAATGGGGACCTATGGACAGATCCTGATAAAGCTGGGCTCTCTAACCTTGAAGATCCACTGAACAGTTTTTTGTGGCCCTTGCCTGAGATGGATAGCCCTCCTTTGCCTGAAGAAATTGAAATGGCCTGCCCTGAGGTAGTTACTTTGTAAGGCACTCTTGATTCTCTTCAGGACCCACCTCCACCACTCCTCTTTGCTTGCAGACCTATAACTAGACTCAAGTCCCAGCAGGCCCCAAAGGGTGAAGTAAAAAGCATGACCCATGAGGGCCTGTTATGCACATCAAAAAAATTGCATGATTTTGTCAGTTTACATAGTCAAAAACCTGGGCACTCTGTGTGTGAATCAATCTTAAAGATATGGGGTCAAGATGAAAGGAATATAAAGTTGGATCAGGTTGAATTTATTGATATAGTCCTGTATTAGTTAGTTTGGGCTGCCATAACAAAATGCTATAGACTGGGTGACTTAAACAACAGATATGTATTTTCTCACAGTTCTGGAGACTCAAAGTCCAAGATCAAAGTATCAACAGGTTTGATTTCTGGTGAGACATCTCTTCCTGGTTTGCAGATGGCCATGTTCTTGCTGTGTTCTCATATGGACTTTCCTGTATACACATGCAAAGAGAGAGGAGGAACTCTTTTGGTGTCCTTTCCTCTTCCTATAAGGACACTAGTGCTATTGGATTAGGTCCCCACCCTCATGATTTCATTTAACTTTAATTATCACCTTAAAGGTCCTATCTAAAATACAGTTACCTTGGGGGTTATGGTTTCAACATATGCATTTGGGGTGGGGAGACACATAATTCAGTCCATAACAGGACCCACAAAGCCAAGGTTCTATATTCATGTTTCAGTTTAAGGGGCATAAAATGGCTCTAACAGTTTGCTTGATCAGTTGGCTGAAACATGAACCCAAAGGTGATCTAAAGTAAATGAAATTGAAATGCCAGAATTGCCTTGGTAAACTGTAGAGGAAAGTATCCAAAAGCTTAGGGATACTGGAATGTCAAATTGGCTTTACCATATAACATCTGCTCACTTGCCCGGAGAGGGTTCTAAGAGCACACCCTTTACCCTGGCTGTGAGAAATAAATCTGTAAGGGGAGTCCCAGCATCCTTGATGAGCTTTGTGCTGGCTGTTTACTATCGGTCAGAAATTACAGTGGAACAGCTACCATAGAATTGGAATCTCTATGTGCACTGAGAATGACAGAATGGGCCAAGTGGCAGCACTTAATTGCTATTGTACGTTGAATTGTGTCCCCCCAAAATATATGTTAAAGTTCTAACCCCCCATACCTGTAAAGGTAACTATTTGGAAATAGGGTCTTTGCAGATGTAATCAAGTTGAGATGAGGTCATACTGGATTAGAATGTACCCTGTCCAACCTCTTGATTGCATCTTTATAAGACCTTGAGCAGAGAAACTAGGTAAGCCAGGTCCAGACCCCTGAGGCACAGAAACTCTAAGATAATAAACGTGTGTTATTTTAAGCCACAATAGCAAATTAATACATAGTTATAGATGTTTGAAAATCCAAAACTGGGGTACCTGGGTGGGTCAGTCAGTTGAGCATCTGACTCTTGGTTTCAGCCCAAGTCATGATCTCATGGGTTGTGAGATGGAGCCCCACATCAGGCTCTGTGCTCAGTGGGAAATCTGCTTGAAGATTCTCTCCCTGTGCCCCTTGCCCCACTCTCTTTCTCTCTCAAATACATAAATAAATCTTAAAAAAAGAAAATCCAAAACTGCCTTCTGAGCAAAATATCGTGAGAAACTGAGCAAAATATCCTGCCTAAAAAGAAAAAAGCTAAGGAAGTGGTGATGGCCAAGAAGCTGAAAAGCTGAGGAGAGCTTCTGGAACTTTAATAGGCTTGGGGGAGAGATTAAAGTTCAGAGACTGTGAAGAAGGAGGGACCCTGCTAAACACCACAACCTTTAAGTTGGGATTCCCAAAGACCTAGAATTTAAGAATGATGGTGAATGGCAAATAGTCCAGCCCTCAGAATGACTGAAATCCAGCTTTGAAACCGCTCAATACCTGATTGGTAAAGGTGATATGCCCCTACTATAATGGTCTTTCAGAAAGAAAGTCAAATCCTCACAGGAAGAAGAAAACAATCCAGAGCTTCAAATTGCCTCTATGGGTTTTCATACACAGGGAACAATATGCAGTAAACGTAGGCAGGCAGATAGTCAAGGAGAAAAATTAAACAGTAGAAATAGGCCTTCAGTAGATCAAGCACAACATTAAGATAAATGTTGTTAATATATTCAGAGATTCCAGTAGAGAAATAGAAACGATAAATA
The DNA here is from genome assembly GCF_964656455.1 of Halichoerus grypus. Taxonomy (NCBI): domain Eukaryota; kingdom Metazoa; phylum Chordata; class Mammalia; order Carnivora; family Phocidae; genus Halichoerus; species Halichoerus grypus. The sequence goes on from NC_135727.1 coordinate 95,250,164, forward strand.
AAAAGAGAATTCAATGGAAATTTTATAACAGAAAAGATATAATAACTAAAATTAAGAACACAATAGGTGCACTTAAGATTAGATGTAGCTAATAAACAAATTGTAAAATTGAAAATTTAGTTTAGAATAAAATGCTTAGAAGTGAAGCATGAAGAGACAAAAAGAAAATACCAAAAAAAAAAAAATTATAAGATCTATATGGTGCATAGTGAAGACATCTAGCACATATGAAATTTGAATTCCAGAAGGAGAGGACATAGAAGCAAATTTAAAGAGATAATGGCTGAGCATTTTCCAAAACGGATGAAATGTATCAACCTAGAAACTGGAGGAGTATTAGAAACCACAAGCAAAATACATGTAAAGAAAACAACATCTAAACACATCAGAGTGAAACTACTGAAAACCAAAGACAAAGAGAAAATCTTGACACTGACCAGAGGGAAAATATATTTACCTTCAAAGAAGAAATACTATAAATTTTAAAGGACATCTCAGCTACAATGATGGAAGCCAGAAAAGCAATGGGATCTTCAAAAGGATGAATCTTCAAAGTGAATGAAAATAACTGCTGACCTATAATTCTATAGCCACCAAAATATTCTTCAAAAGGAAAGCAAAAATAAAGACATTTCAGAAAAACAAAAACTAAAAAAAAAAAGAGAGAAAGAGAGAAAAATTGATCACCCGCACACCCACCTATGGGGTATTACCATAGGGAGTTCATGCAGAAAGAAAATGATCCCAGATAAAGACACAGAGAGATCAGGAGGAATGAAGAGTTTAAAAAAAAAGGAGGGGGGGAACATGTAAGTCATTCTAAATAAATACAGACTGCATAAAACTGTAATGATAAGGTCCAAGATGGTTTATATACATTTCAACAATACCACAAAGGAAACTAAGAGATGATTTGGTCAGCATCCATAGGTTATGTGGCAGTAACAAACAATCCCCCAAATCTCAGTGAATAATACAATTGTTTTCATTTCAATACCAGCCAATAAGAGTAACCACTCTATGGGACATACTATTCTCATGGCAGAACAAAAAGAAAAATGGCGGAATTATCTAGTGGCTTTAAAGTTTCTCCTTGAATATCACAATCACTTCTACTTACACTCCATTGGCCAATGTAAGTCATATAGCCAAGCCTTATGTCAATGAATCAAGAAAATTTACCATAGGGAGGTACTTCAAATCATGTGACAATGGGCATGATTATATAATCTTTTACAAAGAACATAGAAATCAAAACATATTTCTGAATCTGAAAAAAATACAATCTACTACAGAGTATAAATGAACTTAATGTGTTCTAAGGCCCTTATATTTTCTGGGATGTGGGAAAATATCTAATTTATATTATAGACTAATGAATAAAGGATTTATGTTTTAATCTCTAGAATAATCTTGAAAAGAAGAGTAAGAGAATGTATAAGTAATATGCTAACAGAGGAGAACTTTAATAAAAAAGAATATTTTGTCCATGGAAAGAAAGCAAGAAAGGAGAGAATAAACATAAAATATATACCATATGTAGAAAAGCAAGTATAATGAAGATTTAAATATAAATATATCAGTAGTTACATTAAGTGTAAATTATGTAAATATTCTAGAGATTATCAGACTGAATAAAAAAAAACAAAGCCCAACTCTATTCTACTTATAAGATACATACATAAAATACAAGAATACAAGAACTGTGAAAGTAAAGGTTAGAAAAATACACATACAACAACTTACCACAAGAAATCTGGTGAAGCTGGACTAAGACAAAGTAAACTTTTAGACAAAAAGCATTCCTAATAAAAGAGACAGTTTATTATGATGTAAAGGTTAATCCACAAGAAAGATGTGACAATTCTAGATTAGTATGTGTCTAATAACATACTCCCCAAACATATAAAGCAAAAATTGACAAGACAAAATGAAGCCATAATCAAATTCGAAAGAACTGTAGTAAATTTTAATTCACCTTCCTCAGTTACTGAAAAGCCAAGTTTATGAATCACATTATTCAAGTCTTTTATAAACTTGCCAGCATATTTTCTAATTTTTCTACCATTTATGTTCAACATATTGAAGTATGGTATTTTTTTCCTTTCATATATTTTATAATTTTGTATAGCTAATCTTATATGAACTAGGAAAATAATCAAAGCCTTATGATACAAATGTAATTTTCTCTATTTTTTCCTTACTTTTTTTTGTAGTTTCTGTTTCATGAATAATAATAAAGTGATATCTGGTAAACGAATATGTATAGATGTTCATCTCCATTGTAAATTGAACATGTACTAATTAGAAATTATGTTTGATTATGAGTAATAGAGACATCCTTCTAAATAGTTTAAGACTGATGAAAATTTTGGGGTCTCTGGCTGGCTCAGTTGGTTAAATGTCCGACTCTTGATTTCAGCTCAGGTCATGATCTCAGGGCTGTGAGATTTAGCCCTGCCTCGGGCTCTATGCTCATCCAGGAGTCTGTTGGAGATTCTCTCTCTCCCTCTGCCCCTCCCACCACCTCTCTCTCTCTCTCAGATAAATAAATTAAATCTTTAAAAAAAAGACTGATGAAGGTTTTTTTTTTTTCAAAGATTTTATTTATTCATTTGAGACACAGAGATACAGAGAGAGAGAGAGAGAAAGCATGAGCAGGGAGAGAGGCAGAGGGAGAGGGAGAAGCAGGCTCCTTGCTGAGCCAGGAGCCCAATGTGGGACTTGATCCCAGGACCCTGGGATCATGACCTGAGCCGAAGGCAGATGCTTAACCATCTGAGCCACCCAGGCGCCCCAACTGATGAAAGTTTTATTCTTTCACATAAAAACATCTGGAGGCCAGGACTAGTAAGAGGGCTCTTTAAATTCATTAATAGCTGGTCCAATTAAAAAAAAAAAACCCTACTTGACCCATGAGTAGGAATCACAAAATTACAAAACAAAGGAAAAACATAATCAAAAGCAAATGAATCACATGTATTAAAATAAGCATGACTTAAAGGCTAAGAGTTAAAGACAAATTATAATTTCAGAAAATGTACAGGCAGCACAATCTTGTTTAAAAAAAGATTTAAGAAGCAGCTGGAAAATAAGCTGCCAATGAAAAGAACTATGAGAAATAAAAACAAATATTAGAAGTAAAAGAAAATGTTTAAAGAGGTAAATGTCACATTGGATGCCACCAAAGCTAGAATAAACAATATTTGAACCCATAATCAGGGATGTGGAAGTCAAGCTTAAAAAATATCACAAGAAATGAATTATGAAGAAATGAGATACAAAATTATTTAAAAAGGTGATAGATATGGAATAAAGATTAAAGAAAAGGGAACAACTAAGATGAAAAAAGGGTATTCAAAGATTTAATAGAAGTGGGTTTTTTTAAGGATTTTATTTATTTACCTAGAGAGAGAGAGAGCATGTGTGCATGTGCACATGGGAGGGGGGTGCAGAGGGAGAGTGAGAGAGAGAATCCCAAGTGGACTCTGCACTAAGCATGGAGCCCAATGCAGAGCTTGATCCCACGACCCTGAGATCATGACTTGAGCCAAAATCAGGAGCTGTGCACTCAACCAACTGAGCCACCCAGGCACCCCAATAGAAGTGTTTTTGAAATTAAAGTCTTCACTCTGATCAAATTAGGTTGACTGTTTCCTAGGAAAAGTTACTGTTGAAGTTACTTATATTCAGAGATTAAGAAAAAAAGTATCCTAAGGGAATCTTGGGAAAAAAACAATTAACTTACAAAAGGGCAAGTAATTGTGCTACTCTGAGATTTATCTACAGGATACTACTTATCAAGATAATTGGAAGAATTCAATGAAATAATGTAATTATACTAGTCTTTATTTCAAAATATTGTTTGTATACACATGCATAAATTTTCCAGGATGAGGACAAATGGCTTTTTACCCAATTAACAAAGAGATGATAAATAAATTTAAAATCATAGCTGTAGGGCATGTCTCCCCAGTGGAGGACCTGATCTTTGTAGCAGTTCCTGGAAAAAGTATTGTGTGTCATGAGTTTATTACAATATTTTTTTAACATGAGAGTTTCCGTTCAAATTACGTCTGACATTAGTAAGAATAACATTGCTACATAATGTGTTTGATTACCTTATAATTGAGCATTATTTCAATGCACATTTGCCCTTGTGCTTAGGTGACCACTTTGCACAAAAGAATCATGAAGTGAGTACATTTAAGTTCTCATATGCTAGTAAGCACATTCTTTGCTCTTGTTCACCTTCCATAATGCTACAAATGAATTTTCTAACACTTACCATTGTGTAAATATTGATTTCCTTAAATAATTATGGAGGGGGGGAACTAGACTCTTGCTGTAAAACAACATTAGTCTATGGGGTTATTCAGTTTTGGGTTAAGCTATTTATTCACATAAAAGCCTCATGTGGCATCCTGAAAACTACTGTGTGCTTTGGAGCACCATTCTACTTAAATTGTTTTGGGCTCATGGAAAGAGACAGAGGCAGAATTAACATGTGAATGGCCCATTCACATGATAAAAGGACTAAATGATATTCTAGAAACTAAAATAAAGGGCCTCAAAATTGTTTGAACAAAGAAAACAGGAGATATGACACACCATATTTGTATAAGTAATATTAATTGTGAGCACTAGTTTGGCTTCCACAAAACATTCTCTTCTATGTAAAATTAATGTTGTGTATTTAAATTCTATTGGTTGTGTGATATGATGAATTCAACTTTTAATTCCGATTTTATAATTGTATAAGAGATGGTAGCATAAGAAGTTTATTCCTAGGTTACATCTATACATATTTATCGGCCATTGTAATAAAATAAGAGTTTATGTCATTGCTGTGGATCAGCAGAAATTTCCTTTTTGCTTTATAAGTAAAAAAAATACCCACACGGAGCATAGTTCATACAAACTACTCATCGTTTCCATCTCAGTATGGTTTTGCTGCAGGTAGGCCACCTTCCTTCTCTAGCTAGGTGACTCCACTCATCTGTCTCAAAGAATGGAAAGTTGAGAGTTATGCCTCAGCAAGATAAGCTACAACATGCCCCGGCCAGTCTGGGTCATTCCCCAATAGGACTATTATCCATTTGTTGGCCAAAACTCAACACAAACATATCCTCTAAGTCCATATTTACTTAGTAGAAATTAACAAATGCATGAAAAGTGACAGTCTTCCCTGTCTTGTTTTATCCTGAGTTTTCTAAAAAACAGAGCATGAAGGCATGATGCACAATTTACATGCTTGCTTTTGAGGTCGGGTGCAATCTTAGTGAACCAAGAATGAGGGAAAAGGGAATTTCAGTAAAGGAAGGAGCAAAAGCTAACACAAGGTGAAGTGGTACCAAGATGTTCATAGATGTACAAGAAAACTGGCCGATTGATTGGTCATGCAGGATATCTTCAGAAAGAATGTGTGGAACCACAGTTTTCTTGAACCATCCAGTTGTGTTGGGAAAAGATCCTTTCTATCTACTGTCTCACTGGTCAACGTTCACCTGTGGGGCAATAACACATCACCTGACCTCACCAGACAGTCACCTAAGAAGGCAAAACCACTGTTAGTCCAGATGATCAGACCTGGGTTTCGGAACCATTGTGGCTCCTTCTGGGGTAAACATGATGGTGGCCATGCTGAAGCCAAGTCCTTGCCCCCCAGAGGAAGGAAGGGGAGATGATCTATGATGTGAAGAGACATCTGTGTCAAGGAGCCTGTGCTGAAACAGAACCTATACCCCCCATATCTGGGTACCACAGTACACAGGGTTTAGACAGAGAAAGAAGCTACTTTTGTAATGGGAGGGAGAGAAGGAAAAAAGATGGAGAAGGAAGAGCTGAGGGGAGCTGAGTGTCAATTTACCCATTTGTAATAAGGAATACAAATGACACTGGAGTATGTTGATCAGGAAATTCTCAGCATGCCACATGAAAAACCAAATTAAATCAGAAGGCTGCATTTTGAGCTTGAAATCACAGCACGAAGATTCATTTGTACTTTTTTTTTTATTTTTTTTTTAAAAAGATTTTATTTATTTATTTGAGAGAGAGAGAATGAGAGAGAGCGAGTACATGAGAAGGGGGAGGGTCAGAGGGAGAAGCAGACTCCCTGCCGAGCAGGGAGGCCGATGCGGGACTCGATCCAGGGACTCCAGGATCATGACCTGAGCCGAAGGCAGTCGCCCAACCAACTGAGCCACCCAGGCGCCCTCATTTGTACATTTTTAAGCCTGAAGAACATCAGGCTCTGGCTTCCATAATTAAACTTATTCTTCGGCCAGGATATCTCTATCCATGGAATCATATCCACTTTAGCATCTCTGACTCTCCCTTCTCTGAATTACTGGTCCCCACCCTTTGGTCTTGGGATGATATTTGGCCAGTAGAATGTAGGTGAAATGATATGCCAATTATGAGCCTAGACCTCAAGAGGACTTGAATGCTTGGGCTTGACCTCTTAGAAATTGCTCAGAAGCCTGCTGCAAAATGAGAGACCACACGGAGGAGAGATGAATTGTCCAATATGAGGTCATCCAAGAAAAGCCAGCCCGCAGCAGCTAACCACAAATGCATGAAAGACCCAAACAGAGACCAGAAGAACTCCTCAGATGAGCATAACCTAAACGGTCTACCCCCAAAATTGTTTGTTCAGTAAATGGCTGCTGTTTTAAACCACCAAGCTCTTGGGTAGTTTGTTATACAGCAACAGTCAACTGATATGTTTGGTATCTGAAATATCAAGTATTTTCCCTTTTTCAATTGATAATCACCTTTCAGCCTTATAATGTTAATTAAAATGTTGATTTCCCCTCAAAATAAATACAAGTAAGTTGAAGTAGTTTTGAAGGGAAGACCAGCTACCAGGAGTTTCAACTGGCATTTTAATATGTTCTGTGACTACAGATAAAAATTTTCTTCACAAATTATCCTTTTACTTTATAGCAGAAAAGAGTTGCCTAATACACAAAAAATATTTTGAGAACACCAAGGGATTATAACTTCTACAAAACATAAGATCCCTTTCTCCACCTTCCAACCCATGCAAGTGTTTTGGAGGGATACAGAAAAGAATTATTGAATTCTTTCCTTTTTTTAAGATTTTATTTATTTATTTAAGAGAGAGAGAGAGCACAAGCAGTGGGGAAGGGCAGAGGGAGAGGGAGAAGCAAACTGCCTGCTCAGCAGGGAGCCGGATGCAGGGCTCAATCCGAGGACTCATGACCTGAGCAGAAGGCAGATGCTTAACCGACTGAGCCACCCAGGTGCCCCAAATTGTTTTCAAAAGAAGAGAAAATATTACCAAATGATTGAAATGCCAACCATTAATCCTAATCTTCTGATCATACTCAGAGCCAGGAGACTTGGAAGTTCTATATTCTTATTCAAGTTGTTCCTGATCTGGGAAGTCCAACTGAATGAAGAGTCCCAGAAATGAAATAGCTAGTTCAAACCTGCTTTACTAACAACTAATGTATTAATTGTAACTAACGTATTACCCTGTTGGCAATGGAATCTTGGTTAAGTTCAGACCTGCCAATAGGGTTGAACTAACTCAGAAAGAAATGTTTTTCTGAGAAAACAACCTGAGAAAACTCAGGATGTTTTCTGCACCAACTGCCAGGTAACTACCTATTAGGGAACACGGAATTGGAAAAGACAGTTCTTTCCAACCCAACTCTGGAAATTCTGCATGGTGTCCTGGCAGCAAGGGGATAGAATATCTGATTTGTGGGATTAACCTATCTTGCTTCCTAGTGGAGCTCTCAAAATTAATGTTTATAAAGATTCATGGATTCAGAACTGAAAAGTACATGCCAGATAGGATGATTATGATTAGTTTGAAAGAAAATTATTATCTATGCTCCTTAGAAATAGGATCTAAAAGAGCTTTTATTTCCAGTTGTATGAAGAACTAAGAATCTACAGATAATGAAAGGAGGCGCAGTAGTACTCGCTATAAATACACTTATTTATTGTCCTTTCGTTATTTGTCTTCTGGGTTAGCTTGAAGCCATGAGAATGATGATAACATACACCAAGGTGAAAAATGGGAAGAGTTAATGTCAGCTCATATTTTCCTTTATTCAATTGGTGCCAAGCTTTCCATTTCAAAGCGCATGTTCTCACAACTGGAAAGAGTTCAATTGTGCACCTTGAGATCAGTCTCTTATATGCCAACTACAGTGAAAAAAAAAAGGAATGGCTATCCTCTAGACAGAAAAAAAATCAATTAACTGAGCAGCTCGCAATACTTAGCCATTACTAATCTTTCCACATAGTCTCTGCAGGATTCTTTTAGAAATGTGAACTTTTGCCAACCATTATCTCAACCTCCCCAGCAAATGACATCCAGTAGTACAGTGAAAAAAAAATCAAGAAAGTAAAGATTTCTCTATACTCCAGTGGTTATTGATATTTTTTTCTGGAAGACAAAAGGGTAATCCTTTAGAAACAAACATCTCTTTCTAATAAGTGGCTATTACTATGAAACAAATGTTTTCTGCAATGTACGCTGACTTTCAAAAACAGCTAGTTTAGCAGAATATATATGTATATGTGTATGTGTAGATATAGATAAAGAGAAAGAGAGATCTTTTTTTTTTTTCCTAGAGAGCTAAGTAAATATTCTGAAATATGTCAGTGGTAAATAGAGGTTATTAAAGCTCAAATATGGTTTCATCCAAATAATTTTGCGTGCTAAAAAGCATGGCTTTTTTTTTTTTCAGAATAGATCTAGGAAGTTATTGTGATAGTGTAATCTTTTGCTAGATCCCTCAAAATCATCAAAAGAGCAAAAGCAGGAATGTAAACCCAAAGAACAGTTTAAGGAGTAATCTAAAGATTTGCACATTAAATAACAATACATTAAAATTTTTGACTGGTAATCTTGTGAGGCTAAAGATATCTAGTCCATGGGGAGCGTAATTATTGAACAGTAGAAACCCTTGACATTTACTCCATGACTATTAGTGAATGACTGCTATGTACCAAGCACTTTTTTAGGCACTGAGCATATTGTGGGGACATAATAAAGCTCCTGCCCTATAGAGATTACATTCTAGAAGAGAAACAGGCAATAAGCAAGTAAACAAGTACATAAATTCCAGTGGGGATGAAGAAAATATTACAGGGTAATGTGACAGCAACGAAAACAGGCTAGGGATGAGTGTTAGCTACTTGCACGCTAAGACAAAGCTGTGCAAAAAAAACAAAAAGAGAAAACTGTGCTGAGAAGGTGACATTTGCTTTAAGGCCTGAATGATGAGAAAGGGGCAGCCATTTAAAAAAAATTGGTGCTGAGAGTTCTAGGTTGGGGGAATAACAACTTCAAGAAAGAGTACAGTATTTGGGATAAACTTACCATGATCAAAGTTCAGAAAGGCCAGTGTAGGCTGGGATTTGGTGAGCTGGGAGTAGTTCGTGTTGGGCCTTAGATATCAGGAGGAGGAAGTGAGATTTTGTTTTAAGTACATTGGAAATTCATGAAAGGGTATTCAGCTGGAAAGAAACTTAATGTGACTTATGTTTTAAAAAATCAATCTGGAGGGGCGCCTGGGTGGCTCAGTTGGTTAAGCGACTGCCTTCGGCTCAGGTCATGATCCTGGAATCCCGGGATCGAGTCCCGCATCGGGCTCCCTGCTCGGTGGGGAGTCTGCTTCTCCCTCTCACCCTCCCCCCTTTCACGTGCTCGCTCTCTCTCTCTCATTCTCTCTCCCTCAAATAAATAAAATCTAAAAAAAAAAAAAACCAATCTGGAGCAGGCATGGAAGGACTGAGTCTAGTTGGGGGTTTGTTATAATAGAACAGAGGAAAGATGATGATGACTTGTTCCAGGGTAGTATCTGTGAAGGGCGTTTGTACTGGAAATGGCAAAAGTAGATAGATTTGGGGTATATTAAAGGGGTAGAATCAGCGGGGCTAGGTGACAGATTTGATATAGGTGTCAAGGATGACTCTTGGATTTTTGATTTGCACTATACAATAGGAGAGGAGACACTGAAAGAGGATCAAATTTGGGGTCATAGGGTTTGGAGATCATGAGTGCTTTGTTGAACTTGTTGAATTTGAGATAACTTAGCACCAAGGAAATGAAGAAGTTGAGTAGACAGTCAGACATGGGGGCCTGGGACTCAAAGAGGAAGTCTGGCTGAGAAAGCGTGGTAAGACCAGCTTTGTCCCATGGCCACAATACTGCTACCCACAGCAGTATTCAAGATAGGTCTAAGGAGCACCTGTTTCTGGTGGACTCCTCCCCTGGGCCTGGCTCCATTCTCTGTAGTCTATTAAGTAGGTCCGTAGAGCTCAGGGTGTTCCAGGGAAGACCCTATCTATGACGCAGCTTGACATTGTTAGGGCCATTGATAGCAACTATCCGTCTCAATAGAATGGAGGCCCTATTGAATCCCTTTCTCCTCCCAGCCTATGAACCTCCCTCCCATCCCTGTTTTCCCCAGTTACTACCAGAAATCCAAAGCTCTCAGGTCATCCGTCATCATCCAGACTTTCTTCCCATCCAGCTCTGTGTATGTGTAAGTCTAATCTCATTGCCCATGCTTCTATGATCCTCAGTCACACATCCTCTGAAACTCATGGCTTGTCATCAGCAAAATCTCCTGTATCTTCTACCTCATCTCTTGGTGTTGCCTTTATCTTCTTGTTCTAATCATAGTTTGACTGTTTCCTGAGGACAGTGCCTCCTATGAAAACCTTTTAAATGTTACTCATGGGACCTTGAGGTAGGGTACATGTCCTTGCTGCTTCCCTATCATTTAATCTCTATTCTTTATCAAAAATCACAGGTATCTGGGGCATCTGGGTGGCTCAGTTGGTTAAGTGTCTGCCTTTGGCTCAGATCATGATCCTGGAGTCCTGGGATTGAGCCCTGAGTCAGGCTCCCTGCTCAGTGGGAAGTCTGTTTCTCCCTCTGCCCCTCACCCCACTCATGCTCTCTCTCTCTCAAATAAATAAATAAAATCTTTAAAAAAATCACAGGTCTTTGAATTGCATTACCTCAGATGTCACAATGCTTGGCTCATTCTTTTGTTTTTTCTTTTTTTTTTTTTGTACATGGGTATAGTTTTCATGTTTTAAAGTATACATTTAAGCTTCATCATTAAATACTGAGCTGAAGTATATATTTGCCTTATGTCCAGATGTCTGAAAAGTAAAGTTAAAATGGATGGTTTTATATTAAGCAATTCAAGAATTTAAGGGGTGGGAAATTTTGTCTGTACACTTACACATTTAGTGGCACAAGTATACTCTATGGGGACAGGAAAATATGTAAAACTTTGCATTGCAGTTGGAGGAGAAACCTGTTCAAGACTGAAGGGAGAGGTCCTTGGTTGCTGACAAGAATCTCCCCTTAGCGGGCACCTGGGTGGCTCAGTTGGTTAAGCGACTGCCTTCGGCTCACGTCATGATCCTGGAGTCCCGGGATCGAGTCCCACATCAGGGTCCCTGCTCAGCAGGGAGTCTGCTTCTCCCTCTGACCCTCCTCCCTCTCATGCTCTCTGTCTCTCATTGTCTCTCTCGCAAATAAATAAAATCTTAAAAAAAAAATTAAAAAAAAAAAAAAGAAAAGAATCTCCCCTTAGCTTCAGACTTTAGACAAACTAAGGAGTTTGTCAGTACACCAAAACCACTGAATTGCACAAAATCTCCATTAGTCAAGAGAAACAGTATCGACAGGATAGTTGAAAAACTGGCTCATGCCAGCTTGAGTTGTGGGGGCTGGCCAGTCTGCAGTGAGCAGAGATGGCTGGGCTGGAATTTGGAAACCCAGTTGGAGGCTACATCTGAAATCCAAGATCTGTAGATTAGAACAGCAGGCTGGAAACAGGCTAGAGGCCGAGTGGTTAGTGCATTCCTCAAAAGTCCTTGCTTTCCAAGCAAGTTCCTAGGATGCTTTCCTCAATCAGGGTTGAAGTCATCAGATAGAGTACTCCTGGTCCTCAGCCTAATTCATGATTAACTTCAAACATCACCAGCTCTCCGCACAGCCTTCTATGTTTCCAGCTCACAAATCTATTACCCCTTTTCCACCTATTCTTACATCTTCTCAGGACTTCTAACCATTGACCAAGGGAGCTTCACTGATGCATAGTGAACATGCTTCATCTTGCTTGTGAAGGTGCTATGATATTCTTTAAGATGTCTGTGTCCTACCTTTTTTTCACTTCTCCAACCCTCCAACATATCCACATCCTTCTTTGTTCCCATTGAATCTATAACCTATTCTATCAGAACTGATGTTCTCTCTCTGCCACCTGTAAAAATAAATGAATACTAGTAACCTCTACACTTACATACCGTATCCCCCTTCTCTTTACCACCTGAGATCTTTGCTCTGGAAATTATCCTCTCTCTACAGGATCATTCTCATCATCATATAAACTTCTATAAAATCTCCCCTCTTAGACATAATGTTTACAATATTTAAAAAAAAGATACCTGCCATTGTCTCATGTCTTTCTCCAGCTGTGATTCCATTTATCTCTTTCTTTTTATTGCAAAACTCTGCAGAGTGTTGTCTATACTTACTGGCTCAAATTCTTCATCTCCTTTTCTCTCTTTAACCCACTCTAACCAAAATTCTTCTCTCTCCATTGCACAGAAACAACTCTTGTCATGGTGAACAGAACCTCATATCACCAAATCAGATGCTGAATTATTTGTTTTCCTTTTATGCAGGTATTCAACAGCATTTAACAGAGATGACCATTCTCCTCTTTTGAAAATACATTTTTCATTTGACACTTGAGTACATTCTCCTGGTTTTCCTCCTGCATCATTGGTTGCTTCTTCTTAATCTCCTTTAATGGCTTCTCCTCCTCTTTGTATCTTTCTATATTGGAGTCCCCAGGGCTCATCCCTCAGACTTCTCTTCCTTATCTTCAGTGAATCCATCCAGTCCTGTGGCTTTGAACATTATTTATATACTGATAATTTCCAAGTCAGTCTGCAGTCCAGAGTGACTGTTGGAGCAGCAAACTTCCGTATCAGTATTCAACTACCTATGTGACATCTCCATTTTGATGTCTAAAGACGTATCAATCTTAACATATCAGAAACCAAACTTCTGGTATTTGTTCCCAAACCTGCTCCTCATGCACTCTTTTTCATTTAAGGTAATAACACCTACATGTTTTTGCTTCTCAAAGGGGTTTATCCTTGACTCTTTCCTGTCCTGATTCTTCACATCAATCCTTAGGCAGTTATTATCAGCTCTACTTTCTAAATATATCCTGATTCTGACCATCCCCCTGGCTGCCACCTTGGGCCAAACCACTAACATTCATTACTTAGCTTCCTATTGGACTTCCTCTTTCTCCCCTTATTTTGTTCTCTATAGAGCAGCCACAGTGATTTTTTTATTTTTAGTTTTTTAAAAGATTTTATTTATTTATTTGAGAGAGAGAGAGTGAGAGAGAGAGAGAGAGCACGAGCAGGGTGAGACCCAGAGGGAGAAGCAGACTCCCCACCAAGCAAGGAGCCTGACGTGGGGCTCGATCCTGGGACTCCGGGATCATGACCTGAACGAAAGGCAGACACTTAACAGACTAAGCCACCCAGGCGCCCCGACAGTGATTTTTTTTAAAACTAAAATTCTCTAATGGTTCCCCATCACACTTAAAAAGCAATCAGAATTCCTACCTAGGACTGAAGAAATCTCTCCTACCTTTCTATCCCTTACCTTCCAATCACTGAAACATGAACAATCCAAATACATTCTTGCCTCTGGGGCTTTCTGTTTGTTGTACTTGCAATACTATTCCTCCACACAGTCTCCTTCTTGATCTTCTTCAATCAGGTCTCTGTTCAGATGTCACCTCTGCAGATGGGCCTTCTCTGACCATCCTATTTAAAATAGCCATCACCGCCCCTGCTCCTACCCTGCCTACCTCACATTATTCTCTATCTCCTTACCTTGCTTGAAAGTCTTCATAAAACTTTTACTAGCTGGAACTATTTTATTTATTTGTTGGTTTTCCATCTTTGTCTATCTCTTCCTTAGCATGGGACCCTCAGCAGGGAAGAGATTTTTGTCTTTTGTTCACTTCTGCATTCTGAGAGTCTCAACAGTATTCGACATAATAGGCACTCGTTAAACATTTGGTTTGTGAATAAATAAATTAATAAAAGTTAGCAAATTGAAGGGATGAATGCAGTCATAAAAGTCCACAGAAGGAATATAATTTTGGAGACAGATAATTTTAATTTTGGACGAGTTGAGTTTGAGATGCTGGTGAAGCATCCAAGTAGAGATGTCTAGAAGATCACTGAAAAGTCTGTTCTAGAATTTGGAAGAATTTTAAGAGTGAGAAATAAAGAATTGAAAAGGTAATTATATTAGTTCCCTACTGCTGCTGTAATAAATTGCCACAAACTTAGTGACTCAAAACAACATTAATTTATTATCTTACCATTTGGGAAGTCATAAGTCCTAAAATCAAGGTGTAGGCAGGACAGTAGTCCCTCCTGAGGATCCAGGGGAGAGTTCATGTCCATGCGTTTTCCAGCTTACAGATGCCACCCACTTTCCTTGGCTACCACCATCCTCAAAGCCAGCAGTGTACCATCCTCAAATCTTTCTCTCTCTCACTCTCTCTGGCCTCCACTTCCATCATCACATTGTCTGCTCTGACTCTGATCTTCCTGCCTCCTTTTTGTAAGGACCCTTCTGATTACATTGGACCCACCTGGATGATTCAGGAATAATCTCCCCATTTAAAGATTTTTAATGTAATCACATCTGAAAATTCCCCGTGGCCATGTAAGTTAACATATTGACAGATTTGGAGGATTAGGACGTGGACATCTTTGAGGGGCCAAAATTCTGTCTACCACAGAAGTTAATAAGTTCACGAATTAGCTAAGAGACTGAAGAGCTTGATATTAAGTAGCCTTCAGATGGGTAAGCAGAATTCCAAAATATGCTATGGAAGCAAAGGGAATGGAGATTTTCAGGAAGAAAAGACTGGTCCACTTGGTCAAATGCTGGAGAAGCATTGCAACAGACAGGAGAGAAAGAAGTTTTAGCATTTGATAATTAGGGCATCATAGGTGGCTTTCCAGAAAACAATTTCTGTCAAGTTTTGGTGAGGGAAGCCAGATTTTAAGGAATGACAATGAGCGAGAAGTAAAAAGAAAAAGAAAAAGAGATATTAAACTTCTTCCCTTTAAGAAAAATGATTCAGTGACAGCTATTACAGTAAGTAGAATTGGAAGAGATAATCTGGGATCAGAAACAATGTCCTCATCCTCCTCATACAGCGTTTTCTAAGGAGAACGAGGGTCAACCCTTCAGCCCTTCTTTCTGTATGAAGTAACAGGCAGGCACATAACTGACTCAGTGTCGTAGAGAGAGGCAGAGCAGAGCAAGAACACTGGTTTACACCTGCTTAAAAGGTCACTGCTGTGTGCGAGCGTCCTGTTGGCATATTAGCTGTAAAGTCCACTCTTGATTCAATGTAGCGGATTGTAAAGCCGATGCCTTGCCAAATTGATTTATAAGATGAATTGCTGCTGAAGCAGAGTTGAGCATTTGAGTCCGGGGTATAAATGGACAAAGAGCATCAGCACTTGTCTCCACCCTGATTCTGCTGCTCGCTCACCACCCTACTCTCTTCTCTTCCATTCTACAATCTGTAATTGCTCTGGAAGCACCCGGGATGGAAGGGTGTGAAGACAAATGGGACCAAAGAAGCCGAGAGGCAAAGATCTTTTTGTGATGAAAATACCACTGAATAAATGCACCAAACACAGTCTATTTTCAGCATAGTTAAAACAATAAGCTTTCACTTGGCCTGGTATTAAAGAAATGCAGATTATACCCGCTAACACAGTCATTCAGATAGCCTCTTACACTGACCAGCTGTATCGTCTTATGAGGGTTGCTTAACTTCTCTGAGCTTCATTTTCCTTATCTGGAAAACTGGAGTAATAATAATAGTTAATTTAATCTTCACAGATGAGCTCACATGAAAAAAGCAACGTGATAAAAACAGGAACAGTTATTCAAAGAATAACTGTCCCCGAGAAGGGTAAATATCAAACATTGCAATAAGCGCTTCGTGTGTTATCAGCTTGTTTATTCTTACACCAATCTCCTAAAGTGTGTGTTATTTTAATCCTCATTTTGCAGATGAGGGCTCTGAGGCATAGAGAGGTAAATAGATGGCTAGTGAGTAGAAGAGCCAAATTCATGATATGTGGACAATTAATGACGAATAATAATGATGTTGATTTTAAAAATCAAATGCCCAGGCCTCGGGTAGTATGAGAATATCTATGTGAGAAAGTGATTGCTTTGAATCTCTTTAGTAAATAATTTTAGTTTCAGTGATACTCTTTTAATTTATGGGCACTCCACCTCTTACCAACAAAAGGGGTCACGGCTGGTATTTTCTGTATTCCTTTGGTAAACTGTACTGTTTTCTTTGAGCATTTGTGCCAAATTGGTTGAGAAAAACTGCTCATGCTCATTTGCAAACAAAGCACCCCATAGCCTGAAAATGGAGTTCGTCGGAGAAGGAACTTTCCAATCTATAAAACCCTGTCCTCAATCCATCTTTACCATCACATTCTCTTGTTTATAGAGGGAAATATCATTATATACTTCCCCTAAAGAAAATGAACACATAGTCACTCAACGAAGCTACCTCATTTCTAAACAGGTCACATGAAGAACTAGCATCAGCAGGGCTTTGGAAGGCAGACAAAGAGGATGAAAGAACCAAGTCCATATTTCCATTTCTCACTGAGTAAATCTATTAATACGATAATGGGCTGAACTGAACCAGTCTGTCCAGAGAGTGAATCCATTGGCTCCATGTCTTCATCAACTGGAAGTTGACCCTATTTCCCCTATGAAGCCATTAGTCCGTACCTGGATGACAGACTGTGATTTCTTTCCTTGTCCTGCATCAACAAGTCTCAGCTGTCGCTCCACTTGCCTGATCTTCTTATTGCTTACATTCTTAGGAATGCAGGCACTTCATTTCCAAAGCTAAACATTTGTTGTTTTTCCCTGTAGTTTGTTTATATTGTTCTTTTCTAAGTCAGTGCTGCCTCTCTTGGGTTATTTGTTCTCATGTTCCAGAGCCCTTAATGCCTAACTTGGTCATCAATACGCAAAGTGTTCAGAAGAAAATCCTATAAACGAAGCTGGGTTTCAGGATTGATGAGGCAGGAGAGATAGCTCCTTCAGTATAAAATGCAGCAAACAGTGTAATTGCCAGAAACTCATTTTCTAGTTTTAGGGGGAAAATACCACACTGGTTTCACAATGATGATGATCATAACCGTAAGGATAATTATAAAAAATAATTATCAACAGGATGATAATTTAGTGTGAAATAAATTACGTCAGAGTGAATACGTAAGGTTTGACTGGATGAAATGGGAAGATAACCAATTAAGCAAGGTTAGGAAGAGAATATAGGCTGGAGTCAAAGGGAGTGAGAATATAATTTTGTGGGCAGGAAGAAAGCTTTATTTGGGGTTGACACGACCACAGGTCCATTGGATACTTAAGTCAGTGAGTTTGGACACAGAAAGACAGGAAGGGGGTGGGTAGAGCAAGGACTATTGGCAGAATTAGTAAAGAGGGAAATGGTCACTGGGGAGATACAAGAGACAAACGATGTGGTGAAGGAAGGGATAGCAAATATTCCTTTTGGACACAGCCCTGGAGAAGATAAAAGGCTTCAAGGCAACTTGAACCACAGGCCATGAGGCCCTCTCTTCTTCAGTACCAGGTAATTTGTGTGTGGGGTGTGGAATGTAGCCAGGGGAGCATTTGGATTGGTTTCTTCCTCACTTCTGTGAGAGCAAATCATGGTGAGCTGGGGATATGGAGATCATATAGACATGAGAGAAAAAAAGAAAAGGAGGGGGAGGGCATTGAGTGCATATGCTTCAGTGGTTGTCACTTCACTGGGCCAAAGTGAAATAAGAAAATGGTTTTTGGGGTTCCTGTGTGGCTCAGTTGGTTAAGCATCTGACTCTTGGTTTCGGCTCAGGTCATGATCTCCAGGTCTGAAGATGGAGCCCTGAGTTGGGCCCCCCGTTCAGCAGGGAGTCTCTTTCCCCTCTCCCTCTTCCCCTCCCCCTCTCATGCTCTCTCTCTCTCTCTCTCTCTCAAATAAATAAATAGATCTGAAAAAAAAAAAGAAAGTTTTGATTTCTTGGACTTTGTCCCAAGTGAGTTATCCTTTATCTTGAGGACCTCAACCACTGAATGGAAAAGGGTAAAGGGACAGGGAAGGGAGAAGACGGAGAAATAGCAAGAAAACTGTAAAAACAAGGAAAATGGAAAATCGAAGTTCCAGAGCGAGACTTCAGTTTGGTGCACAGATTTGAAAGGTTGGCACTTAACTCAGAACAAGTGAAGGAAAAAATAAGTTCCAATTAATAAACTCGGCATCTGATTCTAAACTTAACTCACAAGATAGAAATGCTCCTGAGTAGGCCCATCATTTTCTTAATTTGAGAAAGCATCAAATTAGTGGGTTTTGAAGTAAATCTGATTGATGTGCTTAGGAATAACACAAAGGCTCTGGGTTTGTTCTTTTGATTTTCCACAGATTACACTGATGAGCTCTTCTCCAACAAGGAGAGGAATCACTCTTGCATCCCACTCTAGCTAAGCCCCCGCTATGTGTAGAGGACATAGAGATGAAGGGAGCCCAGTGCCCACACTTCCGGGACACTGTTTCCTGAGTGTGTCGATATCCTTGCTCGGTGCCCTGAGAGGTGGACCTGGGTTGACCATCAGCAATCTCCCTTGCCCTCTGGCTTCCCTTTGACTCCTGCTAGTTGCAGAGGGGGTTTTTAGGAGAGGCCGTGGGGAGGGCGAGGATTGGAAAGAGAATGGAGAGCAAGTTTGGGGATTTATTTTCTCAGTTTTCTTCCCGTGGGGCCACAGCAAGCCATTTATGTCTTAGTGCGTGTCAACAGCTCTCCTCCTCCTAGGTCTCTAGGTCCTGGTAACAGCTCCCTCTCCAAGACCTCTGAGGCCAAGAGTAGGTTATGGATGATGGGCCCAGAGCCTTGTTACTAGCCCTAGGTCCTCTGCCATCACTTATGGCTTCCCTATACCCCACCCACATCTTTGTAAATAGACTTTCATTAAACTGTCCAGAAAATATTGTAACTGAAGAATGCCATCTGTTTCCTGATGGGACCCTGATACCATAAGAAAGATAGGCATGCATCATTTTCTGCCTTAGAATACCCATCATTAAGTTTAACTGAAGAAAGAATGAAACCAAATTTAAAATGCCGAATGAAATTGAAAACTCCGTCTACGCTCAACAGATGTACATACCAGAAATCATCACTGCTTTAGGAAAAAATAGCACACTATTTTTTAAACTATTAATTAATAGTTTAATTGAAAGCTATTTAATTAAAAGTTTAATTAAATAGGCTTGAGAGAAGTAAAATTCATTTGAAATAATGAAAAGTTTAAACTATAGAATTATATATGTATTGTTCTTTACATATATGGATGAATGGCTAACATATTCTAAAACAGAAGTCTATCTCTATACTTTTCAATTTCAGTGAACATTACTGCTTAATTCCAGTGTTTTCAAACACATGTACACTGAGTCATTTTGTTTAATAGGATGAATACTTTCCCTATATTCTTATTCCTATTATTCTTACAAACCGATATTCTATTTATAATTAACATCAACTTCAACAGAGCCACACATGATCAGGGATTTAAGAGGTTTGTGTTCAGTGCTGTTTTGATATTTTAAGGTTCCATTGGGAGGAATATTATCTTAAATGTGGGACTTTCAAAATGATTGGATGATATTGATGAGAGTGCTTCATGGAAGAGCCCCATGTTCTGATCCTCTGTGGGGAGGCAGAAGGGCAGAAGATTCTGAGAGTGCATGCTGACAGGAGTCATTTATTCCTGTACTTAGATCTCCGGTCTCTCCAATGTCTAAGTTGTCTGACCTTGGTCACGTGATTTAAGTTCCCAGATCCCAGTGTCTTCTTCTAGAAAATAGGGAGGATGTTAAGGGCTTACATCAAAGGGTAGTTAGGAGGATAAACTAGATAACACATCTCTAACTCTCATGTATTGGCTGCCCGACAGTAAGTGCTCAATAATGTTGAACGTTATTATGTGGAAATTTGATAAAGAATGATCTCCTGCTTCTACTTTATAACACAAGTAATTTCAGGGATCCCTTTTTATTTCAGTTCTTGTTATCTGTATTCTGTGAAAACCAAGCTGCTCTGCAATCATGTCATCTTCCAGTCCTGAGCAGGCACGGACACAGAACGGTTTTCTAAGCCTCTGAGCAGATTGTCTCATAGATAGCAATTCACAATTCACCACTGTAATGGTGGCAACTCTCAACGTGCAGAGCTTTCTCTCCATCTTGATTGTGAAATGACGTAGTCATTTAAGCACATTATGATGGCACTAGCTATCTTTATGTCACCTACATGGTCGCCCTTAAATTTGTTTTATTCATTACTGGGATTAGGAAGGGAGGAAAGGATAGTGTTGAGAGGGCACAAACTTCTTCGGTTCTAGGATAGAATGGCTAACTTGGCTGTTCAGTATTGAATTCTTCATTAAAATGGAAATAGCCCTTGGCAGTCGTCCTTAGCTAGGTCCTCTGCTCATTCCCCTCATTGTATTTAAAAGGGAACTTTTAGTAGAGGTGCCTGTCTTTGGAGATTTTAACAAGAATGGGACCCAGCATAGGTGATAGGGAGGGAGGTGTTTTCAGAGTAGCCCGGATATGAATAGAGAATTTATGAGTCTGGTCATGGTCTCTCTTCACTATTAAGGTGAATCAAATCCAAATAAAATTTGTTAGGTGCAAATAAAAAAAGTGCAGGGGGTTTCATCCAATAGTGTAGTAAAGAATATACATATAAATATAGAGCAGATGTCATAATTTCATAAATTCTATTATAGAGATTACAAGATGCTGTCAGGGCTCTGCTCAGATGCCCTCAGGTCCCTTTTTACTGTTTCTTTGAGTCCACACCCAGTTCCCGGATGGTTTTTCTTCTAAGTGAACATGGCTTCCATGTTCTTACCAGAGAACTCCCTTTGGCGGTTAAAACTACTTTGCCTTGACATACTGAAAGCCCAAAACGCCCCGGGAGTTTTTATCTTCTACGGATGAGGGGCTTAACCAATGGCTGGCAGATGAGGTGGGGATTCTAGGCCCCTTGCCTTGGGTCAAGAGAAACTCTTGTAACTTACACTCCAGAGCTCCCCTGCAAGATCAGCCGGAAGCTGGGGCTTTGGCTGAAAGCCTCCCTGTGCTTGGATCCCTCCCCTTCCTTGTCCTGCTTCCGCACTCTCTTACCAGTTTCTCCCGGGAGTATTTCCTTTATAAATCACTTGCACACAAAACTTCATTTTCTGGTCTGCTTCTGGGAAACCCGACCTAAGTCATAAAGGTATTTTTAAAAATTGATGAGAATACTGAGGAGACAGAATGGAATTTAGAGAGTGGACTGTTTCATAGAAGAAAAGACATTTGGGTTGTTCTTTGAGTAACAAGCAAGCTTTCAACAGACATGGAAGAGAGAGGGAGACTCTAGTCAAAGAACCAGAACTTCACTAAGGCACTGGGGACAGCAAGTTTAGGAATGAGAATATAGCCTGGAGTCAGTCATCCTATATTTTAATCTGAGTCTTTCTTCTTATATTGGGGACGATTTATTTGATCTCTCATGCCTCAGTTTTCTAATTTGTAAAATAGAGATAACAACTGTATTTGCCTCTTGAAAAATTTTTTATGATGGTTCAATGAAACAGCATTTGTAAAGTACTTAGCACGATGCCTGGCACAAAGTAAGGACCCCATAAAACTATTATTTTTGTTGTTATTGTTTTGATTGATAAGAACAATGGGAGGGTATAGAATGTAAGCCCTCTGAAGAGGTAAACTATAGAGGCACATGAATGTCCTGATACAATGTTTCGAATTTATTATATTTTGTTTTATCTTATTTTATTTTGGGTTACTAATAGTTCTTTTTTTTTTAGATTTTATTTATTTATTTGTCAGAGAGAGAGGGAGCACACAAGCAGGGGGGACAGCAGGCAGAGGGAGACACAGGCTCCCCCCCACTGAGCAAGGAGCCCGATGCGGGACTTGATCCCAGGACCCTGGGCTCATGACCTGAGCCGAAAGCAGATGCTTAACTAACTGAGCCACCCAGGCATCCTGGTTACTAATAGTTCTTTAAACATCCATGTTTGAGACATGCTACGTTTTTGACACTTCTTCTAGTCACTGGAGGAAAGGGATATGTCAGAGGTTCTGGTTACCATTTGCTCCTCCTCCTATCTGGGATTCTGTCCATTAAAGCAAACAGACAAAGGTCAAGACCAAATGGGGCCCAAATAGGATTTATTACTAGCTTGACAGGTGATCAAAAATATCCACCAAGTACAGGTCTCTTAAGTAAGATCAGATTTAAGAATCTGATTTGGTCCTGAGGCTGAAAGGGAACTTTCTTGTCCTTAACCTAAATCTTATCTTGGGACCTACCTACTTAGGTGGCCTTCCAAAGACATGAACTGCCCTGCAGTGTGGACTTTAGGTCCATTTAATCCAACCAGCTATGTGGTCAAGGGCCCTAGAGCAGCCTCACACACCTAGTAGCAGAAGCTTAAAAAGGATCTGATTGATTTATTCATTTCAATGAAGCAAGAAGTTCAAAAATACCTATCAAGTTCCTGCCCAGAACTGAAAGCACAAGAAAAAACCAAACCAAAATTTTTTCTAATAATGCTTTAAATTTTCTGTATCAGATTTTCAATACTAAGAACTCTTTCTTAATTTTACATTTTTTAATATATTTGTTCTGTTCATGTTCTGTTCCTGTTTTTTTTTGTTTTTGTTCTATTTCATGAATGAAATATTTTTCACTCTTCTTTTTTCTTTTTAAAGATTTTGTTTATTTATTTGAGAGAGAGAGAGAGAGAGCATGAGCAGGGGTGGGGGGAGTGGCAGAAAGAGAGGGAGAAGCAGACTCCCTGCTGAGCAGGGCGCGAGATGCTGGGCTCAATCTCAGGACCCTGGGATCATGACCTGAGCCGAAGGCAGATGTTTAACAGACTGAGCCACCCAGGCACCCCTTTTCTCACTCTTTTATTTGAGGATAATAATAATGGGTCTTTTCTTTCTCTTTTAAATTTTCTTCTACTTCCTGTATTGTCTCTGTTTCTTCTAAATTCCTTTTATTGCTGTTCGTTTGTTTTCTGTCAATTTTCCAAATTACAGGGTTTCTTCAAATGTCTAGTGATATTGGTGGAGGTAGAAAAATCGAAGGAATCTATTAGTAATGGCAAACAGAAAGAGTAAGAAGAATATATAGATGAAATGCAGCAGAATGGGGTGAGACGGTGTGGGAGAAAGATGAAGTCTTAGAGGAGAGTGGAAGATACACAAATGTTGCTATCAGACTAAAGTATTTAGCTAGTAGGGTGGCAGATCCATTAGCGGTACAAATTGAACAGCAGGAGAAAGAAATTCTGGCTTGACAGGACTCTTGTTATAATGGGAATGGGCTCAAGCTTTAACATGTTATGGTGAGCAGAAGAAGGCCACCAAGGTAAAGTTGAGCTAAGATCATTTCCAATGTTCCAAGTGTGGACTGGGGAACCTTACCCAAAGCCTGCAGAGCCTGGGGTAGGAAGCTTGGCAGTTCATGGCACAGAGCTCAGGAGGTCTCACCTGGCAGATGTACCTGGTAAGGGAAACTTCCAGACAAGTGGAAGACAATGACACAGAAGTCAGGCAGAATCATTGTAGAGGCTCTGTCTACTCTCATTGGTCTAATCAGTGACTGAGGAGGGGACCAAAGTCTTCAGTGAAGGCAACTAGCAAAGGGGAGGTCCCTGTATAAGAGGTCTGAGGTCCCTACCTAAAAGGAAGTCTTGATATGAGCAGTTCTCCAAAGAGACCACAGAAAAGGAATCAGCACAGAAGCACATTCCTACACACTGGATCGTGGCTGACTGGGGGGAGCCAGGGATTGCTCAGCAACATCCCAAGTCTGGGTTGGGTTTAGGAAAGAAAATGTCCAGCCCAGCCTGAGCTCACTCCCATTGTAAACTGGATCTCTTTGCTTGCTCAGATTTGACTCAGGAAATGGGCTGAGTCCAGGCCAAGAGATGAGGCTCATTGATAAATCTACCTGTAAGAGCTGAGGAAGGCAAAGGTAGATGAAATGAGACAGCAGACTAACATCAGAATCTTGAGGTCAGGGCCACATGAACCAATGATTCCTAAATTTCATTGTACATTACAATCCCTTGGGGAGCTTACAAAACAGTTGCCTAGACACCGCACCCAAAGATACAGATTTATCTGGGGTGAGATCCAAGAATATTTATCTATTTAATAACCTTTCTTCTTTTGGAACAGTTTTAGATTTATGGAGTTATTGCAAAAAATAATACAGAGAGTTCCTGTATACCCCTATTAACACCTTCCATTAGCACAGAACACTGGTGACAATTAATGAACCGATACTGAAACATTATTATTAACTAATGCCTACATTTTCTTCCGATTTTCTCAGTTGTGCCCTAATGTCCTTTTTCTGTATCAGGATCCCATCCAAGATACCACTTTATATTTAGTTGTCATGTCTCCTGAGGTTCCTCTGAGTTGTGACAGTTTCTCACACTTCCCTTGTTTTGTGTGACCTTGACAATTTTGAGGATTACTGGTTAAGTATTTCATAGAGGGTTTTTCAATTGAGATTGTGTTGATGTTTTTCTCATGATTAGACTGGGGTTATAGATTTTGGAGAGAAAGACCGCAAAGGTAAACTGTCCTTTTCATCACATCATATCGGCGGTACATGCTGTCAACATGACTTATCACCATTGATGTCCTTGAGCACCCGGCTGAGGTTTGTCAAGTTTCTTCATTATAAACTTATGCCTTCTTCCCCCTTTCCATACTGTTTTCTTTGGAAGAAAGTTACTATGCACAGCCCACACTTAAAGAGTAGAGAGTTATGCTCCACCTCCTTGAGGGTAGAGGACTCACTACATCTTTTTTTATTATGGTGAAATCTACACAACATAAAACTAACCAATTTTTAGATGTTTAGATTTATTTTCTAAGCTTCTCAGTAATTCTAATGCATACCCAGGTTTGACAATCACTCTGACACATGGAGGGAGGGGACAGTGGAGGCACACGGAGGTGTTTAGAATGCCACAGAACATCAGACCAGATGTTAACATCTTCAGTGGATAGTTTGGGGAGCCACCTTTACCCTCCCAACCTTCTGCCCCTTCTTGCAGCTTCTGTAGGCTTCTCTGTGCAGATGGTTGCTGGGAGGAAGGACATCTTGGTCTAAGTGAGAACATGCAATAAATGGGTAGAGGAAAAAACCTCATGTTCACAACTTTGTGTCTCCCACAGCCTCAAACACAGTGGTTGGCACAGAATATCAGACAGTTTATAAACCAAGGAAAACACTGGATTTATAACACAATGTCAGATTTCACAACATGCTATAGGTGAACTTACTCCCATGATGCCCCAGGTACAGTTGACCTGTCGCAGAGCCATGATCTGTCTCAGATAATCCCCCCTTTGAATCATATGCTCATCCTCTTCTCATTCCTCATTTCCTGAGAAGATAGGATCAGTCCTTATGACCATTTGGAGGAAAGTAGGAAAGGAGTTCCTTCTCTCTGTAAAACAAAAAATAAGTGGTCTTCACATTTCTCCAGAAGCCTGAGAACATGGACAAAAAGGGAGTCTCCTCCGGAAGCAACTGCTCAATAAATATTTCCTCACCTATCAATAAACACTTGTCAAAATAAGGCCCCAGATGTGATGATCAATGAAGATGCTATTATAAGAGCTTAGAGATCCGACCAAGCACTTGGCTGTAATAATGGACAAACCTTAAACAGGTTTCAGCAGCAAATCGTGTTTACCTTCAATACGAAAGAAACAAAAGAGAGGAAAGGGTCAAATATATCTCTAAGAGATTCTTGACAGCCAACTGAATTTTTATAGTGGTCATGTCTCCCATTGCAACAGAAAAGCTTAGGCAGAGGAAGATGGTGTTGGGAGCAAAAAAAATGTAGGCTTTAGTCATCACTGCTGTGAAAAGCCACAGAAGCAGATATCAGTGCAATCCACAGGGTGATGCAGAGCCCCGGGCCTGTGGCTTGTGGAGTGGAGCGGTGGGCAGGAACAGCAGTGGAGAGAGCCATACAGGAGAGAGGAGAAACCACACTGCCAGTCTCTCTCGTGTTGTGGAAGTGGATGGCAGAGCAGGACGAATGAGTGCGGACAAGATCACAGCCAGCCAGAGCCAGAACCTCTGCCGAGGAGAAATAGCTTTCCCCGCTGCAGAGCTGAGCCGGGGTTTGCACAGCAGGAAAGGAACTTCTGTAAACACAAATTCCAACAATTAACTGCAGCTCTTCATGAGATCTTTTGTCCCTGCCCAATTTCCAGAGACAGCAACTGAGATTCAGTGTTCTGAAGATGGCGGCTTGATTTGGGCTGAGGTAGCCGGCAGCCTGGAAATGGTGAGATCTGAGAAGACTCTTACTCTCCCGAGCTATATCATTCGGTTGAAAATAAGCTAATCTTAATGCTGCATTTTGATTGGCTGAGAGTCTCCTCTTCAGAAATAATTCAAAGCAATGTGCTCCCGAGCTTCTAAAAGGGAGAGGTGTAGCAAGAGCATTCCTCTCTTGGCCACGTTTCTGAATGAGCTCCCAAGTCTGCAGACAGCAACAATGGGTGGTACAGCATCCCTTCTGCCTGGGGCACCTAGGAATTCCATTTGTTTCCATTTCCACTAATGAAAACAATTAGAGGCAGTCAGCTAGGGGGAAAAGAGACACTCTTGCTCTTATAAAGGACCAGGGTCTGCTCTTCCAGAAGGCTGCGATGGGCAATTCCATTAGCATGAAACATTTAAATAATTGGGAGAAACACCAGGAGAATTCACTGAAAGCACACTGGCCCGTGGCTGCTTAAATGCATCTATGTAACCTCTCCATCCCTGTGTAACACACGCACACCCACGTGCGCACGCACATGCACACAAGAAGACATGTACTGAAAGAGACAACCAGGAACAATTTCTGCTTTCTCCTTCACCATTTGCCATGGTTATTGTCATGTATATTTCCATTTAAGAAGAGCAAATATTCTCCAGGTACTGGATAGCCTGCAAAATTGATATAGAGTGGTAAGAGATTTTCCCTAATCTTCAAACGAGAGGAATTTGCAGTACAAGGTACCCATTTCGTGGGTAGTATATTTTCAAGGCATTCTCCACTTTAAAAACTATGGTTAAGAATACCTATGTTCTTGAGAGCAGAAGCCACTCCTTCTAGCCCTCCCATCCCCTAGATAAGGACTTTAGGAAAGGAACAGAGATGTCTAATGGGAACATGGTGTGCTCTTTGAAGATGGTGCAGTGACACCTGTCCTTCATGTGTCCATGAACAACTCAGAGGAAATATCCACTTCCAACATGTGTCGTAAGGTTGGTTCTGTTTTGGGGAACTCCTATGAAGGGCAGACTATGAATTCAAAGTGGGTGTAAGGTAAGAGCCAAGGAGCCAACTAAAATGTGAGCTACCCCCAAAATGCTTTTATTTCATTTGAGTTTCTGGATTTGCTTTTCTTAAAGGTTGTATTTACTCTTTTTATCTCTTGATAGCTACAGATTTGAGTGTAGATTACTTGCCTCCTTGAGGAACGAAGTAGGGGATATTTCTAATATTGTCTTGGGCAGGTGCAAACAACAGAATGTAATTTAGTTTTTTTTTTAAGATTTTATTTATTTATTTCAGAGAGAGAGAGAGAGAGAGAACACAAGCATGAGCATGGGGAAGGGGCAGAGGGCGAAGCAGACTCTCTGCTGAGCAGGGAACCAGACGTGGGGCTCAACCCCAGGACCCCGAGATCATGACCTGAGCCTAAGGCAGACACTTAACCGACTGAGCCACGGAAGTGCCCCTGTAATTTAGGGGTTTTTTTGACTAAAAAAGATTTCAGATAAAGACAAAGGTGTTCTCCCAAATAATCATTTCCTAGAGAAATGATCAAAATTGTATCCCAGAACTGGCCTGAGGAAAAACCACCTCTGCTGCCCCAGCTGAGCACTAAACGCCAAGAATTTGACTTTCCTCAGCCATTACAGCTGCCAACCATGATGCTACTTCTGCACCAGGAACTCAAAATCTGTAGCACTAGAACCAGAACTAAAAGTGCCCTCTCTATTATCTGTGCTGGCATGCACAGAACCTCCATACCAAGGTTGCTTCCTTTTTGCTTATTTTTACACTGAAGTCCCTTGTAGATCCGTCTGACTAATGGAGCCTAAGTCACATGACTGCATGCTTGCTGCAAAGGATGCTGGGAATTTGAGTTCAGACTTCAACATTGTGGAGGCGGAACTCATGAGGTGTGGGTTTTCTCAACTGCAGGAAAGCTTTTCAAAAGATGATGGGAAGATATGATTATAATAGATGTTTACTAAAACAGTGGATGGATCCCTCTCTTTTCTGGCATTTCGATTTGTGTTCTAGTCACTTCTTTAGCCCACGATTCCATCAGCTAAATTCCATACCGTATTTCCCAACATTTTTATACTTGAATCTTTCCATATGTAAGCTAACTGGCTTTAATTCCACAATCTGAGCTATCCTGGCTAGGTTAAAAGTTCACTGTTGAATGTTCCAAAGCTTCAGTTTTTAGTTAACCAGCAATACAACCTTATTCAAACACATAACGAACGATCTGTAACATTTTTATACCTTAGCCATCCTGTGCCAAACTGCTGTTTTTTAAAGCTTTCTTTACCGCCACCAACCTCTTGCTCTTTATTTTGTTTAAGATATTATTTATTTATTTGCTAGACAGAGTGCAGAGCGAGAGAGAGAGAGAGAGAGAGAGCATGAGCAGGGGGGAGGGGCAGAGGGAGAGGGAGAAGCAGACTCCTCACTGAGCAAGGAGCCCAATGCGGGGCTCCATCCCAGGACCCTGGGATCCTGACCTGAGCCACTCCGGCGCCCCCCTTCTTGCTTTTTCTTAAGTGAGAATTATTTCCTGTGCCCACTGGCACCAAATTCATAGATTCTGGACCTAGGAATTTCAGCTGTGGCATTACATGCCTCAAAGTCTGTATTTCCCGGAAGACCTGTGTATCAAAGGGATCATCTGTTTCAGAAGACCAGCGCTACAACATCAAAGCCAACAGCAAACCTGACTGTATCGAAGGGAAGAACAATATTCCACACCCCCCTGAGTACATTCACAATGTGATGAGCACTGAGTAGCAGGCTAGGAAGTGAAAGATCAATGATGGTCACTACTCTCCAGGGTGACGAGACTATGTCTAGCGATGGAAGCAGACACATGCAGCATGATGTCAGGGGAAGGAGCGACCAGGGAGCTGTCAAGGTCTGGTCCTGTAGCTGTGAGGGGTTTTGCACGACAGGAGGCAGGGGCAATTTTGGGGGGGGTCATAGTTCGCACATCTTAGAAGCATCTTGGGTTTCTGCCTGTGTCTTTCATTTAAGATCATTTGCATAGATAGAGCCACCGTGGAGGAAAAGTTCACATGTGGACAGCTGGATGAAGGGTATATGGAATTCCTTGTGCTCTGCTAGCCATGTTTCTGTAAGTCTGAAATTATGCCGATGTAAAAGTTAAAAACAGAATCGAAAGATTCTCTGCAATTATGACTTAATAAGTAGACGACACTTTCCTAATACTGTTTCTATATCTGGTGTGTAGGCAAGGAATCTGTGTCTCTAGAAAGTTCCAGTCTACTAAGTATTTGACACATTCTTGACTTTTCTTACTGACAATGTCATATCTTCATGTAGAGGGAAATAGAACTCTTACTCTGGGCTTAATTCCCACCAACAAGAACAGTAGAGTTCTTACAATGAGTATGACAGGGACTTTGGAAGAAAGTGATCTTCTTGGAGCTTCAAAAAGTGAAATGTTGGCAACAGAAATAAAGGTAGCCCCGGGGGCGCCTGGGTGGCTCAGTCATTAAGCGTCTGCCTTCGGCTCAGGTTGTGATCCCAGGGTCCTGGGATCGAGTCCCATATCGGGCTCCCTGCTCAGTGGGAAGCCTGCTTCTCCCTCTCCCATTCCCCCTGCTTGTGTTCCCTCTCTCACTGTGTCTCTCTCTATCAAATAAATAAATAAAATCTTAAAAAAAAAAAAGGTAGCCCGGGTTTTACAACATTATATTCTTAAAAAGTCAGATAGAATGTGATTATAATCTATCTCAAAGTCAGGGTTTCTAAAAAGTATTCAAGAGAGATGAGAGGTTCTAGAAATTTTTATAATGGAATAAGAAATTAGACTAAAGAGAGATAAGAAGGAGGAGGAATCCCAAGACAGCAATGTGACTACACGGGGGTCCTCTGATGCACCCAAAAGATAAAAGGAGGAGGAAAAACCCAAAGGGAAAGCCTGGAGCCAATTTAAGTTTTATTTCTACATTTCCTAATGCCTAGCACGAAACACCATAGGATGGGAATAAGGCACAGAAAATTCAAAAGCCACCTGCTCAGTCATCACAACAGGACAGTGATATGATTGACAGAAAGACACTAACAGGTACTGTTGTTGAAGATGGAAAATTTCTTCAATGGTAAAAGACATAAAAACTTACAGAGATACCCTACAGAAACAGGAGCTAAGACACAGTGCTCCCTGCTGGATATCGAACGTCTCCGGTCTCCCGAAGTTCCCCACAGAAACATGGGACCTCTCTTTGCTCAAGTTCATACCCTCCTGGCCATCTACCACTTGCCTGTGGAAAGTCTGGATGCTACTTGGTGCAAAGAATTATATAAAAATGCCAGGGCACACTTGAGTGTGTGCAGCCAACCTGATAAAGCGGTCAGTTTCCCAAGACAATCCCCCAAAGACTCAGGCTTCAGGCCTGCCTGGGGTATACCCCTTAATCTGTACCCTGACATAAGATTAAATATTTTTGCAGTCTCAAATTACTACGTTTATGAGTGCAAGTGTGACCTAAGGTTGAATTTTTTGCAGTATCAAGTCGTACTTATGAGTGTGAGTGTGTAGATGTTTGACATTGTAGCCAGACTGCAATAGCTTCTTGAACTAGCCACTGAGAGGACAGTCTCCCACAATTAAATAATGAATTGATTGTAACTTTTTCTTTAATTGAACAATTTGTTAATCTCCCTCACTTTTGTGGAAGACGGAGTACCAATTAACTGAGTCACATGGGCTGGATTTTTCCTGTGGCATATTATGTTACATCCTCCTTCTCAGGATTATCCTAGACTTATGACTTTATGTAGTGTTTCAGTTCACTGGACAAATTACTGTTGTTTTTTTTTTTAATTTATTTGAGAGAGAGAGTGATCGAGAGAGAGAGAGAGAAAGCGCAAGCAGGAGAGTGGCAGAGGGAGAAGCAGACTCCCCGCTGAGCAGGGAGCCCGACACGGGACTTGATCCCAGGACCCTGGGACCATAACCTGAGCCAAAGGCAGACGCTTAACCGACTGAGCCACCCAGGGACCCAAATTACTGTCGTTTTAATTGGATGCATGAATTGTCTTTATGAGGCCACCAGCAGCCCTCTCTTTAGGCCATTGGTTCTCAACATTGGCGACGTCCGGCGACATTTTTTGGTTGTCAAAACTTGGGGGGTAGACACTACTGGTATCTAGTGAGGAGAGGCCAGGGATGCTGCTAAACATCCTGCAATGCACAGGACAACCCCCATCCCAAAGAAGTATCTAGCCCAAGATGTCGGCCGTTGGAGAAACTGCTTGTCTTCTTTGATCTTCGAAGAGGGAGTGGAAACACTTCTGCCTGAAGTGCGATCCTGCCTAGACCTTTTTCCTGTCACTTCCTTGAAGCAGCATGCTCTCCAGGTGGGTGGCCCGTGACACTTGGGCCTCAAGCTCAATTGGCCCCGGGACGGGAGAGGGGCCCAGCCCAGCCCCAGTTTGGCCTCTCAGCAGCTTCTTATCTAAGCTTGCTGACCCCCACCTGACTCTCAGGCTTCCTTATGCCTGACGGGTGGTGGGCAGGAAGAGGGGCTTCTGTTTTTCATAGCTCTGGGCTGCGCCTGCACAGGGACTGGGACTCCTTATCCCGCCCTGCCCCCACAGTCTCCCAGTGGGGGCTGCTTCTCCACCTGCTGCTGTCTCTTGGGTCATGTTATAGACGGAATGCTTGTGTTGCCTGCTCCAAATTCATATGTCGAAGCCCTAATCCCCTGTGTGGCTGTATTTGGAGCTTTGAGCTGGTAATTAAGGTTAAATGTGGTAATGGGGGGGCGGTGCCTGGGTGGCTCAGTGGGTTAAGCATCTGCCTTCGGCTCAGGTCATGATCCCGGGGTCCTGGGATCGAGCCCCACGTCGGTCTCCCTGCTCAGCGGGAAGCCTGCTTCTCCCTCTGCCTGCCACTCCCCCTGCTTGTGCTCTCTCTCACTCTCTCTCTTGCTCTGCTCTCTCTCTCAAATAAATAAATCAAATCTTAAAAAAAATAAATGTGGTAGTAGGAGTAGGGGCCTAATCAGATAGGATTAGTGTCTTTATAAGAAGACCCCAGAGAGCTTGTGTTCCCTTTCCTGCCCCCAGTCCCCTGCAGGAACACACTGAGGACAGACCGTGTGAGGACACAGAAGGTGGCTGTCAGCAGCCCAAGAAGAGCGCTCTCGCCAGAAACCAAACCAGCCGGAACCTTGATCTTGAACTCCCAGCCTCCGGAACCATGAGAATGTCAATTTCTGGGCTGAAGCCCCCCAGTCTGTGGTATTTTGTTATGGCAGCCCGAGCAGACTAAGATGGGCCATCCGTGCCACAGCACCTGACCCTCTATTAGTTCACTGTGACATTTGTCTTTCTCACTAGTGTCTACTTATTCTTTAAGACCTTCCCTACCTTGGGCAACTTAAAAAGAACACATTTATAGTATTTCTTCATCTTTTACTGAAGTTTTTGGTGAGAGTAGATTTGTCAAATCTTTCTTTATTTCCTAGCTCTGAGATCACTGAAAACATACATGTGTTCCCTTCTGCCGGCCCCAAGATTTGTCACTTTGGAGAGGCCAACCTCCCCCTTCTCGCAAAATCATATCTGTAATTATAAAGTCAATTATTTACCATTGTAGTTGCGTTGCCACAGTGCTGTTTCGATTGGTATACGCAGGAACCGTGGGTTATCTCTAAAATGATGACTTGTAGAGATATCTATTTCTCAATCATATTTAAACAAGCACCTCCTGGCTAGCCTTTATGCAACCAAACATTTCTCTTTCAAACAGAAGTTCCAAGAAGAAATTGCTTCTTGTACACTTTAATCAATGGATGTTTTATACCTCATTGAGACACTTGTGATTTCTGCTTGAAGAGTGACGGATCCAATGAGAAAATGATTTTTGAGTGGCTGTCTCAAAACACATTTTTAAAACCCCAATTAGTTCACACAAATAGCAGAGCTCCAAGGTCAGAGCTGACAGTAAATGAAAAGAGTTAGTACACAAAATTTAAAGCATAATTATTTATAATTAAAACTCTAATGCAGACCCAGCTATTCCTCATCCACTTTTTCATGTCAGGTCAATAAAGATAAAACTTGACTTCATTTTATCATCATTACCTCTACTCCCTCCCACATTTATAACCTCTTATTTTGTAAATTCTTACTGTTCTGAAAATCTGCTGCCTCTGACAAAATGTAAAATAAAAGGCAAAGGATTTTCTCTGGGGACGCCTGGGTAACTCAGTCGGTTAAGCGTCTGCCTTCGGCTCAGGTCATGATCCCGGGGTCCTGTGATCAAGCCCCACATCGGGCTCACTGCTCAGCAGGGAGCCTGCTTCTCCCTCTCCCTCTGCCTGCCGCTCCCCCGCTTGTGCTCTCTTTTTCTCTCCTCGCTCTCTGACAAATAAATAAATAAAATCTTAAAAAAATATAAATCTCTAAAAAAAAAAAAGGATTTTCTCTGATTAACTTTACTAACCCCCTACCTCCCTTGTTCACATCTAAAATGCCATCTACAAGAAAAAGCCTTGGCCTCACTTTCCGTTATTACCCAGACTGGGTTTTGTGATTTCATTTTCTGCTATAATACCTCAGGTATCTCTCACCCGTTGGCTTGAAGCAACAGAAGCAACCAAGAAATTATAACTGCGACCACTTCCAAAATTCAGCCCAGGATGCCAAGCTTCAGGCAATCAAGGAGATAATTGACATACTTCACTGAAACACTTCTTCCTTTATTCTTAGCTACACTTTTTTTTTTTTTTCAACCAAGATTGTCCACTTGTTGCTAACATAGCATTCTGGTATTAAAGCCTTTGTGATTTCTATAGTTCTAATCAACTTAGTTGTCAGAACCCAAGGGCTTGGCAGCAATTCCATTTAACATTGAATCAGTGATATGATCCGCAGAAAGACAACAAAAGACACATCTAGAAATGTAAAAGTTTCTATGGAGATGGTTAAATGAAGTAGAAAGTCCACAATATACCTCCAAGCAAAGGTATAGTCAGCTGTGGAGGACGCAACCAACGTGGACAAAATATTGCACTAGGCACACGAATTTCCCTTGCTATACTCACGGAGATTGAGAACCTTCTAAAAGTCCTCCACAACCCACATGGTTATTCTGGAAACTGTCTGCCTTCCCACCACCTTCACAGCAATCACAGCCCATTACTGAGCATTTGCTTCCAGTTTAGGTGAAGGGAGGGCAATTTTTAAAAAGGAGCACCCAGCAGTCCCAGGCTTTAAGCCTATCTGATGTTCACCCTTGTGTCACCCAAATCAAACTTGTTATTTCACCCTGGAGCTCCCTTTGCCTTCTGTGTATCAGATACTGATTGAGAGCGGCAGGATACAGTCAATCAAGCAAGGAGGGATCTCAGAGCTGCTTTTGACTTAAGCTTTCTCGCCCTTGGAATCCAATCAACCTCCAAGTTCTGTGGGCTGTCTCATAAATTCATTCCTTTTTCTCCATTCCCATTACTCCTGCTCTTGTTCAGACCTCCCTTATTTCTCACTTAAAACAAATCCAGTAACTTCTGAGCCGATTTCCCTGTCCCCAAGTTTCTCTGCTCTCGAACCCATTCTCCTCCTACCTTCCCCAAACAGACCTCAGGTCTTCTCTTTCTCTATGCAATATTCCAAGTGGAGCTCGTTTGTTCTCTTGGATTAAAATATCATAATTTTGCTGATGGGTCATACGATGATCTCCAGCCAGAGGAATTCTCTCTGAATCTGACTTATACATCCCACATATCTGAGGTTTCCCACTTGGATGTCTCATAGGAATCTCAAATTTAACATGTCAGCAACAGAACAATTAATTTCCCATTTAAAATGTATCCCCCACCCCCGACCATAGTCTTCCCCCTCTCAGTAAGTGGTATTGCTCTCCACCTACAAGCTCAGTTCAGAGATAGTCACCCTTGATTCCTCCTTTTCCCTAACCTCCTACATCCAATCCCCATACAGCAAGTCATGCTGATGTACCTCAAGTGCCTACATTTCTCCATCTTCATAGTTACCACCTGAGACTATACCATCATCCCACCATAACCTTTCACCTAGACCACTGCCACAATGCCATCTGGACTATACCATCCCACTCTTGATCATTTTTAATCCATTTTCTACACCATATCAAGAACATTCAGGAACATTTCTTTAAAACATGACTTGGATCATATCACTTGCTTCAAACTCCTCAGTGGCTTCCTGTTCGTTTAAAACTTGTTGCCATAACCTACAAGGTCCTGCCTATCTTGAACCATCTCCAACCATCTCAAACCAATGACTCCCAGTTTGGGGAATAAGCTCCAGCCACCTGAATTTCTTAAAGTTCTTAGGAACTGCTAGACTCTTTCCTGCTTCAGCCCTTTGCGGATGCTGGCCCTTCTGCATAGAATGCTATTTTCATCCGTATTTGTGTGACTAACTTCTTTTCTTATAGGTCTGAGCTCTGTTGTTACCCAAGTGTTCTTCATACAGTCTAGCGTAGGCCACTCTGATTATTCTTGAGCAAAAACATGAGTTTCCTTCATAAGACACCAGCATTTATACTAGTTGTATTTGGTAGTATGTCTCCTTGTTTTGGTTTTGTTCTTTATCCGTGCAGTTCCCCAGAGTACCTGGCATATACTTAGATCTTAATGATCTACTGTTGAGTAAGTAATTTTCTCTCTCTCTTTTGCTTAAAAATCTTTACTGTTTCTTACTTGTCTACCGGATGGAGTCTAAAATCCATAGGATGACATTTGGCCTTGACCTAATCTACCTATGCCGAATCTTTCCTACCATTTCTGAATCCACTATGTATCAGTTAGTCTTTTGTTCATTTGTGAACAATGGAAAACACAGTACATAGTGGCTTAAATAATAGGACTTTTTCCTCATATAGCAAAAGTCTAGAAATAGGTCATTAGGGCTCACTCAATGATGTCACAGAGCACACAGGCAGGCTTCCTTTGTCTTTCTGCCTCATCACTTTCAAGTGTGGCTTTTGGTTTCATGATACAAAAGGGTTGCCAAATCTCCAAGTGTTACATCCACTTTCTAGATCAAAAAAAAAAAAAAACAAACAAAAAAACAAAAACCTTCTCCTTATATAGTTGTTTCCTATTTATTCAGAAAACAAAACCTTTCCCAGATACCCCTACTTATATCTCATTAGCTAGAACTGTGTCACATGGTCACCTCTAACTAACCAGGGAGACTGGGGGATTGAGTATTTTTAGGTGGGTACATTTTCTGCCCTGGACAAAATCATGGACCTCTGAGTAAGGAAGAAGGGGGAATGGATATCAGATAGGTTCTAGTAGTATGTACCCCACCATGCATCCTCATGTTCTCTATACCGGACTATTTTTCACAGATCCCTGAAAAACTATGCAATTCTACAAAGCTTTTATCTTTTTGTTCCCGCTGTTATCTCTACTTGGAATGTCCTTCTCTTGCTTCTCAACCTGAAATATTCTGCTCACCCTTCAAGGTTGACCTTGACTACCTCCCATCTGGAGCCTTCCTTTATCCTCTGAGGCAAGATGAATGCTCCCTGGATTCTTGGGAGGTGGTGCAGGAAACAAGGGCATTGTGTTATGGTTGTATCATCAGCATTTAAGCAAATGCCTGCAATATTGTAAACAGCCAAACAGTGGTAACCAAACTGAAAGAGAGGAGAAGCCCAGGAGTGCATGTTTCCATTTTATAATCCTCACAATAATCCCAGGAGGGACCCATCACCCTGGTTTTACAGATAAGGGAACTAAGCCTAAATGAAATAAAGTTAACTTGCCCAAGGCCACACTGCAAATAACGTGGTCCTAGAAATTAATTAATTATGGGCTATGCCTTTGCTTTGCCCCTTATCTCCTGCCACATTTTATTTTTATTTTTATTTTTATTTTTAATTCAGGGGTTAGCACACTGAGGCTCATGGGCAGGCCTCTTGTTTCTGTAAATTAAGTTTTATTGGAACACAGCCATGCCCTTTCCTGTTTGTATTATCTATGCTGCTTTTGCACACTACGACAGAAGGGTTGAGTCACTGCGACACACCAGAGAGCCTGCAAAACCTACCATATTTACTATCTGGCTCTTTATAGATAGTTCGCTGACGTCTATCCACACCGGGCCATCCTCACTCCTAAATTAAATCAAAAGATAAATGCCATAAAAAGAGGTTTAAAATGATCATTTTGAGACCAGCATTATGAAGAAGAAAAGACTAGGGTCTCCACCTAAGGAAGATGTAGCATTAAAAAAATGGCAGAAGGAAAAAGGGAATTCAGTCATTCTGACTTCTGTGTTCAACAAGAAAGAGAACCAGCATTCAAAAGAACTGGGGTGAAAAAGAGAATTGATTAACCATTGTGAGAATAATTCTTACTTCTCAGGGCTGTTGTAACATCGGAATGAGCTAAAGCATGAGATAAGGCACAATGCCCAGGATATGGTCAAGGCTCAATAAACAGTGCTTATGCTCTAATGTGGCGCCATCTTCATCAGGTACTGTTGCTTCTGAACACAATCCTTTCTTATTGTCAGGACGGCTCTTTGGGGTCAAGGGAAGAAAGAAAGGCCATTTGTACTGTTTCATGTCCAGAATTCGATAACGTCGGAAAATCGCCCTGATCTATCTTGGTTCCATTTTCTGCAGAGAGCCATTCCCATGTCTAGGAGGAAATTGCAGTCTCAGGTAGGAAGGCAATTAAGTCTGAGCCTATTCACAGTTCCTCTGTCTGTAGTCCAAAGAGATCTGTTACCAGCCCTACTCTCGCGCAAAGGAGGAGCCAGGTTCTGGGGAGACCGCGTGAGAATAAGGGAGTCCCAGCGCAACTTCACCGAACTCTGAAGCAGCGCTCATCACAAGCCTCTCAAAATTCCTTGGAGGAAAGCTTTTCAGATGCATGAGGGGAGGGGAAAACCTGCCTAGTTAAAGCCTTGCATAATCTCAGTGCAGAAACCAGCTGGGTGCTAGCAACCGCAATAGAATCATCCCATCAGAGGCCTCGTGCATTTACCAGAGGCTCCATTATTAATACCCTGAGAAAAGAGAGCAAATCATCGTGGGAAGAAGGTGAGGGGGGAAGAAGCAACGGCCACCTGGGTCAAAGGTAGCAAAACATTGAACACACACAGCCTAGTACGTTCCCACCAGAAATAACTTATTTCCCACCGGGCGTTTTGGCTTTCAGAAAGCCGAGCCTGAATGCCTGTTTTCTGGGGTGGCTTTTGTTTTATAGCACAGGCTGAACTCTAGAGAGAGGATGTTATGGAGCCAAGGCTCTTTACATATTCTTAATGATTGTAAAGTGTCTGGATTTATGGCATGAAAAATGCAGGCTATAAAAGCAGAGTGGTGCACGATGTAAGAAACTGCTGTTTGTTCCTCTTTAATAAAATATGGTCAAATCATGGCAACATTCAGTCAAAAGTTGCAGTTGGAGAGCAATAATAAATAAAATATCCCTTAATCAAGCAGTTAACCAGGAGATAGCCAATTATTAAAGCTTTGCTCAAGTACACTGCTGACTTAGTACTCAGAGCAAACCAAGCACCCCAAACCCCATGTAAATGATAATTCTCAGAGATTCGGGAACTCCCCACTGTTGACATGAATAATTCGGACAACCTTGCAAATACTAATGGTTAAGACATCAAAATAAATCACCGCATTAAGGAGACATGAGCACCCTGCCCTAATAGACCCACTTTTTTTTTTTACTTTTAATTTTTTATTGTTATGTTAATCACATACATTACATCATTAGTTTTTGATGTAGTGTACCACGATTCATTGTTTGTGCATAACACCCAGTGCTCCATGCAGTACGTGCCCTCTTTAATACCCATCACCAGGCTAACCCATCCTCCCACCCCCCTCCCCTCTAGAACCCTCAGTTTGGTTTTCAGAGTCCATCGTCTCTCATGGTTCGTCTCCCCCTCCGATTTCTGCCCCTTCATTCTTCCCCTCCTGCTATCTTTTTTTTTTCTTAACATATATTGCATTATTTGTTTCAGAGGTACAGATCTGAGATTCAACAGTCTTGCACAATTCACAGCGCTTACCAGAGCACATACCCTCCCCAGTGTCTATCACCCAGTCACCCCATCCCTCCCACCCCACCCCCCACTCCAGCAACCCTCAGTTTGTTTCCTGAGATTAAGAATTCCTCATATCAGTGAGGTCATATAATACATGTCTTTCTCTGTTTGA
This sequence comes from Halichoerus grypus, assembly GCF_964656455.1. Lineage (NCBI taxonomy): Eukaryota > Metazoa > Chordata > Mammalia > Carnivora > Phocidae > Halichoerus > Halichoerus grypus. Next base: position 95,289,940 of record NC_135727.1, read on the forward strand.
CTTATTTCACTCAGCATAATACCCTCCAGTTCCATCCACGTCGTTGCAAATGGCAAGATCTCATTCCTTTTGATGGCTGCATAATATTCCATTGTATATATATACCACTTCTTCTTTATCCATTCATCTGTCGATAGACATCCTGGCTCTTTCCACAGTTTGGCTATTGTGGACATTGCTGCTATAAACATCGGGGTGCTCGTACCCCTTCGGATCCCTACATTTGTATCTTTGGGGTAAATACCCAGGAGTGCAATTGCTGGATCGTATGGTAGCTCTATTTTCAACTTTTTGAGGCACCTCCATACTGTTTTCCAGAGTGGCTGCACCAGCTTGCATTCCCACCAACAGTGTAGGAGGGTTCCCCTTTCTCCACATCCCTGCCAACATCTGTCATTTCCTGACTTGTTAATTTTAGCCATTCTGACTGGTGTGAGGTGGTATCTCATTGAGGTTTTGATTTGGATTTCCCTGATGCCGAGCGATGTTGAGCACTTTTTCATGTGTCTGTTGGCCATTTGGATGCCTTCTTTGGAAAAATGTCTGTTCATGCCTAATAGACCCACTTTTGCTTGTGCTATGTGGTGAAGGAATCCATGATGTAGCCATTTTCTTTTTTTTTTTTTTTCTTCCTGCCTCTTGGCTGAACATCCTTGATTGCATACATTTGTAAAACTCAGGAAAATATTGGGAAGTATTGCTATTAGCAGCTACCAAGCTATCTGAAACAGACTACAGGATATATATTGATAAGCTCTTGCCAATTCCCAGCAGCCAATAACTATCATTTCTCCTTGTAGTTTCAGTTTCTGAAGTGTGCATTCTGTTTCTATAGCAACTTTCATTTTGTTAACCTGTTACTCACATTAAAAGTGTTATTTTTAGCATAACATTTCCAGAAGTCTTTGACAAAGAAAAATGGGAAGAGATTGTAGCTTAAAGATGAATGTGATGCCCAATATGAATTTTAATATGTAGCATATTTATTTGGTCGGTATGTCATCTATTACAAAATTATAGAAAATATAGATTTTTAAATGTGTGTGCTTATGGACTTTGAGAAAAAAAATGGCATACCCCATATCTTTTTTTTGGAACAAGGGAGAGTATAAGTAAATAACAATATCCAAATGGATTTATTTCCTACCAATTTTCACTTACATAAAACCCAAGGAGAGGAACATATAGCTGAGGACTTTTTGTGTGTGGTAGAGTCACGACTTTTGCTACTGGGTTGCAGTTTTAAAACCCAATGTAATATCAGGACATGTAGGGCTAATGGGATGAATTGCAGCTATGAAAAAGTCAAATAATAAACCAGATGCGGAGGGGAGAGTGGTTCTATAGATAGCTGACACTCATAATAAATTGTGACATAGCCTGCCTTTTGACCTTCCCACAAACAAATCGCTTCCTTTTTTTCCCCAAAATATTGTCTTATCTTTCACTTCCCTGTCAAAAATGGAGTCCTGTGCAGTTTGATGTAACGTGACTGGAAATGAACGACATGAACACTGCTTGATTAATCCACTCTTTGGATGCGGGTGAGGAGAACATCGCCCTTCGTTTATTATAAGTGAACCCTGAAATTAAACTTGACTTGAGTTCTAGATGAGAACAATTATTTTCTCATGTTGTAACTAATAATCTCTAATTATTAGAAAGGCAGTGGAGTGGAGTGGATAAGGGTCTGGCTTCTGGAACCGGACTGCTTGGGTTTGAATCCTAGCCTTGTCAGTCCCTGTGTGACCTTTGGCAGTGTGCCTATTCATACCACACCTATGCTTCCTCATTTATAGAAGGGATGATAATGGTACCTATCATAGGGTTCTTGTGAGAATTCAATAATTTCAACATGTAAAATGCTTAAAAGAGTACCTAGCACATAGTCAGCTTGGTTAGTGGTATTTTTTGTTTTGTTTTGTTTTTTACTTTAAGCAGTATGGTTTCTTTTTTAAGATTTTATTTATTTATTTGAGAGAGAGAGAGCAAACATAGGCACAAGTTGGGGGAGACGTAAAGGCGGAAAGAGAAGGAGAAGCAGACTCCCCGCTGAGCATGGAGCCAGATGCAGGACTCAATCCCAGGACCCCGAGATCATGACCTGAGCTGAAGTCAGATGCTTAACTGACTGAGCCCCCCAGGTGCCCCACAGTATGGTTTTCTTTCACCGCCTTAATTAGGAAAATATCCACAATTACTTATCCTTTTACTGGCTGGCTGATACAGCTGAGTATAAACTACTATGTCGTTTCTAATAGGTGAATTGCCAAAGGTTACACAGTTAGTGACCGATGAGGCTAGGATTCCTACCCAGGCAGTCTGGTTCCAGAAGCCAGACCCTTATTCTTACTCCGTTTTGCTGACTTTTTAATAATTTGAGAATTTTAGTTAGAACATTAGGAAATAATAGTTCCCATCCAAAATTCAAGTCATAGCTACAATTCATCCCATTAACCCCTTGCCTTTAATAGAAATACATATTATCCCAAAGATTGCATCCCTGTATGAATTCACACCTCTAAGCCTTTCCCCAACACACACACAGACTCAAGGTAATAGTTCCTAAAGGACACTGGCCATGCCCTAGAACTCATTCTCCCCCACCCCAGGTTTACTGTGGTCTAATTTACATAGAATAAAATTCACCCTTTTAGTGTAGAGTTCTATACATTTTGACAAGTGCATATAGTAACCACCATTATGCTAAAATACAGAACATTTCCACTGCTCCCAAAGTTCTCTCCTGCCCCTTCATGGTCAATACTGCTTCTCCCACTCTTGGCTTCTGACAATTACTGATCTATTTTCTACCCCTATAGTTGTTTATTTTTTTTCCAGCTCCAAGAATACATAATTCCAAACTAGATAAGGATCATATAAAGTCTCTCAAAAGTAGCAGATACCTGATGTTACCTGTGTGAAAGGGGAAATGAAATGGGGTCACTTATGTCAAGGGTTTTCAAATGCAGCAAGGAGGCCATTAAGGGGGTGAGTCTTATGCATGTCCTCACTGGAGGAACCATGAACTTTTGAAGTGGACCAAACTGCAAATACTCCAAGGACTCAGCCCAAACACCTGCAACTTGTTATAGTAAGAGACTTTGCTTAGTAATAGCCTTAGCAACCAATTATATTCAGTCAATATTAGCTTTTTGCTGTCAACACCCAATCAGAAATTCTTTGTAAACAATGTATACAAGTATTCCCTTTTTGCTTTATAAACCCCTGACTTTTACTTCCCAGTAGGACACTATTGGGGTTGCTACCCTCATCTGTATACCCTGAATTGCAGTTCTTTGATCCCAAATCAACACTTTTAATTATTGCCTCCCGACAATTTTAGGTTCACACCGGGTACAGCGGAAACTAATAGGAGCTTGAATCACTGAAACTCATGAAACAGTTGCTTGGTATTGTGTGTGGAATCTCCTATGTTATGGTTCCAGTGGGGAGAGGGAAAAGAGTGAAGAACTGTGGAAAAGTAATCTTAGACACAAATCCTATCTCTGGAGAGACTTTTAATTAGTAGAAAAGGACAAATGCAATAAAGCACAAAAGGTAGACAAATCCATCTTAATTAAACAGAGTTATGATCACAAAAGCTGTAGCTTTCTCTTTCCCATCAATGCCCTTTACCAAACAGGAGAAACATGAGGTGTAATGGATATGTCTTGTGAATGACTGTGATGGATCCTCAACTTGAGTGTGTCTTGAGGCAAAGCTCATACTCATTTGCCTTTGCCATTTCTCCTTTTGGTTCACGGTACATGATAATTGGTAGGTGCTCATAAAATATCTGTTTAATGAATGAAAAATGTACTCTTCGGCAGGAATATTAACAAATAGGGAATTGTAAATTTGGCCCATAATCTCTTAAAACTCACATCTTTTCATGGCTGATCTGGGCTGAGATACAAAAATTTCTGGTAGTGCTCTCTTAGCTGCACCATACCACCTTCCTAAGACCTCCCAACTGGATGATGATTCCTCTCAGTAGAGCGGTTTTAGGCTAATGACTTGATTGTCTCTGTTACCAAAGGAAAGGCGATGGGGGAAGAAGCATTTTCAATCACTTCTTTCTGGTGATTCAATCTAAGTATTTGAAAACCTGTTATCAGTGTGTTTTCTAAGGAACACTTTTCTCAACTGATTTTTTGTTATTACCTATTTTGAAAGCAAGACTGAGTATTATTAGTCATTTGACCCTAAAAGTCATAGTCTCATAAAAAAGCTAACCTTTTTCCCATTAGGACATTTTCCAATACAGTAAAATATTCTTGCCATAAGTGATAAGAGTAAGAATATGAAGAAAAATTGCTTGATAATATCTGTCTGGGTAAAGGCTAATTACTCCCATGAGCAAGACTAGAATTTTAAGTATAAAATTTTGATATTTGTTAAATTTTTCAGAGCTTAACTTCCATAACAAGTATCTGCACATTTGTATTTACTAGTGTGAATTATGACATGTGCAGAAAGGAATGTTTCTGGCTCCAGTCACTTGTAAGGGGGTTGCTTACCTTGTCTGCACATTCTGTTCATTCAAACTATAATTTATCATCTGGACCCACCAAGTTCAAGTACTTACATATAAGCAAGTATTGAGGGGATTTTTAATTACAACTCCAAAAATAATAAAGATTATTTGAGAAAAACTGAATATACACCAGGGGAGAGAACTATATACAATTAACTTTAACAGGATCACATACAACACAGTACAAATAATTAGAAATATAATTTTGGCGTTTAAGTGCAAATTCTTTCTTCCTACTTTATTCCAAAATGGATTGACCACATTAGTCTTAGGAAATGAAAAGATACATGACTAGAATTCTGAATATCCAAATCCTCAGCCAACTGTTGGTGTCACGAGAGGCAGATCAATATGAGGACCCCAATCCTTCCTGAGCTAAATTGAAACGCAAGGCTAGCCTTTGTGCTTCTGTGTGAAGGCCACATTTTAGAGGAGACGAGCTGGCCTCCAGGGCCCCTTGCTCCCAGGCACACTTACTAATCTTGAGCCACAGCATCTTTCTAGTTGATGGTAAGTAGAGTTAAGGAAGGATTAAGCCAAGGCGAAAGATAGAAAGGGAAATACCTATTCCCTCCAGAGACAAGAGCAGAGATATCCTGTGCTGACCATCCATGCACTTGAGGAAGAAAAGTCCTCAGAGGGTTGATTCAAAAGAGAGCTGAAGCTTGAAGCCAAAGAAAGGATGACAGGGAGCTTTTTCTAACCAAGATGCGGTAACAGGGACTAGATTTACCGTCTCATCTGATACGAATAAAATAACTGAATGAAACATACAAAAGAGTATATATTAAGTCATTGGATGTCAGGCTATAAAGGATATGATCTTTGAGAGACAGAAGCCTACTATTGCCACAGCTTAAAGCTTTGAGAAAGTTTCTAGGCCACAGTGTATTGAAGGCAAACCCAGATGGAATGCATCAAATTCCCTGAGTTGAACTGATATTGTTAGCAGGCTTGGGAGAAGTAAATAATAGAGTTAACAAAACCTAGCACTGGAGAGAAGAGAGCTACACAGGAAGAAGTTTCTGCAGATTTATAGAGGGTCCCTCTCAAATATTAAGGAGAGTACCCAACTGCATAGGCATGTGAGAAAACTACCCAAAGCCAAGGGAAAACCACCCAAAAGGACCAGAGGGAACAGCACTTGGTGATAACACAGGACCATTAATAGTGCCTGTTCTCACCAGCTGGACTGGTAATCTTCATAATTCATAGAGCACTAGTAGAGTCATTAGAAGAATTTTGCCTCAGTCGTGGAGAATAATTAGTCTTAGACTAAATGCTGCTCCATTCCTGACATACAGGTCTTAAAAGCAAGACCCAAAAGGATTACATAGTTTCCAAGGAACTTCCTTCCACAGCAAGATCAAGAATATTTATAAGAATACAAAAATATGGGGCGCCTGGGCGGCTCAGTCGTTAAGTGTCTGCCTTCGGCTCAGGTCATGATCCCAGGGTCCTGGGATAGAGCCCCTCATTGGGCTCCCTGCTCCACAGGAAGCCTGCTTCTCCCTCTCCCATTCCCCCTGCTTGTGTTCCTTCTCTTGCTGTGTCTCTCTCTGTCAAATAAATAAATAAAATCTTAAAAAAAAAAAATACAAAAATACCAGCATCCAACAAGGTGAAATTCACAATGTCTGACATCCTATTAAAGATTACCAGGCAAGTAAGGAAGCAGGAAAAAAGAACTCATAATGAAGAGAATAATGAATCAACCAAAACAGACCCAGAACGGGCACAGATGTGGCGGACAATGACATTAAAACAGTTAATGTAATTCTATTTTATGTATTTTTTTAAAAGCCACAGGAAAGATTAAATATGTTATGTGGAGTCATTGAAGATGTTTTAAAAAATTAAGACCTAAATAAAAATTACAGAGATAAAATCCACAATGTGTGATATGAAAAGTACACGGGACGGTATGAATGGCAGATTTGATGTTGCAGAATAAATGATTAGTGAACCTAAAGGTGTGGTATAAGGAACTGTCTGTAACACAGACACAAAACACAGAAAAGAAAAAAAATGGAATGGACAGGTCACCAGGGAGCTGTAGGACAACTTCACACACCTAATGTGCATATAATTGGTGTACTTCTAGGAGAGGAAAGATAGATGTGGATAGAAAAAAATATTTGAAGAAAGAATGGCCCCCAAAGCTCCAAAGTTGGTAAAACCTAAAATCCCAGAGATCCAAGAAGATCAATGAACCTCAAGCACAAAAAACATGAAGAAAACCACACAAAGGCACACCATAATCCAATTCTCAAAACCAGTCATAAAGAGAAAATCTTAAAAGCAGTTAGAGAAAAAAGATACATTACCTACAAAGGAACAAAGACAAAGATGACGGCAGATTTCTAATCAGAAATAATGCAAAAGGACAGTGGATCGACATCTTTAAAGTGCGGAAAGAAATAAACTGTCAACCTAGAATTCTCTGCTCAGCAAAAACAGCATTCAAAAATGAAGGTAAAATGAAGACCTTTTCAGACATAAAAATGCTGAAAGAATTCATCACCATCATCACCTTCCTATTACAAGAAAGGTTAAAGGAAGTTGATCAGGCAAAAAGAAAATCCTATAGATGAAAATCTAGATCTACAGAAAAGAATAGGACACACCAGCATGGTAACTCCTTGGGTAAATATATGAGATCTTTTTGTTATTTGAATCTTTTTAAAAGACAATTGGCTGCTTAAACAAAGGTAAAAATATTGTAGAATGATGTAGTGGGGTTTACAACACAGGTAGTGGTAAAGTGTATGATAACAAAAGCACAAAGCCCAGGAGGGGAGAAATGGAAATTTACTGTTTAAGGTTCTCATACTTTATGTGAAGTAACGTAATATCAAATGAAGGTAGACTGTGACAAATTTAAAATGCATTCTCTACATTAAAACAGTAAAAGAGCAAAGCAAATAGTTACAGCCAAGAAACCAACAAAGGAATTGAAATGAAATTATAAAAAATAATCAATCGAGGACCTAAAGGGTATTATGCTAAGTGAAATAAGTCAGGTGAAGACCATGCTATGTGATTTCGCTTATATGTGGCATCTAAAAAAGCAAAACAAATGAACAAACAAATAAACAAAAGCAGAAACAGACCCATAGAGAACAAACTTGTGGTTGCCAGAGGGGAGAAGGGGAGGGGATGGGCAAAATGGGTGAAGGGGAGTGGGAGGTACAGGCTTCCAGTAATGGAATAAATAAATCATGTGGATGAAAGGTGCAACATAGGGAATATCATCAATGATATTATAATAGCGCTGTATGGTGACAGACAGTAGCTACACTCGTGGTGAGCAAAGCATAATGTATAGACTTTGTTGAATCACTATGTTGTACACCTGAAACTAATGTAACATTGGGTGTCAACATACTTAAATTAAAAAAATTTTTTTAATCAATCTGAAAGAAAGCAGAAAAAGAGGAGCAAAGAACAAATGAGACAAATAGAAAACAAATAATAAGACAATAAATGTAAATCTGAATACATTAATAATCACATTAAGTGTAAATCATCTAAACACCTCATTAAAAGGCAGAGGTTGTCCGATTGGATGAAAAGCAAGATCCCACTGTATTCTACCTACAAAAAACACACTTAAATATAAAGACACAAATAGGTTAAAAGTAAAATGGTGGGAAAATATAGACCATGCTAACACTACCCAAAAGAAAGCTGGAGTGGCTATATTAACAATTACCCAAGAGCAGTGAAAGCATTCATTTGTTCATACGAGGACTTGTACATAAATGTTCATAGAAACTTTATTTGTAATAGCCAAAAACCGGAAACAACCAAAGAGTCCAATTATCAGGCAAATGGATAAACAAATTGGGGTATGTATATTTATACAATGGAATAGCATTCAGTAATAAAAAGAAACAATGATACATACAACATCATGGATAAATCTCAATTTAATTATGCTATGTAAAAGAAGCCAGAGCATAAAAAGAGTACATAGAATGTAATTCTAAGATCATGGTGGTGCCTTCTTCCTTGACCCATTCCAGCATTCTTCATTCTTGAAGATGAATTTATGAGGGAGGAGGCAGAAAACAGCCTTGAACTCACACTTAGAAACAAACATTAGGCAGATAAAAAATTATATATATATATTACATATATATACATATAGTATATCTTATATATAAAATTTATATAATATATATACACACACATATATATTCACAAAAAAAGCAAGTGAGAAAATGAGGAAGTTGGGGAGAATGTACATAAGAAAAGCAAGTTGAACCCAGATGTGAGGTTAAGAAGAAAATGCCTAATGTAAATCTAAGACCCATGTTCTCACAAGATGGGAGTCATGAATTTGGCTCTAAGCTTTCTAGTGATCAACTCAAAAGGGAAAAAAGTGATTCAATTTGGCCAGAAAATAAAAACAAAAATGACTTCAGAGGTAGTATAGCAGAGGCCAGAAAGAAATCTATTCCATGAAGTCATACAAAGAAGAGATAGTTAATGCACCAAAAAGTATCCAAACATCCTCAGCAACACTTCAAATAAATACAACAGAACCAGTTTTATTGAACATCTTCTTGGAATGTCCCTGTCTGTAATCAGGGTGGTCACCAGACCAGCAGCATCAACATTAAGTGGGAAGTTGTTAGAAATGCAAATTCTCAGGCTCCACCCCAGGATTATTAAGTCAGAAATAGTGGGGTGGGGGCGCCTGGGTGGCTCAGATGGTTAAGCGTCTGCCTTCAGCTCAGGTCATGATTCCAGGGTCCTGGGATCAAGCCCCACGTCGGGCTCCTGGCTTAGCGGGGAGCCTGCTTCTCCCTCTCCCTCTGCCTCCCCCCCTGCTCATGCTTGCTCTCTCTCTGTATCTCTGTGTCTCAAATGAATAAATAAAATCTTTAAAAAAAAAAAGAAAGAAATAGTGGGGTGGACCCAGTCATCTGTGTTTTTTTTTTTTTTTTAAAGATTTTATTTATTTTTTTGACAGAGAGAGACATAGCGAGAGCAGGAACACAAGCAGGGGGAGTGGGAGAGGGAGAAGCAGGCTTCCCGCAGAGCAGGGAGCCCCATGCGGGACTCGATCCCAGGACTCTGGGATCATGACCTGAGCCGAAGGCAGACGCTTAACGACTGAGCCACCCAGGCGCCGGTCATCTGTGTTTTAACAAGCCTTCCGAGTGATTCTGATTCATGCTAAAGTTTGACGAGGCTAATTACCTTTTGATAGTTCTATTCATCTACACTTGTTAGTTCACTGTAAATTTATTTAGCTGCTCCCTTGAGACTGGAAACTTCCTGAGAGAAGGATGTGCCCCAAATATCTACCCCCCACCCTGCACTCACTAGAATCCTGTTGAAGGACCATTCCAAGATAAATTATCTTAATAGGAGCCTGTATTACAGCCTGAAAAGATCAGTTAGCATCTCCTTTTTTTTTTTAAGAAAAAGAGCAATTGGATTCATAATACTCACAGAGATGTAGTTAATTGACCCATTTATTTTTCACAAAATGTTGAAAAAATGCCGTGTAAGACGGTTCCAAATGGAAAGCTCAGTTGGCAACTCCTACAGGCCTTCATTCTCATATAATTTTCCCAGGACTTCGACCATCAGGAGTTACAGTGAGGAGGGAGTGAGGAAAGGAAGGGATAGGAGACTTAACGAAAGAAGCTCTGAACTTCTCCCAGAGCCTTAACATTACAGTAAGTACAGCGCCCTGGGGAACCCCAGTGATGCGCTGGGCTCGACCAAGTGACTGAAAACACTAACAAAGCCAATTCCTGTACCTATATTTTGATTTTTAATTTACATTTATTTTACAAAGCCAGACTGAATAAAATCAGCTAAAATGCTGTTGCAGTTACTCTATGGAAATTCTGTATAGAATAATCGACGCTTTTGGAGTCAAGATCATTTTAAATTCCAAATGGAGAGTCATATTTTCCACCCGCTATGCAGAGGCTTCTAATATTCAGTGAAGTCACTAAAAAATACAGATGAATAGAATGAAAAATGATGACAACTTGGTCTCTTTCAAATACATTTTAATATAGCACAACGATCATTGATACTGGAAATTTTACTCCTACTATGTGGTTACATAAGATAATATTAGATATCATCATTTTTGCTCTTCTTTAAAATAAAAAGCCTAGTGAATATTTGAATATAGTTTTATCTGGTTTTAACAGGCAAGAATATGTTCCATATATTGTGCTCAGCTCACCCTGAAGTTCTTCTACCAAATAATAAGAAAACGATGTTCTCAGATGATCTTTCTGTCTTAGCATAGTCAATGTTCTAGGGATTTCTCGTCGTTTCATCTTCCAAAAGTTTAGCATTTAGAAAAACACAATTCCGTGAAGGATTCTCAATATTAATTTTTATTGGCATTTCTGTATTTCTGGTTTAATTTAAAAACAGTAAGGCAATGAAAAACTAAGAAGCAATATCTTTCTGACTTGTGTGATTACAAAAAGGTCTTGCATTGGACTCATGAGGCAAGGAAATGCAATCTTTTCTATTATTCTGTCAATATTGACTTTTAGAAAATTGTTCATTTCAATTTAGGCTTATGTCCTGTGAAGCAGCCTTAGTAACAAAACTCCAGGACCCTGTTGACTATACACTGTCATTTTACTCCTGATTTAGTATTAATTTCCTTTTCTTAATCCCATCTTGTTCTTTCTTTTTTTCTATATGCACTTGTCCTTCAAGTAAATTTTCTTGTTTTTCGGGTTTTCCATTATTGTGAGTTGATTATTTAGTATTGAAAAACATCAGGGAGATATGTTTTCTCTGACTGCAAAACTTTTTTTTTTAACTTTGACCCCTTTGAAAGATTCTTCTGAATCTTTATCTTCCAAGTATTCCTGACACATCTCAAAAAGTGCATAATGGAATCAGATAAACTATCCAGATCGTTTTAAAAACTCAAAGAAATGAAGGACAATGGTAAGAGAAGACCAAAGTGGAATTGCCATTCCAACTGCAAATAACAAGATGTAAATAATTTTATAGGAATATAGTCAGATTACCCTAATTTCCATACCTATGACACCTATGTCTATTGGGTCAAAAAGATTAAATGGGAGAGCTAAAGCTTATATTCATTCATACATGTTTAAATATATGATAGTTTCAACCTCACCTCCTAAAAATTTTTATGGGTCTCTGATCTGTGCCCTTCCAACACTTTCCTTCTGAGAATTCAACTTCCTGTAGAGCTTTGCTACTCTAGTAATTAAGTCCATGGCCTGATCCCCCACCTTTTCTGCCCCATGGCTGTAGAAGGACATCCTTTTTCGATACTGCCAATGAGACCATCTGATTTAGCCATGTAGCTTTTTAATCACAGATTCATATATTTCAGTATTGCATTGACTTGATCCAGTGCAATGGCCTCCAACAGCCATCCAATCCCAAGTCCTTAAAATTACTACTTCCTCAAAAATCGCAAATGCCTGAGACATTGTACCTGCTGGTGCATTCCACTCCATCAATATCCCACAAGAGTTTATCACCGGTGTAAATTTTAACAATTATACAACTATAACATGCCAAGGGCTTTCCATAGCCCACCTACCACCAGTGTTGGAATCTGTATTGCCAGCCAGCTTATAGATGATCCGTCTTCAAAATACCATTTTAGATTGTGCTACCCAGGACCACGTCCTCGATGCACTGTCACAGGTCAGATTTCTGGAGACAAAGACTCTGAGTCTCTGAGATTTGCATGCAGGAGGTTTACTGGGGAATGTCCTTGGACCAAAATACCTGTGGGAGAGCAAGGGAAGCAAGATTGGGCAGAGGGAGAGGTTGAACAATGGTACAGTTGCACTAGCAACTTCATCTGGTCCAATGGGGGTGCTCTGAAGCCAGGATGGCCTTTCAGAGATGCCCTGCCTTGCCTTAAGGCACATAAAGAAACTGTGCCTCTATATTCCAGCATCAACCAGTCATGAAATACAGCCTTACATGGTGCTGCATCTTCTGGCCAGGGATAAGTCCCAAAGAGGGCACAGCTGTGACCTGCTAGTAGCCAACACTGCAGGCAGATGGTGGAATAAGTGATTCTTTCCTGAAAGGGCATCTGGGTGGCATAACATAGTATCCACTCCGTCCATAATACACAAAGAGATCTACAATTGAATTAGCACAAATAATTTTAAGCAAAAAAAATCAATTCACAGAAAAGGAAATTCAAATGGAAGAAGATATTAGAAGATGCCCAGTCTTATGAGAAATTAGGAAAATTCAAATTCAAACAGCAAGACATTTGCATATCAGATCATATATATTTTTAAAGATTGATAATATTCGGTGATGATGAGAACACAGGGAAATAAACACTTCACATATTGCTCATGGGAGTGTGCGTGTAAGAACATAACTGAACAACCTGGATGGTATGTAATAGCATTAAAATTCAAAATAGAATGCCTATTTTCAATTAATTTATAGAGTTAATGCAATCACAATGAATAGCCAAGAAAATTATTTGTGCAAATTGACAAGTTGATTCTAAAATGCCTATAGAAATGCAAAACATCAAAAATCACCAATGCCATGTTGAAGAAGAAAAACAATTGCAAAGCTTTCATTACCAAAATCAACACCCATTATAAAGAGACAGGAATTAAGATAGGGTGGCATTGGTATAAGGACAAACTAATAGACAAACAGAACAGGATACAACAAGAAACAGACCATCCAGGTTAACATACATGGTCACCCAATTTATAACAAAGGTGCCAGCCAGTGAAACGTAGTAAGAATGGGTGGACTTTTCAATAAATAGTGGTGGCTCAGTGAATTAGATTTCCACATGGAAAAAAAATAAATCTTGACCCCAACTTCATCTATTTAAAAATGAACTCCAGAGGGGCGCCTGGGTGGCTCAGTTGGTTAAGCGACTGCCTTCGGCTCAGGTCATGATCCTGGAGTCCCGGGATCGAGTCCCACATCAGGCTCCCTGCTCAGCGGAGGGTCTGCTTCTCCCTCTGACCCTCTTCCCTCTCGTGCTCTCTGTCTCTCATTCTCTCTCTCTCAAATAAATAAATAAAATCTTTAAAAAAAAAAAAAAAAAAAGAACTCCAGAGGCGCCTGGGTGGCTCAGTCGGTTATGTCAGCCTTTGGCTCAAGTCATGTTCCCAGGGTCCTGGGATCGAGCCCCACATCGGGCTCCCTGCTCAGCCTGCTTCTCCCTCGCCCTCTGCTCCCCCACCTCCAGCTCTTGCTCTCGCTCGCACTCTCTCTCACAAATAAATAAAATCTTAAAAAAAAAAAAACTCCAAACGGGAGACAAGTCAAAGCAATAAAGTTTCTGAAATAGCACTATCCAATAGAACTTTCTGAGATGATGGAAATATTCTCTCTCTGTGCTAACACAGTATCCACAAGTGATTATTGAGCACTGGGAGCTTCACTAGTGTGACTGAGAAACTGGGTTCTCAATTTTATTTAATTTCAGTTAATTTAAATGTAAGTAGCACATGTGGTCCCCATATTGAGTATTGCGGTTCTACCAGATAACATATGAGAATATCTGTGGTAACTATTTCATGTGTTAACTTGGCTGAGCCATAGTTTCAGGGGAGATTCTCTGGCAAGAGCTGAGGAATGGAAGGGAGGCAATAGCCCTTCTGTAGCGTGCACAGACCTAATCTCGGTGCTGCTGTAAAGGGAGTTTGCAAATGTGATTTGAATTCATAATCAGTTGACTTCAAGTTAATCAAAAGGGACATTTTCGGGGCACCTGGGTGGCTCAGTCGGTTAAGCGTCTGCCTTCAGCTCAGATCATGATCTCGGGGTCCTGGGGTCGAGCCCCGTGTCTGGTTCCCTGCTCAGTGAAGAGCCTGCTTCTCCCTCTGCCCCTTACCCTGCTTGTGCTCTCTCTCTCTCTCTCTCAAATAAATAAATAAAATCTTTAAAAAAAGGGACATTTTCTTTGTGGGTCTGATTTAATCTGTTGGAAGACCTTTAATAAAGGGCTTAGGCCTTTCCTGAGCTCAGAGACTGCAAACAGCACCTGGGTCTACAATTGCTCTCCTATCCCTCCTGGATCTTCCTTCTTACCTGCTGTCTGTGGACAGTAAGCTTTACTCATGCTGTGCTGTTCTAGCCTGCTGGGGATCTTCCCATCCTGCCTGCCTGCCTGCCTCCTTGCATGTGGATGAGCTACAGCCCATGCCTGTGAGATGCCAGCCTGCTCATGATCCTGCCTTCTTGATTGCCTGCCCTACAGATTTGGGGCTTGCTTAGCTCGGCCCCCACAAAATGCACTAACAAGGGACAGGATTGGCTAATTGTACTCTATTAAAATTAGGAACTTCTTCTTATCAAAAAACTGTATTAAGATGGTGAAGCAAGAACCCAACTGGGAGAAGATATTTGAGATATATATATATATATATATATATATAAAATGTCCCTTTTGATTAACTTGATATATATATATGTATATGTATATATATATATATATATCATGTTCAGAATATAGGTTTTAAAAATGCCTCCAAAGATAGGGAATTTAAAGCACTGATAAAGTGAGGTCATATGAGGGTCCTCATCCAATCTGACTGTGTCCTTCTAAGAAGAGGAGGTTAGGACACACACAGAGGACAGATCACGTGATGGTGCAGGGAGGGGAAGGTTATTTGCAAGCCAAAGAGAGAGGCCTCAGAAAAAAACAACACTGCTGACAATGTTGATCTTGGACTTAACAGCCTCCAGAATTGTGAGCAAATGAACTTCTGTTGTTTAAACCAAAAAAACAAAAAACAAAAAACAAAAACGAAAACGAAAACAAAAATCTCTACAATCAATAAGAAACTGACAACACATTTCTTTGTCTTTTTTCAATGAATACAAGACCTTAGTGGAAATTTCACAAAAGGAAATGTCCAAATAGTAGCCAGTGAAAAGGTGCCCACCCTCATTTGTTTATCAAAAAAGTACAATTAGAACCACAATGAGATTCACACCGACCAGAATGGCTAAAATTAAAACGGAAACAACAACAATAATAGTCAAGTTTTAAGAACTTTATAATATTATGTGTTGACCACGGCGTGGAGCCACTGGAGCCCTCAGATGCTACTGATGAAAGTGGATATGAATACATTTACTTTGGAAATCAGAGCAGAAAGGGTGTGTGTGTGTGAGCGCGTGTGTGTGTTTAACTTCTTTTTTTTTTTTTCAACTACAATTGGCGCTTTTTCTGTTCTGTTAAGAAACTTTGCCAATTCCAAGGTCATATATTCATATACACACAATGTTCTTTTATGCATTCTTCTATGTTTTAATATTTAAGTCTGTGATCCATATCAAATTGATTTTTATATATGTGTGAGGGAGAGGGGGGTCAAGGATCATTTTTTTTTCATGCAGATATTCAGTTGCTCTAGACCTACTCATTTCTTGCTCATTGAAAAGACTCCCATTTCTTCCAGTGAAATGCGTTGGCATCCTTAGTTCTTTTTACCTTAAACTAGAGATAAAAAGAAAAGGAAGTTGCGTGAAAAGATCTGTAGGATGATCCCATTCTTTTGGGTAAAAGAATAAAATAAGTTTGGGTATTTTAATATGAGATTCTAGAAAGGTACGGAAGTTACACAAGGAACATTTCACATTGGTTACCTCGGATGGGGATGCAGATTGAAGGCATGGAGGAGCAGATTATGAACTGTGTCCTTTTATGTCTGTGTCCTGTATTATTTGACTTGTTATGCAATGTCTCTTTACTCTTGTAACTTAACAAAAGTTTTGAGAAAATGATGAAGCAAGACAAAGCATCTGTAAAGCTAAACAAGGAAAAGTAACCTCCCCACCATCTTCTCCCTTCCATCAAAGATGCTTGTATATCTGTCCTGATTGCTGTTCTTCAAAAGTGTGCCATCAAGTAGTGGGACCACATTATACTCATCTTTGCAACACTGGTGTAGCCCTTTCCAGTACAATGGAAGGTTGTAAGCAGATGAAAGACAATGAGCAAAGCAGGGGTTTCTTCTCAGTTTGGCTCCTTAGGTAACATTTGTGAATTAATTCTTTTATGGTAAATAATTATTTCCTTTGCATGAATGCTAGATCATTATATGGCTCTTTTTCATTTTAAAATCTCATTATTAATAGGAATACAAGCCTTTTAAACTAGATACATAATAAGATGAGTTCAAAAGGCTAGCTTTGAAAACTAGCTCAGCCATTAACATGGACTGCACTTCTTATATTCTGAAAGCCATGCTGAGGATTCATCTGTTTCTCTCTTTTAACTTTTGCATCTAATTAATCTTTGTCTGAAGGGCATGTTCCTGGTATTCAGAAGCATGCCTCAGTGGTGTTAATGTGCAGCAGAGTGACCTTGAGTGAGAAAACAATTTTCACCCAATCGTTTTCCAGCCAATTATCTCCAGAGGTACAGAGAAGGAGTATTTATTATGCTCTCCTCTCTCACAAGGGAAAAACATTGAAAAATTAATTGTGTTTCCCTAGGAGAGATTATAAACCTTCACATAATATATTATGAAAGGGCAAGGTATTGTTGACGCGATTTTAATATACCTTGGAATTTTCAGGCAGCCCTGAGGGGATCTCCAAATACAGTTTAGTTGTCTATAATGTACGCTTGGTAAACAGGAAACTTCTAGAACAAGGACCTAAGTATTGAAATGAGAGCCTTTTTTCATACATGTGGAATTTTTACATATGCAGTATGGAAGTCATACTAATGAGTACTTAACCAAGTGGCATCTGGGTCCCAAAGAAGAAACACAAGGTTGGCAAGAAATTGCTTCAATAAATTAAAAGGTTTCAGATCAATAAACGCCAACCCCTACGATACTATGTTTTTGTCTTATAATTGGTGCCAACACTGGGGACCTGAGAGAGTGGGAAAAACTTGAACGTTCACAGCCTGGCAAAAACTGTTTGGGATTAAGAGAAAATTTTAAAACCTATTTACAGGACCACAGTCAAGTCACCCAAAACAGAGTTAGATCATAGAAGTTCCTGAACGCCTTGCCTTGCAGTCAGTGGTGAGTCTATATGATGGTGTCATATGACCAGATATGTGTTTTAAAAGATGGTTCAATCAAAGGAAAAATATCACATACATATCTCTACTAATGTCCCCAAAGAATGTGATAAAATTCCACATTTTGTACTGGTAAAACTCTTAGTGAAAAATAAAATAATTATAGGAACACTTATATTGCATTTGCACTGTGCCAGGCACCATTCCATACATTTCACATATTTTTTAAATAAATTATTTGATCATCACAACAAAGTTACATGGTAAAAATATTATAGAGTGTGGTACTTTGATGGAGCAGATTCTTTAATAAATCCAAAGCAGAGGGTGCAGGGAGGAAGTAGGTGAGTTTGGAAATGAAAGCAGGGGTTATACCATGGAAGTTCTTGAATGTATTGCTAAAGAATTACACATCATCTTATACAGGTAGGATGAGTCCAGACAGGAGTGTAACATGATCAGGTGGGTGTTTAAGAAAAACGAATCCATGAAAGGAGAAATGCCACATGAGTATCACTATATACACCACAAATACATTTGATAAAATCCAGCCTCTAATGTTGATAAAATTCTTAACTAAATCAGAATAGAGTAGTAATAAATAATACTTATACAATATATGAAATATCATGTTTTATTATATTGTGTTGTTTAACTATCATACTGTATTATATTATGCTATATTATATTGAAATTATATAATGAAGCATTTATATAGCAATTACTACGAGCCAAGCACTGTTCTAAGCATTTTTTCATATTTTTAACATTTTTAAATTAATTTCATGTTGACAAAGCCCTATGAAGTAGTGTTATTATTGCCATAATAATCAGATGAAGAAATTAGTACTGAAAATTTAAGTAGCTTGCCCATGGTCATAGCACGTAGGTGGCAGAGCCAGAATTTGAACCAGGATAATTTCTTACATGATGTACATCTCAAACCAAAGGCCAGAATCATGTTTAATAGTGAAAAACTCAATAAATTCCCAATAAAGCAAAAACAAAACAAAGATACCCATTATCATCAGAAATACTTACTATGTTCTGCAAGTACTAGTTGATGCAAATAAATGAGAAAAAGTAATCAGAGGAATAAATGTTGGAAAAGAGAATTTACAAGAAAATTTACAATTTTGTAAATATAATTTTTGAAGCCTTAAGCCAGAAAGAAAATGAGCGAGAAGACTATTCACAAAATCAATGTAATTAATACACAAAAAAATGTCAGTTGTCTTTACACAAATAAAAAACACTAGAATTAAATAAAAATAAAATGAAAAATGTTAAAAATTACTTAGAAAACCCTGTTTAGAAAAAGTTACTGACCTTAGAAAATGTCAGTGCCCTTTAGGCAAAGACTACCATGAACATACTCAGAGTTGAACATATTAAGTTTATTGCTAATCATTTTGAGGGAGAATGCAGGCCACAAGGGATCATCTCAGTTAAGAGGGTGCCATAAAGGACTTATTACAGGATTCAGGCTTGCTTCTGGTCCTTTAGGAGAGAGTCCAAATGAGACTTTGCTCAGAATTGTGTGCTGTCAGGAAACGCGGGTAATTCCGTGATTGAGTATCTTAATAAATCTTCTCTAGGAAGAGAAGATTCAAGTGAGGCCAAAGCTCTAATTGATAAAGAAACAGCAGTCACTCATGTTAGCTGGGAGAGAGGTCATTTCTGTGGTTTGGAAGAGTTCATGTTTTTGTTTGTGTTCAGACATGATTACAGAAGGGTCTGGCTTTTGTCTTGATCAGAGTTGCAGGGTGGCCTTGTTGGTGTTGGTGTTCTATGAAATTGGTTTTGTTTATGCTGACCAGGAGAGGGCCAAGCCAGTTCCTGGGTGTCAGGCACTGCTTCCTTCTTTCTCCAAAGGAATACAAGATCTCAAACTGTACAGGTTACAACACCTGGGGATAAATTTAACAAGGAGGGGGGTGTAATTGGGAAGGCGCTCACAGAGGGTTTCTAGGCTGCTGACAATGTGTTTCTCAACCTGAGTGGTGGTTGCATGTCTTGTTATAATAATTTGGTAAGCTAAATATTTATGGCTTTTGCACTTTTCTCTAAGTGTGTTATGTTTCACAGTATTTAGATACTTTAATATTTATTCAATTTAATTTAAATTTATCAACATTAAATTAATTTATTTAAAAATACACTTCCTCAAAAGAACTATGATTCATAAATAGTAAATAAATAAGTAGAACACAGTCTGTGTTAGTCAGCGATCTCCAGAGAAACACAACCAATATGATATATATAGAGATATATACAAGAAGAAATTTATTATAGAAATTGGCTCACATGGTTATAGAGGCTGAAAAGTCCCACAATCTGCTGTCTGCAAGTTAGAGACCCAGGAAAGCCAGTAGTATAATTCAGTCTGAGTCCAAAAGCCTGAGAACTGAGAGCTCTGATGTCTGAGGGCAGGAAAAGATAGACATCCCAGCTCAAGAAGAGGGAGAGAAAGGGAATTCACCCTTCCTTTTTTTTTTTTTTTTTTTCTATTCAGACCCTCAGTGGATCAGATCATGCCCACCCACACTGCTATGGGTGGATCTATCTACTCAGTCTACTGAATCAAATGCTAATCTCTTCCAGAAACACCCTCACAAACACACCCAGAAGTAATGTTTTAACAGCTATCTGGGCATCCATCAGCCCAGTTAAGTTGGCATATAAAATTAACCATCACACAACCTCTCTTTATAAAGACAATTATGATTACATTTAGCACCCATCGGATAATCCACTGTCCCTGTAGAGAGAGGCAGAAAGAGATTGAACCATAGAAGAGGCAAGATGACAAATGAGGCAAGATATTGCATGACTGGCTTTGAAGATGAAGAAAGGGCCCATGAAACAAGGAATGCAGACAACTTCCAGAAGCTAAAAAAAAAAAAAGAAAGAAAAAGCAAAGAAACAGATTCTCCCCTAGAATTCATACTTGATTTCAGCCCATGGAAACTGATTTTGGATTTCTGGCCTCCAGAAGGGTAAGCGAATGAATGTGTGTTGTTTCAAGCCACCAAGTTGGTGGTCATTTGTTACTACAGCGAGAAGAAATGAATACAGAGTCCAATGAGAGTTTCTTAAAGGAACATGTAGCCCACAGAGCCACATGCTGCTGAGATGGCAAGTCTCAATTCTGTTGCATTTAGAAATGTGGATATTACTGTTGTCCTTAGTGAGAACCTTTTTCATCAAATGATAGGAACACTGTGGTTGAAGAAAGGCGTGGGAGGTGAGGAAAGCCCTCCTATATTCTGGAATCACCACTGGAAAGAAATGAACATCTGAGGTGGCAGGGAGAATTATTTTCCATTCTTGCTATTCTATAGTGTTAGAAAGAACAGCACATGTCTTTGGTTTAAAAAATAATAAAAAATAGTTAGCTTTAAGTGGTATAAATTAAAAAGACATCATTAAAATAGCTAAATGAAACAAAACAGATGAACATATGGGAAGAAAAAAAAAGAGAGAGAGAGGGAAGCAGACCATAAGAGACTGTTAACTATAAAGAACAAACTGAGGGTTGCTGGAGGGGAGGTGGGCAGGGGATGGGCTAGATGAGTGATGGGTATCAAGGAGGGCACTTGTCATGATGAGCACTGGGTGTTATATGTAAGTGATGAATCGCTAAATTCTACTCCTGAAACCAATATTACAGTATATGTGAACTAACCAGAGCTTAAATAAAAAATTTGAAATAAATAAATAAATAAAACCTTTTTGCCCACTAAAATAAATAAATTAATTAATTAAATAAAATTGCTAAATGAAGAATAGATAGGATAGGAAAAATCTGAAGGTAGGGAGGTTAACTAGGTGTCTATAATAATAGTCCAAGCAAACAGCTATGACTTCAATTGAGGTAGTAGGTTTGATGGTGGAAAAGAAGGATAAATATGAGAGATATTAAAGATGAGGAATTGCTGTTGGTGGGAATGCAAACTGGTGCAGCCACTCTGGAAAACAGTGTGGAGTTTCCCTGGAAAGTTAAAATTAGAACTACCTTACAACCCAGCAATTGCATTACTAGGTATTTACCCAAAGGATATAAACATAGCGATTTGAGGGGATACATGCACCCTAATGTTTATAGCAGCATTATCAACAATAGCCAAATTATGGAAAGAGCCCAAGTGTCATTGACTGATGAGTGGATAAAGAAAATGTGGTATAGACATACGCAATGGAATATTATGCAGCCATAAAAAAGAATGAAATCTTGCCGTTTGCAACAATGTGGATGGAGCTAGAGGGTATTACACTAAGCGAAATAGTCAGAGAAAGACAAATACCATATGATTTCATTCATATGTGGAATTTAAGAAACAAAACAGATGAACATAGCGGAAGGGAAGGGAAGATAAAATAAGATAAAAACAGAGAGGGAGGCAAACCATAAAGGACTCTTAATGATAGGGAACACACTGAGGGTTGCTGGAGAGGAGGTGGGTGGGGGGATGGGTTAAATGGGTGACAGGGATTAAGGAGGGCACTTGTTTTGATGAGCACTGGGTGTTGTATGTAAGGGATGAATCACTAAATTCTGCACCTGAAACTAATATTACATTGTATGTTAAAAAATGGAATTTAAATAAAAACCTGAAAAGGAAAAAAAAAAGACAAAATTTTTTTTAAAAGATGAGGAATTGGTGGTACTTGATCACCAATAATGTGTGTAGGGGTGAAAAGAAGTGAGGTAGCCTACTTTCTTGCTTGAGTGACTGAGTAGGAAGGGGTAACATTTATCTCTATAGAAAACACAGGGCCCAGACAGCCCGCATTATGCATTCTCATTTCCTGTGTGTTGATCTTCTTTTCCCCATTAAGTTATAAACTCATAATGTTTAATGTTTAATTTACATTTTCTCTACCATTACTTGCCCCAAGTCTCTGGACCAGGATCTGCAGACAAGCTCCCTGTTTTTGGGCCCAGGCATGTGCTCAGCAGAAATTTCTGTGTGCTCCATCCTGTGCTAGATATTGTGCAGGGCACAGGATTAATAGAATGTTCTTATCTGTGGAACCGAGGTCCAATGAGTGCTGCTGTGAGACATCTTGGTACTTCAGAAGCAGGAACTAATGAAAAAGGAGACAAAACTAGGACTAGTAAATCTGGGAAAGTTGCAGAGGCTTGCCCTAGGAAGGATGGCTAAACAGAGAAATCCACTGTGCTATGGGCATACACAGCATGTCAGGCATTCTAACTCTGGAGCCCCAGTCTTCAAATTGGTAAGGTCTTTGGATGTCAGGTGGCAGGGGTTAGTTGTATGAAAGTTGATGACATCATGTTTCTTTTTTTTTTAAGAGAGAGAGCACATGTACAAGTGGAGGAGGGGCAGAGAGAGACAGAGAGAGAATCTCAAGCAGACTCCCTGCTGAGTGCTGAGCCTGATGCCAAGATTGATCTCAGGACCCTGAGATCATGACCTGAGCTGAAATCAAGAGCTGGACCCTTAAATGACGGAGCCACCCAGGCGCCCCAATGTTAATCATGTTTGTGAACACTGTCCATTCAAAGGCTGACCTCAGGTAGTGGTGGGGGATATCTGGCGTGAGGTCCAGTAACTTTAGAGAAGAGCTTGACAAGAAGTTAGCAGGACCTCAACCCAGTTAAGTGGTAGGTGGATTCATGGGGAGATTGTGCGACTAACTCGGCTGGGCTACTACATAGGGATTAGAGGAGAATATGCATTCCTAGCACACCTGACACTTAGCTTATTGCATTAAAACTGAAGTCTAAGTTCCTCTTGATGTGAGCTGGAGCTTCAGATATTTACGGTATCCAGGACTGACTCAGAGCCCGAGACCAACCTTTGCGTAGAGGGAAAACCTACCAACGGTTACAGGAAGTTGGACAGGTGAAGGAAAAATCAGGATAGAGGAGCTGGGGGCAAACAATGACTCCTTGAAAGGGTTAAATTCTGACTGAGGGAAAAACTCCAAACATCCCTGTGAAAATATAACCAGTGATACATGACTGCGCGGGTAGTCACCAATTGCTAGCACAATGCATTCTTGCCTTTTGAAGAGGAGAGCATATATTCCTGAAGCAGGTCATCTTTTCTCCTCAAGGAACAATGTAATAATTGAGATTGTGTTTCTAACGAAGAATAATGGTATAAAATAAATTATATGCAGGGACAACAGTGTGCTATAGAGGCAAAGATACAACAACCACAAACCTCCATAACAATTTAAAAGAGTAAAATTATGTGTCAAGTCCTATATAATGGGCAGAAATATATTGTGCACATTGATTACACAAAAGGGACTCCAATGTACCATGAAGAGCATATACGGCACATAAAAGTACAGCTCTCATGAATCATAAATTTGACCTAAACTATTGTGCTAAGTAGAACAAACACTAAACATTTACTTATCAATAATTTCATGTGCCTTCTTAAAAAATTAAAGGGCTTTTTTTTTTTGGGCGCCTGGGTGGCTCAGTTGGTTAAGCGACTGCCTTCGGCTCAGGTCATGATCCTGGAGTCCCTGGATCGAGTCCCGCATCGGGCTCCCTGCTCGGCAGGGAGTCTGCTTCTCCCTCTGACCCTCCCCCCTCTCATGTGCTCTCTCTCATTCTCTCTCTCTCAAATAAATAAATAAAATCTTTAAAAAAAAAAATTAAAGGGCTTTTTAAGGGATGGTTTTGCTGACTTACCTCTTTGAAGAGATACCTAGGAAAGCTGAAAAAGATGCCTTTCTTTTTCTTTCAATAGACTTTGCAATCTTAAAGTAACGACGTATTGAAGATGATTTCACCATCCTTGTGGATGTCTCATTAAGAGTAAGGTGATATGATTGAATTCAACATACATTCATTGCCTGTCTATCAAAGGTTGTTCCCTGTGTTAAGTACTGGAAACATAGTGATGACAAAACATGTCTAAGCTCACAGTTCCTTAGAATCATCCTCTTCTTTTGGTTACCACTCTCCTCAGAACAAGGACTTCCTTTATTTTTCTACATATCCTCAGGTCCTAGCAATATGCCCGGCACAGAGTAAAAGTCAGTGATTTTTGTATTGAACTACTGGATATATTTTGGCTGTGATGATTGTCTTTTCTTTTGAAATTTAGGAGGGATCCAATATTATTAATTTTACCTACCCCAAACTCCTCTTAGGCTATTCAGCAGTAAAAAGCCAAATGTTCCATCTTTAACCAGACATCAGACCAAAGTAGTGATGATGGGAGAGAGGAAAAAAAAAAACCGCAGGAACAGTTGTTAAAGGCCTCTTTCTTTGTGTCCGCAGCTACAGAGAAGAGAAAGCTATTGACAGCTATTAGAAGGACTTCACACTTCATTGGAAAACCATAAAAAACAATTACCAGGTCTTTGGCACAGAGTTTTCAAGAGGAGCTTCAAAATACCTCTCATAAAATTGCTAAGGCAAGCATAAAACGGGAAACCCATTGTCTGTTTTTTTTGCCTTTATACTTGGATTTTGACAGTAAGACTCCAAAAGACTAGGTAAAGTGAGAGACAATTGAGGCATGGGTGTTAATTAAGGCACCAATTTGCCTGGGACTTATGAAAAGACACCGATTTGCCTGGGACTTAGAATTAGTGCCCCCCAAAAAAATAAATAATGGGCTGTCAATAAATAGAGCTACTGTGTTAAGTAAGGCTTGATGAACAGGAAAATATTGAGCTTGAACATGGGAGAGGATTAGCAGAGGTAAGGGCCTCGGTATAGATATGGATTTATAGAAGACCCCCTGGGGTCTTCTCATGCAGGTGAGTAAACCAACTTGCATGCACAGGTTGGGTGGGTTGTTGGCTAGGAGGTTGGATCCACAAGATGCAGCAAAATCAATAGAAACTTGGATCAGGTTCCTGAGATGACTCAATATTTTCCTCGATTAACAATTATATGCCAAATGTAGACTTCTGGTTAACATTTAAACAAAAATATATGTTTTGGCAACCAACTTCTGAAATGAAAATTCCATTTTCAAATATCTTCTACCTATTTCTCCTGCATCTATGAACTGGAATTTCATTCTTAATCACCGCCAGTGTGAGCCCATGTGAGTGTACACAAGCTGAAATATGCGTCTTGGTCTTCCCCATCTGTGGGTTAATGAGAAGGTTAATTTCCAGTTAATTAGATGTGGTGTGGGAGATGAGCAAGCTTTTTCAGTAGCAGACTCAGCAAAATCCCGGGAATCTGGGGAAAAAAAAAAAAAAAAAGGCAGTGAAATGTGCAGAGGGAGTTTCCCTGATCTTCCTTCCAATTTGTGTAAGCCCAAGCACTGAATTTCTGAGGCCCCAGGCCAGCTTTAAAATGAAGATGAGAGTTCTTTTGCAGGCCTTGGAGATAGAATGTGCCACCTCTACCTGGGGACAAGGCAATTAATCTCATTCTCGAACAATCTGAAGTGTTCATCAGATGAAATTCCCAGCAACTCCCAGCCTTTCATGGCCTCTGAAACTCGGGGTAGTTGGATAGTTAAACACTCATTTGGAACAGAAGGAAGCCGGCCTTTCTTTGCCAGGGCTAAAAACTGCTATACTGCCACACACAATACTCATCATGTTGTGGTCTCCGGAACTACACAAGTTAGCATCACAGACCCCATCAGCTATAAGAAAGGTCAGTGGGAGAAAACAAGGAAATGAAGTTCATCATGAAGTAAACTGCAGTCAGACAGCACTATGTTAGAATAGAGTCTCCTATGTCTCAAAGGCTCCAAATACTTGTTTTGTGACTTTGAATCTTTTCAACCAGTCTGCTTCTTTACTTATGCTCATTTCATTCTGAGAACAGATGCTTCGAATGAGAATCTACCAATGACATGCAGGCCATTTACCTTGACACCAAGTAAGTCACCAAAAAAGCGGTTCAGTAGAGGGGCACATGGGTGGCTCAGTCGGTTAAGGAACCGACTGTTGATTTTGGCTCAGGTCGTGATCTCGGTTTCGTGAGATTGAGCCCCACCTTTGGCTCCACGCTCAGCGCAGAGTCTGCTCCTCTGCCTCTCTCTCTGCCCCTACACCCATTTGCACACTCTCTCTAAAATAAATAGATCTTTAAAAAAAAGCAATTCAATAGAGAGTATGATGTATATAATCATTCCTCTGTAGGAGTCAACAATGAGCATCCTGCGTATCAATAGCACATGGTGTTGTTTTCTTCTATACCGTGAAGTACAGCTCAGAAAGATGGGCTAGCCTCCATTTTTCCTTTACTTGCTAGGTATCTACTAACACCTGACTAATACAGATGTGAATATCAGTTGGATGCTACATAAATTAGCATTTGTGACTTTGCAATTAGATGTCAACATGCATACAAAATAAAATCGAAAGTCATCCTCGTCTCTAGCCTCTGTGAGGAGAATAGAATGAGCCAGAAAATGTTAAAAGCTTACTCTCTACCCTTCCATTTACAGGTTTATTGTATTTTAGCTCCTTCTTGTCTTAAACACACCAAAGCTAGTTTTTTTTCTCTCTCTTAACATTCTATAATTGTTTAGAATTACTATCATGCTTTCCAACTTCTTTGCTCACCATTGTGTTTTATATCCTACATATTCCTTCTGGATTATTACTGAAGCACTTCCTTTCATTCTTTCAGCCAGCTTCTGTGAATAGTAATCTCTCTTGGTTCTCATATAACTCTAATGCCTTTATCTGATATAGTATTCTAGAGTAATGAATATTTTCCCTCAACACTTGGGATATACTATTCTTCTGTCATACCTGGCCAAAAGCCTGTTGTCTATCTTTCTAAGTAAGCTCTCTTTTCTCCTTGACTGCTTTAAAAAAACAAATAAACAAACAAACTTGTTTTTGTTCTTTTTTTTTTTTTAAGATTTATTTATTTATTTGAGAGAGACAGTGAGCACGAGTTGGGGGAGGAGCAGAGGGAAAGGGACAAGAAGACTTTACACTGGGCACACTGGTCACGGAGCCCCATGACCCTGAGATCAGGACCTGAGCCAAAATCAAGAGTCAGATGATTAACCAACTGAGCCACCCAGGCGTCCCTTGTTTTCATTGTTCTAGGCATGTATTACAATGTATCTAGGTATTGATTTTTAAAAAAAATTCTGCCTGGGACTCAATGCAATTTGCATCTGTATTTACTCCTTGACTCAACTAACAACTTTTTTCTTAATTTCCAATAGATAGTATTTTCTGATTCTATGCTTAATTTCTAGTTTTATTGCACTGGAACGAGAGAATATTTCTTGGTTTTATTTGTTTCCTTTACTTTTGGAATTAACTGAGCTTTTTGTTGTTTTCTTGTTTTGTTTTGTTTTTCTTCAGAGACCAATATATGGTCCCTTTTCCTCATGATTGTTTAATGGGGACTCAAAAAGTTTTATTCTGTATTTTCAGGATAGAGTTTGATATGTAAATATTAGATCCATCTTATGAAAGACGTTTAGTTTTTGTATCTCCAGAAAACAGGTGAGGCATACTTAAATGGGATAACTTGAAGAGAGATGATTAATAAAAGGACAATTTACAATGGTAGAGGCAGAGTAGAGGGGGAAAGCACAAGGGATAGAAGAGTAACTCAGATATTTCAGGGGTGCCATTCCCACATACAGACCTGAAGGTGAAGGAGGAGAGCCAACATACCTTGAGATGGAGACCTTACGTGAAAAGGGCCACCTGACAGGAGCTTCGGTAGAAGGATCTTGCTAACCCGCAGCAACTCAACTGGGACCAATCAGTTGGAACAAATACTCTGCTCTCATTCTCTTTCCATCCTCTGTTCTATCACTAGTGCTCCCCATTGACCAAACCTCACCAGGAGCCAGAGACGAGGGGACCCAGTGATGCATTTGGCATAGTCCACAGAAGAGTTTGGTTTCCCAGGGCACCAGAACAAGATAGAAGAGGAAAGAATGTGCATCTGGAGAAGCAAATTGAAATCCAGTGGCACAGGTATTCTGTAGACTTCCTCATTTTTTAACAACTTGATTTATCTTGGATATTGAGAATATATTCTAAGTTTCCTGCTACTAGTGCATTTCTACTTATTGCATTATATTTGAAATTGAGATCATGAACCTTCTTCCTTTCGGTTTGGTCTATGCCTAGTATACCTTACCAATTCCTTATTTTTAACTTTTTGGAATCACTTGCTTTACGTGTCTGAATTTATTTTATGAACCTAGAACTCTTTTAATGGAGGACTTTAGCCCATTTAAATTTATTGATATGAAAAATATAGTCAGTTTTATTTTTGTCATAATAGTTAATTTTATGTTTCTGTATTTATAATTTTTCAAGTCTTTTGCTATGTGGACTCTTCATATTTTTTAGGAAGATTTATAGTCTTATACCAGTAATTTCTTTATAACTGTAATCTGTTTCATTTGTACATAATTTTACATATATTACAAGTTTGTAAACATAGCACAAATGAAACTTTGTATTGTGTTTCTTTCATTTAACATGTCAAAATACCTGTGAAATGCTCTATGCCATGTTTTAACATAGTCTTAATAACTACATAAAGAATGCTTATATAATATTCCATTGAGTTGATGAGACATAAAAATGAACTTACTGGATTTTGGGGTTGAGCCTATTTTCTTTTTTTTTTTTAAAGGTTTTATTTATTTATTCATGAGAGACAGAATGAGACAGAGTGAGAGAGAGAAAGAGAGAGAGAGAGGCAGAGGGAGAAGCAGACTCCCCACGGAGCAGGGAGTCCGATGTGGGACTTGATCCCAGGACCCTGGGATCATGACCTGAGCTGAAGGCAGATGCTTAACTGACTGAGCCACCCAGGTGCCCAAGCCTATTTTCTATTATGAATTGAGACCTGGGGGTACATCTTTTGAGTTTATTTCACAGGATGGGAAAAGGGAGTTCCAGAGAAGTCATCGTTCTCTACCTCACAGGAGTTCAAGGATCCATGAACTGATGTGTGGAAAGGCTCTAGCCTTGGGCTGATAATTTGCAGTGACATGGCTATCCCTTGTTTTAGTACTTACTTTCCAGAAGGGAAAAGATATTTTCTGTGTTTGTCCTCTTCCCTTGTCTAAAATTTCCAGGGGAGTGCAGGTTACTGGTCTCATTAACATGAAACCTAGTAAACAGAAGGTTTACCACAAAAATGCATGTGCAGCATGGTAGTGGTGAGAAAAGCTGGATGGCTGAATCTTCACTGGTTCTTTGTCTTTCTTCATGTGGGGATTCAAGGCACTGTCTACTATCCTTTCCTTTAAGCCTAAAGGACTCCCATTAGTATTTTTGTTTTTTAACAGCTTTAATAAGATATGAGTCACATACCACACAATTCGCTCAACTGTACAATTCAGTGGTTTTTAGTTATTCACAGATATGTGCAATCACTACCACAATCAATTTGAGAACATTTTCATCACCTCAGAAAAGAAGCCCTGTTCCTATTGGCAAACATTCACCTATTCCTCTACCCACTCCCCAGTCCTAAGTATTAACAAATCTACTTTCTGTCTCTATAAATTTCCCTATTTTGGACTTGCACATGAATGGAGTCATATAATATATGGTCTTTTGTGACTGGCTTCTTTCAGATAACATAACATCTTCAAGGTTGATCCATGTTGTAGCATGTATAAGTACTTCATTCTTTTTTAGGACGAATAATATTCCATTGTATGAATATGGCACTTTCTGTTTATCCATTTGTCAGTTGATGAACATTTGGGTTGTTTTCAGCTCTTGGCTACTATGAATAATACTGCTATAAACATCCATATGCAAGTTCTTGTGTGGACACTTTTTCATTTTTCTTGGATATATACCTAGGAGTGAAATTGCCCAGTCATAGGACAACTTTGTGTCTAATCATTTGAGAAATTACCAGAATGAAAAAAAAGGGAAATTACCAGAATGTTTTTCAAAGTGGATGCATCATTTTACATTCCCACCAGTAGTGTCTGAGGGTTCCAATTAATCCAAATCCTTGCTAATACTTATTATCTGACTTTTTGATTTTAGTCATCTGAGTGTGTGTGAAGTGGTATCTCACTGTGGTTTTGATTTACATTTTGCTGATGATGAATGTTGTTGTGCATCTTTTCATGGGTTTATTGGCCATTTGTTTATCTTTCTTGGGCCCTTTAGTATTTCTTGTAAGACAGGTCTGCTAGAGATGGATTCTCTTAGTTTTTTTTTCTCTGGTAAAGTCTTAATAGCCCTTTTTGAAGGATAGTTTTGCCAGGTATGTGATTCTTGGTTGACAGCTCCAACTTCTTCCCCCCTCCCGCCCCCCGCCCAGACACACACATATGCATTGACTATGTCATCTCACTGTTTTCTGGGCTCCCTGGTTTCTGATGAGAAATCGTTAATCTTGTTGAGGATCCCTTGTATGTGATGAGTCACTTTTCTCTTTCTGCTTTCTAGATTCTGTCTTTGGCTTTTGTCAGTTTAACTATGTGTCTCAGTGTAGATCTCTTTGAGTTTATCCTACTTGGGATTTGGTGAACTTCTTGGATATGTAGATTCAGGTTATCTCATTAAGTTGGGAAAGTTTTTGGCTATCATTTCTTCAAATATTCTTTCTGCCCCTTTCTATCCTCTCTTTCAAGAACTCCTATTATGTGTATGTTGGTATGCTTGATGATATGCCACAGGTCTCTGAGACTTTGTTTCTTTTTCTTCATTATTTTTTTTCTTTCTATACCTCAGACTGGATGATCTCAATTGACCCATCTTCAAGTTTGCTGATTCTGTCTTCTGCTTGCTCAAATCTACTATTGAATCCCAGTAGTGAATTTTTCATTTCAGGAATTATACTTTTTAACTCCAGAATTTCTACTTGGTTCCTTCTTACAATTTCTATCTTTTTATTGGTATTTTTATTTAGTGAGAGATCACTTTCATACTTTTATTTAATTCTTTAGACATGGTTTTCTTTAGTTCTTTGAACATATTTAAAATAGCGAACTTAGAGCCTTTGTGTAATAAGTCCGAAGTCTGGGCTTCCTCAGGAACATTTTCTATGACTTGATTTTTTTTTTTTACCTGTCTCTGGGTCATGTTCTTCTTTCTTTATATGTCTTATAATTTCTTATTATGTTAATCACCATATATTACATCATTAGTTTTTGATGTAGTGTTCCATGATTCATTGTTTGCGTATAACACCCAGTGCTCCATTCAATACGTGCCCTCTTTAATACCCATCACCAGGCTAACCCATCCCCCCACCCCCCTCCCCTCTAGAACCCTCAGTTTGTTTCTCAGAGTCCATAGTCTCTCATGGTTCATCTCCTCTTCCGATTCCCCCCCCTTTATTTTTCCCTTCCTACTACCTTCTTCTTTTTTTTAACATATAATGTATTATTTGTTTCAGAGGTACAGGTCTGTGATTCAACAGTCCTACACAATTCACACTGCACACCATAGCACATACCCTCCCCAATGTCTATCACCCAGCCACCCCATCCCTCCCACCCCCCACCACTCCAGCAACATTCAGTTTCTTTCCTGAGATTAAGAATTCCTCATATCAGTGAGATCATATGATACATGTCTTTCTCTGATTGACTTATTTCGCTCAGCATAATACCCTCCAGTTCCATCCACGTTGTTGCAAATGGCAAGATTGCATTCCTTTTGCTGGCTGCATAATATTCCATTGTATATATATACCACTTCTTCTTTATCCATTCATCTGTCGATGGATATCTTGGCTCTTTCCACAGTTTGGCTATTGTGGGCATTGCTGCTGTAAACATTGGGGTGCATGTAACCCTTCGGATCCCTACATTTGTAACTCTGGGGTAAATACCCAATAGTGCAATTGCTGGGTCGTAGGGTAGCTCTATTTTCAACTTTTTGAGAAACCTCCACACTGTTTTCCAGAGTGGCTGCACCAGCTTGCATTCCCACCAACAGTGTAGGAGGGTTCCCCTTTCTCCACATCCCTGCCAACATCTGTCATTTCCTGACTTGTTAATTTTAGCCATTCTGACTGGTGTGAGGTGGTATCTCATTGAGGTTTTGATTTGGATTTCCCTGATGCCGAGCGATGTTGAGCACTTTTTCATGTGTCTGTTGGCCATTTGGATGTCTTCTTTGGAAAAATGTCTGTTCATGTCTTCTGCCCATTTCTTGATTGGATCATTTGTTCTTTGGGTGTTGAGTTTAAGAAGTTCTTTATAGATTTTGGATGCTAGCCCTTTATCTGATATGTCATTTGCAAATATCTTCTCCCATTCTGTCGGTTGTCTTTTCGTTTTGTTGACTGTTTCTTTTGCTGTGCAAAAGCTTTTTATCTTGATGAGGTCCCAATAGTTCATTTTTGCCCTTGCTTCCCCTGCCTTTGGCAATGTTTCTAGGAAGAAGTTGCTGTGGCTGAGGTCGAAGAGGTTGCGGCCTGTGTTCTCCTTTAGGATGTTAATGGACTCCTGTCTCACATTTAGGTCTTTCATCCATTTTGAGTCTATTTTTGTGTGTGGTGTAAGGAAATGGTCCAGTTTCATTCTTCTGCATGTGGCTGTCCAATTTTCCCAACACCACTTGTTGAAGAGACTGTCTTTTTTCCATTGGACATTCTTTCCTGCTTTGTCGAAGATTAGTTGACCATAGAGTTGAGGGTCCATTTCTGGGCTCTCTATTCTGTTCCATTGATCTATGTGTCTGTTTTTGTGCCAGTACCATACTGTCTTGATGATGACAGCTTTGTAGTAGAGCTGGAAGTCTGGAATTGTGATGCCGCCAGCTTTGCTTTTCTTTTTCAACATTCCTCTGGCTATTCGGGGTCTTTTCTGGTTCCATACAAATTTTAGGATTATTTGCTCCATTTCTTTGAAAAAAGTTGATGGTATTTTGATAAGGATTGCATTGAATGTGTAGATTGCTCAAGTAGCATTGACATCTTCACAATATTTGTTTTTCCAGTCCATGAGCATGGAACAGTTTTCCATTTCTTTGTGTCTTCCTCAGTTTCTTTCATGAGTATTTATAGTTTTCTGAGTACAGATCCTTTGCCTCTTTGGTTAGATTTATTCCTAGGTATCTTATGGTTTTGGGTGCGATTGTAAATGGGATCGACTCCTTAATTTCTCTTTCTTCTGTCTTGTTGTTGGTGTATAGGAATGCCACTGATTTCTGGGCATTGATTTTATATCCAGCCACTTGACTGAATTCCTGTATGAGTTCTAGCAGTTTTGGGGTGGAGTCTTTTGGGTTTTCCACATAAAGTATCATATCATCTGCAAAGAGTGAGAGTTTGACGTCTTCTTTGCTGATTAGGATGCCTTTGATTTCTTTTTGTTGTCTGATTGCTGTGGCTAGGACTTCTAGTACTATGTTGAATAGCAGTGGTGATAGTGGACATCCCTGCCGTGTTCTTGACCTTAGGGGGAAAGTTCTCAGTTTTTCGCCATTGAGAGTGATATTCACTGTGGGTTTTTCATAGATGGCTTTTATGATTTTGAGGTATGTACCCTCTATCCCTATACTCTGAAGAGTTTTGATCAAGAAAGGATGCTGTACTTTGTCAAATGCTTTTTCTGCATCTATTGAGAGGATCATATGTTTCTTGTTCTTTCTTTTATTAATGTATTGTATCACATTGATTAATTTGCGGATGTTGAACCAACCTTGCAACCCAGGAATAAATCCCCCTTGGTCGTGGGGAATAATCCTTTTAATGTACTGTTGGATCCTATTGACTAGTATTTTGGTGAAAATTTTTGCATCCATGTTCATCAGGGATATTGGTCTGTAATTCTCCTTTTTGATGGGGTCTTTGTCTTGTTTGGGGATCAAGGTAATGGTGGCCTCATAAAACGAGTTTGGAAGTTTTCCTTCCATTTCTAGTTTTTGGAACAGTTTCAGAAGAATAGGTATTAATTCTTCTTGAAATGTTTGGTAGAATTCCCCTGGGAAGCCATCTAGCCCTGGGCTCTTGTTTGTTGGGAGATTTTTGATGAGTGCTTCAATTTCCTTAGTGGTTATAGGTCTGTTCAGGTTTTCTATTTCTTCCTGGTTCAGTTTTGGTAGTTGATACATCTCTAGGAATGCATCCATTTCTTCCAGATTGTCTAATTTGTTGGCATATAGTTGCTCATAATATGTTCTTATAATTGTTTGTATTTCTTTGGTGTTGGTTGTGATCTCTCCTCTTTCATTCATGATTTTATTTATTTGGGTCCTTTCTCTTTTCTTTTTGATAAGTCTGGCCAGGGGTTTATCAATCTTGTTAATTCTTTCAAAGAACCAGCTCCTAGTTTTGTTGATCTTTTCTACTGTTCTTTTGGTTTCTATTTCATTGATTTCTGCTCTGATCTTTATTATGTCTCTTCTCCTGCTGGGTTTAGGCTTTATTTGCTGTTCTTTCTCCAGCTCCTTTAGGTGTAGGGTTAGGTTGTGTACTTGAGACCTTTCTTGTTTCTTGAGAAAGGCTTGTATTGCTATATACTTTCTTCTTAGGACTGCCTTTGCTGCAGCCCAAAGATTTTGAACAGTTTTGTTCTCATTTTCTCTTGTTTCCATGAATTTTTTAAATTCTTCTTTAATTTCCTGGTTGACCCAATCATTGTTTAGTAGGATGCTCTTTAGCCTCCATGTATTTGAGTTCATTCCGACTTTCCTCCTGTGGTTGAGTTCTAGTTTCAAAGCATTGTGGTTGGAACATATGCAGGGATACAGTTTCTTCTAACAGACCAAAATATACCCTAAATCTCTAGTGTATGACTTTGTTCTAGTCTCCTGCATTTAGCTCATTTACATTCAGGGTAACTATGAAAAGATATGAATTTAGTGCCATTGTATTGCCTGTAAGATGACTGTTACTGTATATTGTCTGTATTCCTTTGTGGTCTATGTTACTTTTAGGCTCTCTCTTTGCTTAGAGGACCACTTTCAATATTTCTTGTAGGGCTGGTTTTGTGTTTGCAAATTCCTTTAGTTTTTGTTTGTCTTGGAAGCTTTTTATCTCTCCTTCTATTTTCAATGACAGCGTATCTGGATATAGTATTCTTGGCTGCATATTTTTCTCATTTAGTGCTATGAAGATATCATGCCAGTCCTTTCAGGCCTGCCAGGTCTCTGTGGATAGGTCTGTTGTCAATCTAATGTTTCTACCATTGTAAGTTACAGATCTCTTGTCCCGAGCTGCTTTCGGGATCTTCTCTTTGTCTCTGAGACTTGTAACTTTTACTGTTAGATCTTGGGGTGTTGACTTATTTTTATTGATTTTGAGAGGGGTTCTCTGTGCCTCCTGGATTTTGATGCCTGTTTCCTTCCCCAAATTAGGGAAGTTCTCTGCTATAATTTGTTCCAATATACCTTCTGCCCCTCTCTCTTTCTTCTTCTTCTGGGATCCCAATTATTCTAATATTGCTTTGTCTTATGTTATCACTTATCTCTCGAATTCTGCCCTCATGATCCAGTAGTTGTTTATCTTTCTTTTTCTCAGCTTCTTTATTTTCCATCATTTGGTCTTCTGTATCACAAATTCTTCCTTCTGCCTCATTTATCCTAGCAGTTAGAGCCTCCATTTTTGATTGCACCTCATTAATAGCCTTTTTGATTTCGACTTGGTTAGATTTTAGTTCTTTTATTTCCCCAGAGAGGGTTTCTCTAATATCTTCCATGCTTTTTTCAAGCCCAGCTAGTATCTTTAAAATTGTCATTCTGAACTCTAGTTCCGACATCTTACTAATGTCTGTATTGATTAGGTACCTGGCAGTCAGTACTGCCTCTTGTTCTTTTTTTTGAGGTGATTTTTTTCCCTCTTGTCATTTTGTCCAGAGGACGATAGATGAATGAGAGAACAAGATGCTAACAGGGTAACAATGACCCCAGAAAAATATACACTAAACAAATCAGGAGAGATCTGAAACCGGGGGGAAAGAAAGAAAAAAGAAAAATAAGAAAAAGAAAAAGTTACAAAAAAAAAAAAGAATATGATCAAATATGATCAGGCTGGTGAATAGATCAGTGCCACACACTAGATTTTGTGTGTATTTTGGTCTGTTAGAAGAAACTGCCTCCCAAAATTTTAAAGAAAGAAAAGCTTATATAGGTACAAAAATAAGGGTAAATACGATGAAGGGATGGAATATGACTGTGAAGATGAAAATTATAAAAGATTTTATAAAAGGAATTGATAAGATAAGTTGGTTGAAAAAAGAAAGAAGAGAAATTAAAAAAAAAAAGGGAGAGAATGTGATCAGGCAGGAGACTAGAACAAAGCCATACACTAGAGATTTAGGTTATATTTTGGTCTGTTAGAAGAAACTGTATCCCAAAATTTTAAAGAGAGAACAACTTATATATATACCAAAAATAAGGTTAACTACTATGAAGGGAGAGAATATGATTCTAAAAATGAAAAATAAAAAGGATTTTTAAAAAAGGTATTGATGTTTGTTGAAAAAGGGAAAAAGAAAAATTCAAAAAAAAATAGAAAAAGAAAAAACAGAAAATTAAAAAATAACTTCAAAAGACTAAAGAATCATGGTAAAAAAGCCATGGATTCTATGTGCTGTATTCCCCTAGCGCTGGAGTTCTGCCGTTCTCATTGATCGGTAAACCTGGTCTTGGCTGGCTGTTCTCGCTGATCTTCTGGGGGAGGGGCCTGTTGCCGTGGTTCCCAAATGTCTTTGCCGGAGGTGGAATTGCCCCGCCCTTGCCCGGTCCAGGCTAAGTAATCTGCTCGGGTTTGCTCTCGGGAGCTTTTGTTCCCTGCAAGCTTTCCGTACAGCTTTGGAGGCGGAGAGTGAAAATGGCGGCCTCCCAATCTCCGCCCCGGAGGAGCCGAGAACTCGGGGCCCCGCTCCTCAGTGCATCCCCAGAGAAAAGCAGTCAGTCACTCCCGTCTCCCCGGTCTCCGGCCGCACTCCGTGCTCACCCGGCC
Organism: Halichoerus grypus; assembly: GCF_964656455.1. Lineage (NCBI taxonomy): Eukaryota > Metazoa > Chordata > Mammalia > Carnivora > Phocidae > Halichoerus > Halichoerus grypus. The sequence goes on from NC_135727.1 coordinate 95,327,356, forward strand.
TGTGACCGAGCGTTTCTATCTCTGGCACCCGACCCCGTGTGGTGTCTCCAAACCCAGCAGATCCCTGCGGTGCGCTCCCGCACCTCTCCTCCTGGGGGAGGAAGGTGAGTCTCCCCAGATCTGCCACTTGTTGGGTCCCTGCTGGAGGAGCAGTGGCCCGACTGTGCCGCGGATCACGGTTTATGGCCACCCCGAGCTGAGAGCCCGCGCCTGGGCTCCGTCTCTGCAGCCGGCTTCCCCGCTCCGATCCCTGGGAGCTCTGCCACACTCAGGCACCCCTGGTCTTTCTGTGACCCCGAGGGTCCTGAGACCACACTGTCCCACGAGGGTTCCACCCCCCGCTTAGCCACCAGAGTGACGTCCCTCAGCGGAGCAGACTTCTAAAAGTTCCGATTTTGTGCTCCGTGGCTCTATCACTTGCCAGAGGCGGCCGACGGAGGCCCCTCCCCCGCCGTCTATCCTCCCGAATATCGCCTCGGATTCACTTCTCCGCACGTCCTACCTTCCAGAAAGTGGTCGCTTTTCTGTTCAGAGAGTTGCTGCTCTTCTTTTCTTCGATCTCCTGTTGAGTTTGTAGGTGTTCAGAATGGTTTGATCCCTATGCAGCTGAATTCCTGGGACCGGACAAAATTTAGCTCTCCTACTCCTCCACCATCTTGCTCCTTCCCCCCATATGTCTTATAATTTATTTTTTGTTGAAAACTGGACATTTGAAGTCATATGTGATAACTCTGAAAATCAGATTCTTCCCCTTCCGTAGGATTTGCTTTTCATTTGTAGTTTTTGTTATTTTTTAATGAGTTTTCTGAACTAGTTCCATAAAGTCTGTGTCTCATGTGTGACCATTGAATCTCTACTTGGTTAGCTGAGTCATCAGCTAATGATTGGCCAGAGATTTTCTTAACTGCCTGAGACTGGCAGATCTCCCTTTGCTGAGGGGCTCTGTGTATGTGTTGGGGTAGCTTTCAACACTCAGCCAGGCAGTTTAAAACTTTGCCTTAGCCTTCACTTCTTACTTCTACAAAATCTCAAGGTCAGCCAGAGGTGAGAGCTGGGGGCCTCCTCAGATCCTTTCTGTGCATGTGCACAGCCCTGAGCATACAAACAGCCGTGGGCATTGTGCCTGGACTTACAGATTTCCAGGAATGTATCAGAGCTTTTGAATGCCCTGATGGAATTTCATTCCCCAACTTTTGTTTTCAAGGTTTTTTGGTTAGTCTATTGTTTGCCTCAACTGTTATACACTGCCTCAGGCATCCACGAAGGTCAGCAATGGTCTGCAACTGCTGTTTGATAAATGTCCCTAGGGGATAAGGCTTTTCACACTGGGTAAGCTCCCAGTCAGGTAAGATACTGATAGCTTGCGAATACACTCTTATGGAGTCACAATTGACAGGCAGGTCACAAATGACAGTTTGGGGGAATGATGCTTTGAAAGAGCTTCAGTGTTGTTCTGCTTTCTCCAGTAGTTGCCAGTCTTCACCATCAATGTGCATTGTTATGTTTCAAGGCCACCGTGCTTCTGGGAGGCAGAGAATGAGACCAGGACAAGTTAAGATGCCCCAAAGCTTGCTGTTTTTACCAAGGTTTACCAGCTGTTTTTCTTGCATAAACATTCCCTGGATTGCTGCAAGCCTTTAGTTAATTTCCAGAGTTCTGAAAAAGCTGATTCTTTATTTTTTGCCAGTTTTCTCGTTGCTTTTATGGAGGAAAGAATTTTTGGCATCCTTACTTTGCCATTTTCACTTTATAACTGTAAATTTACATAATACCCTTAATCTTCCATCTCTTAAGCAGTATCTATTATCTGAGCAATGATAAACTTAGGATATTTTTTCTTCCTTTTCATTTCCTTCCTTCACTTCTACCACTCAGTTTTAGTTAATTATATTATATTTTTGTTTACCATTTATAGTTAACTATGCTTATGCTTCTATGACTTCATATTTGCAACTTTAAATTATCTCTTTGGACTCCCAGCAATTACAGAGGAAGCAATTGGATATGTGCAATACTTTATATTTACTTTCTCCCTCTCCCAATCAATTTTGGCTAGTTATATTTTCTTAATTTGGGTTCCCTCAGAGGCACATCATGAGACAATGGTCCAAGTGTAACTTCTTTATTTGTGAAGGGCAAGAATACCAATAGGAAAGGAAGGAAGTACACAGGAAAGACAAAGCAACCAATAAAAGGAGTATTATGCCAGCTATTTCTGTGGGTAACTAGAGCTTATATTGTGAAGAATTTCTGGGAAACATTGTAATACTCATGCGTCAGAGTTGTCTCTCCAAGGATCAAGGGATTCAGAGTATTTATTCACCAAATCCCATCAATCATTTGTTGAGGGCTTCTTCTGGGGGGATTTTAATTCCATGGTACTTCTTTTATGGTGCCCTTGGGGAAAAGACACATATATTGGTAGATAGAATCAGCTAGAACAACCGAAAGTGGTAAAGCTGCAGTGATACGATGAGGCACTGACGGAGTCCCCTAGATATTATATCATTTCTCCATTATTATTGTGTATAACTTTTACATTCTATTTCGTACTTTCTTTCCCACATGTTTTTTAGGCTTGTTTCTACTGTTAAAAATGTTCAAAATTCGTTGTAAAGTCTTTCATAATTTTCCTTGTTAATCTGTTTATTGTCTTATATTTGTCCTCCATTCGTTTTCTCAGAAAGTGCTCATGGCAATGATATTCCCTGAGCTCTGGCATGTTCAAAACTATTTGTCTTTGTCCTTTTGTACTTTAAGCACAACTTGATTGGATAGAATATTCTTGGCTCACGTATTTGCCAGGGTGCTACAGGAAGATGTCAGCATCCGTGCATTCCGTGATTTAAGGAAGTTAAGGTTGAATAATATCTTCCCAGAATTCACATTTACCTGGGACCTCAGAATGTGACCTGATTTGGAAATAAGATATTTATAGATATAATCAAGTTAAGATGAGGGTATATTGGATTAAGATGGGCCCTAACCCAAAGGATGGTGTCTTTATGAGAGAAATTTAGACACAGACATGCACCGAGGGAAAACTATATGAAGAAACAGAAGGTAGAATGTCATGTAAAAATGGAGGCAGAGATTGGTATGATGGTGCTACAACCCAAGGACTATCAGGGATTGCCAGCAACCATCAGAACCTAGGAGAGACAAAGGGAACAGATTCTCCCTCAGAGTCCCCAGTAGAAACCAACCTGGCTCATACCTTGATTTCAGACTTCTGGCATCCATAACTGTGAGGGAATACATTTCTGTTTTTTTTAAGCCACCGCCCACTTTGTGACACTTTCTTATGGCAGCCCCTGGAAACTACTACAACTATGAAATGTAACTTCCTGATTCCCTGAAAGACAGCAGCAGCCTTCCCTTACTGGTTCCAAATGAGGTTCTAAAGTTAATTTCGGTACCTACAGTTATTTCCTCTTGTGTAGAGTATGCGTACAAAATTTAAATCACGTATTGTATGAACTTGAGATTCTAATTTCTCTTGAGTAACTCTTTTACATGCAACCCCAGGTGGGTGGCTAGATTCTTTGCAATTTTTCAAGGCTGAGGGGTAGAAAGCATAGATGTGCATGCATGTGCATGTGCGCATGCACACACACACACACACACACACACACACAGTACAATATCCTCTCCTATTTGTGGGGTGGGCTTTCACTGTTACTACCCCGGAGCTATACTCTCACAAGCTCTTAAGAACACAATTAATAAAATTTTATTCCAGAAATGCATGATTGGTTTTAACACCCACAAATTAATCAGTGTAATACACAACATTAATAGAATTAAGGGCATAAAAATGATCATTTTAGTAGATGCAAAAAAGCATTTGAAAAAAATCCAACACACTTTCGTGATGAAAACACTCAACAAACTGGGGATAAAAAGGAACTTCCTCACCCTATTAAAGAGTATCTTTGAAAAACCCACAGATAACATCATACATAATGGTGAAAGACTGAAAGCTTTCTCCTTAATAACATCGGGATCAATACAAGGATGTCTATTCTTGCCACTTCTCTTCAACATTGTGCTGGAAGTTCTAACCAGAGCCATTAGGCAGAAAGGAAGGAAGGAAGGAAGGAAGGAAGGAAGGAAGGAAGGAAGGAAAGAGGGAGGGAGGAAGGGGGGAGGGAGGGAGGAAGGAGAGAGAGAGAAAGAAAGGAAGGAAGGGAGAGAGAAAGAAAGGAACTTGCGAAGTACTATTGAGGCGATGTAAAATGTGTACAATTTTCTTTTCATCACTGACTTTTGAGTATCTTTTACCTGGACAGATACCAGAATGTGTGGACTGCATTAGTTGGATTGCTGACCTATCTTCTTTCAAGCAGGAAACCATGAACAATGGGCTTAAAAATCCATTTGAGGGGCACCTGGGTGGCTCAGTCGGTTAAGCGGCTGCCTTCGGCTCAGGTCATGATCCCAGGGTCCTGGGATCGAGCCCCGCATCAGGCTCCCTGCTCAGCGGGAAGCCTGTTTCTCCCTCTCCCACTCCCCCTACTTGTGTTCCCTCTCTCGCTGTCTCTCTCTGTCAAATAAATAAATGAAATCTTTAAAAAAAAAAAAAATCCATTTGACAGAACTGAGCCACCTCTGTATGTAAAGATTAATCTTAGGTGGATTGATAGTGTAAATGAAGTGAAATTTATATTTGATATTTTCTTCCAGAAAAGGCCTTCCTCCACTCCCAACATTCAGGAACCTTCCATTCAGAGTTGGTCAGTTGTAGAACTACTCCAAATGGTTACCAGGCATTTTTATAGGGGCCTATGGAATACCTTGACCTTTGGAACTTGCTTTGGGTATGGATACCAACAAAAAATATAGCAGAAATAGCGTGATAATCAGATTTTGATCAACCTCACCCCAGCTTTGTGGATAATCAGGATCTGTCTGGATAAAAGAAGAAGCTTTTTGTTATTATATCCATTTATGATACTCAGATGCCTATCTTGTTGTTTTCTAAAAAGTAGTTTATTAAGGTTTTTGCAAGATTACTTTTTTTTAAAGATTTTATTTATCTGACAGAGAGAGACACAGCGAGAGAGGGAACACAAGCAGGGGGAGTGGGAGAGGGAGAAGCAGGCTTTCTGTGGAGCAGGGAACCCGATGCGGGGCTCGATCCCAGGACTCTGGGATCATGACCTGAGCCGAAGGCAGACACTTAACAACTGAGCCACCCAGGTGCCCTGCAAGATTACATTTTAAGATTAACTGATGCAAATATGTATACCCTTTTGGAATATCTGTCCCAGATGTTCTCTTGCCACCCTTCCCCTAAAACACACACCGCGCGTGCGCGCACACACACACACACACACACACGCACACACATTCCTTACTATGCTACCTCTTTGGCAGCGTATCTTAGTAAAGGACTGGGAAGGACCAACCTTCTATCACTGGAAACTGTTACCAGCTTTGTTACTGAGCATGCTGAAGGGGGGAACAAAGCTTTAATGAATACTTGTGTAGTAGTCCCCTCCCCCTTTTCTACATGGGTATTTATTTTGTTAACCCTGACTTTAAGGTATGACAGCCCTGTGGCAACACTATTCTGTACAAGCCCCTTCCCTTCTCTCAGCCCTAACTAACTTTAAGCCAGAAATCCTCCACTATATCCTGACGTAAAATCTACACTGGCCCACCCTCTTATGGCTGTGACCATGTCAGAGTCACTCATGTGCCATGAGAACCATTTAAACAATGAAAGACTCAGTAAATAACCATGTTTCTTACATTTCCTTTGGCATGATGCCTTTTTCTGAAAGGCGAGCTCAGTACTGAATGCTCTTTCTCTTCTTGCCTAAGCTGCTGTTACCCCAGCCAATCATGTAAAAGAAAGACTGGTCTGGCTTTATTTTATTTTATTTTTTTAAAGATTTTATTTATTTATTTGAGAGAGAGACAGAGAGTGATCACGAGCAGGGGGAGGGGTACAGGGAGAAGCAGGCTCCTTGCTGAGTAAGGAGACTGATGTGGGACTCAATCCCAGGACCCTGGAATCATGACTTGAATCAAAGGCAGACACTTAACCAACTGAGCCATCCAGGCGCTCTGGTCTGGCTTTAAAAATTCCTGAGTGTTAGATCGCTACAAAATAGTCCCCAATGAATTATACCACCTTGAATTCATGGACTTGAGCAGTCTACTCTAATCTTATATGATGATTGGCCTTATAACTTGCTTGGGCTGGTAGAACATGGCAGAAGTGATTCCATACAAGTTCCGGACTAAGGCCCTATGAGGTCTTACAGCTTCTTCTTATACTGTCTTGGAAACCTAAGAAAATCATGCTGCAAAAAGTCTGAGGTGAAAAACCACATGGAGACGTCCAGCTCTCCCAACGGTTCTAACAGAACTCAGACCCCACCTGCCCCCTCTGCTTAATACAGCTTCATCAGTGATTTCAGCAAAACCAGCATAAGAACCAGCCAACTAACTGGTGGAATCATGAGAAGTAATAAATTGTAGTTTAAAGCCATGGAGTACTGGGATGATTTGTTATGCGGCAATAGATAACTGATACAGTGATTGTAAAGGTTTCAGGTGCTGAGAGTTGGTTCCCCTGACAAGGGTAAACTACATGGCCTTATCAGCCATAGGCTCCTGCATGGGCCTGTAGTTACAAGGAGAGTTGAAGCCGACTTTTTCATCTGAGCCTGCAAGGCCACATTTTCCCGTGATGTATATTTCTCAGTTCCAGTTCATATTACTATGTACAGGGTCTGAAAGAACAGTGGAAGACATGACCTGCTTTTTAAAGAGCAGCTGGCAAAATGCCTAGTGAGAAAAGCATACAAAAACCTTCTGCAACTCTAGGTAACTCTGTCCATGTTTGATCATTTCATTTTCCAACAGCCATGTCTCAGCTGTGCCCCAGTGTTTCTGCAGCTTATATTTGTGTTCAAATGGGAAGTCTTCCTAATTTCTCTCCTCTGTCATTTTCTTATCCAAGTTTCTGTGTTTTCTTGCTCAATTCCTCATTGACAGAGCCTCAGGTAAAGTACTTCTGTGCCTGGAGTGTTATTTTACTATTTATCACACCCAAAATCAGTGAGAAGAGTCTCATCTTAGAAACATAGCCACCAAAATGAGACCCTCACCATGTAGAGAGGCAGAAGAGTGTAATGGCGAAGCATATAGATTCTGGAGCCAGATTGCCTGGTTTTGACCCTAGGTCTGCAAGTTGCTAACTGTATGACCTTGGATAGGTTATTTAACACCTCTTTGCTTCACCTTTCTTATCTGTCAAATGGGCATGACAATAGTCTTACAGACCTTGGAGATCTATAAGAATACATGTGTTGGGGAAGGTCATTGAAAAGGTGTGACCAAGAGTTGACCCATGAGGTGGAGCCAGCCAATCAGAGGCTCCTCACCCCCTCCCCTGCCCTTGGACTATGGGTTCCACTTGCCTTTCTTTCTCCCAGAGGCTGCTCCAAGGACAGAGTCTTGAGATAGTGATGTGGTGTTGAGAACACCTGCACAGTATTCTTGACTGAACCCAGTTAAGGCCTCTTTATAAACTTTTAAGATTTGGTGGACTGGTGTGGGGATCCATTCATCTTGCTGCTGCCTGAGACAAGCCTTGTGTTTAAGTTCCCTTTGCTTATTAAAACTGCCACCTGCCAGCTTGGTGTGGCTTGCCTCTTTCTTTGGTCTCTCCCTGCCCTCTGCCCATGGGGATTGGTTTCAGATGACATCCGGAAGGCTCCCAAGAGGGTTGGAAACCAACAACCATGCAAACTTGGAACTTTGTAGCTATGTCTGTACATTTGGCTGCTACTCTAGGTAACTCTGTCCATGTTTGATCATTTAATTTTCCAATGGCAATGTCCAATGGCATGATTTTATTATGGAAGAACTGAATATAATAGAAGACAAGGATTTTAGACCCAGATCTTTGACAAACTAAACACTTGACCTTGGGTAAATTACTATGTCTCTGGGTCTCAGCTTTTTCATCTGTGAAATGAGTACTGTAAGGACCTTTTCAACTAAAAAATTCAAGAAATCTATGAAATGTGTAAAGAAAGGCTAACTTTGGCCTCTCAGACCATGACCACCGAGGGTAAAATATTTATTCTCCTTGTCTAGAAGGGACCCGAGATGTCTTCAAGTGTAGTATTGTTTCATGCATAAAGGCCTCATTTTGTTTGTTAATGTGGTTTCAGTTGTAAACAAGAGCTATTTCTCACCTGGGATCTGATGAATAAGGACTGGTAGAAATTGAGGATTAAATAACCATCTGGATAGGGAAGACCCACATATTCACATACTCTTTTAATGGTTTAGGACGATTTTCAGAAGGACATTCCAAGATCAAGGAGGCCAGTACATGCTAGTAGAGAGAAAGGAAGAGCACAATACCATGTTTGTTACTGGCCAGCAGGAAAATGGAGAAGAGAAGGGGTTTTGATGACACCTGAATCAGCCAGGAAGAAGTGTTTGATCATAGGATCAGAAATGATACTGCTTTTCTTCCTGACTTTCCTCCCATCTATCTTCATGCCTCATAGGCAACATCATGGAACAAACATTAGTATTTAGCCCTCTGTAGTCTTGTCAGCTTGTAACCTAAGGCCAGGATAGCATTGTTGCTATATAACCAAGACCATTATTTTCCTTTCCTGCTTTAAACTAACCTCTACCCCCATCTTACCCTCAAGCTCAGAGATCAGATTCATCTCAAGTCTTATCTATCATCTATCTATTTATCTACCATTTATATTTTTAGAGTTTTTGCTGCAAGCTAATCCCCCATTCATAGACCCCTTGATGAACTTCCAATACTGTACCAAGAAACAATCACACATTCATATGTATACACACACACACGCTCACACCTATATGAAAGGCCTTAAAAGGTCCAGTTTTACCTTGCCACAGGACTATTAGAAGTCATATAGGATGCATACTAATTTTGACTAAAAAAAGAAAAAAAGTTATACTACAGAGTAAGATAATCAAAAGAATTCCTTCCTTTCAGCATTCCTCTTCTATAACCCAAAGCACTTCTGAAGCCCTTATTTTGCTATAGATGGAAAATGACCACATATGTTTTTTTCTTCTCTCTCAAGAAACCCTATTAAAATAATAGCAAAGCTACTGAAAAGGGGATGAACCCATAAGAATGAAAAAATGGGAATGCAAGTCGTTATCAGATAAGGGATATCAACAACTTTCTAGAATACAGAAAGAGAATAGAAAGATAATAACACGTGGAACAAAGAGGAGAAAACTAAACCCCAGACTATATACACAGGAATGGGTTGCAGTGGATATGGGAGGGGGAGTAACTGACTTGGAAAAAGGCTAGAAAGGAATTCAGCATGGAAGCTAGCAGGCATGACAGGTGCAGGAATAAGAAGTGGTGATAAAAGCAGGATCTGTACATGTAATTGTTGGCTATCTGAATCCCTCTCCAATACATGCATGCAAAACAGCATACAAGAATGTTACTGTGCATTCCCCATCTCTCAATGTGTAAAGGAGAGGGGATATCCAAATAAAAGAAAGAAAAATATATGGGGTAAATTTGGGCATCTATGATGGATTAGGGTACCCCAGAAGATAGCCTCCCCATTCTGGAATTTAGGGAATCCCAGCATGATAGTAACCTCCCTGACTGCATCTCACCTGATTGCTTTAATGTGAAGTCCACAGCTGACAAACACCAGCCATTTGTAGAAAGTTCTTGGTCAGTGTATTAGTCAGGGCTCTCCAGAGAAACAGAACCAATAGGATATATGTATAGGATATCTTATTGTTAAATAAATTAACCAATTGTTAACAAGAACCCATATCTTATTGGAGATATATATAGATATAAATATACACACATTCATGCACACACACATATATCTCAACAGATTATTGTTAACAATTGGTTAATATATATGACAATAGGATACACATACACACATATATTATCTATCTATCTATCTAAAATATGATTATTGGAGGTTCAATTAAAGGTTGTTATATTCAGTTCAGAAATTTCCCAAAATATTGACCCCCAAAAGACAAAGTGAAAAAAATTATGAGGGAAAATATTAGAGATATAAAAAATCATCTATATGTCTCACAAATACATACCAAAGGAAGTCCAGAGGAGAATATTAGTGAAGAAATAAGGAATTTTCCAAAACCGGAGAAGAGTGGCGATTCTTTAATTGGAAGGTCTAATCTAAAGGTCTACTGTGTGAAATTTAAAGACACTGTGAGATTTTAAAATAATGAGAATAAAGAAAAAATTTCTAAAACCTTCTAGAGAGATAAAAACATATCATAGAAATGAGAATTACCTTACCCTAACATAATCATCCACATTGGGTGTTACTCTTCCCAGTTTTTTTAATTTTATAAACACCGCAACAGTGAACATCCTTGTACAAGCCTTCCTAGTGCCCAAGTCTCTAATTTTTTGCAAAAAATACTCTTCTCTTTATTTTTTCTTTCTTTCCTTTTTGCCCACAATGAATGTCACCAAGACCTGCTTGTTTTCCTGTTTTAGCTTTCTATGAATGTGACAAGTTTTGTTATGTCACTCAAGGTTCATGATCTTTTCTTTCCTTCTGTGTTGTGCTGAATAAGATTAAGGGGCCTTCTGACAGAAATCTCTAAACTATCATTTTTATGATTCATTTCTGCACTAAGACATTTACTTTGTATTATAGAATTATGATTTGCTATCTCAAGGGACAAATGTAGGATTAAATTCCCTAAGATGCTTTTCTTGACAAATACTTAAAGGTAAAAATCAAGCTGCTAAATCTTTACCTTTTATGTCTGTTAGCTTTGAATTATTTGAAACTTGTGCTTTCAGGGTAAATTAGCTGTTCTAGCCATTACAGCTAAGAATCGGTCAGCATTTAGGTCCCAAAAATTTATTCTTAAGAATTCTCAAGTATCCATAATCCTCCTTGCATTGCATCCTTCTTGGGAAGTCTTTTTTTATAGAAATTTTCTTTCTGTGTTCAGTGATTGCTCTTGAGAGAAAGTCACAAATATGAAATGCATTCAGATGCCTAAATCTGCCATCTACAATCGAAGAAAAGAACAAGAGTCAGTAACATTTGTTGGTGTCTTAGATGTACTTATATGCAGTGTGTAACTTAATCCTTATCACAAATATGAGAGACAAATACTGCTTTCGTTATACAGAACATATAACTAAAGCATGGTAAGAAAAAGTAACTTCCTTTTAGTCTCACAACATGTAAGCGATAGGAAGGACCTCACCATATTACAAGATCTCATTTGGTGCAATGAACACCATCTCAGTTCAAATCCTAACTAGACCTCATTTTCATAGTCTACTCTTAAGCAAATAATTTTATGTTTCCTAGACCTCTATTCTCTCTTCTGTGAAATAAAAGGACAATTTATTTTATAGCCCTAAGTTTATATAAATCATTTATTGGATACCTATTAAACATTAGTGCTGATATTAAGTAATGTTAACACTAAGTATGCACTTATTCTATGAAAGATTAGTAAATGAAAGTTTGAAGTGCTCTACTGTAATGCCAACACAAAACTATAAAATAAATTTTTCAAAAGGAAGCCACATGGACTTAATAATCCTTCAAAAAGATGCTGAATCATATTTACTCATTAGAAGATATTTTCTAAGTTTCTACTAGAGGTCAAAGGGTCTGCCAAACACAACAATGAACATAAATAGATGCAGCTCTTGCCCTCCTGAAGCTAAAAATCTAATAGAGAGATGATGGTAGGTTGAATAATGGCCCAAGATGTCCGTGTCCTAATCGCTGAAACCTACAAATGTGACCATACATGGCAAAAGGGACTTTGTAAATGTGATTAAGTTAAGGATCTTAGAGACTGGGGAGATTATCCTGCATTATCTGGGTGAGCCCAATGTAATGTCATGTCCTATAAAAGGGAGGCAGAGGGAGACATTACTACAGAAGAGGACAAATGTGAGGACTGAAACAGGATTCTACACTGCTGGTTTTGATCATGGAGGCGGGGGCCCTGAACCAAGGAATGCAAGGAATGTTAGTTCTAGAAGAAAAGGCAGGAAACAGATACTCCCCTAGATATTATGGTGAGAGTGCAGCTCTGCAGCCACCCTGATTTCAGCCCAGTGATACTGATGTCAGATTTCTGACCTCCAGAACTGTGAGAGAATGAATGTGTGTTGTTGTGAGTCATCAAGATGGTAATCATTTATTACAGCAGCAATAGGAAACTAATATAGAGACCTTATTCAAGTAAGTCCCCAAACAGTAGAAGTCTAGTAGGGATCTCCATTCCCACTGTTCAACATTCTGACAGGTGCTCATGCCACATTGCATATTTAAGAGGTATAGACCTCTCTCTTGATTTCCTGTGCTCTTTCTCTCCCCAACAGTTGTGTTGTATGCTTACCAAGAGTCAGTTGAATTTGTTCCTAAATATGTTGACTCCAGAATATCCACAACAGGGAATTTTCCAAACTAAGAAGTCAGACCAATGGCAGACCAAAAGAAAAACAAAAGGCAAATGTCCACCAGCTTTGAAAGAAAATACATGGCATTATGACACATATATCATGGGGATCTGAGGTCGTCTGGGGAGCTGGAGAAAGTCTCCATGAGGAAGTGTTGCTTGAGCTGAGATCTGAAGGAGAAAAAAGAGTTATCCAGCCTGGGAGTGAGATTAGGGGTGGAGAGGATTGCTAAAGTCTTAAAGGAGAGAATATGGTTAGTGGATGAACCAGAAGGAAGCCAGTATGATTAAAGCAGGGAAATCTAGGAGCATCATGGCATAAGATGTAATAGGAAAGTTAGGAACCAGGCCATACAAGGCTGTGTAGAACCCGTGAAGATTGTAATCTTCATCTTAAGAATTACAGAATGTCTTTCTATTGTTTCAGGTGATTGGGGAAGAAGAGGCTTGGCTAACATGATCAGATTCGCATTTTGAAAAGCTCACTCAGGATCCTTGGTGGAGAACTAATTAGAGGGAAAGATATGGATGCAAGGACATCACTTAGGAGACTGTTCAAGCAAGAGATGATGGTAGCTTGGACTGGATAGGTCATAGTAGAAATGGAGGGAAATGGACAGACTCATTATGCTTTGTAACAATATAAAGGAGTTGGCAACAGTTAGGATTGATAGATAAGATACAGGGAATAAAGAAGAGAAAGAGGTCAAGGTGACTCCAGTTTTTGTTGTTTGTTCCTTTGCATGATTTTGTACTACCAGGAGGACTATGGTACCATTTGCTAAAATACAGCACAATGGAAGAAGACCAAGGAGAAGGGATCATAAATTTGGCTTTGAAATTGTTGAGCTTGAAAATATTCAAGACACAGAAGTAGAGATGTCAAATAAGAGGCTGAAAGTCAAAGGTCTGTGTCAGAGATATAAATTTGAGAATCACTGCATATAGATGGGGATTAGAGCCTTGAGCATGGATGAGATGGGCTAGGGGCAGAATAAAGAAGAAAAGAGAAAAGGGCCTAGCATTGAGCTTTGAAGAAAGTTCTAGTAATTACCAATTGGTCACAGACAACACAGAGGTGGAAAAAAATGCTTTTAAACATTTATGGAGGGTTTTTATTTGTTTTTGTGACAAAACATTTTCTGGGCCAAAAAGTATTTGGCCTACTTAAAAGCTTTCAATTAATTTCTTTTAAAAATACTACCCAGACAAATAAAATTAATCTGTGGTCAAATCTGCCTCTTGGCCACCATATTGTGACTTCTGTTTTAATTAGAGCAGACCTGGGGCATAGACAATGTTTGGAAGAATCGCGTGAGTGACAGTAGAGCACCACTCCTACTCAGACGGGAAAAATATTTTTGGGATGGTGGGAAGTAGGAGAGACAGAGGGAAAGCAAGGAGCCCAGAGGCCTGTGATTCCAAGAGAAAGAAATAATTCTGAGCCTTTCTTTTTGAGTTAGTGTTGTGAGTAGTTGGAAATACCTCACTGGAAGCGGGAGGACCAAGGGACAAAGGGATTTATACCTATAATATCTGTTTGGATTCCCAAAGTGGCAACAAAGTCTAGGAGAACAAATGGTTGGGAAGAGGGCCACACAGAGAGGAATAAGATGTCTCAACATGGCCTTGAACAGATGGATGGCCAGCAATCCACTAATGCCCTGGCACTTGGCAAGGATGTGAGGGAAAGGGCTTCCTCTCCCATTCATTGTTGGTCATATGATTTGTGGGTATAAATTTAGTATTACCTATCAACATAAATAATGTATGAGCTTTAGCCAAGAAATTCTGTGTAAAAATTCAACTGACAATGATAGAATTAGAGTATCATTATTTTGCAATCCCAAGGTGTATCTAGTCCTTGCTACTTGCTGCCTTGGAGATTCTGTAGGGTAGCTGCCATTCTTTACTAAATCCCCTTCTGCAGTAACTGGCTAGAATGGACTGTTGCTCACAACTAGGTATTCTGAATGATGTACTAAGAATCACAGAATTTTGAAGCTGATAAGACACTTAGAGCTCATCTTCTCCAATGCTTTTTCAGCCCCAATAACCCATTCTTTTATTTTCCCATTTGAAAATTTTTTACTAAAGAATTAAATTATCCTTGATTTAATAAAAGACATAAAACTGCTAATTATTCTGAACTAATAGAATTCTAGACAAAGCCAAAAAATTGATATTTGTTCTCTACAAATATAATATGGATTAAATGTCAGATTTTCATCAATCTTTTTGAAATATTAAAAATAGAGAGTATCCATTACTAATTTTTTGTTTCTAGTTTGAAAGACCCTGCTATATCCTTCTCCTTATTTGAATGATGAATCAAGTACAGTTCAACAATGTGGATACTTTGTCTAAGATGACACAGCTAAGTCAAGGCAGAGCTTGAATGAGAACCTGCCTTTAGGTAATAACACACTTTCTTAGGCACCGAAGAGAGACGTACCACCTCTCTGAGGCATCACCATAAGATTCATCCAAATATTTATTGAGTGTCTCGTCTGTGCCTAGTACTGATTCAGGCACTGGGGATATACCAATGAATAAGATGCATTACATCCTGCCTTCATGCTAGTGGGAAAACACAGCAGATGAGAAAACAGAGATGAACATAATTTTGGGTGGTGATGAGTGCTGTATTTAATAATAATAATAATAATAGACAAAAGGGTAGAGAGTGTTTGGATGATGAAGGTGTTAATTTAGTGTGGGTGTCAAGGGAGGCTTAAAGAAAGTGGCCTTTGGGCTGAAACATTAAAGCCTTGAATGCAAAAGATTAAAGACAGAACACTCTAAACAGAGAGAAAAGCAAATGCAAAGTTCCCAAGGCTGAAGCAAACTGCATTTAGAGAAACAGAAGATAGTGATAGAGGGGAGACAGTGGAAGATGAAGACAGAGAGAAAGGAAGAGGCAGGGCCCCTATAATAGGGCACCTGTTGAGGAAGGAATTTGGATTCTTTTTCCAGATCCAATGGAAAGACGATAAAGCCTTTTGAGCAAAGGAATGACATGATCTGATTTACTGAAAGGTATTACTTTGGTTCCTGCCTAGAGAATGGGTGTTAGAAGGGACAGAAATTCATTTCTCTCCTATAATACCTATAGTAATGAAGGACTAATATATGTTTGGGGAACTATAGCAAGACTCATAATCCATGTTATTTTCGGGGGTTGCAAGCTTATGACTACTAAAATATACATAAAAAATGCCATGCCTTTTAACCACACAGTCATACTATGACAGATTTGAAATATTTGCTTTTCTATCACAAGCCTTGGCATAGTAACTTGTCCTCATATCCGTTTCTACTACACATATACATATTAATTTAACAACAGTTGAATACTAAGACCGCTCAGCATAATAGATGGGAATGGTTCCGAAGGAGCTGAAATAATCTGTCAATGAAAGAATATATGTTTCAGAAGTACTTAAGCAAGAAACTGTAATGACTCAAAATGGGCTTGTTAAAGTGGAACAGGGCAATCCATTCCTGACAGCTCCTCTTGAGCCAGTAAGAGGGCAAGATACGTCATCAGCACCACTCTGGATGATTTGGCCAAATAGGTTCAAGGCTAGATTGCAAGGAAGTGCAATTTTAAAGTAAATTCTTTCTCCTGTGTTCTTCTCTTTTAAGTTTTCTGACATTCAAGATCCAGCCAAAACAAAGTTTAAAAGCAAACTATAATGCTGGCCAAATAATAGCAGGAAGCTGAGTTCATGTGTTGGCTAGATCTTTCTCCAATATAGCAGTAGGAGGAATTTTCAGTAAAACAAACTAATACAAATACTCTCATGCTTGGAATGTATGTTTTATTCTTTTTTTAAGATTTTATTTATTTATTTGTCAGAGAGAGTGCACAAGCAGGGGGAGCTGCAGGCAGAGGGAGAAGCAGGCTTCCTGCTGTGCAAGGAGCCTGATGCGGGACTTGATCCCAGGACCCCGGGATCTTGACCCGAGCTGAAGGCAGACGCCTAACAGACCGAACCACCCAGGCATCCCAATGTATGTTTTATTCTTATTAGCAATGATCCCAGTTAACCTTGTTGACCACTTACTGAGTGCCAGGCACTGAGCCAATGTTCTGCACAGTTTCTCAGTTGATTTTTTTTCCAACAACCCTATCAAGAAGATATTAGCGTTTATTTTGTTTGTACATGGGGAAACCAAGGCTCACAGTGGTTAAGTAATTTGTTTCGGTTCAAAAAGATTCTAAGCTACAAAAACAAGAATAGTATCTGGCCTCTTCCATCCTTACAGTGTTAACTATATTAAATTGCAACACCCTTTGTCAGAAGTTATTGCCTTATTAACTTCAAGTAGCATCAAAATGAGATCCCCTGACATGACCCACACTACATAAGGCAAGGTTTTGAAAATGGGCCTTTTATTAAACTGCCAAAGCCCACAGTATTTTTTCAACAGATCTCCTCTGGTTTATCTGGCCAAATGATTTGCATCTTAAAAGGTGTAGAATTGCATACAAACAAGTTCAAAGCTCCAGTGAATCTTTATAACGAATTCCCCTGAAGCAAAGAGTCTTTGTTTTCTTCTTTGCATAACAACTTCAAAATTCTAGATGTCCTAGATCATCTGAAAATCACATGACCTGATAATTTTTTGTCCCCAGATGGAGCCAAAGGCCATGGAGGAGCGCACTTGAGGGTTATCAGCACAGTACAAAATATGGCTAAACTTCTTCTGCTCCTGATTCACAAAAGGAATACCCAGCTTTCTTTTACTTGGAGGTTGAGTGCAATAATTATTGAGTGGCTGTGAAGGTTTCCAGTGTTCTAAGGGATGGCATTGAGCTAAGCATGAGGATTCTTATTATATTGGTATTCCCTCCATCCTGCACTCACACCCTAATTTTACTGCCAAGATCTATACACATACATGGCCCCTAGGTCCTGGTTTTAAGGATGGAAATATTTGTTTAATAAATGAACATTTTCTGAAGTTTGGTAAGAACTGGGATCAAAAGCCCTTACATAAGTATCTACCTATCGATATAGATATATCATGACTCTTTATCGGAGAAGAGAATATCAGTAAATCACAAATTAGCATTTGATCAATTACCTAGTGTTCTTTAGTTTTTTTTTTTTAATTAACTGGTCTTCTTAGGGTAATTTTAATTCATAAAAAAGGCAAATAAAGTGCATATCCATTTTATCACATTGCTAGGATGAAGAAAAACCATTTCATTATGTGATCAGCCATTAAACAAAATTTAGACAGAGACACAATTTGCCCAACTGCTATGTTGATTCTTACTGGATGGTGTCAAGGACCAACATTTAATAGATACAGGGCATACCTCAGCCCCTTTCCTTGACAGTCTATCCTGATCTCCCCACCCATCTCCTAGTTGTCCTCACACTGTCTAGCTGATGTTGACTCATTAAATACATATCTGTCAGGTACTTACTATGTACCTGGCTCCCTTGTAGGAAGTTGGGATATATCTGATCCAGACAAAGATCTTAGAATTCATAGAACTTACGTTCTAGTGTCCTGGGAATACACTTTGATTGGTATTCATTTTCTGCTTAATAAAAGTAGTTTGTGAATCACAAAAGCAGAATTAAAGACCAGGAAAATTATTTTTAAGCTGATTAAAACTTTAAATAAGAAAATGCTTGGTTATATTTTTCTAATAGACCTGCTGTAGTTGTTTCCAAAATATTAAATAATAACAGCAAGTCGCAGAGCAATTGATATACTTTATTAAAAACTATGTTTATGTAAGTATAAAAACTTCATCAGGAAGTACACACAACAAACAGTTAACACAGGGTTGGAGGGAATACAAAGAATTGATTGCTTCTTCCTTTGCATAGATATTCACTGTTTAAATCTGTTAAATGGAGATGTATTCTTTGTGTAAATTAAAAAAAAATCCAATACGTATTTATTTAGGGGCCGATGTGACCTGCTTTTCGAATCATCAGTTGAGAGATTGAACTAGATTAGCAATTCTCAATCTTTCCTCCACTCACGGCAGTTGACCTTCCCTGTGTAACACATTCCCAAAGGCATAACCAGGCCTATGTGTAATTTCCTCGCAGGAATCTACCTTTTTATCTTCCACTAAGAATAGTGTGTCAGAAGCTAGATGTTGTAGTGAAGCAAGATTTGCCGCCTCAAAATGTGTCTCTTTGACATGTGGATTATTTCAGGCTGATTACTTTTAAGAAATGGAAAGTTTAGGAAGAAACTTTGACCTTCCTTCTAACTGCCTAAAAGAATTTATATAGAGGACTTGTTCCAGAGAGGGAGCTATCACCATAGATGACTGCAGTATAATACAGACTAGGTGTGGTAGACAGAGAGGAACCTAGTAAAGTCTGTTAAAATTCCTCTCTGTGTCTCATTGCTTCTGTATGGCCCAAGAAACATTTGTTAACCAAACATTTACTCTTTTTCATCTTCCTGTGAAATAATCTTTCTTCCCTTTGAAGTCTCAGACTCCAGCCCCCTTAGCTCTGGACGACATATAAGCCTCAACTGCCTGACTGACTTCATCATAGTCTTATGGAGCCCCCATATGTATGCAATTAAATTTTATTTTCTCCTGTTAATCTGTCTCATGTCAACGTAACTGTTAGACCAGCCAAAAGAATCTTAAAGGGTAGAGGAATATTTTTGCTCCCCAACAATGTCAAGGAGAGTAATATTATGGGGATCATCTTAAATTACTTTGATTCATAGATATAGCTATAACTACCGAGATAGAAATACGCATACATATACAGTTACAGTGGAAGAAACTTGGTGATTAACTAGCACTGGTAACAAATTACCTGTGACATAATTACAAAACACTCTATGTCTAAAAACTATAGGTTAAAAAACAAACAAAAAACAAATAAAACTGGTCTTAGACCTTGCTACTCCAAAATGTACTCCACAGACCAGCAGCATTGGCCTTACCTGGGAGCTTGTTGGATTTGCAGAATCTCAGGCCCCACCCCAGACCTGCTGAGTCAAAATCTGCATTTTAACAAGATCTCCAGATGTTTCA
Source organism: Halichoerus grypus (assembly GCF_964656455.1). Lineage (NCBI taxonomy): Eukaryota > Metazoa > Chordata > Mammalia > Carnivora > Phocidae > Halichoerus > Halichoerus grypus. Next base: position 95,346,875 of record NC_135727.1, read on the forward strand.
TAAGCACGTTAATGTTGAGAAGTACTGGCCTAGATAAATCTTGAATTCCTTCCAAGTCAGAGATTTGGGAAACCTGGGTAAAAATGACAGGACTGGTTATCACATCAGCACCTACAATAACATCTAGCCTTGTATCCCTGCTTCCATGCCTCCAGAATTTCAGATGACCTTTCAATGACCTTTTATTCTTCAAGCATAGCCACGCTACCAAAGGAGACAAATTATTTTCTAAAGAACAGTTGCTACTCAGCACTATGTTGCTGACAGATTGTTTCCACACAAAATTGCAATTCATAACTCAGGCATCTGCTCTAACTTTCCAGATTCCAAGCATTAGTTGAGACAGTTTGGAGTTTGTGATTTCATCTTCATACCCATCCTCATCCCCATGACTGCTGGCACATATCTAAAGATCTATTGGGAAATGAAACCATAAAAACAAAATGGTACTATAATTTGAAAGACAAGAGTGCTTTGAAACTTTTCATTATGCTGTCAAAAAAGAAAAACGGTGTTTGTAAGTATTCAATACTTTATGGTGGTTTTCTAATACATTACTTCATGTCTGCACTGTGGTACCCAGTATCAATTTTGCAGCAATGCATTATGTATGCATGTATGTCATACTAATGATTTTCATCTTGTAGTTCAGAACTGATCTGAAAATGGCTTTCTCCGCTACAGGTTCCTTGATGAGTAGACAATGGGAGGGACTTTTTCTTTGTCAGAATATTGGGTCACTAATTCAAGAAGCCTACTGAAAAGTAATAAACCTCATGATATACCAAATCTCACTTTCCTCGTGTCCCTTTGCTTTTCTCTATTTTTCTCTAAAGGAAAATTTTCAAGGTGCCTTTGAAAATGTTACCAGTCCAAGCCTAAATTCGTAAACCTGGTTCTTCTACTTTGCTTTGGCTATTGTCTTCTCTTTGGTCCTTCGGTGTTTTGTATTTTTTTTTTTTTTTTGAGCCATGCACCTTGGTTTCCTGTTGATACTCAAGAGGGGAAAAACGTCATCTTAATAATAGTTATAAGTTGCCCAAGAGCCATTTCTCATTAGGTGATGACAGGCCTTGTCATACTCAATACTTCCCCATTAAAAAAAATAAAATGAAAAAAAGGGACTTTATTTCTGAAATGTTTGGAAGTATAGGCACAGGGAAATGGAAAATGGAACAATTCAGGTCACAACTGACCCTAATAAGACTTAAACAAACAATGGAGACAGAGATGTATTGCCCGAGCCATGAAGCAATGTTCTGTTTTATCTTTTGTTAAGTGCATATTTCTCAAAAAAAAAAAAACCCTGATGATAAAGTGTATTATTTTTAGCACAATTATCTGAAGTGACCATTTTACATTGGGATGGGGGCTAATCTCTTTGAAGAGTTGTGTCCATCTACTGCTGGAGGATTTTCTATTAAGGCAGAGGCAGCCATCACCTAGAACAGCCCCAGTGACTGTCTGACGGACATGCTTGCATTGATCCCTGCTGTTTATTAACAAAAGCATTATCAAGCCCTTACTGTGTGCATTAGGAGATACAGAAGACACATAGGACATCAAAAACAGGATCTCTACATGTGAGGTGCTTTCCATCGAGCTCTAATTGGAGTCCTTGTGAAAACTGGGCCATGAGACCACTGAGATTGACTGTTGGATGAAGCATGCTTGGACAAATATGGCCAGGCTAACCTGCAGGGGACCATCTGTGAGACGAGATTACAAGAGTGCCAAGAAAGTTGTTCTGTCCAAAAGAATATACCCTGCAACCACTATCAGATGCCTAAAATACCACCAACCCACTATCCTATCAAGTATCTATGGGTCTATGTAACCTGTTACAATGGCAATTCCCTGGGGAAAACTATCAGCTAAGAGAAATAGACTCTGCCTTTGAAGGATAGCTATTCATGTGACTCTAGTTTGTACTGAGCAAGTGCAGACATCAGTAGAGAATCAGTAACAGGGAATGCCAGGGAACCCACCCTGCCAACTCCTTCTTCTACTTTTCTTTCTACATGTGCAATCAACTCAAGTAGTTGGTGTGACTGTTTGATTAAACAAAGAACAATGGGCCATTCTTGTATATAGTTCTGAAAGGAGTAGCCATTCTATTGTGGCAGTATGTAATGGATCAATCCTTCAAAGACCATTTGTACTCATCATCTACCACAGACCACCTTCTCCATCTTCTGCCTGAAGTTCCCTTCCCCGGCCCTTCTTCACTTCAGTGCTTAGTTCAAAACACACCCCCTATACAAGCCCTTCATCACAGAATGAATTCCCCTCCCTCTGTACTTCCCTTTGTACTTGCTCATCTTTCCAAAGAGTAGAGCACAGGGTCTCCAGCTGTGGACCTGGATTTGTCCGAATCACCCGCCAGATGGGGCAGGACCATGTTCTACTCCACTAGTTTTCCATGTATCCCCTGGACCAACACCATCCGCATCACGTGGGAACTTGCTGAAATGCCAATTCTCAGATTCCTTCTGCCCCAGACCTACAGAATCAGAAGCCCTGGGGGAGGGGCCTAGTACTCTGTGTCTTAAAAGCCCTTCAGGGAGTTCTGCTGCACGTTGAGGTTGGACAACCACTGTTCTACTCTCTTTGACTCCCGCCTTCCTGTCAGGGTCTTCGTGGCTGCCATGAACTGTTTTGCTGGCTCTGTTTAAATACAACCAACACATAGGCATGACTAAGATGGAACCAAACTTCACTGCTAGGTTTACTTCTGTTTATTAGAGCTGAAATGTGTTAACCTTACTTACTGGACTGGTTGTCAGAAAGGAAGAAGATTCTGTCGGGTTACATCAGCCAGAATAAATTGCCAGCTGACGATCTTTGCATGTGGTAGTCACAAATACCATAAATCATTGACTGGAATTCGGTGACAGCTTTCTTGCCCCACCTCCCTGCAGATACCATCTTGTTAGTGAGTCATGGGATGCTAACAATATATTTACTGCAGCTTCTAAGAAATCTGACGATTCTGTGAGTTATTTTTCTTATTGCGTGCGAAACATCATAAAAAAGACTTGCAGTGTTTCATTTCTTTTTCTATTACCCTCTCTTGCTGTTTTTATAATGTTGTTTCTAAAAAATACAGATATATAATAACAAGAAAATTTGTTTCCTGAATAGAATGGATCACACATCAGGTTATATCTCCATGTGTGTGTTTTTCTCCCCAGCCATATTTGTACACATGGGAAATAATCCTGTCTATAATGTCATCTTTAAAGGGCTGCCTCAAGGAATCTCAGTGTTGTTGGCAAAATTGAATTTTGCTGCCCGGGATCACATTATTGCTTTTCTAATTTGACTATGGTTCATCCAGAACTAGAAAACTTGGTCAGCTGGCCTATTGATTCCTTGCCCAAAAAACTTCCACTGGTGCCTCAAGCTGAGCTTGCACCTTATATTTTAGCTTGCTACGCAGAGGACACAAGATTTTAGGATTTTAATCCTGAAATGGTGGTTTTGCTGTTTCTTTTGTTCTTTCCAAGTGCCAGTGCTACTGGAGAATGATGCAGGCCAAAGAGGCAGAGATGAGAAGGGGGTTGGATCTAAACTTGGGGAGATATCTGATTTGGATATGAGACACATGTTGGGACCCTGACTCCCACTACTTCTAGAAGAGGCTTGTAGCAAGTGGGCAAGTGCATTGCCATAGTGGTTCCAGAAGACCTGGGTTTTTAGTGCTGGCTGTGCCACTAACTGCCTGTTTGACCCTGAACAAGCCACCATATCTTTTTGATCCTCAATCTTCTCCACTAGGCAATGAGTCCTCTGGGACTGCTGTGGCATTGTACTTTCCCATTTGCTACACAACCCTTCTAGGAGTGGTGGCAGTCAGGGGTTCCAGCACGTGTCATATCCAAATCAGATACCTCCCCAAGTTTACTTATTTTTCAAAAAATATTTTATTTATTTGAGAGAGAGTGAGATAGTGAGAGAGAGCACAAGGGGGAAGGAGGGGGAGAAGTAGACTCCCCGCTGAGCAGGGAGCCCGACCCAGGGCTCAATCCCAGGACTCCGGGATCACGACCTGAGCCTAAGGCAGACGCTTGACTGACTGAGCCACCCAGGCACCCCTTCCTCCCCAAGTTTAGATCCAACCCCCTTCCCATCTCCTGGGCTTGGCTGATAGAACTTTCAGGATTTCCATCTGAGCCAAAATAATACTTTCTGGAATCTAACTTTATGTGTATATATGAAAATAATTGATTGATAAAGCCATGTTCTATTTTATCAATAGCTCCTTCCCTGACCAAGCAGGGTCAAGAGAAAGAAGAGGAACCACCTTTCATTTTCCTATGAAACATTTTAGCGTCCTTTAGGGAACAGGAAGAACATTTCTCTCCCACAAACTCTTCAGCCAATCCCTGCAAGGCCTGTTTTCTGATATCTGTGACTTTACTTTCTGTATAACTCCTGGCAGACATTCCCATTGATGATCTTTCTCTTCCTTTAATATTCCCAAACTGGATTATCCCCTTGGAGGGGGGCTAGGCTGATGTTTACTATGTTACATCAGACATTTTCAGTGATGTCCTGTCTCCTCTGTGACCTGCTCTCAATGATTATGATTGTCAATCACTACAGTAGAAAATCTCCTTAAGACAAGTGACCACTCAGAAAATCAACACTTGGGATAACCAAACACTCATGCTTTGGGCAACAACTCACTTTCACAGTGGTTTTCAAATTGGCTTCCTTTCTCAGGTCCCTGTGATGCCTCAGGAACCACCTCTGAGGTGCCAAGTGATGATAACTCTGGGGTCCCCACTTCATTCAGACAGATCAACTCCATTGCTTCCTAGCTCCAGTGTTATCAGTTGTTATTCTGGAGTTCTATGTAATATTTCATTTGGAAAAAAAAAAGTCTCACTGCTTTCAAACTTTTAATGAAAAAGATAGAAAACCATCACCTCACTGAACCTCTCTAGATCTGCCCATATTGTCAGACTCCTCCTTTCAAAAGATTTTTGTACACTTTCCTCAGTTCATTCACCAGCTTTACAGAAATATGGGCATGTGCCAGAGTTTAGACAGGTGTCAATTATGTGTTAGGTGTGGGGGAACTGAAGATAAAATGCACAATCCTTGTTTTAGTCTGGGTTCTGCCTGTAAAAGCAGAGCTGGAGAGAAAGACTTTCATTTGGGACTGTGAGCCCAAGGAGCAGGATAGCAGGAGAAGATTTGTGAAAAAGGATGGGAAGAAGCCAACAGGAGGATGCATCAGCACATTGGCCATCCACTCCCAATGCTCCAGCCGGAATCCAAAGTGCAGGGAGTTAATGCCCCTCCCCACTCCCAGCAGGCCTTAAGTAAAGATGGCAGCAGTTGATGCATAAATATACTCCAGCACCCTCACCCATGAGGTGGAGGTGAGCCATGGGGGTCACTCTTCCTCACTGACTCCCAGTTTTGCAGCAGGATTAAGCTCTAGTTGCCCACAGGAGGAAGTGCTTTGGTGATGTACCCTTAGTCTCCTGCCCTCCCCTGTCTCACTTTCTTACTCCCCTACCAATGTTTTCTGCAAATCTCTTCTCAAGTATAGACTACTTGCACTTGAATCCTTGTCTCAGGGTTGGTTTGTAAGGGAACCCAATCCAAGATACAGATATTTAGTAGAATGTCAGAAACCTGGGTTTGGAATATGAGAGAGAGAAATGGGGCAAGAAACAGAGATTCAAAACCAAAGAGCACTTTCGTTTTCATACCACACAGTATTTAACATAGTTCTCCAAGTACTGTGGATAATTCTTGGATAAACTGATGCATGACTTCAGATACCACATGGCAAAATTAGTACTAATCCCCACTTCCAGTAGCATGATTGGTCCCCGAATAGCCCACTGCCTTCTCAGAGTTTTACTAATCTCTCACTAATGGCAACCAGTGGGACATCTGGGATACCTTCCTTGTTGGTGGGGACTCTTGGTTTCTTAGGTATTTCCACCTTTAGTTGAGAATTTCTTTATTCCTAGCTTGGTTCTCCTTTCGAACCAACCCCCATACTTACAGCGCTTGGAGAATGTCTCCATGGAAAAGAGGTGATTCTCAGGGGAAGAAACAAAGCTGTGGAGTCAATCAGTGCTCTGCAGAATACTCTGATCCTGTGCAAACATCAGAGGGTTCAAATGACATTTTAAAAATCAGTAATATTTTTTAAATGTTTTTTAAAATTGTGATGATAGAACAGCATGGATATTTAGATGTATTTATCAAACATCAACCCATTGAGGACCACCGAAGCACCACTTGGCTTTCTGTGCATTTGAAAGGAAGGTTCTGCTCTTGGAAATACAGTGGATGGTCGCTAAATATTTGTCGAAAGGATCTTCTAGGTGTGTATCTAAATTTCATATAATGTATCATTGACTGGGAAAGTTTTAGTTAGCCCTGAAGTGTGTGTGTGTGTGTGTGTGTATGATGGAGCCTCAGACATAACTGCTCCTCTCTTGTCCTAGGGCAATAACAAGTGAATAGCGTAAAGAAAGAAGAATATTGGAAAGCCTGCTGATCTTTTCTAACTCAAGCTTATGGTAGGGTTGCTGAGATTGAGAATTTTTAGTTTGATGACAAGAACTCAAAACTTGGGTTTTTCTTAGGGAGCGCTTCATTAATTAAGCAGATAACGAGCAAATGGTAGGTGAAAAAGGATTACTTTTACGTAAGGTACAACTGAAATCTGTCAGGCCTGGCGGATTCTTTCTTTAAACCATGTTGTTTGTGGCCCATGTAATAGGTCACAATCATAGTGCTCCTGCCCCAGCATGAGCTGCCTTTGTGCTACTGAAAGATGAATTTCAGAAAGCGCAAGAACAACCGGATTGCTGACTCATTATATATTGAGCAGCTTGTATATTCAGATCACAGTATGTGGGGGTGGGTGCTGTGTACGGACAAAAGCAAAATCCCAATGCACTGGAATCAGCATCTCCCTTTAACATCCTGTTTACAGCTAAACATGCACAGACCCACACTGCCTACCAGCCAGGAGGACCAACCACATTTGTGCTGCCCTGTGTTGCCTTGCATTTAGGCTTTTTAAAAGGGTAGCCTGGAGTAGTTCTGAATAATGAAGGTTGTTTTTTTCCTCCCCTGACATACCGGAGGGTTTTCCTGTAGCCTTGAATATCAGCTTTTGAATCCCTGAAAGCCCTCACCACAGAATGCAGCTTTTTTTTTTTTTTCAAAGAGTAGGGTATCAGGAAATTCTTTTTCTGAGATGAATAACACAGTTTTAAAGTGATTGCAGAGTTCCTGAAGTTAGTAGGACTTTGGAGAATACAGGACAACTTGAACTTAAGGTGCTTAAGACCCTTGTAAAAGTTTTACGGTTCTTTCATGCTTTTGCTTTTGTGTTTCGAAAATGCAGAAAGACCTTGAGGGAGAGAGGAGGAAGCAAAATGTTATCAGAAGGGAAAAAAAAATCTTGTGAGTGCTACCTGGAGGGGAGAATGTGAAACTGGATCTTAATTTCCTTTTTGTTTTTTAGAAGAATGTCACTGCCTGTGAAATATGAGGCCTGTGAAGGACAAAATGTTCCAAAGTCACTCCTATAACAGCCCCCAAATTCCACATATGGGTTTTTGGGTTTTTTTTTTTCCCCCCCATGTGACTAATTGGACAAATGGTAACTGACTGTAAAGGCTCTGGAGTCCTCTTTTCTCTATTCACACATCTCATTCTTACAGTTCCCCATCACCTCTCATTTATTATTCACTCAATAAATATTTTTGTAATACGTACTATGTGCCAGGTACAGCATCATGTTGTGAAGATACAGAGCTGGAGATGATGGTGAGCAAAACACATCTCCCTTGCTTTCTTGGAGTTTACCATCTAGTGTGCACAGATCGTATAATCACAATGCCAAAGAGAATAAGAGAGGCCACGAGAGCACAGGAAGGCCTGTCTGCCCTGGGGCTCAGGAAACAGGCCCAAATAAGGCAATAAAGATTGAGCTGAAAACTGTAAAGGCCTCTGGGATAGGAAGGGAAGTGGATGCTCTTGGCACGGAAAGGCCAGGATTGAAAGCTGGAGCTAGGGTGGGAAGACTTCAGCGGGAGAATGCTCCAGATGTATGTCTGAGCAGTTCAGAGAGCTGCCTTTTTTGGCCTCTTCTGGATTTGGGTCTTTATGTTACAGGAAATGGGCAGCTGTTAAGGGGTTTGAAAGAGAGATGTGACAAGATTTGGTGGGTGTTTTTGAAAAACCACTCTGGCTAGAGGGTGGATAAAAGAGGTTGGAAGGCAGCAGGGGGGGCTATGGGAGGCAGGGCTCAGGTCAAAGGCTGTGGCTGTAGTCCCCACAAGAGGTGGTGGTGAAATGAAACAGGGTGGTGGTGGAACAGAGAGAACTGGAGAGTTTCTCGAACTATTTAGGCCAGTGCCTGAGAGCTGGACTGGAGAGTGAGGCACGGAGGGAGGATGATGCCAGGTTCCCAGCTGGTGTAAGTGACTGGATATTGGGGCCATTAACCAAGAGGCGGAGCATGAAAGAAAGACCAGGGGTTTTGTGTGTATGTGTGTGCTTGTGTGTGTAAGTAGGTAGGGGAGAGGGAGGTGTGCATGGTGACAGAAGGAAGGAGCAGAAGGTAATCGCCTTGTAGCACCTACACCTCCAATCTTTCCAACCAAAATAGTGAGTCAAATTTTTGACTGGGACCCACAGTAAGACATATGTTTTACATAGCCTCTGGTACACAGACAGACTACATAGAAATTCACAAAACAGTACTTCCCTGTTTCGTGTTTAACACAGGGCTATTTCCCATATTACTCCTTAAAACAAAAAAACTGCCAGCATGGGCTGGGAGGCGGTGACGGGGGCCATGACGGCGGCCATGATGGCAGCGGCCACCTCTGTGATGTCATCTGCAGTGTCCTTTGTGATGTTGGGACCTGGTGAAGCTCTTAGGACGTTGCGACCAGTGCCCAGAACAGACCGAGCTGCTGCTTCAGCCTGGAGGGCAGGCAGGAGGCTGCGGAGGCCCAACCCTCCCGTGGCGGCCCTTGTCTCCCCAGGGAGGCATGGCGACCTCCACCACCTCACACCGGCCCATCAAAGGGATACTGAAGAATAAGAGCTCCACTGCTTCCTCGGTGACTGCCTCTGCCCAGCAGTCGGGAGGGACAATACCGGAGGTAAAGAGAAAAAAGTCCCAGAAATGGGACGAATCCAACATCCTGGCCACACACCGTCTAGCCTACAGAGACTACGATTTAATGAAGATCAAAGAGCCCAGCAGCCCCTACTTCAGCCCACAGGACGATGGAGAAGAGCCAGTGAGTGATTTGGAAGCAAAGGAAGCCATGACCCCAGACATCTTAGCCAAGAAATTAGCCGCCAGTTGTACCTTGGAGTTGAACTGCCAGTTGGGAGAGCCGGAGAGTGACAGGGCGCACAGCAGCAAGATCCTTTTCGACAAGCAAGAACAGCAGTGGCAGTTCGAAATGAAAAGGAAACTATACTCGAACGAAGGCCTGAACCTCAAGCTGGCTAGAGAACTTATCTCCAAAGACTTCCAAGACGAGAAAGACAAGGATGACAACGAAGAAACTCTACATGATGACAACAACGAAGACAACACTGCTGCGGAAGAATCGGATGAAGGTCCTACAAGTGACGAACTGCAAACCCAGTCATTTTCTGCCTAGACAACATCTGCTCTGCCCGGCCATTGCTTGCCATACGAACTGCTACGAACTGTTACGAACTGCCACGAACTGCTACGAACTGTTACGAACTGCCACGAACTGCCACAAACTGCTACGAACTGTTATTCCATCACGCTGCTGCTTGCTTGTCGAACCCTGGCTTCCAGTACTGAAAATACCTATCAGTTAAACTGTACCTCCATAATTCAATGGTGAACTTAGAAAATAATACACTAACGGCAAAACGGTTGCTTGGTATTTTTGTGCGTGGTTCTTTGTGGCAAATACTGATAGCAATTTAAAACCACTTGGCTTTTAAAAAACTACTGCTTGCTGTACATATTATACAGCTTTTTAGATGTTAAAGGGGATTAATTTACATTCATTTGTAGATGTACTGGCTTTTTTTTTTATCGACTGGCTTTTATAAAAAGGTTTTGTTACAAAATCAAAATGCAGTCAGTACAGTTAGGTTACATAGTCTGATGAATATTCAGGCTGAAAAGCACTTGTCTTTAGGGTGATTTGCCTGTTTAATTGGGGAGGGGAAGATGTGTTAAGAGTAATGAGCTTAGGATCTTTACATTTTCTCTTTTCTTTCAGTGCTTACAAGGAAATGCTACCTTTTTTCTCAACAAAAATAGTTCTTTTTCACGAATCACTGGGTTAAAATTGTGCGTGTCTATTCGGACTGTGTCTTGTACACCAGGTGGGCAGATTAGATGTCAATATTTAAAAAAAAATCTAATGTTATCTTAGTACTCCCTTCTCATAACGGTCTTAGCCTCAACCTTTTGTTGCCTCAATCCTCCCAGCAGATACACACACGACCCTTTATGAGTCATCGATTCTCAAGACATTGGGGACCCTCCCTTCTCTCAAATATTTTGTCATTTGTTGAAACAGTGTTATTTCTACCTTGATCACTATGGCCTATTCAGCCTTCTAAGGTATGGAGAAATAGGAAATAGAATTCAACTGCCAAGTTTTTACACCTTTTTGGTTTATAGCTTGCTAAATAACTTGCTATTATTAGTTTATTGTTTGACCTAGTTAGCTTTGAGAAAACAACTGAGCTTTTCTTTCATGACAGATTCCTTTGCAACCAGTGACATGATTATAGCTTCTGGACAGAAGTAAGCCCAAAGGTTTTTTGTGTATTTCCTTTTTTTTTTTTTTTTTAATTTAAACGTTTACTGAGATAATTGTAGGTTCACATGCAATTGTGAGAAATGATACAGAGAGATCCTGAGTTCTCTTTACCTAGCTTTCCTCAATGGTAACTCTTTTAGGGTTTCCTGACCCAATTCCAATGTGGGAGGAGGGGCTTCCCACACACACAGCAAGCAATTCTCACACTACCTGAAGATAGCATCCAATTCCACAGGTTAAGGGTTCAGTCCTACTCCCACTCCAGCCAGATACCAGTCACTACCCTAGGCCATCACCTTTGCTTCTGACCGACCAGTTACAGATTGTGGGTTCCAAGGATGAAGAACTTTGATTAATTTGCTAGAGCAGCTCACAGAACTCAGGGAAACAGTTACATTTGGCAGTTTATTAAAGGCTATGAATAGATAGCCAGATGAAGAGATACATGGGGGGGGGGTCCTGAATAAAGGAGCTTCTGTTGTCATGGATCTTGGATCCCAGCTCAGTGGCACGGAAGCATTCTGGTTCCCCAAGCATGAAAGCTCTCCAAAAAAAAAAGGACCAAAAAACCCTGTCCTCTTGGGGTCTTATGGGGGCTTTATGACATAGTCAGGATTGACTAAGTCACTGGCCATTGGCTAATTCAACCTTCAGCCTCTCCCCTCCCCCAAGGTCAGGGGGTGGGGCTGAAAGTTTCAAGCCTATAGTGACACGGTTGGTTCCCCTGACAACCAGCCCTTGCCCTTGGGTGGGGTCCAAAAGTCACTTTCATTAACAGCAGGACACCCATTTCACCTTTATGGCTCTGAAGTGTTTTTCAGGGAACTGTGGATGAAGTGCAAATATATCTGAGAAATGTAATTTGGGTCATTTGGATGAGCAAATATATTATTTCTTATAAATCATTATATCCCAGTAACATGTTGCAAAACTATAACACAATACCACAACCCAGATATTGATGTTAATACGATCAAGATACAGAACATTCCCTCACCACAAGGATCCCTCATGTTGCCCTTTTGTAGCCACATCTGTTCTCCATTTCTAGAATTTTCTCCTTTTAAGAATGTTCTATCAATGAAATCATACAGTATATAACCTTTTGGGATGTACCACGCTTTGTTTATCCAGTCATCCATTGAAGGACATCCGGACTGGTTCCAGGTTTTGGTATTACAAAAGAAGCTGCTATGAACATTCGTGCACAGGTTTTTGTGTGAACATAAGTTTTCACTTTTCTGGGATCAATGCCCGGGAGTGCACTTGCCGGCTCGTACGGTGGTTGCAGTTTCTTAAGAAACTGCCAAACTGTTTTCCAGAGTGCCTGTGCCATTTTACATTCCCACCAGCATATATGAGCATTCCAGTTTCTCTGCAACCTTACCAACATTTGGTATTGTCACTATTTTTAAGTCATTTTTATAAAAGTGTCCTAATGTCCTCATTTGCATTTCATGAATGGCTAATGATGTTGCACATCTTTTCACGTGCTTATTTGCCATCTGCGTATCCTCTTCCGTGAAATGTCATTTGCCCAGTTTCTAGTTTGATTATCTGTTTTTACCATTGAGTTTTGAGAGTTCTTTGATTTGCAAATCTTTTCTTATATTCTGTACCTTATTTTATCCGCTTACAGAGACTTCTGCTCTGCAAAAGTTTTTAGGTTTTTTTTTTTAAGATTTTATTTATTTATTTGAGAGAGAGAGAGAACAAGCATGGGGAGCATCAGGCAGAGGGAGAGAGAGAAGCAGACTCCCCGCTGATCAGAGAGCCCAACGTGGGGTTCGGTCCCAGGACCCTGAGATCATGACCTGAGCTGAAGGCAGACACTTAACCAACTGAGCCACCCAGGTGCCCCAAAAGTTTTTAGTTTTGATGTAGTTCGACTTATCCGTTTTTTCTTTTATGTGTGGTGCTTTTGGTACCCTAGTCAAATGCAATCTAGAAAGATATTTTTTTTTCCACACTGTGATTTCCTAATTAAGTGACATAGTACTGGGCTGTATAGAAAGTAGACTTTTCTTTTTTTAAAAATGTTGCTTTTTTCAAAGATTTTATTTTTATTTTAGAGAGAGTGAGAGCGAGAGATATAACAGAGGGAGAAGCAGACTCCCCACCGAGCAGGGAGCCCAGGCAGGCTTGATCCCAGGACCCCGAGATCATGACCTGAGCTGAAAGTAGATGCTTAACCCACTGAGCCACCCAGGTGCCCATAGAAAATGGGCTTTTATTATTTAAGTTATTAAGTTTCCTTTGGTGAAAGGAATCTGAGAATGTTCAGTTCCAGTTTCAACTCTTTATCAGTATCATCTCCTCTAGTAACTCCTCTGATGTCAGCCTTTGTTTACTCATTTTTCAGTCTGAGATTCAGCAGGGCTGGTTATTTAAAACCTGGGACACATAATGGTATAAATGGATTGTTAAATAAGAATAACTTCCTCTTGAAGGTTAAAGCAATTACATGTCCCTCTAGACTTTGAAATTGTTTGCATTTTTTCCCTCTACATTAGTGCACTAAATAACATGTAATAAGGCACAATAATATGAAAGAATGGTAGTCAAGAGCCACTAAATTTGCCCCTTTAAATTGCAACCTGTAATTTGAAAAACACTGAACTCAAAGGATCTTAATATTTTCAGGGGCACTTGGGTGGCTCAGTCGAAAAGCGTCTGCCTTCGGCTCAGGTCATGATCCCAGGGTCCTGGGATAGAGCCCCGCATTGGGGGTCCCTGCTCAGCGGGAAGCCTGCTTCTCTCTCTCCCACTCCCCCTGCTTGTGTTCCCTCTCTTGCTGTGTCTCTCTCTGTCAAATAAATAAATAAAATCTTTTAAAAAAAAAGGATCTTAATATTTTCAGTTAAAGGATTCTGTTCTTTTTCATGTGCAAATATCCCCTGGGAATAACATCATAGGGGCTTATCGGCCTTTCACACCTTAGAATAAACGAAGAATGTGGTATCGAGTATTGATTGGGAAAGGAGTGGGCCAAAATTGGGGCTCATTATAAAAACGGAAGGAGAGAAAGAGGTAGCCAGAGTGCGAAATTGGGAAGGGAGGGGAGAAAAAAAATGCGAAAAAAAAAGAATGGAGGATTGAGTTCACTAGCTCTAAAAGTTGTGACTGGCTCTCAATGAGTCATTAACACTCTGAACTGTCATAAAAAGGACACAAAATCTTACTGAAGGAACGATGAGGAAAAGGATAGTTCTCTTTTCCATCCAACCAAATAATTATTATCAATACTACTACCAGTACTACAGCTAATAATTGGCATTTCCTGAGTATATGTGATGTGTCCGACACTGTACTAGGGCTTCAAAAACATTGCCTCCTTCAATTATGCCCACAATCCTTTGAAATAGTATTGTTTTTCCCATTTTAGAGGTGAGGAAATTTAAAATAAAAACACTTATGTAACTTGTCCAAATCCACAGCTGCTGAATGATGGAATCCGGATTCAAACCCAGGCCTGTCTGGCTTCCTCAGGCAGAGTCCTCCCCCCCACCATACAACACTGGCTCTATTCAGGTCCCTGATGGGGACTAAGGCTTCTTCCTGCACGCCCCCTAAGCACACATGTCTACCCTGACTTTGCAGCAGGGGCTGCTTTTCTGTACAGCAGAGTGGGAGTGGTCTCAGGAAAACGTTCTCCGATCTAGGAGCTGCCCCCTCCCCACACGCACACCCCCCCGAGCCCCAGGTGCTTGTGCTACTCCCTCTCACCCTCTGCTCTGAGTCCGTGCTCAGCGAAGAACCTGAGATATTCACTCAAACAAAGATGAATGGAGCATATGTCTCTTTCAACCAGTGAACAAACATTCACCAAGCATGGCCATGCGTCAGGGGCAGTCTGATGAATGAAACACAGCCTCTGCCCCCAAGGAGGTCTGAGTCAAGTGGGGGAGACCCGGATGGTTCTGAAAGGATCATTTATGAAGTCTTCCAGGAGAGAGGATCCCTGTATTAAAAGAGGGACAGGAGTCCTTGTTTAGGTGATGTTAATGACTTGAAAGCCACTAAGTAGTTTCTAGATGCCTGCAAGGTGAGCACCAGCCTTCAGAAGAGGTACTCTCTTTTGAGTTCCTTCTGTCTGAATGTGAGGACAGAGGGAATCCAACCCTCAGGATCTGTTCTGGTTCAAGAGAAGAGGAGGCCCAGCTCACATGTGTTCAGGGTTAGGGAAGGAGCGCAGAGGGGATTAGGGGAAAGCCAGAGAAGGAGTCACAAGTGGGGAGGTAAACAGACATCGGAGGGGATGACAAATGGTGGTGCACTGAGAGCTGGGGTGTCCACTCGGGAGAATCCTTTACCACAAGATGATGCTGAGAGTTTTGTTTTTCCCTTATTTGAATGAGGCATTATAGATGCTTTGTCTCAGAAGTTAGACAGTTACGTAAAATATGGACTCTAAACCATGCTTCCTTTTGTTGGATGGTGCTCTATGGAGCTATATTGTCCTGCTCTGGAACACTGGGTCCCATCGTTGAATCAGGGCAGGTGCTCTTTTGAGAGGTGTGTATCCCTTTACTTTCAATCCTCCACCCCAGCCTGATGGGGAGGAAGCATGGAGAAGGCCAGGGGAGTGGCCAGAAGGGAGGCGAGTCAGGCTGGAGCAGAGCAGAAGGGAAGGAGACAGGGAGAGGAAAGAGAAAAGGAGATGAAAGAGCCAAGTTTTGTAGGGAAAAAAACAACAGCGAAAGACAGACATTTGGGAGTAAGAGAGTGAGATGATGTGTGTAGGGCCACACCACTCAGAAGCCAATTCTGACGTTTGTCATCAAACACCCCCCCATCCCACACCCCCGTTCTCTGGCTTTTTCTTTTAAGATTTTATTTATTTGAGAGAGAGAGCACGCACGCACAAGCAGGGGGAGTGGGAGAGGGAGAAGCAAGCTTCCCCGCGGAGCAGGGAGCCCGACGTGGGGCTCGATCCCAGGACCCTGGGATCATGACCTGAGCTGAAGGCAGACGCTTAACGGCTGAGCCACCCAGGCCACCCTGTTCTCTGGCTTCCCCGCCCCCCTCCGGTGCCAGTCTCAGGTGGTGGCCGAGTCTCCCCCTCCACATTGGTGGCTGTTCACGTTTTCATTTACTCAACACAATACCACACTTGGATTAATAGGATCATTAGGGAGAAATGTGGGCAAGGAGAGAGATGAAGGATGGAGCCTCCAAAACCCAGATTTGTGGGGGAAGACAACCAGAATTTTTTTTTATGAGGCCCTTGATCAAATTAGGGCTACCATTTCAACATGGGGAAATTCAGTCCACAAGCAATGGATGCAGCATTCAATATACATCAGGGGTGGGGGCAGAAGAGGCTGAGCTCTCTGCCAGTGTCCACACTGGTTGGACTTTAGCAGCTGAAGCTGCATGTGCAGGGGCTTTTGGAGGATTTAAGGATGCAGTCTGGGAAAAGTCTGGGGAAAGCTGAAAATTACAGTTGCGTGTGTGCATGTGTGTGTGGGGGGGGCAGGGGGGAAAGTTGCCGGAGGCATTCTTCCTCACCAGTATAAACACAGTTCTCTAATACAAGGTTCTACATTATTAGCTCCTAAAAAATATAAAGAATTGTTTTTATCACTGTGTAGGCAGAGCATTTTTGCATCACGAAACCTGCCTATGCGTGTTGGGTACTAATATCTTATTCTTTCAAGGATCCTTTTTTTCCTCTTCCCTTTTTTCCCCTGTTTTAAAGCAGACTCTTTGAAAGGTGCATATGAACCCGGTTTCCATAGCAATTGCAGGCATCAGTGATAACCCAAAGCTTCTAAGTTATAATATACAGGCTACACTATTAATGAGTTTCGAACTGCATTTCCATGAGACAACAGCTCAGCCACTGATAGATAAGGTCAGACCCCATCTCCAAACTTTAAATTAAATCAGGATAGATCAAAATGCAACAGAAGGAATGTCCTTTTGGCAAGTGTGCTGTTAAAAAAAAAAATATGTTCTTTGTGGAGGCAAAACAGTTGCTTTTGTGGTTTGTAATGCCCAGATGGAAAAATCCTAAAACAGATACAGCTTCTTCTGGGTTATTAATGGCATGTTGTCATTTCCTTATGCTATTTGTGAGAGAGGTTTTTTTTTTTTTTTTCTTTTTCCCCCTGTGGTAGCTCAGACTCTAAGAAAGCACATAATCCTTTGCTCCAGGAAGAACAGATGTGACGGTTAATTCTTGCCAGGTCTGGAATATCACTAGTTCAATTACAATTTATTAAGTTGTTTATTCATGCACTAAATGCCGAGACCCAGTGCCTGTCTTCAAGGAGCTGCCAGATCAGTGGAGAGCGTGGCCTTGTCACCAGGCCACTTCCACACTGTGCAAGAGTGCTGTAGAGAGGCACCCAAGGGGCGTTGTGAGCAGTCTTGAAACACTTGCAGGAGAAATGGAATTTCATCAAATGAAGGGAGGCAGGCGCTGGATGATTGGCATTCCAGATGTAGAAAAGAGGTAACGTGGCCTTTTCGGGGACCGGCAAGGTGTTTTTGCCCAACAAGGTGAGGGATAAAAGAGACAAGAAAGACTCTGAAAGGGTTGACGTGCCACACAAAGGCGAAGGACCCGCTAATGTGTTTAGCAGGAGGACGACCTGCTCAGACTCTTATTTTTGAAAAGGGCTACACGGTAGGGTCTGGAATGGAACGGGGTGGGGCGGACAAAGCTGGAGACGGGAGCACAAATGTGACCTTGGTCTCGGGAAGCGGATGATTTTAGTGTTCACGTGGAGAATCTCTCACCTTTCGCTCCTGGCCAAGAGAGACCCCGCTCGACACGGGTGCCGCCGGGCAAAGCGTGGTCCCTAGACTGGTGGCATCAGTGTCACCTGGAAGCTGGTTAGAAATGCACATTCTCGGGGCCAGCCCCAGACTTACTGAGGCCGCATCTCTGGGGCTGGTGTGGGCCGTGGGTGTTCCAACAAGCTTCCCAGGGGATTCTTATGGACATTCAAGTTTAAGAAGCGCTCCTCTACAATACAGCTTTTTAATTAGCTGAGCTCAACTCTGTGGGACAGACCTCACTGTTACTCTCTGTGTGTGTGTGATATGTATCCAATTTTGCAGAAATTCACCACATTGAATGGGAGGACTGTACGCAGGTTTGCCCAGAAGCTTCCATGATATGTTGCCTGATTCAGATCATGGCTGTACTCAGTCTGTCCCCTCCCCATGCTACTCTTTCTCTAGACCTTCCTCCTCACCCTCCTGGACGCTGTCCTCACCCACCGACCCGCACACACACACTCAGTCACTGGTGCAGTGCACAAACAGGGGGAGGAGCAGAGGCAGAGGGAGAAGCAGGCTCCCCGCTGAGCAGGGAGCCCGATCCGGGGCTCGATCCCAGGATCCCGGGATCATGACCTGAGCCGGAGGCAGATGCTTCACCAACTGAGCCACCCAGGCGTCCCTATGTCTTCCTGTTTTTACTGCGTCTTTTACTCAATCTTCCACATTCAGTGCAAACCGCACCTCAAACCCCTGAGTCAGAATAGTGGGTGCCTGCCTTGGGGGAGGCAGAAGAGTATAGTAATCGACAGGAACGGATTTAGAGTCCCAAAGCTCTAGATTTGAATCCGGGCTCTCCCATATATTAGCCGAGTCACCCGAGGCGAGGCTTGTCACCCCTCTTGAGGGGAGTCTCCTCACAATCAAATGAGGATAATAATAAATAATACCTTCCATTCATGGTCGTTGGAATGATTACATGAAAAGATGTTAGTAAAACACACGGCCTCTAGTAGGTGTCCAATCAACGGTAGCTAGTATTATTTTTCTCCCTCGCACGCATTTTCTCTGCACCTGTTAAAGTGCTGATCATTTTCTGTAATAGCACCAGATGTATCTGAGCCTCTCTCTTTTCTCCCAGCAGACTGAAGGCCTCTTGGAGACAGGAGCTGCGCACACACTCAAATACAGCTTGTTGCCTGTGTCGCCTCCAGCTCCAGCACCGGTAGCTGTGAGGGACACAGGTGAAGACAAGGTGAAGAGGTGACTCTCCCAAAAGGCAAGGCTTGCTGCTTCACGTAACCTTCTGTCTGACGATATCCTTGCTGTTTTCATCACCACTAGGTTTGCAAAGTAGGAGACGAAATGGGAGGACAGGAAGCGGGATTTAGATGTAATGCCAGTCTACATTTTAATTTTAAAATGCTTTGAAACTTCCAGGACAGTGCCAAGTTTATGAAAGAAAGGAATTAATTCTGTCTCCTGAATCCAAACCACAGGTAAGAACCACATTCAGTTATTTATAGTAACATACAACACTTGATAGTCTCAGAATGTTTCTTTTTTTTTTTTTTCTTCTGAAGTCTCTTTACTAGTTACTATGGACTTTGATAGCAACATACAATTTTTAGAGCTGGGAGGGGCCTTCAAGTCCCTTTGTTCCAACTCCCTCACCTTAGAGGTAAGTGTCTATGTCTCTCTCTTTTTTAAAATTATTTTATTGTTATGTTAATCACCATACATTACATCATTAGTTTTAGATGTAGTGTTCCATGATTCATTGTTTGCGTATAACACCCAGTGCTCCATGCAGAATGTGCCCTCTTTAATACGCATCACCGGGCTAACCCATCCCCCCACCCCCCTCCCCTCTAGAACCCTCAGTTTGTTTTTCAGAGTCCATTGTCTCTCATGGTTCATCTCCCCCTCCGATGTCCCCGCCTTCATTCTTCCCCTCCTGCTATCTTCTTCTTTTTTTTTCTTAACATATAATGTATTATTTGTTTCAGAGGTACAGATCTGTGATTCAACAGTCTTGCACAATTCACAGCGTCCTATGGTGAGCGCTGTGAAGTGTCTATGTCTCTTAAGCAGCAGAGACCAAAAGATCGGCCAGGGCTTATGAAGCCACAGGGCAGTGATGTTCGTATATAGCCACACGACCTCTCCTTTTGTATATCGGGAACATAAATTGAAGGCAGATTGAAATGTGTTTTCAAATTGATTTGGGGGCTGCTTTTGCATTTAGAACTCAGGAAAGCCTTCAGGGAGCGTCTGTCTTTTCTTAGAAAACCTCCCCGCAGGCCAGCACCGGACACCTTCTCCGGCTTCTTCAGCTGTGCAGGGAGGTACCTTGCTCCTCTCAGGGCACCTGAGCAAAAAGACAGTGCAGAAAAGGGGAGCCTGGGTGACTCAGTCAGTTAAGTGTCTGCCTTTGGCTCAGGTCATGTTCCTGGGGTCCTGGGATCAAGCCCTGCCTTGGGCTCCCTGCTCAGTGGGGAGTCTGCTTTTCCCTCTACCTCTGCTCCCGCCTCATGCTCTCTCTCTGTTCTGCTCTCTCTCCCTCTCTCAAATAAGTAAATAAAATCTTAAAAAAAAAAAGTGCAGGAAAATAAGAAAGATCAGTGGTGCACCCGGGACAACCCACTAGCCCTGAATTCCTCATCTCCGAGTGAGGGCAGAAGAGGCACTCGTGGTCCCTTCTGCTCTGTCCCCTCACCTTCCTCATTTATGAGATGCAAAACTACCCATGTCATGGGGTTGTTGGGAGGACTTAATGAAGTCACCCAAGAAGAGGGCTTAGAGCAGGGCCAGGCACCCTTGCGTGTATTTAATATTCTTTCTGATACGGTTAGCACCGTCCTGGAGCTCTCCATGGGGCTGTAGGATCGATCACAGACCTGGCATTGAACAAGGGCAAACTCTGCTGCTCACGGATAGGCAGGACGCATCCCAGGAGCCAGCATGCTCTTCAATCACAGGCTAGGCTGGGTGCTTGAACTGAGACCCGGCTGCACTGGAGCCGGACCTCGTGGTGAGCACTGTGATCTCCCGTCCAGACCCCCTTTAGCATCACAGCTGCCAAGAGTGCCCTCTGCAGACAGCCTTCAACAGCCCCCTCTTCCCCAGGACGTCCTCGGCTGAAGAGAAACCCTTGACTCAAGATCACGCTTCTTTCCTGGGGTGGCCCAAACCCAATGACTGATCAGTGTAGGGTTCTAAGGGGCCTGTTCATTTGGACCCAACTCAAGACAACTCTGAAAGGTCATTCCAGCTTCAGAGCTCCCCGCGGAGCTGGCCAAGACTTAGCCCTGAGACCGTCACAGCTGGACTTCTCCTTCAGCCCAGTCCCTTGTCTTTCCCCTCCCTCCTACTGGTGTTGCTCCCAAGAGCCCTCTAATAACTCCCTGAGTCGGCTTCCTAGGGAAACCAACCTGTGACAGACCTCTAGCATTAGAAATGCTGAGCTTGGAATGATCTAATGTTAAACTGCAACCTCTCTGTCTGATCCTCAGAAATGAGTCATCTCTCGCGTCTGTAGCTACTGCAGAGTCAGAGATATATCTGGTCACTGGCTTTTTCTTGGCGGGATGGCATGCAAAGCTAGTAACGAAGGGTAGTTTGCAGTGAGAAATAAACAAGGGGACGGGACACCCGCCTTAAACATTAGGGATTGCTCTGACAGGATCCCCGCCCACCGCCCCCAACTCTTGGCATAGGACCTGGGAAGAACCAGGGCTGCCCTTGGCCAGTCAGCTCTGTTGGAGTTTTAATCAGCTTATTGTTCAGGTCTGGTGGGACCCCCAAATCTCTTTTTATCCACAATGTATTGAGGGGGTCTTTCTCTCTCAAATGAATAAATTAAAAAAAAAAGGTTTTATTTATTCATTTGAGAGAGAGACAGCTTGAGAGAGAGAGTGCGAGCAGTGGGCAGGGGCAGAGGCAGAGGGAGAAGTAGACTCCCCGCAGAGCAGGCAGCCCGATGCGGGGCTCCATCCCAGGACCCTGGGAACATGACTTGAGCCGAAGGCAGACGCTTAACGACTGAGCCACTCAGGCGCCCTGAAATATCAGCTCCATTCTTAAAAATCCATCCAACATACCCAAAATGTCATGCCGTCTGTTAACAAAGACATGCAAGTGATCATCATGAGATGGAAGCTCCTCCATGTTAACTCTGAAATTCACTAAAGGTGTATCATAGTTTGAATGCTATGTATACAGTTTGGTGTATCAACTCCAAGACTCTAATCTATGCCGTTCTGGTGCCCCGTGATAAGGAAGAAAAAAATTATATTTTAATATTCTGTCTACTTCTTCTAGCCCTAAAAATTATCTTCTGTCTGTGACACTGGATTCTGAAAAACAGTAAGATGGAGAAGAATAAAAGTAACGTGCATGCTATTTAGCATTACTTACTTATTTTCATGCAATACCATTAATATCCCTGGGGGTAGCCAAACCTGTTTATATCCCATCTGTTTTCTTCCTGCCACAAATAAAACTTCCATGCCCTGGGAGGCTTTGATTCCACTGCTCTGAAGCTTTGGAAAGAATGTGTGCAAACATTCTGGAGTGTGTAAGCGTCATGCAAGCAGGAGAAAAAAAACATTTTTAAAGAAAAATAACAAAAATAAAGGAATTCTAAAATCTATATCCTAAATCTCCTTTCAGGATCAGGAATAAGACCAACCACTAGCAGTAGATTATATGTGCGTTGGCAAGTTCTTAACCCTTGGGACTCCAATCATTTTGTTTGTTTAAGCATTTACCTTCTGTGTATTGATGTGCTGGTAGTTCAGCTCATCTGAGATCTGAAGCATAAACTCTCTGAAAAAGTCCACGCAGTGAGTCTCACTATTGGCTAGAGGGCCCAAGAATGTGGAAGTGACTACATAGATTTGGTATTGTCACTAATGCCCCTCTGTTTAAGTAACTTTAATCAAATACCCTTGAACTTGAAATGTTACATAAATTTTGGTGATATTGCATCAGGAATGCAAAAATGAATGATTCAGTCCTTTAACTGGGGCAAATGTTTACTTAGTAACTGCAACACATTGTGACGAAGATTTAATAGGTTTGTGTTGAGAAAGCACAGATAAAGGATATTGAATGTCTATTTTAAATAGATCACTCCCCCCGTTCTATCCATAGAATTTGCATAGCACCACGTTTTTGGCTAGTGGTTAAGGAGAGGAAAGAGCATTTTATGGTCATTCCCAGCTTTAATCTTTAATCTTCTTAGCATGTTGAAACAATATGGTGTGAAAGAAATAACTTGAATTTGGAGTCAGAACACATGAATTTGTATCCAGGATCTGTTTCTTATTAACTGAATCTAAGAGTGACTTGACTAACGGCACATAGTTTTGTCATCTGTAGAAGGGAGTAAGAAGCAATTATGAAGAAAATAATAACAACAACAACAACAATAGCTAATATTTCTTGAGCACTTATTATGTGCTAGGCCCTATTCTAAGTGTTTACAGGTATTCTCATTTCTTACCATGACCCTTTGAGGGAGTTACCATTATTAATCTAAAAAATCGGGCCTAAGAAAAGTTAAGTAGTTTGTAGAAGATGAAGATAGTTTTCAGCAAGTTAACTGAAACAAGACTAGAAACAAAGCAGTCTGTCTTCACAACTATGCAGCAGCCAATGTAATCTGATATACTTACCTTAAAGGCTTGTAATGAGGCTCAACTGTGATATATGTAAATACTTTGTAAACTATCAACTTTGTAAACATGTGCATACAGATTTTAATTGTGCAGTATGTGTAGTTTAATAACAATTAACATTTGTGTACGATTATTAAATTTGGATCATGTATAATTTAGTCATAGAGTATGCCAAACAGCATTTTAATTTTTAGAATGCCAAGGGAACTTCTGGAAACAGAATTTGAAAGATAGAACTACTACATAAAAATTAGCATAAATAGCCTGACTCCTTTCTATAATTCTCTTTCCCTTGGAGCAGACTTCAGTAGAATGAGGTTTATCTAAAATTCATTCAGTTTCCTTCAGGATGTCAGGCTTCACTGTTGCTTCCCAAACCTCACTGAAATGACAGTAAAGAAGTATAAAAGAGAATACATCTATAATAGAACTAAAAAGGGGATAAAAGGCCAAGGATTACCAGAGATTTTGACAAAATTTTGAAAGACTGAAAACATAAGGGGTTATTTTGACAGATGAAATAGTGGTGGATGCAACAGCTCACAACACAGAAGGGGAAGAGGTCATTGAACTGTCTCTGAAGGTGGAGGGATTCTGAGCTAGGAGCTATCGGGTACAAAGAGTTGAAGGGTAGAATTCAGAATGATGAACAGACATACTATGTCAAAAATAGCTATAACAGGTATTCCACTCCCTGCATGCCCATGTGGAGGGACTACCTCTACTTTAGAACGGGAGAAAGGCTCTATAAAGAAATTGAAAGGTCTGGAGTCCTATTGTGGTTCCTGGGTGCCCTATAGTAAAGGCTTCTTTGTTTTGATTTCAAGGGAGATGTCCAAGCTGCCTCCCTTATTTCTGTCACTTCACCCCCTAAAATAAAGCTCCCTCATGAATGATATGCCTCCCCTTTCAGGTGGAGAAAGATCTACACAGCTCCAGAGGGAAATTAATATCAACTACTTTTAAAAAATGAACCTGTTCCCATATTTCTTTCTTCCTTTAAAAAATTTAAATTCAAGTTAGGGGCACCTGGGTGGCTCAGTCGGTTTTGGTTAAGCATCTGACTCTTGATTTTGTCTCAGGACATGATCTCAGGGTGCTGGGATCAAGTCCTGAGTCGGGCTCCCCCTCAGCAGGGAGTCTGCCTAAGGATTCTCTCCCTCTCTGTCTGCCCCTCCCCCCACTTGTGCACTCTCTCTCTCTCTCAAACAAATATATACATCTTTAAAAAAATAAATTCAAGGTAGTTAACATATCGTGTAGCATTGGTTTCAGGAGTAGAATTTAGTGATTCATCACTTACATATAACACACAGTGCTCACCACAACAAGTGCCCTCCTTAATGCCCATAACCCATTTAGACCATCCTCCCACCCACCTCCCCTCCAACAACCCTCAGTGTGTTCTCTATATTTAAGAGTCTCTTATGGTTTGCCTCCCCCTCTGTTTTTATCTTATTTTGTTCTTTCTTCTTTTCCTCTATGTTCATCTGTTTTGTTTCTTAAATTCCACATATGAATGAAATCATATGATATTTTCTTTCTCTGACTGACTTATTTTGCTTAGCCTAATACATTCTAGTTCCATCCATGTTGTTACAAATGGCAAGATTTCATTCTTTTTGATTGCCCAATAATTTTCCATTGTGTGTGTGTGTGTGTGTGTGTGTGTGTATTACATCTTGTATCCATTCATCAGTTGATGGATATTTGGGCTCTTTCCATAATTTGGCTACTGTTGATAATGCTGTTATAAACTGGGGTGCATGTGCTTCTTTGAATCAGCATTTTGTATCCTGTGGATAAATGTTCCCTTATTTCTAAGTTCAAATGTACAACTTAAGATTACATGGCATTTGAAGAAACAAATGACTCACAATAGAAGAACCTAATGTAATAATTTTTAAAAGATCCCAGAGGAAAAAGAGAGAATTCAAGGAATATAAGATAAGAAGAAATCTATTTAAAATCCTCAGGGAGATTTGAGAAAATATGGTATGCATAAAATAAGAATAAGGTGTTACAAAAGGGAGCATGCAAAGAAAAAGAAACATTCTTGAAAAATAAAAATATCATTTAGTAAATACATTTGAGAAAAGAGAGAAAATAAAAAGAAAATTAAGAGATACAGAAGATCACATATAGGAAGTTGAATATTTATTTACCTAATCAGAGTTCCAGGAAGATGGAGCAAGAAAATGGAGGGAAGGAAATAACCAAAGAAATAATAGAAGAAAACTTCTCAGTTTTAATAAAATCCTATCTTCAACTTTAAAGAGTTCAATAAATGTCCAGCAAAATAAGTACAGAAAAACCCACAATGAGACACAAAATCAAAATTTCATAATAATAGTGATAAAAGCATGACCCTAAAAGCTTCTGGGGGTCAGTGGGAAATAGAAAAAGAAACCATAATGATACATGACATTACAAACACCACATCCTAGAAGACAATGGGGCAGTGTCTCAAAGTTCTGAAGGAACATTTTTTCAATGCAGTATTTTATATCCAGGAAAACTTTTAAGAAGGTCAAGAAGCCAAATAAAGACATTTTGGACAGGCAAGGATTGAGGAAGTTTAATATCTATACACACTTATGGAAAAAAAAATAAAGTTACTTGAGAGTGTGGTTCAGCAAAACCAAAAACAGAAGGAATCCAAGAATGAGAAAAACAAGGAAGACTTGAGAGCCAAGAAACAGTGCAATAAAAAGAAATTCCAGGATGACAATTATACAGCAAGCTTCTAAGGCAACAGGTCAGTATTAAACACAGGCGTATGAAGTCTCTATAAAAATGCCTTTAAGCATATGGATTCATTTTAAAAAGTGTATGATTTTGAAGTGGGTAGTCTTAGTGATTAGGTGAAAGCATATGCTGTATTTATTAACAAGGGAAAAAACACAGGCAATTAAAAAGCCCAAAGGGGGAAAAACTGATCAAAAAGAACATGGTCAAAGTAAGAAAGCAAAATAAAATATGATGTAAATTTTACCAAGTGTGGTAGAGAAGGCGAAGAGGGCAGAAAATTTGAGGGTGTTTTGGGGTGGGGGAGCTGTGAAATAATAGTGTTCTAACAAGGGTTAGTATATTTTCTTTTATCTAAAATATTAGAAACTGAATATCCACTAGATAGGAAGAGACTCTGAGTAACTATACCTCATAGATGTTGATGGCTTTTCAAAGAAGTGATGTATAATGAAATAAATTTAACACTAAAGCCACTTTGAATGTAATTTAGTCTTTGAAGATGCAGAAGAAATTCTAAGATCATGCATTGATCAAAGGTCATGATTCTGAAAGTCTTGTTTTAATAAGACACAAGAAGTATTGGGTAATTTATCTGGAGGATAAAAAGCAAGAAAGAGGTCTTTATTTTATGGTACACTGGTACACACACATACACACACACAAGGAAAGGTAATGAGGAAGAGTGTTCAAGACTCTCAGTGTTTTCTAAACCATGACTAGAGCTCTGAACACTCATGCATGTTCTCCATGGGCGTTGTGGAGGTACTAATCACACTCTAGAATATCTGACTCATAAACTTCTCAGTGGTAGGAAGAATGGGCACTGTCTGCTCCAAGTCCTTCCTCTCTGCCACCCCCAGTGCTCTACCCCAGTCTCCTTACTTTTCTGCCCTCAGATAGCATAGAGTTTTTATTTCAAAAGATAGCCCATGGAGCACTAGAAGTGGCATAGAAGGGACACAGGCTCCAATTTTGGAGGAGGTGGGAAAACACCTAGCCCATCCATCTTTACTACCTCATTTTCAACTAGAGCAGCTTCTCTCTTATCTGCTATATTTTTTTATACTTCCCTGTCAGTTTGCATTTGAAAAAAGAGTTTGCTTCTAGGGAAAAACAACTGCCACAAAAATAACTACTAAATCATGAGTTATTGGATTTGAGTCTATCTCCCACACTGAAATCTATGACGTATTGATTGACTTTAGAACAGTGTCTCTGCTGCCTCCGGAACATGGGACTGCCCAGTTCCACAAATACCCAGTCACGGACAGCAGTCTTCTGAACCTGGTATTATACAGGGTCACTTTCCCTTGACCATCAGAATTTTTTCTTTCTAGAATTCCTTCTCTTGCGCGTCCCACCCTTGGCCCTGTATGCTGTTCTCAGGACCCCCCTTGGAATGCTTTGCTAGGACATCCCACTGAGCAACTCTCAGCACACATTGGCCAGACTTCCACTTTGTCTTTCCCACAGCTTGGCCCAGCTCCAGGTTGGGGGGTATCCCTTATCAACTCTCAACAGACTCAACTCTGCTTCGCCCATCTTTTCACTAAGAAGGCAGATCAAACAGAGAGATGAGCTCACTCTGAAAACTCAGTTTGTGGTAGGCATGGGAACAGAACCAGAGCGAGTTTGCATGGATGTGTAAGTTCTGCATGGTAGGCTTCTGCCTGACATAGTCTGGGATTTGGGAAGTCGTGCCTGCTGAGCGTCCTCAAGGGGCTACGGGTACGCCTACACTATCACATTCCCTGAAAGGCAAACTCTGCCCTACTTATTCTGTGACTCACTCAGCGCCTGTTCCCTCTTGGAATTAACCCAAGGAAAAGAGTCCTCTCAGCAAAACAAAGTTTGCCCGCTTCCTTGTGTGTGGCCTGCTTATTTTATTTTTTGGAGCTTTACTTTAGAAGTGTAGAGCAGCCTGAGGGCCCTTTTTTTTCCCCATTTTGTTTTGTGTGTCTTCTTAAAATTGTATCTTAGCTAGAACTACTCTTTCTCCCTT
Source organism: Halichoerus grypus (assembly GCF_964656455.1). NCBI lineage: Eukaryota > Metazoa > Chordata > Mammalia > Carnivora > Phocidae > Halichoerus > Halichoerus grypus. Next base: position 95,374,870 of record NC_135727.1, read on the forward strand.
GGTGGTATTATAGCTCACAAGGTGAACCATGACCCTGGAAGATCAACAGGAATACCCTCAGGGTAAGTAAAAAGAGTATCATATATAATAAACATGCTCCCCAGCACTGGAACAGGGGCCTCAGGAAGAAGGACATGCATTCTATCTTGGTTATGGGAAAATGGGACTGAGAGGGACAGAAGTGTTAATACTTTGGGGTAACCTCAGGGCAGAGTTTAAACCCAATAGGTACCTGGGGGTGGGGAAGAAGTATATTTTAAAAGTGCTGTAGGTTTGGGAATGAGATGACAGGAAGAATATGTCCTCATTCCTCTGAATGCACCACTATCCTAACCTTACACTGGGTCCATGTCAAATTCTAAATATATTCTTTTATAGGTCTTAGCCTGGGTTACCCAGGAAACAGTTTTAGGCAAAAGGTTCATATGCCCAACTTTATCGGAGAGAGCAAATCCAAGAAAGCAGGAGTGAGGGGAAAGAGGGTACTGAAGTAGGGAAGGCAGGAGAAAGGTAGTAGAGGCTATTTTTTCAAGCTAGCCACAGCTTCATAAAAAGTGGAGGTGATTGCTTGGTCTTATGAGGCATCTTTAGAAGGGCTGTATGGACTATTGCATCTCAGAACAGTCTACCAAGATGGAAGAAAGAAAAATGTATCCTCTGGACAGAGCAGGGCTTCTCTCCTGACTTGAGAGAAGGTTTCAAACACAGAGAAACAGATGCCCGCAGTTGGAAGTCAAGCCAGAGTGCACTGAGATTGCTTGATCCTAGGGGAATATGAAACAGATATTGACAGTATTTCCTACAACTGGACTGATTTGGCTAATGTGCTAACTTTTCATTTCTATTAGTAAAGTTTTAGAGATCATTTTTGGTTGTGGAGCATTTGTGGTGGATAGACTCTAGGATGGTCCCCAATTTTCCTTGCCTCCTGATAGTCACATTTTTGTGTGCTTCCCCTCCACTCTAGTGTGGGAGAGACCTGTGACTTTCTTCCAACTAATAGAGTAATTGATGGGATGTCACTCCCATGATTAGGCCACATGTGATTGTGACTTCTGTCATCCTAGTAGATTCTCTCCCTTCCTGGTTTTGATGAAGTAAGCCACCATGTCAGAGAGGTCCACATAGCAAGGAAACAAAAGTGGCCTCTGGCTAACTGCCCCCAAGGAACAGAATCCTGTTGCAAGCACATGCACTTAGAAGCAGATCCTTCCCCAACTGAGCCTCAGATGAGACTCCAGCCTTAGCCAACAGTCAGGACTCAGGAGTGACCCTGATGAATAGGACCCACCTAAGCCACACTGGATTTCTGACCTATAGAAACTAAAATAATAAGTGTGTGTTGTTTTATGCTGCTAAATTTGTAGTAATATTGTTATACAGCAATAGATAACTACTATAACATCCAAGAGGAAGCATGGTTAAGAAGGTTGGTTAGGGGACAAGATGAGCCTCTGGTGAGAGTTAGGAAGTATCAATGTAAAATCAAAAGGCTCTGGAGAATAGAGCAGGCTGGAGATCAGGTGCAGACTTGGCGATCCTTTTGGGCAACAGGAAGGGTCTTGAAATCTTACTGCCAAGTTCAAAGATATTTTTAGGAGATTGCAATTGGAAATGCTCAATGACAAGAATGTTCAATGCGAATGTGAGTCATGTGTTAGAACCAGAGCCCATAAGACACTGAAGAAGAAACACGTTTGCACAAAGCTTTGCACATAGTAAGACTTCCCCAGATGGTTTTGAGTGGCCTGTGTCTTTTTGCTTTAAGGAACTGTATGGTTATGATAATGTGTAGCTGGGTTGGGGGTTAAGTGAAGAAGACAAAGATTTCTCAAAGCCCACACCCTCTGTGAGACACTGATGAAAGGGAAGTGCAGTAGTGAAAGTAAACTAGAGTTCCTTCTATATTTGAAAGCACTGTCCTGGGCCTTCTAGAACAATCAAAGAAATAGCTCAAAAAAAAAAAAAAAAGAGCTTAGCACACATCTGAAGCACTGAGCTAACACCATCAAAACACTTCGGGATAGAACAATTGGTGGGGAAATCTTCCCCAGAACAATTGATTTTTCAGTACATTCAACAACTGCCTAATAGTTACACCCATCAGCTTAAGGGGGAAAATACACACTACCATATAAACCTCTGAATGTGTTTTACAATAGCTACAATTTCAGAGAAATGAGACCTTATTTTAAAGATGGATTCTTAAAGCTGTTGCAATTTTTGAGTAACACTAATGGGCAAGGCAGGGGCTGGCTTTGGTAATAGTGCTTTACTTTTTTGGTAAAAACTACTACTTAACAACCGACACCCTATTGTTGGTTCCACATGATTCTTGCTACCCAAGGCTGGGTGCAAGGGGAGAAGGGGAATTTGAAAAATCAAGCACAAAGATTGAATCACAGAGTGCCCCAGCAAACAGGACCCTTCCAGACACACTCATTAGCCAGCAATCTTCTTATCCAATATTATTTTTTAAGTGTGAACCATGTAAAAATGTCTAAAAAGGAGAAAAAATTCCAAAGGCTTCAAATGTTCCCTTTACTATTTCTTATTATATTATTTAAATACGTAGGGACATAATGCAAGGTTATGATAAGCCACTCATATGTGTATGTTATTGTACAAATATAAATCAAAAACAGGCTTACAAATGAGCAAAACTACAAAGTGACAAAATACAAATTAACAACATTAATGTGGGGACCCCTGGGTGGCTTAGTCGGTTAAGCATCTGCCTTCGGCCCAGGTCATGATCCTAGGGTCCTGGGATCGAGTCCCGCATCGGGCTCCCTGCTCATTGGGGAGCCTGCTTCTCCCTCTGCCTGCCGCTCCTCCTGCTTGTGCTCTTTCTCTCTCTGACAAATGAATAAATAAAATTAAAAAAAAAAAAAACCCAAACATTAATGTGATAAAGTTAAACTAGTAGTTGCAGTGTAAATATTCATTCATGTATGCATTTATTCATTCAATCCACATTAATTAAGGGTCTGTTATTTCCAGTGGCACTCACCTAGGGGCAGCAGGTATGTCAGTGAACAAAACAAAAGTCCCTGCTTTCATAAAGCTCACATTCTACTGGGATGAGACAGCTGATAACCCAAATGCATGAGTGAAATGTGGAGTGTGTCAGGTGATGATGAGCGCTAAGGAGAAAAATCTAGCGAAGGAGAGATAAAGACTTTGAGAAAAAGGGAACTGCAGTTTGTAATGTAGGAAGGGCCTTGTGGAGAAGGTGACATATGGATAAAAGCTTGAGTGAGTATTTGGGCATTATTGGGGTGGGGCTGGGCGAGTGTTCCAGTCAGAGGGAACAGTGGGTGCAAAGGCTCTGAGGCAGGGGTGAGCCTGTTTCTAGGTGGTTCTTCTACAGGGCAGGTTCTTTTGAGTTCGGCAAAATTTTACTAGCATGTGCCATATGACAACTCAGTTTTTCCCACCACTTTCCCCGTTTGCAAACTATTGTGAAACTTTTGCTCTCAGCCGTGTTGGCTGTTAGGTCATTTGTCTTTTACTGGAGACTACAGACATCTTTTATATATTATATCTACCTCCTTTTGTTTAAATTCTGTATTGTGATGGTTAATTTTATGTGTCAACTTGACTGGAATAAACAATGCCCAGATAGCTGATAAAACATTATTTCCGGGTGTGTCTGTGAGGGTGTTTCTGGAAGAAATTAACATTTGATTCAGTAGACTGAAACATCCACCCTCTCCAACGTGGGTGGGCATGATCCAATCCACTGGGGCCCGAACAGAAAAAAAACTCAAAGAAAGGGAAAATTTTCTCTTCTTGAGCAGAAACATCCATTTTCTCCTGCCTTTGGACATCAAAGCTCCTGGTTCTCCCATCAGTGGATTGGGACTTAACTGGTGGCCTTTTGTTCTCAGGCTTTTGGAATCAGACTGAATTATACCACTAGCTTTCCTGGTTCTCTGGCTTGTGGACGGCAGATTGTGGGACTTCTCAGTCCCTATAATCACATGAGCCAATTTCTATTATAAATCCAACTATCTATCATCTATCTATCTATCTATCTATCTATCTATCTATCTATCTATCTATCATCTGTCTATCTATCATCATCTATCTATCATCTATCTATCTGTCTATCTATCTATCTATCATTATCATCTATTTATCTGTCTATATCTTATTGGTGCTATTTCTTTAGAGAACCCTAATACAGGTAATGAGAGTAAAGTGATATATGATTTAACACCAGTGTGATAGTAAGCCTAACCACACATGCAAGCACTGAGATACAGTGACAGGACTCAGGTTAATTGGTCAATGGGATCATATGGATTATGCTTAATTTAATATATTTAAATTATTAGCAAAATCTAAATATTGAAAATCAGTAAATTTTCATAGAATGTTCATAGACTTCCGACAATGTATTCATGGCTCTCTTGTGGTCTGAGGAATCCCACTTTAATAAACCAGGAGGGAAGACTTTGAAGCTGGCCTTCTTACTGGCTGGCTGATGGCCATATGTTTCACTAGTGGGTATGGACATACAAGATATCTCCACTTCAGCCCTTGTGATGTGGCTGAGTGATTCGACACATGCTTGGGGGAATGTGTGGGGTGCCTGGCTAGAAAATAAATCCAAAACAACAATCCTCAGTCTTTTGTTGTCACACCCACCTGTGAGAAATGTTTCTATGATTTAGACTATGTCCTGCCTAGATCCTCTCTGCTCACAGTCATCTGGGGAGGAAACAACTTTGTCAGTTTTGCGGTATAGAGAGGAGCTTAGAGTCTAGGCAAGCAGCATCTGTGCCATGTCTGTTGTACCTGAAATCTACAGCTCAGCCAGAATGGAAGGCCTGAAAGCAAATTTTATGATGCTGCCTCATCAGTCATATGGCAAGACTAGTCTCAGGGTTAGGGGAGAAATAGCATGCAAGGCAATGAAGCTCAGGCAAAATGGCTTTTTGCCCACGTCTTAGGAGGCTGCACTGCTCTAAGTGACAGTTCTTAGGAAGCTCTTTTTCAAAAAGCATAACACAAGAGAGGTAAATAGGGCCCTACCATCAGAAATGAATGTAGATGGCAATATCTGTCACAGTAACTGGTGCACAAATGACATTTAAGATAAAATTGGAAGTCCTCCAAGATATTTTGTAAAGGAATTGAGCATAGTAAAAAAAAGTATCTTACTATGGTCTGGAAAAATGGTTATATATTCTTGACCAAAGTTGTTTAGTTAATCTCTTATGGAAAAATAGATTGCTTTGGTAGGCTCTCCTGACTAATCTGGACTGGATGGAACAGCTTTAGGTTTCCATCCTTACATTTTTCTCATCAGGAGTAATTTTAGACCACCAGCCTAGTCTTCCTAACTTCCAGTGTAGACTTCCATGATAATCTAGGATACAATCTTGGCAGAATAATATGATTATTGCCTCTTAGAATAAGAACATTAGTTTCATATGTACAAAAATCCTTTCTTTTTTATTTATACTCTCTGCTTCATACCCTTATGACCATGAGCAGCACTTTCCTTTCAACACACACACACACACACACACACCCCATATAAGTATACACATTTAAGAGACAAAACTGTCTGGGATTCCATGGGATTAATAAATTGTTTTGGCAGCTCCAAGAGGTGAGAAATGGAGATTTGACATCTAAGATCTCACATCATCCTTCATTGTGGGGTTTCAGAAGACCCATGGCATCAGCATTTGATATCACAAGGGAGCATAGCATTGGGATAAGGAGCAGGGACTCCAGAGGCTGGACTTTCTGGGTTGAAATCTTGGCTCTACTAGTAACCACTTGTGTGAGTTTCTTAACCTTTGTGCCTCCATTTGCTCATCTGTAAAATGAGTTTAATAATTTTACCTAACTCATAGTGTTGTTATGAGAATTAAATGAGTTAATATTGGTGAAGCACTTGGAACGGTGCCTGGCACATAGGAAGCACTGTGTAACTAATAAATGGGAAAAAATAAGCAAATAAATAAATGAGGCTTATTTTAGAAAAAAATAGCAAAGGGATTTTCATGAATTGTGAAGACATGACAACGAGGCAGTCAGAAGGTGTTAGAATCCTGAAATAATAGCAGGTCTTCATTTTCCAATTTGTGTGGGATTTTGGTTATGCAGATGACATCGTTTTTGAGTAGAAAGCAATCAATGCCTCAAGAACTATCTGGCATTTTCTCCCCCTAAGGTGAAGCATGAGTTGTAAGAAAAAGTAATACATATTCATGAAAACACACTGATAGGTTGAGAAATCAACAACTGCTTGACATTCCTGAAATGTCTTTTTCAGTATTATCATGAAAGAGCTCAGGAATGAGTGCCATTTGTAGAATAAAAACTCAGTAGACATTAATAACTGGAAAGACCCAAATGTCTTTAATTGTCTCAGGAGTGCTTGCTTTATATATTCCAAACACTGCAGTGGAGGCTGCAAGTTGAAACACTCATTTCTTCAGGGTGTGAGAGTGTTGGCAGCTGTAAGACTTTATCTGTTCACCCTTTCTAGAATTTGTCCTCTGCTGAAGAGAATGGCTTCATTTAAGGTCATACCCCTCTCCCATATTGAACCTATATCCAATGACTGCTCAATCTGGGTACAGAAAGACCTGCCCCGTGTGACCCAGCTTGAGACAATGCTTCAGGGCCATCTCAGATCTTTGTAGTAATTGCTTCTCAATTCAACTTTTCCTCTACCAATCCTGCTTCTTCCATTCTCCCATAGTTATTAATTCCCAAAGCACTCCCCAATAAACTTCCTATGTGCAAATCTCTGTGTCAGAGCCTAGTTCTTGGAAACTTGACCTGCAACAGGTACACACTGAGTAGAGTATATACCAGCTACAGTGATATGAAATCACGGGCATTCTGATGTCTCATTTCCTTTTTGCACAGGGATATCTTTATGTGTTACCATCTTCTTTAAGGGTTTCTTTAATTTCTTCAACAAGGTCATCCTCTGTTGGTCCCTGGATCAGACTTCATCAAGGCACCTGGCTACAGTCAGAATCCAAGAATGTACTATCTTCATAGAACAATGACCAAGTCCAGGGTGAGTAAAACTGTCCAACCAAAAGTCCTACCCTTAAACTGATCTTTGATGAATGGGTGTTTAAATGATTCCAATTATAATTGTTAAAGAACAAGTGAAATAATACTGGGTGAAGTCAAATCATGTAATACTTTCCCCTCAGAAAGAAACCCAAGGAGTTTATGGAACACTAAAGAAAGAGTGTAAGTGCTGTTTAAATGCCTTGTTTTTCAAAGTGTTCATGTGCTTGCATAATCAGCGTAGCCAAGACAGCTTGAACAATCTGTTTTGTTCAAATATACCTTGTCTGATTATATGCTAAAGATCTTTATTTTTCATCTTAAGCTTAGAGGAACAGGTACGCTTTTATCCTTAATGTGAGGTGGGTCAAGATCTGGATCCAGCTTAAATGGATTTGTTTATTTTTGTGAGTTCCTGAGTTCTCACACAGTGCCTTGAGAATGCTATTACAAAATCCCTGAAGATATGTAATTCTAACAGTACCAATGGCTTGAACATGGATACCCAGTACGATAAACCAGCCAGGTCCCAAGTTTTCTTGCTGTGCTCTTTTGTAACAACACACAGTAGCAAACAGTATGGGTATATTGGATAAATACTTACTGAGCACATAAAAGAACAGGGATGGTAGCAGTTAATTATGCAAATTCAGTGTAGATTGTAGCAGCATGCTGCATTCATAGAAAAGTTATCATTGTTATTTTGATGAATACTTGGTAATTCTAACAACATTGGCAAATGGCATTTGAAAAAAAAAGATCGGAAATGTTATTACCAGTTAAGGATTCCACACAACAGAGATACCTCCATTTGAATTCAGGGCCATACTGCACATTACTGCAAATGCCACATGGCGGAGAAACATGTTGGCCCTGAAGCCAGGTCATGTGACCTGCTCTCTTGGCTCCTGAACTGAGTTTAACGGCTTTTAATTGCCATACTCTTTCAAAGGCAGTCCAAGTTCAGGCACAATGTGCATTTAGCATCCTCGAGTGAGGACACCTCCACATACTGGGATGGTTGACGTGTGCCCAGGATGATCAGTAGACCTCCCTGTGTTAGGCCAGTCCAGATGACAAAAGATCCATGTCTGTGTCTTATGTACAATGCTTATTCCACAAAACAAACTGTGTCACATCTCTGGCCCCTGCCCTCAATAGATTTCATATTATATTGAGAGAGTTATTTCAAATCTTGGCGAAGAATGGGTCTCTCTTGATGGATACTTTTCTTGGGCATCAAAAATTACAAAATTGGGGCACCTGGGTGGCTCAGTCATTAAGCATCTGCCTTCGGCTCAGGTCATGATCCCGGAGTCCTGGGATTGAGCCCTGCGTCGGGCTCTCTGCTCAGTGGAAAGCCTGCTTCTCCCTCTCCCACTCCCCCTGCTTGTGTTCCCTCTCGCTATGTCTCTCCCTGTCAAATAAATAAATAAAATCTTTTAAAAAAAATTATGAAATTTTATTCCTTCAAGAACCACCATTGGATTGCTTTGTTGTAGACTCAATGCATAAGACATGCCTTCATATATTATGTAAGGACACTCTCTTAAATTACAGTGCTAAAATAAATGACACAGCACCTTGAGGTAAACAGCAATTCCTTTACCAGATTGATTCTGTTTGTGACATTTAAGTCTCTAAACCATGACTGATTGTGCTGGGAAGGAGGGTGTGGCAGATTACATTTTTCAAAAATGGCCCACCCCACATGCTATTCTGCAATGTGACCTTGCTACCATCCCGGCGACAGGTGGAGTCTCTTTCTCTACCTTTTAAATCTGAGTAGGCCCTGTGAATGCTTTGACCTTTAGAATATGGTAAAAGTGACACAGTGCCAATTCTAGGCATAATCATTAGTTGGCTTGGCAAATTCTTCTTTCTGCATCTTAGAAGCCAGCTGTCGGGTAAGAAATATAACCACCCTGAAGCTACCATAGTGTGAGAGGGCCAAGCCACACAGATGATGAGATTCCGTACCAAGGGGGATGGAGAGGGAAGGAGGAAGGGAGAGAGGAAGAAGGAGAGAAAGAAGAGAGAGAGAGAGATTGAGAGAGAGAGAGAACAAAGCACCAAGCATGTATGTGAAGAAGTTACCTTGGAAATAGCTCACCCCAACTGGTGCCACCTGGATTCAGAAAGGGTCCAGCTGAGGTCCTTCCTGAATTCTGGACTCATAAAATCATGGAGAAAATAAAATGATTTCTTCCGTCCACAAAGTTTTGTAGTAGTTTGTTATGTAGCCATTGATAACTGAAACAAAGGGATTTGCTAATGACCTGATTAAATAATCAGATTAAAAAATCAGATATGGTGGTGAGTATGGGAGGTTAAACGCATTTTTGAGACTGTGGAGTCATATACCGTCTGCCCGTAGATTTGGGCTCTGCCACTTAAGAGCTCTATGACGTTGAGCAACCCATGACTCAATTCTCTCATCTGTAAAATGGAGGTAATAATAACCACTGCCTCACAAGGGTGTTCTGGGGGTGGAATTAATGAAACCTTACAACAGTGCCTGGAACTTTAGGAAGTGCTTAGATTGATTTTAGCTATTATTACTGTGATGTGGAGCTGGGCCTCAACAGTGTTGACCGTACACTGCCCTTCTGTTCCACACAGTGGGAGTGAGCCTTTAAAGGCAGACAGAAAGGAAACTAAATCCTAGATCAACCATCTATGTAGGATTCTGGAACCTTCTCTGGGCCTTGAGTTCCCCATCTGTGGTAGGGGGATAGTAAGACTTCTCAAGGGCGGGAGCATTAGATGAACTCACCAAGTAAAGCACTAGGCTCAGAGACTGCCAGGCAGTTCGTGTTTGGTAATTGTGCATCCCCTGGCCCCACAGCCTCCCTTTTGGTTTCATGCACGATGAAGCTCTCAGCACAAGAGAAGAAGAAGCCAACAGGCTTTCAATTCTTCAGCAATGTTAAACATGGAGTGTACTCAAGTTTCAGGGTGAAGCCCTAGTTCAGTTGTTTTCAAGAAATACCTGGAAGTGTATATATTTACAAGAATAACCTGCTGGTATCCAGGGTTTTTTGTTTTGTTTTGTTTTGTTTTTTGTTTTTTTTTTTTTTTAACAGGATGCTCTTCTTGTCATACAAAACTCTCTGGTTTGGGTAGCGGTAAGTGGCTGAGGATGAACGGCATCAATGATCTATTACAACTCCAAGCTATCAGTCAAAACACGTGTTATTTCCTATGCCCCAGGGAACCAAAGGCATCAAACTAACGAGAACTCAGAGGAGCAGATAAACATGAATGTTGAGCTACAACGTTCCCAGAAACACACAGAACAACAGCAGTCCCTATTCCCATCAGCTCACTCTGGCTGGTACCGGATAGAGCTGGAAACATAGACGTGGTGGTGGAGGGGGAGTGGGGTCCCCCAAATCCCAAGATTGGGGCTGATTTAAACTCAAAATGTAATGTAAATACTTACTCTGCTGGGGGGAGGAAACAAAGCCTCATCGGAATAAAGGCAAGGGGGTTTGGTCAGTGATTTCTGGAGACTTGCCGCCTGGACAAAAGCACTAAGAAAACTTAGAGTGCTGTCTGCTCATGAGAAAATAATGGTAAAGTCAGAAAAAATAGAGAAGTAGATCAGAATAAATCACCTTTTAAGTGAGCAGAGTCAGGGACCAGGAAGGACAAAATGCCCAATACTTGTTTTAGATCAGCGTGGGAAACTAGCTCATTTTAACCTGTCATTGTACATAAATCACTCTTCAAGCTTGGTGAAGGCAAGAATTCTTCTTCTAATACATCATATTTACCTGCAAATGGGTTGCCATAAAACTATAATGGTGATTTTTGCTAAGGAATATGTCAAAACTATAAGGATTGCCCCCCTCCCCAAGAAGATAGGTGTGAGGGAAAAGTGTGAAACATATTCTTAAAGGACATTAAATCATAATCAAATTATTGGTATAAAGCAGGAAAATAAAGGAAAATGTTCTAGCATAGTGTAGAGAGTTTTAGCTAATGGTAGAATTAGCCCCGAATTCCAGATTCCTCAATTAGAAGTGATCTAGTGACCTACCCTACATCGAGATCCTGATAAATCATATAATAACATGGTATTTATTGAGTCCCAACTCTATAGCTAGGCTCTGCTCCTCTTTTCAAATGCATGGCTTACTTAATCTGTATAATAACCCTAAGATGCAGGAACTGTTTTTGATCCTCATTATGTAGGTAAATAAATTGAGACCAAGAAATGAACTTATTTGTCCAAAGTCACACCACTGCTAAGTGGTTGAGTCAATATCTGAATTGAAACCTCCTTGATTATGGAGTCAAAACTCTCCAGATCTATGCTCTATTACTGCTGTTAACTCTAAATAATATTTATGTGCCCCTGAAGACTTTGCCAACATGATTACCTAGAATAGATTATCTTATGTCCTCAGATAACTTTGACTTTCTATATTCTGTAACTATAGAGTAAATAAAACAAAGAAATAAATAAAGGCCCCATGTACTGGAACAGGAGGAGACAGGGTAAATATTTTAGGAAAGATTCAAGCATATTTTATACTGTTTGAGCACCTAACTGACTAGCTACCTCCTACATAGAGAAGATACACAACGCATATTGTTCGTTGACTGACTAACCACTGACTAATCTTGAAAGAAGTGTTTTGGGTTTTTTTTGTTTTTTGTTTTTTGTTTTTGTTTTTACCAGGCTTCTAAACAAAGTGAGTTAAATGCCTGTCATCAACGAACAATATTTGTTGTGTATCTTCTCTAAAAGGGTCCCCGGTGGTCCTGCCCCTGGTATTCATGCCCTTTGTGTAATCCCCTCCAGAGTGTAGGCTGTTCCCCCAAAACTGAATCCTGCCAATAACTATGTGAGTGAGCTTGGAGACTGATCCTTCCTGAGATGAGACTGCAGTCCCAGTGGACACCTTGATTGCTGCTTTGTGACAGACCTTGAGTCTGAGGACCCCGTCTAGCTGCTTCCAGATTCCCGACCCACAGAAACTGGGAGATAATAAATGCTCATGGTTTGAGGCCACTAAATTGTGGGGGTAATTTGTTATACAGCCATAGATAACTAATACAACGCCCCTCTATTCTTGTGATGACCAAAGGGTGGCGGGGCATAGATGTTTCCATTTAAGAAAGTCCAATGGCGGGGGGGGGGGGGGGGGGGGGGTGGAAATCTCGCAGGAAATCTCGTTGCCATGGCAACATGTGACTGGTTTCTTATGCCCAGTGTAAACACTAGCTAATAGTCCTGAGGGTTCTGAGCCCACAAATTTCCTCAATTAAAAGAGGAATTTGGTGTTGAGGGAGACACAGATGGTGGGCTGCTCACATGGCCTTTGGTCCAGGAATGGTACCATAGTGGCCTTTTTGGCATTCCGGGGGTTGCTTCAGGACTAAGTGGAAGGGACAGTAGGGGGAGTAATTACTTAGTCTTTGGCAAGACAGATGGTGGTAAAGGCGGGCCAGCTAGATGCCCCGCTTTCCAGCCAAATGGAAAGGACATCACTTGGCTTTCAGCTACTTTCAGCAGGAGAAATAGTAATGGCGGAGCAAATGGAATACTTAACATTTGTTAAACACTCCATTCTTTTCAAGAAAGCCACTGCCATGATGTTATCTTACTGGCACCTCGCAATGACCTAATCAGATAGGCAGGGAAGGCATTGATTTATGTTTGACGGAGTAAAAGGGTTTTTTTTTTTCTTTTTCCTGATTCTTGTTTTGGATTTTAAAAAAATACTATGTGAGTGACTATCAGAGAAGTGAGTCTTCTGATATCACAAGACCACTGGGCAGCAGAAGCAGGGTGAGAGCCAGTACTCCTTTCCCCAGTGCTGAGCCTTTTCTTCCCCCCTGCCCCTCTCCTGCTGCTCAGACATTGTCCCTTGCAAACACTTCTTTCCTGCTCTGGGAATATAGCAGCCCTACTTCAGAGGTAGTACCCCTGAGTCACTACGGGCACCACAAACTTCTGTCTTTCCCAGGAGTCGTGGAAGGCCATCTGTCCCTTCACATTTTAAAAGTTGAGGTCCTTCTTGTAACTTGTTCCTATGGCAGCACTTCTGTAAACTTGACATGCGCAGAGTTATCTAGGAACCGAGTTCACGGTCAGATTCACAGGCCCCACCCCCCAGAGATTCTGATGAATTAGAACTAGACTGGGGCTCAAGACTGCATTATTTTTGCACGTACTTCCATGAGATTCTTTTTTTTTTTAAGATTTTATTTATTTATTTGAGAGAGAGAGTGAGAGAGCACAAGCAGGGGGAGAAGCAGAAGGAGAGGGAGAAGCAGACTCCCCGCTGAGCAGGGAGTCCGATGCAGGGCTCGATCCCAGGATCCTGAGATCATGACCTGAGCCAAAGGCAGACGCTTAACGGACTGAGCCATCCAGGCGCCCCCTTCCATGGGATACTGGTGGAGGTGATACACAGCCAGCTTTAATAAATGCTGCCTGACAACCTCCTCCTTGTCAGTACCGTGCTAGAAGGCACTCATGAGCACACGTGTGATTACACCCACAGAGGAATCTCTTGCGCTATGTAGTATGCTGTTTTCTAAAAGGTTGTATGTGTATCACATTTTATATATCACCTCACATGCGAAATACTTTACATCCATGTAGTATTTTTCTTCAGGGAAAGGACTGCACCTTAAAAGTGCACCTTTATCCTCAGCACCTAAGCACAATGCCTGGTCCCTAGCTTCGGTTGAATTGAATGTTGGTCCAATGACTGACTATTCAGTTTACTCAAAGAGGGGTAGGTCTGCATATAGCTTAATGACAAGTCAAAGACCCACTCACATCTTAACATCATTCACTCTTATCTCCCCTTAACGATTTGTAAAACACTTCTCTTATCTGGCAATTCAGAAGGATGAAAGACAAAATATAAGATGGATACTGAAATAACTCTGTGAATGAGAAGCTTCTAGAAGCATGGTTACCTTAGTCTCAGGGTCTTTCTAACCTGAGAAGTTATAACCTCAGCTTTGCCAGGAGACTTTATGATCTATTGCGTTCGTAACTCCAAGAGAAGGAGAAGAAACATGATAAATGGAACCAACACAAGGTCTCAGATTCCCCTTTCCCAAACAACAGAGAAGATGAGCTTTGTTCCTGAATCAACGAATTACAACATTGTTTAGCAAAGTGATTTAGGATCTACTCAAGAGGTGTGAAACAGAGGTACATAGACTCACTAGGACAGAAGCTGGCGAGGGTTTGGCTGGCCCAGCTTAAGAGATCAAAACACAGCAGATTTTTCGGTATGGCTTCGGTACGCCTCTGGAGCAGGCATTTTTCCTGAGCTGCTAAATGAAGGTTTTCAGCTGATTTGTTTATGTGACAGCTTGCCTGTTAACAGCAAAATATTGATTCTTCTGGCTTAGCAATGAGGCTCCTAAAACATTTCATTCCTAAACTCATAAATTGGTAATAAAAAAAATTAAGCTTTCCCAAGGAGTTTGCTTGGCCTCCAGTGTTTGATTGGACAAGGCAGATATTTTTCCTGATTCTGCAGTTAAGAGCCAGACTTCCTGCTTTCTCTGGTTTGACTTATTGGATAAGCCTTTTGAACAATGGAACTCGTACTTAGTGTGTTTTATTTTAACCTCAATGATGATATACATCTCAGCAGTAAATTTTTAAATAGCTGCGTTATATATGCTGAATAAATGATGAACCCAAGTGTGCTTTCAGCTATCCTCATAGAGCATCTGGAAGGTAATCAGGGTCAAGATTGAGAGACAGAAGGATAGGGAGGAAGAAAGAGTTAATATATGTTATGTTCTGACAAGTTGGAGAACTGTTGATTTATGCCAAACTAGGCTTAAAAAAACCCAAACCATCGTCTATGGTAAAATCATTGAAGACACACTCCCCACACACCAAGAAGGGTCTTGTGAAAATCTGTGTGAGGAAACATCATCAACACATAACAAAACTGATAAGATATAGGCACAGATCACAACAACGGCTCACATTGCACACGGTTTCCAAAGCCCTTGTCTCAGTTCAGTATCATTATAGTCCTTCTCTGTCAGAGTTATGATCCTTCTGTTTTTGCTTTTCAGTCTTCAAAGGCTTTATTGAGGCATAATTGACATACAAGAAGCTGCACATATTTAAAGTATATAATTTTGTAAGTTCTGACATATGCCTACACCTGTGAAACCATTACCGCAATCAAGACAGTGAACATAGGCATCACCCCCAAAAGTTTCCTAGTGCCCCTTTATCATCTCTCTCCCACCCCTCCCACCCCTCTCCCAAGCAACCTAATGGCAGATTGGTATCTGCTTTCTTTTTTTTTTTAATGTTTTATTTATTTATTCATGAGAGACAGAGAGAGAGGCAGAGGCAGAGGAAAAGCAGGCTCCCCTCAGAGGAGGGAGCCAGATGTGGGACTTGATCACAGGACCCTGGGATCACGACCTGAGCCAAAGGCAGATGCTTAACTGACTGAGCCACCCAGGCGCCCCGGTATCTGCTTTCTGTCACCATAGATGAGTTTGCAGATTCTTAAATTTTCTATGAGTGGAATCATGAGCTTTGTACTCATTTTTGTTGTTGTTGGGGTTCTTTCACTCAGCATAATTATTTTGAGTTTCCTCCATGTTACTGCATATATCAAAGTTCATTCCTTTTCATTGTCGAGTAGCATTCCATTGTATGGATATAACACCAGGTTGATGCGTTCACCTGTTGAGGACACTTGGGTTGTTTCCAATTTGGGCTTCTTACAATTAAAGTTGCTGTGAACATTCATGCACAAGTCTTTATATGAATACGTGCTTTCTTTTCCTTTGGGTAAGTGCTTCCACATGAATTGCTGGGATCATATGATAGGTATGTGTTTAATTTCTTAATCTCAGGAAACAAACTGAGGGTTGCTGGAGTGGTGGGGGTGGGAGGGATGGGGTGGCTGGGTGATAGACATTGGGGAGGGTATGTGCTATGGTGAGTGCTGTGAATTGTGTAAGACTGTTGAATCACAGACCTGTACCTCTGAAACAAATAATATATTATATGCTAAAAAAAAAAAAAGAGAAAGTAGGAAGGGAGAACTGAAGGGGGTGAAATCGGAGGGGGAGATGAACCATGAGAGACTATGGACTCTGAGAAACAAACTGAGGGTTCTAGAAGGGAGGGGGGTGGAGGGATGGGTTAGCCTGGTGATGGATATTAAAGAGGGCATGTATTGAATGGAGCACTGGGTGTTATACGCAAACAATGAATCATGGAACACTACATCAAAAACTAATGATGTAATGTATGGTGATTAACATAACATAATAAAATTAAATTAAAAAAAGAAACTGCAAAAATGTTTTTCAACATGTTCATATCATTTATATTCTCAGCAGCAGTGTATGAAAGTTTCAGTTCCCTCTATTCACACCCAGTCTTGGTATGGTCAGTCTTTATCATTTCAATTTATTTTTAATTTAATATAATAGATGTGTAGTTGCAACTCATTGCGGTTTTAATTTGCATTTCCTTACTGACTATATTGAACTCTTTTCCTATGCTTATTTGGCATCAGTATACATTTGGTGAAATGTCTGTGAAAACCTTTTGCCCATTTTTTTATTGGGTGGTTTGTTTTGTTATTATTGAGTTTTGAGAGGTTTTTAAAAAATATATTCTGAGCGCAAGTCCTGTATCAGACTTATGTTTTACAAATATTTTCTCCCAGTCTGTAGTTTGTCTTTTCATTCTCTTAACAGTGTTTTTTGAAGAGCAGACGTTTTTAACTTTGTTGAAGTCCAGTTTACCAATTTTTTTAATAGATCATGTTTTTGCTATGTTATTGTAAGAAATCTTTGCATCATCCAAGATCACAAAGATTTTCTCCTCTATGTTTTCTTCTAGAAGTTTTCAGTTCTCATTTTTATATTTAAGTCTAGGATCCTTGTTGAGTTAAATTTTATATATGGTATGAGATATGGACTGAAGCTCTTTTTAGGGGGCACACGGTTTTTCAATTGTTCCAGACTGTTGAAAAGACTATCTTTTTCTACTGATTTATCAGTATACCTTTGTCTAAAATCAGTTATCCATATAGGTATGGGTCCATTTTTGAATTCTCTATTATGTTTTATTGATCTCTTTGTTGATCTTGGTGTAATCCTATACTGTCTTGATTACTATAGCTTTAAAATAAGTCTTGAAATCAGGTAGTATCTGTCCTCCAAAATTATTGTTCTTCAAAGTTGTTTTGGGCATTCTAGGTCTTTTGCATTTCCATATGAATTTTAGAATTTGATTCTCATTTCCTACAAAAAAGTCCTGTTGAGACTGTTTGGGATTACAGTAACTCTATAGAGCAGTTTAAGGGGGAATTTGTATCTTTTTTTTTTTTTTTAAAGATTTTATTTATTTATTTGACAGAGACAGAGATAGCGAGAGCAGGAACACAAGCAGGGGGAGTGGGAGAGAGAGAAACAGGCTTCCTGCCGGGCAGGGAGCCTGATGTGGGACTCCATCCCAGGACCCTGGGATCATGACCTGAGCCGAAGGCAGACGCTTAACGACTGAGCCACTCAGGCGCCCAGGGAATTTGTATCTTAATTACACTAAGTCCTCTGACCCTCTGACCCTCTGACCTTTATTTAGGTCTTGTTTAACTTCCCTCAGCAATGTTTTGTCATCTTTGGTGTACAAGTCTCTCACATCTTTTGTCAGATTTATCCTTGAGTGTTTTGTATTTTTTATGCTATTTTAAATGTTACTGCTTATTTAAGTTCAATTTCTGATTGTTGCTGGTATTTAGGCATACAATTGATTTTCATATATTGATTTTGTGTCCTGCAATTTTGCTAAACTTATGTTTTAGTTCTAGCAGATATTTTTGTAGATGTAATCAGATCTTTTTTACATGGACAATCACGCTAAGAATAAAGAGTTTCACATCTTCCTTTCCAATCTGAATCCCTTTTATTTATTTTGCTTGTTTGATGGTACCAACTAGACCTCCAATCCAATGTTGAATGGAAGTGGTGAGAGCAAACATCCTTGTCTTGTTGCTGATCTTGGGAGCAAAGCATTTAATCTCTCACTATTAAGTATAATGTTAGTAGTAGATTTTTTGTACATGCCTATATTCATTTTCTGTCGCTGCATAATGAATAACCCCCAAACATAGCAACTTAAAGCAACATTTATTTAAGATTTTATTTATTTATTTGAGAGAGAGAAAGTGAGAGAGAGAAAGAGGGTGCACAAGTGGGGGGAGGGGCAGAGGGAGAAGCAGACTCCCACTGAGCAGGGAGCCCAATGTGGGCCTCGATCCCAGGACCCCAGGATCATGACCTGAGCTGAAGGCAGACACTTAACCCACTGAGCCACTCAGGAGCTCCTGGCAACAAACATTTATTATCTCACCATTTCCGTGGGTCAGGAATCCAGACACGGCTTAGCTGGATGCCTCTGCCTCAAGGTTTCTCACAAGACTGTGATCAAGGCATTAGCTGTGGCTGTTGTTTCATCCAAAGTCTGAGTGCAGGGAAGATCTGCTTCCAAGCTTACTCATGTGGTTGTTGGCAGGATTCATTTCCTCACAGGCTGTTTGATTGTGGGTGTCAGTTCCTCTTTAGCTATTGACCTGGGGACTCCATCAGTCCTTTGCCACATGGGGCTTTCCGTAGGCAGCTCAGCTTCCCTCAGAACAAGCCAATGAGAGAACATGAGAGGGCAAGCAAGATGAAAGTCACATTCATTTTGTAAACTAATCTCAGAAGTGACATCTTATCACTTTTGCAGAATTCTATTTGTAAAAAAAGGGAGTCATCAGCAAGTCTGGCCCATACTCAGGGAAAGGGCTCATAGAGGAGGCAGGGAACATTGGAAGCCATCTTAGAGTCAGCCTACCACAATGCCCTCTATCAAGTGGAAGAAATCACCTTCAGTTCTTAGTTTGCTGAGAGTTTTTATCAAAACTGTATGTTAGATCATGTCAAATGAATTTTACTTCATGTGGTTTCTTTTTTAGTTTGTTCATATGGTGACTTTTTAAAAAAGATTTATTTATTTATTTGAGAGAGAAAGATAGAGTGAGGAAGAGAGAGAGAGAGACAGAGAGAGGTGGGGAGGGGCAGAGGGAGATGGAGAGAGAATCCCAAGCAGACTCTGCGCTCAGTGCACAGAGCCCAACACGGGGTTTGATTCCACGACCCCAAGATCACCACCTGAGCTGAAACCAAGAGTAGGTTGCTTAACCGACAGCTCCACCCAGGCATCCCTGTATGGTGACAGTTTAAGGTTTGTTTACACTGATTTGATTTTCAAATGTTAAACCAAGACTGAATTCCTGAGATGAGCAACACTTGCTCAAGATGTATTACCCTTTTTATATATTGTTTGATTCTACTTGATAAAATTTTGTTTATGATCCTTACATTTGTGTTAATGCTATATGAGAGATATTGGTCTGTAGGTTTTCGTTTGTTTGTTTTCTCATTATGTACTTTCCTGGCTTTGGTGAGAGGATGGTAGTGTTGGCCTCATAACACCAGATGGAGGATAGTCCTTCCTCTTCAGTTTTTGGGAAGAGTTTGTGTAATAGTGGTATTATTTCTTCTTTCTGTATTTGGTAGAATTTATCAGTGAAGCTATTTGGGCCTAGAGTTTTCTTTGTGGAAAGGTTTTTAACTACAAATTCAATTTTTCTAGTGGATATAGGCCTATTCAGGTTATCCATGTCTTATTAGGTAAGCGTGGCAGTTTGTGTCTTTCAAGGAATTTTTCCATTTCATCTAAGTTGTCAAATTTGTTAGCATCAAGTTGTCTGTAACATTTCCTTCTTAACCTTTTAGTATATGTAGGATAGGTAATGTCATCTCTCTTATTCCCAATACTGGTAATTTGTGTCTTGTCTCTCTTTTTTCTGGCAAGATGTTTACCAGTTCTGTTGTTTTATTTTTCAAGTAAAGAATTACTGGTCTCATTGATTTACTTTTCTGGTGTTTTGTTTTCTATTTTATTGATTTCAGCTTTGACTTTTATTAACTCCTTTCTTCTGCTTACTGTACTTTTATTTTCTAGTTTCTTAAGGTAGAAGTTTAGGTCATTCATTTAGACTATCTTTTTTTAAAAGATTTTATTTATTTATTTATTTATTTATTTATTTAGAGCATGCATGGGGGGAGGGGCAGAGGGAGAGGGAGAGGAAGGATCTCAAGCAGACTCTTTGTTGAGCTTAGAGCCCAACATGGGACTCAGTCTCACAACCCTGAGATCATGACCTGAGTTGAAATCAAGAGTCCCTCACTTAACCCACTGAGCCACCCAGGCTCCGCTGAGACTATCTAATATAAACATTTAGTGCTATGAATTTCTTCCTAAGCACCACTTCGGCAGCAGCCCATGAATTCTAATTTCCATTTTCATTCAGTACAAAATACTTTATAATTTGTCTTTTGATTTCTTCTTTGATCCATAGGTTACTTATTTGTTTATTTATTTTATTTTATTATGTTATGTTAGTCACCATGCATCATTAGTTTTTGATGTAGTGATCCATGATTCATTGTTTTTCTATAACACCCAGGGCTCCATGCAGTACATGCCCTCCTTGATTTCATGGGTCATTTAAAAGTGTGCTGTTATTTAGTTTCAAAATATTTGGGGATTTAAAAAATACTTCTGTTATTGGTTTTTAATTTAATTTCATTGTGGTTAGAGAATCTAATTTCTACGACTTACATACTTTTAAATTATTGACACTTGTCTTATGGCCCAGAATATGGTCTATCTTGATAGATGTTCCTTGTGTTCTGGAAAGGGAGATGGTTTGATGTTCTTATTGAATGGATGGTTTCTATAAATGTCAATCAAGTAAAGTCATTTGATCATGTTGTTTAAGTCTTCTATATCCTTGCTGATTTTCCATCTACTTGTATCAATTATTGAGAGGGAATTATTAAAATCAACTGTAATTGTGTATTTGTCTATTTCTCCTTACAGCTCTATCAGATTTTGCTTCATGCCTTTTAAAACTGGCTTATTAGGTCAATAAATGATTAGGATTGTTATGTCCTCCTGATGCATTAATCCTGTTTTCATTATGACATGGCTTTTTCTATCCCTGGTAATATTCCTTGTTCCAAAATATACCTTGTTATTAATATAGCTACTAAAGCTTTCTTTTGACTGATGTTAGTATGATTATCTTTCAACATTCTTTTACTTTTAACCTATTGGCGTTATAATATTTAAATTGTATTTCTGTTGGTAGCATCTAAGTGGGTCTTGTTTTCTTTGTCAATCTGATAACCTGCCTTTTAACTGGATTGTTAGATCATTTACATTTAATGGGATTATTGACATTCTTTGGTTTACATCTACCATCTTGCTATTTGTTTCCTGTCTATTCATCCCATGTGTTTTTTGTTCCCATTTTCCCTCTTTTTCTGCCTTCTTTGTATTGAGTTTTTAAATTTTATTTTACATCTTTTGTTGACTTATTAACTATAACTTTGTTTTATTGTATTAGTAGTTGCTTTAGGATTCATACCATGCATCTTTCACTCATCACAGACTACCTTCAAGTGATACTATATCACTTCACACATAGTATAAAAATCCTACAATAGGGTGCCTGGGTGGCTCAGTCAGTTAAGCGTCTGCCTTCAGCTCAGGTCATGATCCCAGGGTCTTGGGATCAAGTCTCACATCGGGCTCCTTGCTCAGCAGGGGAGTTTCCCTCTCCCTCTCCTTCTGCCTCTCCCCTTGGCTTGTGCTCTCTCTCTCTCTCTAGCTCTCTCTCTCAAATAAATAAATAAAATCTTTTAAAAAATATCCTACAATAACACAGTTCTATTTCTCCCCTCTCAGCTTTTATGATATGGTTGTCAGATGTTTATGTTTAAAACTCTATTATACATTGGGTTTTTAAAATTTGTTTGTGTTGTTATCAGTCAATTATCTTTTCAAGAGATTTATTTATTTATTTATTTATTTATTTTTAAAGATTTTATTTATTTATTTGAGAGAGAGAGAATGAGAGACAGAGAGCATGAGAGGGAGGAGGGTCAGAGGGAAAAGCAGACTCCCTGCCGAGCAGGGAGCCCGATGCGGGACTCGATCCCGGGACTCCAGGATCATGACCTGAGCCGAAGGCAGTCGCTTAACCAACTGAGCCACCCAGGCGCCCTCTTTTCAAGAGATTTAAATCATAAATAAGATTTTCACAAATTTACCCAGGTAGTTACCATTTCTAGAGCTTTGCAGTCCTTTGTATAGATCCACATTTCTTTCTGGTATTGCTTTCCTTCTGCCTGAAGACTTCCTTTAATATTTCTTGTACTGATGGTATTCTGGTGATTAATTCTTTCAATGTTATATCTTAAAAAGTTGTTATTTTGACTTCATTTTTGAAAGATGGTTTTGACTACACATAGAATTGTAGGTTGACAGAGTTTTTTTTTTTTTTTTTTTAGTACTTTAAAGATGTTTTTCTACTGCCTTTGAGTTTGTATTGTTTATGACAACAAATATGATGTCATCCTTACCTTTATTCTGCTGTACATAACATAGCATATTCTCTCTGGCTGCTTTTAAGATTTTCTCTTTATCACTGATTTTGAACAATTTGATTATTATGCACTTTGGAATAGTTTCCTTATTTTTTTTGTGTGTGTTTGGGGTTCATTGAGATTCTTAGATCTCTGGCTTTACAGTTTTCATCACATTTGGAAAACTTATACCTATTGTTTCTTCAAGACTTTTTTCTGTTCCTCCCTCCTCCCTCAAGGACTCCAATTACATACCCTTTGTGTTGCTTGAAGTTGTCCCACAGCCTATTAATGCTCTTTTCTTTCCTTCCTTCCTTTCTTTTTTTCCTTCTTCTTTTTTTCCTCATTCTTTCTTTCTTTTTTTTTTGAGTCTTTTTTTCTCTATGTTTTTCATTTTGGATAGTTTCTATTGCTATGTCCTAATATTCACTGGTCTTTACTCCTGCTATTTCTAATCTTCTGTTAATCCCATTCACTGTTTTGTTTTGTTTTGTTTTTGTCTCAAACACGGTAGTTTTCATGGTATTTTCCATGTTTTCTCAGGTATGGAAGTTTGATTTTTTTAAATTTTTCCTGTTTCTACATATAGAATATAGTAATAATAACTAGAGTTTTTATCTGCTAATTCTAATATCTGTGTGCCAACACTGGGTTGGATTTGAGTGAGTGATTGATTATTCTTCTATTATGGGTCTTATTTTCCACTTTTTTTTTGCCTGCCTTGCAATCTTTGATTTGATGCCAGCCATTTTGAACTTTACCTTGTTGGATTCTAGATATATTTATATTCCTATAAGTATTCTTCAGTTTTGCTCAGGGATGTAGTTACATTATTTGAAAATAGTTCAGTCATTTCAGGTAGTGTTTTTATGATTTGTTAGGTAGGTCTAGAGCTAATTATTCCCTACTAAGGCAAGAACTTCTTGAATACTCTACCTATGCCCCATGAATTACACCTTTTCCCAGCCTGGTTGGTGATTACATATTATCCTGGCTCAGTGTATTAGCCACAGTTATCTCTGATTTTCTCTGATGGTTTATTCACACACATGCTCTGATCAATACTCTCCTAAGTACTTGAGTGGAACCTTTTGAAGATCTTCACAGAACTCTCTCATTGTGCACCTCTCTCCTTTCTGGTATTTTGACCAGCTATCTCTAGTTACCTTGGTCCTCCCAGACTCTCAGATCTGTCTCCCCAACTCAGGGAGACCACAAAGCTCTGCCTGGGTTCCCCTTTCTGCACCACAGCCTGGAAACACTCTCAAACAGTAAGGCAGGGTGATCATAGGTTTCACCTCATATTTTTCCTTCTCTCAGGGATCACTGTCCTTCACTGTCTGATTTTCAGTGACTTGAACACTGTTGCTTCAAATATTTTGTCTGGTTTCTGTGATTGTTTCAGGCAGGAATATAAATCTGGTGCCTCTTGCTCTACCCTGACTAGAAGTGGAAATATGATTGTTCCATTTTAAAATGAAGAAATGATCTCAAGAGGACTTAGTGCTGTAGTAAGTGGGAGAGCTGGAATTCATGCCCAGTTCTTTTCACTCCAACTTCAAAAACATCATCTTAGAAGTATCTGTATGGCTGGAGAAACCTCAGGACTTCCCCCCTCCCCTTCCCAGCCTATGGCTTTTCATAATTGTTCATTTATGTTCAGCCCTTAATTTTATTTGTTTGTCTTTAGGAGTAAAGGTGAGCAACTATTTGGGACTGTATATCTATTCTCCATCTCTCTTTTCAGGGAGAATAATGTCCTTAAAGAGCTTCATTCTTTAATGACTGGTATTTGTTGTGAATCAATAGAGAACCTTTCTCTCTGTGTTTGAACCTTGGGTAAATGTTCAGCTTCTGTTCTTATTTCTTAGGCTCACTTATAGGTCATATACTTGCCCAGTTCAGAATCTTTGTTTCCTCCTCTGGAAAAGTACTCTTCTGTCATTCTCTCCATCAAATTCTGGCCCTCATTTCAACCCCATCCCACGCTCTATTTCTACTAGGAAAACTTCCCCACCTATGCAATTTCTACCTCTATAAAATCATGCTAGGTTTGTTTGGACAAGATGCTCCGAAGGTCTGTTCCAGCTCTGAAGCAAGTTTTGTGGGGGCTAATATTACTCCCTCCCTTTTCTAAATTACACCTTTTGGCATAAATTGATTCTGAATTATATTCTAACTTTGTACCATATATCCTATGCACTCTGTCTGGCAAGTTGCCCATCATTAATAAGTTCCAAATAAATCTTGTTGAAAGAAAGGATGAATGGCATTTTTTTCCTACTCATTCAATGTATGCCTTTTTTTCCTTCTTAACCAGAAAATAAGTTTCCTGAGGGCAGAGCTAATGTATTTTGCTTATTTGATATTACATATAGGACCTACACTTTGTTAGGGGCATTGTTGAGTGTTTGCAACGACTCTGATTCCAAGGAACCACCAGCAACCTAATTTCCAGAATCATGGTACCAGGCTCAGGTGATAATACATAGTCCCAAAGTAAATATATGTTGAATGAACAATGAGATGGCTCTGGAACAGAGAGTTTAGCAAGATATTCGTGCTTACACAGAGAAACAAAGATGCAGATAGTGCAGACACACTCAAATTTTATTGTTTGTTTGATACATCTGCTGCTTTGAGGCTTATACTTAATGTGAGTCTGTTGAATGATTTACAGGTATACTCCTGCACCGAGATGAAGGGCTTTATTATAAATCTCCCTCCTTGTGCTGTAGGATACTGTGCATTTTTCAATGCTGTAAACATAAATAGAAAAGTGTTTTGTCTGTGACAAGGACAAATGTCAGTTGGCAAAGCTCTTAAAGATGCAGACTTTTGAATTTGAGTTCTCATTATTATAGTGTCCTGATTCAAGAAGTAAGAATAAAAAATGCTTTATACTTATAAATTTTATTCCATAAACCTTTATAATAAGGAAAAAACAATAAAAGTTATTATATAAAAGTAATACATGTAGAAAATAATGTTAAGCAAAAATAAGAAAATAAAAGCCATTCCTATCTCCAACATAGATAACCACTGATAACATTTTAGAGCATATTCTCTCAGTCTTTTTATACACATATTTAATTCAAAAATGTAATTACACTAAACATATCATTTTCTCCATGCTTTTTCATTTAGTGACATGTAAACTATTCAGTATATATTCATAAAAATTCTCCAGATCATCATTTCTCACTGCTGTTTAGCACTTCAATGTATGGATTTACTGTAATTTATTTATCCAAACCCCTAATTTGGGTCATTTTTGTGATTTTCAGTATTTCTGCTGTCATGAAATTAGAGGAATAAGTGTCCTTGCAGCTAAAGCTTTATGTACATCCCTAATTATTTCCTTAAAATAATTCCCTAAAAGTGGAATTCTTGGGTCAAGAAGTGTGCAAAAATCGAAGGTTTTTGACACCAAAACTACCTCTATTCCAATTTAATCTCCCAGCAAGGCATGCAGTACTTTTTAAATGTGATTTCATTTGTACTTATAACCTTTATGCAGGAAAAGTTTAAGGCATCCATATTTAGCAGTTGAGGAAATCAGGGTGCAGAAAAATCAAGAGCATATAACATTAACACCACAACTGTAAGCCCACTTTCTCCATTCCTTGTACTCTTGGAACAGTGTTCATTGCATCTCTACCAGTGGTATTTGGAGAAATTGAGTCTGGGCTATTCCTTGATCAAAATTAGGATTTATTAGGCAAACACATACTGAAAACAAAGTTAAACAGGCTACAAAGCTTATGACGGTAATAGGTCTTTAGGCTGGTTTTTGCAATTTAAGTTATTTGCCATCAGAAGGCAATAGAAGTTCACTTCCCCCTCCCCCGCAAGAAGGAAATGTGGTTTTCCTGAGAAGCTAGTCTCTCTCTCTCTCTCTCTCTCTCTCTCTGTCTCTCTCTCTCTCTGTTAGACAGGAAGTAGGATTTATTGGTGGCCATGAATAAGGAGGGGGCAGTGCCAAGGTTCTCATGAGTGCAGAGACTGCCATTTGTCCAGGGGGCCACGATTAAGGATGTATTTGACCCCACAGCCTTCTGGGAAGAGCCACTTTTCAGCCACCATGTCTTCAAATTCATCTGCATCAAACTTAGTTAAGCCCCACTTCTTGGAAATGTGGATCTTCTGGCAGCCAGGGAACTTGAACTTGGCCCTGTGTAAGACCTCAGTCACATGCTTCTTGTTCTACAGCTTGGGACAGATGGACATGATGACTTGGCCAATGTGGACCCTGGCCACTGTGCCCTGGGACTTTCCAAAGGCACCCTGCATACCTGTCTGGAACCAACATAGGACATCTTGTTGATAAGGATGAAGTGAGAGGGGTAGAGCCACCACTCAGACGTGAAAACCATCTTTGTCACAGCTTTTCACCCCATACTTGTTGACACAAATACGGACAGCCTCCAGGGCTTCAGAGGAGAGCAGCTCCTATTCATCTGGTTGCAGATCTTGGCATCAGGGACACCTCTGCAGGAGTGAGGCTTTGGATGAATGACTTGTTCTTAACAATACCGGTAACATTGGGCAGTGTACAGCCCATGGCAACACCAGGATCTTCAGTGACACGCCAAGGGCAAAGAGAAGATAGTATCTTTTCTATCTCGCCACTTGTTGCGTAATTACAAGCTACAAAACTTTGCTTTGTATCCAAACCGACATTTATGAAATTAGGACTTCCAGTTGAATTGGTTCAAATCAAGATTGAAAATAAGTTTTGTATATTTCTTCATGAAATCTCAGCTCTTCCTAAAACTGTTTTGTTTTTGTTTGTTTTTTTTCATGGATAAGGGATTATCTCACTATATGCTTTGGGCTAGACTTAAAGAAGTGAATTTCTTTTTTAAAACAAGATTCTAACTCCAGTATAACTTTTGGCTCTTGATCTAGTTAAGTTTGTGATCTTTAATTTTGCAAGATGCCACTGTGAAAGAAGAAACAAAAACAAAGACACAACTGGATGCAATTCATCACTACCAAACAACACTTTAACTCTTTCCAACCTAGGAGACGCTCCCTTAACCTGATAACTGCTTTCCAATTTTTAAGCTTCCTATTCCAAGGTAGATTGATTACAAAAATGGCACAACTGTCCATGCTCCCCTGAATCCATTCCCTTTGCAACCTGACTTGGAAACTTCTCCCATCAAAGGTGGTGTTTGTATCCCCATCCCATGAAACTGGACTAGCCCTGTGATTTGGTTTGCCAATAGAATGCAGTAGTGTTGCAGTTCCAAGCCTAAGCTTCATAAGGTCCGGTGTACTTCTCCTTGCTCCCTTGGACCCTGGAGATCTATGTGAACAACACCGGACCAGCCTTTGGGGACATGAGCGGTCACAAGGAGGAGAGCCATCTCAAGCAAGGCCATCACAGACCAGCCAGTGCCTAGCTGCTCTGCCTACTAACCACTGACACAGGAGCGTTTCCACATGGCGATCATCTTAGCTTAGCCCAGATAGGAAGAACCACCCAGCTGATCTACAGATTTATTTTTTTGGCTAGGGGAGAGAAATTGTGTTGCAGGGTTATTTAAAACAATAGATATCTGTTACTTTGGGTCTAAAGCAATTGAGCCAATAATGATTATTACCATTCCCCTGCCTGGGATTCAGAATGAAATGTCTGGGAGAGAAAAGATTCTGTTTCTGATTTGGCAGGTTTTGTAGATACAGATCAATGAAGTGGTCTGGCTGTATTTATATACACTGACGATTTACCTCCTGATACTCTTTCTGATTCCCACTAGTAATGCTTAGGAATTAGCTTAAAAATATTTCATTGGCCTGGTGTCCAGCTACTCCCAATCATATGTCATGGCCACATTAAACCATTCCTTGTTCCCCAAACATACCTCAAACACAATAACACTGGCATGCCTTCACTTCGACCTGATCATCTTTTCTTCTTTCTCTCTTTATCAAAATATTTTGGATAGTCTATGAATCAGCTGATTTCCTTACAGTTTCTCGCCTCTGTGAAACATGCATCTTCATCCTCCAGTATAATAAATTTCTCTTTCTTCTCTGCTTATTTTAATACCTATTTTGTAATGCTTATTTCAGTTTGACTTATAGTCAAAGATCTAAAATTCTGTCAGTATTAGCTAATCTTGAAGACTAAGAAAAAACAAGGCAAGTCTCAGATAGAGTTTTAGATATTTCCTTGTAGAATATGGTTATGATTTTCTGCTTTTGGGGAAAAAAGAAGAAAAAGTCATTTTAGCCATATTGAGAGTTCAGAAAGGGAGCGTATTTTGGCTTAAACTATACCGTGGAATCAGAATTAACTTTGTGCTGGTCATTATGCCATAGCCAAATAATTGTTCTTATTTTTATTATTAAATTCTACTTTTTAAGAAGAAAAATGGAGTAGACCTCTACTCCAGAGAGAGAAACAAAAAAGGCCTGGCTCAGTTCTGGTCAAGAGGAGTAATCAGTGGAGGATCTCATCAGTGTTGTGGATGCTACAACTAGGATTCCATCCATCTTGTTAAGGGACCCAAACTCAAGCCTCTGACCCCCCTTCATGCAGGATCAGCACAGCTAAGCCCTGATCTCATCTAAGACTCGAATATCTCCTTTCCTGTAAACCACTTCTATCCTGAGAGGAAAAAGCTACAGTTTATAAACATTTTTATTGGTCATATTTTACCATATGGCCAAGATGTTTGATGCTGGTTTGTTTAAAACACACACCTAAGTAGGTGTCTTTTCCCTGGTTAAAGAACTTTTTATGATAATGCTTCATTTAATTGAAACCCGTTAGCGAGCTGAGAAGTGAAATCAGTTTATGAATCAACGAGCAAATCTAGAAGCCATTTGGCAGCGTGGAGTCACGGCCATAAGACGTTTGAGTCCAGTGGCTAGCATAATGCCTGGCCCATAGAATAAACTCAAAGGAAGTTTCTGTCTGCAAAACAAAATGGATACAATTGAGTTAGCAGAGTTTTAAATGACATTGACTAGAACATCAATAGAAAGAATAAAAAGAAAACTGATTTTATTACAAAGTCACTGTGGATCAATAATACATAATAACATGGGCACGAGAAGCAGTCAGTGACAGAAGACATTCAATGATTCATGAGCACATTAAATTCATGAAATAATAAGCCCACACTGTTACATACTATCTTTTTCTGAATCAATAGCTATGGAATTGAATAAGAAAGTAGAATATTTTCAAAAGGTGCAATAATAGGGGTGACACAGCTGGGCAGAGTTGCTTATCTGGAGGATATCTCCACTATGCAGCTACATAAGAATAAAAAAAATTCAAAGGTTTAGCATGGAACGAACCCAGACATGTTTCCCATGACAAATTCAGTAGACACATCGGTGGGCTGTGATTAATTATCTTGTGTCAATGAATGGTTCTCTGTTCAAGCATCTCTTTTCTAAGATGGAAAAACCTTATATGCTGACTTCGTTTCCCCCCTTTCACTGGGTCATGGAGGAAGCAGTGTGTTAACAGCAGTGTGAGCACCCCAAACCCCCTCCCACTGCAGGATTCTGACTAGTGTGAGCTGAAGACAAATAGATGACTCAGATATCTAAGGAGAGAAACGACAGTCAGTGGAACTTATTTTCTGACCCTGCCCCAGACAATACCATGTTGTCTCTTTCGGCAACCAAGTTAAGTTTGCAAAGGGATCCATTCAAAATCTCAAAATATTCCCTACTTAAAATAGTCCTTACTCTGAACAAAGATTCTCATCATACCTTTTATGTCAATTCCTTTAGAGAGTTGTTTTCTGTCTGTCTGTCTCTCTCTCTCTCACACACAGACACATACACACACAGACCACAAACATCAGTCTCATAAACTCGTACATGAGAAATGTAGATCTCAGAAGTCAAAAATGAAGCATGATTCTAAGCCATATGGAAACCTTTATCTGGGTCTTTGTTTGAGTGTGTCTTTTTCTAGTTATGTTCGTGTGTCCATGTGGGTTTACAGGTGTATTCCTGCATCTTGTGTTAATGCATCTGGAGCCTCTCCCAATCCATCTCTCTCTTTCTCTCTCCAATCTTCTTTCTTACTTATTCCAGCAACTATGGACAAGAGAGAATGGAAATGCGTATATATTTTATTTGTTTTATTTACTGAATTTTTTTATGTTCTCTATTCCTTTTGTATAACTCAGAAAAGTCTAATGTTATACATTTTTCTTTTAAAAACAATAAAAACCCAATTAAATTGCCTTTTCTGTATTGATTACCAATGGTTTCTACCTCCCTTGAGCCACTGATCCTGAAAAGGATCAAGCTTCACCTTCGTTCTGAACTTATCTTTATAAAGTCAGAGTTTTCCTTTTCAGAAAAAAAGGAAATTTTTTTCTTGCAGTCAGAATTTTGGTTGTCACTGTTTCTGGACTTCAGTTCCTGACCTTGCTCTGTTAACAATGAGAACTCATGTTTCTATGTCTCTATAATTTTGTGCATACGTCTTTGTATACGCCTGGCCTAAATTCCAGTCCACCCCTGGCACACTTTACCTCCCCCTTTTAAATGAAGGATTCTGCTTAGGAGACATCCTTTTTTTTCCCTTTTAACATTCTTATGTAGCTAAACAATTATCTTGCCTTAGAACCTCATTCACTTCCTGATGTAGGCAGAAAACAGCACGTTCTAAAATTACAGCATCTTGGGGATAGAAGGGATTAGTCAATGTATCTAATTTAACTTAGTTGGCTCCCACTTGTATTATCATTGGTTTAAAGGATAAGGCAAGAAATAGGGCTCATTAGTTGTTCAACTCTCCAAACATTTGTCAAGCCAGGCCCTGGCAAACACCAGGGATTCAGAAATGATTATGTGCTTCTTGTCTTCAGGAAGCTCGTAATCTAGTGGGTGGAAAAGAGAAGTAAACAGTTACCGATGATGGAGATCATTTGCATGAGAGGGAGATACTGTGGGAGCAGAAAACCCAGCCTTGGGGCATTTTTAAAAAAAGATTTTTAAAAAATTATTTATTTGACAGAGAGAGAGAACATAAGCACGGGGAGAGAGAGAAGCAGGCTCCCCGCTGAGCAGGGACCCATTCCCCGTCCATGGGGTGGGGACGCTTGATCCCAGGACCCTGGGCTCATGACCTGAGCCGAAGGCAGATGCTCAACCGACTGAGCCACCCAGGTGTCCCATCCCAGGCTGGGGAGCATTTTTAGGAACAGGATGCCTGACTTGGGCCCTGAAGGACGAACCATCAGAGATCCTCAAACTCTGGAAAGAGTCTCATGATATTCCAAATGCAGTTGCAGTCAGAGAAGTTACTATTGGAATAACTGTAAAAATGTCACCTTTATACTCAAGATAGCACGGCATGGTGTCTGTGTGGTTTATCGGCAATGGCAGGCTTATTACTTTTAATGCTGTAATTTTCCCAAGGTCACCGTTCTACTTTCCCTGTTATATGTGTTACATAAAACTGCACTTCTTCGCCTTTATTGGAAAAAGCAAAAATGCCTGTAGAGGAAGTTGCTTTTTGAGAATAGCAGACTTTCCATAAAGGAAATGTAACCCTCGCACATTCACTTCATTATGCTTTGCTCCCTCCGTCAAGGCTGCCACTCTCACAACAGCTCCTTCTTTCCTTCTCCCCGCCCCACCCCTTGAAGGTCCCTCCTGTTGCCCTGGAGTGGTGATCCTGGCTGGACTAGGAGGACTTGGCCCATGCTCTTGTTAAAGTTACGACTCAAAGCATAGATTGAAAATTTTCTTTTTTCTTTTAAAGATTTTATTTATTTATTTGAGAGAGAGAGCACATGAGTGGGGGGTAGGGGAGAGGGAGGGACAGAAGGAGAGAGAATCTTAAGCAGCCCCAGGTGGGGCTCGATCCCAGGACCAAGAGATCATGACCTGAGCCGAAGTCAGCCACTTAACCGAAGGAGCCACCCAGTCGCCCCTAGATGGATAATTTTCTAATTATCTTTCGCTACTGGATATTTCAGCCAAAAGAAGTCCGTCTTCATGGAAGGCCATTAGAAATGTCTGGAAACCTAAGCTGCTTCCGGTGTCCTTGTAGTCCAAGAGCAGGGACTGCCCGGCTCTGATGAAACCTATTCTATACCTGGAATGTTAAGGGATAGGTACCCATTCCAGGGGCTGGAGAAAGAGAGGAGTAGGCTGTGGGGCCAGAAGAGGAGTCCCGGGAACAGCTGAGTGGAAGAGGAGCTAGAAAACCGAGCCTTGCCGCCAGACTGCCATGTTTGCTGCAGTCTGGTGAGGAACAAAGAGACTGGGGCCGAGGTAAGAGCAGTAGTGGGCACTAGGGGCACTTGACAACAGGCTCTGCTAACATGGGCTCCCTGGCATACCTTGCGTGCCCGTGCAGGCTGCAAAAGCCAACTCGCTCTAAAGAGTGCCAGTTTTGCAGCCTCGCACCCCCCTCGCTGCCAGGGCCATGCCTTGGCCCCCATTCAAGCATAAAGAGAAGGTTTCTATAATTATCGCCCCAGTGCTGGCATTTGCACACAGCTGTGTTATCACACACAGATCTGCCCAGGCCCCGAGAGGGGGCTCCAGAAGAAGAGGGCTGCTGTGCTGGACGCTGCCCGGCTTTAGGAGCCCCCAGACCTTGCCCGGGGCCCCTACTGGGACGCTGACCCAGGGCCTGAGGGGTTTGCTTTTTGACTCTCTGGTGGGTTGAATTTTAAAAGAAAAAAACAAAAGCACCAGTGAAATCGCCTAATATCCTAGACCACAGAGCCAACTGTGAGCAGGCCTGAAGGTCGGAGGCTGGCAGAGCTATTTTCTGGAACTTGCAATGGCTGGTGCCCCTCCTGCGTCAGCTGGGCCGAGGGAAGAGCACAAACACTAGAGGCCTGTGTATTCCCAGAGGCTCGGGTCTGGACATGTATCCTGCTTTCTAGGCTCCGGGAGGGGAGGCTGGGAAAGAAGAGAATGACTTCTCACTGCCAGCTTTGGATGACAGTGAATGGATTCTCTAACTCTGGTGCCTTCTCTCCCTCTGTGAGGCATGGGGGCCGGAGCAGAGGAGTCTCAGAATTTTCAGAATTAGAAAGGGCCACAGATGTTTGCGAGTCCAACTTCCCACTCAGTGTGGCTTCCCCCTTGGAAATATCCTGAAGCTGTCATCCAAGAAGAAGAAGGCTCTCCTTGGCTGCTACCAAGAACTGGCTGCTCACTCCTTGGTGAAATATCTCTGATCCTTGAGCATTCTTGCTCCCTTCACTCTACAATGGAAAGAGAAAAATCATACTAGGGGTCTCTGATAGGCTTTACACCTATCAAGGGGCTCCCAGGGCCCTCGGGATCAAGTCCACATTCACAACAGCTCTGCATGTTTGGCCCTCCCCACTCTCGGCCTCATCCTTGATGATATCTTCTCATCCACCTAGAAGAGAGAGACACTCAACATTGGGTTTCCTTTCATTTTCTGGAATAAGCCTCCTTTGCTCTCAGCCCTCCAACCCTCTCACCTATGAATTCCTCTTCTGGGAACAATCCTGGTCAGGTGGTCCTATCTCTCCCTGCTCATCTTGCAAGTCTTTTTCTGGGAGGCCTCTCTAACTTCTAACCTAGATGAACTCCCTTTGCTCTGAGCTTTCGAAGCACAATGCTTGGCACGTAGTAGAGGCTTAATAAGATTAGCTAAATGAGTACCTGAATCCAATCTTCCTGTAACTTCTACTCTCTGTGTTAATTCCACCCTCTTCCATATGACAGCCCTTGAAATATTCAAAGGCCATCATCCTAATCATTCCAGCATCCGTATGAATCTGGCCCCAGCAGGACACAAATCACACACTCAGGCAGGGTAATTGAGGACAGAATGATAAAAGGGGATTTACAAAGATGGGAGCAGGGTTAAGTGAATCTGAGGAGCACCCCAGAGCTAACAAGAGCAGGATCTTAAGCCTGAAGGGTCAAGGGGAAGGAAAGCTTACTGGAGGCCAGAAAGAGTAGCTGAAGCTGGAGAAGAGGACCACCCAGCAAGCCAGTAGGGAGGCAGCCAAGGGAATAAATACCCACTTCACGCTCTTCCCACACTCTAATCTCCCCTAGTGCCTCCCACTGACAGGTAAAGGGCAGGGAGCCTCCTAGGATACAGAGCCCAGTGGGAAAAGATGGAGAATAAATGAATAGGGAGAGACAAATGAAGAATACCCAGTACGATCATCCAATCCCAACAGCTACCCCAAATCTACTCTTGCCAGACTAAACAGTTTGCGTTGGTTCTACTACTGGTCACAAGGTGGCCTCCTTATTATCTAAGTCAACTACCATCTGGATAGATTCTGGATTGCCATTCGTTGCCTGTCCTGAAGCACTGGCCAGGAATACCACTATGCTCCAGACATCAGCCAAGGTAATGGGTATCAATCTCAGCCACTCTGAACACTACCTTTGTATTAATGCAGGTTTAAAACCATAGTTCCTTGCTTGTTGAATACATTTTAATTGTTTTTTAATTGGGTTTATGATCAATTAAATCCCCCAGGCTTCCTCACACAAACTACTGTGAAATCAAGCTCTCTCCTAAATTGTACTCGTCATTGATTTTTGTTTTAACCTAACTGCAAGATTTTACATTCGTCCCTGTCAGATCTTATCTTATTTACTTCTGTCCATTGTTCCAGATTATTAAATCCTTATTTTGTTACCTAGTGTAGCAGCTTTTCCTCTCCACTTTGAGTCACTAGCTAATTTCATTAGGCCGCTCTCTTTGTTTTCATCCGTACTGATGATGACTGAACAGAATCCCAGACAGCTGGGTGCTGAAGACCTCCTCTGGTTGAGAGATTGAGCAGCATGGTGTGGCATTTTACCAAGGGTGGGGAAAGAGAACATTATTTCTGTAGTGGGTTGGTGGTATAGTGGGAAGTAAAAGATCACGACGAAATCATTCTTGGGAAAACCCCGGATTACACAAGTTGAACAAGTTTCTTTCTTTAAAGTATCCCTTAGGGGCGCCTGGGTGGCTCAGTCGTTAAGCGTCTGCCTTCGGCTCAGGTCATGATCCTAGGGTCCTGGGATCGAGCCCCGCATTGGGCTCCCTGCTCGGCGGGAAGCCTGCTTCTCCCTCTCCCACTCCCCCTGCTTGTGTTCCCTCTCTCGCTGTGTCTCTCTCTGTCAAATAAATAAAATCTTTAAAAAAAATAAATAAATAAAAAAAATAATAAAGTATCCCTTAGAGTTATTAATATGCTAATATCTATGGACTAGGTCTGGAATCAGATATTCAAGGCTCTACCACATTGATTTGACTATGGAACACTCACGCGTGTTTGTGTGTGGGCACATATTTGCACATGAGTGCATATGTAGTATTGCCCAGGATAGTGTTTCACGAACTGCGTCTTGGGAAATGTTGACTGTGGAACTAACAGATCTGAATTTCACCACTTACCAGTTTGGAGCAAGGTATTTAATCTCTCTAATCCTCGGTTTTCTTATCTATCAAGTGGGCATAAAAGAAGATCTTACCTCTTAAGTTTGTGGTGAGAATGAAATAAGATAATGCCTGAATGAATCAGTACCTCTTACCACACTAGGATAGTAAATACTCACTACAGGTTAGCTGACATTAAACAATATCTGTATAATTATAATTATCATTAATGTTATTTTGACATTGATCCACTGGTTAGGCTCTGTACAGCAAATATATCAAAATATAATAATCTAAACAAGCTAAAAGATAGACAAGAAGCTAGAAATATGTTTCTAGTTTATATGACTTATATGACTAGTAAATGATGAATATTCTAAATAAATGAGAAAATTCGCACAAATCAATAAGAAAAAAATAACATCTTAACAGAAAATAAGGGACATGAACAGATAATTGACAGTAGAAGAAATGCAAGGTGGTCTTAGGTTGGAAATTTTTATTTTTATTTTTTATTTTATTTCTTTAAAGATCTTATTTATTTATTTAAGAGAGAGAGTTTGTGTGTGCATGCACATGAGCAGGAGGAGGGGCAGAGGTAGAGGGAGAAGCAGACTCCCCACTCAGTGGGGCTTGATCCCAGGACCCCGAGATCATGATCTGAGCCAAAGGCAGACATTTTAACCAACTGAGTCACCCAGGCACTCCAGAAATTTTTATTTTTAATGAAAAGGCTTCACTGCTGGTGCCAGTGTGAAATGATAACCACCACCACAATAACAATAGCTAACAAGAATTTAGCATTTAGTATATATTGGCCACTGTCCTAAGCATACTGTAAATATTTACTCATTTAATTCTCACAGTGAAAACTGTGAGGTAGATTTTTTTAAAATTATTTTTACTTTATAGATGAGAAAACTAACTACAAAAGATTATACCATTTCTGGAGCAATTTTTGTGAAATCGTGAAATTTTTGATGGTATCCACTGAGAGCCTTAAAATAGGCATATGCTTTGACTTGATCTAGTAGAAGCTGTGATGCATTGCCCAGATCCTCTTCAGGGCTTATTCCTCCAGCTGCTGCCATGTGATGGTCCTCAGCTCTCAGCCCTCACTAGAAATTATTCTCAGATGGAGACATCCACCTTGCCAACGTATGACTTTGGACTAGCCCATGTGCAATGACCTGATGATGCAGAAATATAAAGGCCTAGCTTCCTCACTGCATATAGGACAACTCTTTTGGGCCATCTCTGCTGCAGAGCTTCCCATGGGGTCAACTGAACCTTTGTTGAGGTTCTATCACAACTGAACTTCCCCCTCTGCCCAGTCCTGCTTTCCCCCCTCCTTTCCAGAGGTTTTGATTCTAAGAGTACTTCCTAGCAAAGTTCTGCAAGGTAATCTCCAACCTAGCGTCAGCTTCCTGGAGAACACACACTGCAACACCCAGTCATTTAACGTCTAAGAATATATCCTAAGTAAAAGCCTACTGTGAATGTAAATAATTACATATGAGCCCTAGTGAATGGTAAAACCACAAGAGGAAGGAACCTAGGTCCCTGAATCGATGCATGAAAAATTTCATCCACCAGTTTCAGCTTGGATCTCCAAGCCATAGAGAGCTGGAAAGAGTTTTGCTTTCATCCTTTCAGCAACAACAAAAGGGTAAACAAACTTGAAAGCAATGGCTTTGTATTGAACACGGGAGACAACTGAGATCAGAGGGCAAACAACTGACCTGAAATCTGGAGATAGATGGGTGACGGTAGGGAAGAACAGAATGTTAGCATTTACTTACCTGGCACAGAGGTTGCCAGAAACCACATAAGCTGGGAAGAGGATTTAGCTAGAATTTTTTTTTTAAATCAAATTGCTAAAGGCGGAGTGTGGGCTAGTATGAGAGTATAAAGCCCCTTAGGTGCGGACATAGAAAAGCTCACACCTTCTTGCAGGATATTCCTATTGGGACCCACAAGTGCTCACAGAGGGGGATGGGGAGAATTATAGCACCTGCTCAAGACAGAAGCTAAAGCAGAACATCAGAGAATGCCAGCCTCCCCCATACTGCCATCACCATACTAACATGTGTCAAGTGAAAATAATAGTGGAATACAGCTGGGAGAGCTGCAGAACGAAAATTGCCTTTGAGGAGCATGACAATGAGAAGACCCAAAGCCAAGTAGAAAGCAAACTTCAAACTCAGCCCATCTCACAATTATGTTACTACAAACTTTCAGACTAAAAGCATAGCAGAAGGAATAGCATGCTTATCTCCAAGCATTAAAAAATGTATACCTTAGTACCTACTGTCCGACATAACATGTCCAGCTTTCATCAAAAAAAAAAAAAAAAAATTGAGAGGCATACAAAAAGTCAAGGGAAAACACAGTCTGAAGAGACAAAGCAATTATCAGAAACAGTTCCAGTTATGTCACAGAGACTGGAACTAGTAAGGAATTTACTCTAATTAACATGTTAAAGGCTCTAATTGAAAAGGTAGATTACATGCAAGGATAGTTGATTTCATCAGAGAGATGAAGACAATAAGAAGAAACAAAATGGAAATGCTAGAAATGAAAAGCACGGTAACAAAGATGAAGAATGCCTTCGAGGGGCACATCAGTAAACTCAACACAGCCAGGGGGATAATCAGTGATCTTGATAATAGATCAGCAGAGATTATCCTAACTGAAATACAAAGAGAGAAAAAAAGAGCGGGAAGAAAAACAGAAGATCCAAGAGATATGGGGCAATACCAAATGATACAACACGTTTGTTTCAGAAGGGAAAGAAAGAACAGGGCAGAAGAAATATTTGAAGAAATAACGAAACAACGGCTAAGAATTTGTCAAAATTAGTGGCAGACATCAAATTATAGATCCAAGAAGCTCAAAGAAGACTAAGCAAGGAGAAAACAAAACCTAGGTGTATTGGTTTCCGGTAGCTGCTGTAAGAAATTACTACAAACTCGGTGGCTTAAAACAACAGTGATTTCGTCTATCATAGTTCTGGAAGCCAGAAGTCTAAAATCGGAATCATGGGCCAGAATCAAATCAAGGCATACTTTCTTTTGAGGCTATGGGGCGAGTCTAGTCCTTGCCTCTTTCAGCTACAGGTGACCGCTGACATTCCTTGGCTTGGGGCCAAATCACTTCAATCTTGAGGACCAGCATCTTGAAATCCCTATGTTCTCTCTTCACAGTGACTTCTTCTCTGTATGTGTATCAAAAGTACAAGGGATGGGAGGATGAATTAGAAATATACTGTTACATAGTTCTGACATTACATGTGAAGCAGTGTAATAGTCTTTGTAGGTAGACTCCAATTATAAACCAATAAACATGTTTTTAAAAAGGTATAAATAATAATTCAATAGAAGAGATAAAATGTACTCACAAGAATGTTAAATTATACCTAGAGAAAGCAGAAATGAGGAAATAAAAAAGAACAAACGGAGCAAATACAAGACAGCTAACAGGATGGTAGATTTTAATCCAACCGGGTATAAGCCCATTCAGTGTGAATGGTCTAACACATCAGCTAAAAGACAGAGATTTTCATATTGGATTAAAAAAAATTAGGACTCAACTATGTACTGTTTATAAGAAATCCACGTTAAATATAAAGACATAGGTAGGTTAAAAATAAACCAATGGAGTAATGCATACCATGCAAACACTATACAAAAGAAAACTGGAGTAGCTATGTTAAGGACAGCAAAAGTAAACTTTAGAACAAGAAATATTATCAGGATCAAGAGGGACATTACAGGGGTATCTGAGTAGTGCAATCGGTTAAGCCTCTGACTCTTGGTTTTTGGCTCAGATCAAGATCTCAGGGCCATGAGATCAAGTCTCACATGGGGCTCCATGCTCAGCGTGGAGTCTGCACGAGATTCTCTCTCGCTCTTTCTCTCCCTCTCCTTCTGCTCCCTGTCCCCCCCGTACTGTCTCTCTCTCAAATAAATAAATAAAATCTAAAAAAGAGGGACATTACATAATGATGAAGTGGTCAATTCTTTAAATAATCTTAGGAATGTGTGTGCCTAACAATAAAGCTTCAAAATACATGAGGAAAAAAAAGGGTAGATCTGAAAGGACAAATAGACAAATCCACAATTCTAATTGGAATATATTGATTGATATTTTGCCTACAAAATATCAGGACACCTATAGATGATACACTATTAACCAACTTGACCTCGTTGACATTTATAGAATGTGCCAAACAACAACAGCAGGATATACATTTTTTCTAAGTGCACATGGCACATTTACCAAGATAGACCACATTCTGGGCCGTAACACAAGCCTTATGACATTTTAAATAGAAGTCATACAAAGTATGTTCTTGGCCCATACCAGAACTAAACTAGAAATCAATAATGAAAAGCTATTTATGAAAATGTCAAATATTTGGAAATTAAACAACGCATTTCTACATAATTTATGGGTCAAAAAGGAAGTTTCAGTGGAAGTTAAAAGTATTTTGGCTTAAACGAAAATGAAAATACAGCATTTCAAAATCTGGCTGATTCTAGGGCTCCAACAGAAAATCACCCTAAAGCATCTTGTAGTAACAGAAAGTAAAAAGTTCTCAAACATAAATTAATTAATAAATAAAAATAAACAGAAAAGAAATTTTAAAAGTTGGAAGCATGTCAAAAAGATGCAGGAGCCAACCTGAAAGTGTTCCCAATGATCAAAGCTGGAAAGATTTGAGCAACAAAATAAATAACATTAATTTTGGATTATAAACCCGGAGAGCAAATAAATATCCATGATTTCACACTGATATAAATAATTGAATAAAAAATAAGTGGGGAAGAAAGGAAAAACTTGTTATAATACAATTCCAAAGAATACATGTCGAAGGAATGAAAGAAATAGAAAATCAACATTAGAATACCATAGTAATAATTTCTGCAGGCAGACCCCTGATGGATGCAAAAATTAATGGGAAAAACTTTAAGGAGACAAAAATATTTGCATGGCCTCAAAGTATCTCCTCCTAAATATTTATTAATTATGGTGGTGGTTTTAGCACATGTCCACAAAGTCCTGGCTCCTCCTTCCTCCAGAAAATCGAGCTTAGTTCTCCTCCCCTCAAATAGGGGCTGGTCTTGGGGACTCGCTTCCAAGGAATGGTGTATGGGATGGATAAAATCATAACTTTATGGTGGAGAAACTGACAGACACTGCCTTAAGCAAGAGAACTGAGGCTAACATAATCAGAGATAAGTCATGTGAGTATTATGTACCCCCTAATATGATGTGGTAAGAAGGTGTTCTTCTCCAGAATCCATAACCCCAATCCAATCACGGGAAAACATCAGACAAACCCCAGTTGCTGGACATTCAACAAACCACAAGTCTTCAAAAGTGCCAAGGTCATGAGAAGCAAGGGAAGACTGAGAAACTGTCACAGATTAGAGGAAACTAAAGAGACATTACAAGTGAATGCAGCGTGGTATTCTGGGTTAGACCCTGGGACAGAGAAAGGACATTGGTGGGGAAACGGGTGAAATCTGATTCAAATCTGTAGTTTCGTTAACAGGGTCATACTGATGTTAATTCCAGAGTCTTAATAAATGCACCATGATTATATAAGATGTAACATTAGGAAGAGCTAGGGAATGGGTATCTGAGAGCTCTCTGTAACATCTTTACAATTCCTCTGTAAACCTGAAATTATTTCAAAATAAAAGATTTTTAAGTTATCCATATACTGAGTACTCCCACACTGGACTTGTATGTAAGAAATTAAATTCTATTGTGTTAAGCCTTTGAAATTTTGAGGGTTTTTCTTAATTGAAATTAGTGTCATCCTAATATACTTCTGATCATAATTATCAGGCAGAATCTTTTCGAATTTAATTCTATTCCATGAACACATACTTGACCACTCAATCAAGAAGAGATTGCATATTTGTTATAAGTTGTTGTAAGAGATCCAGAAAAAGTTGACCAGCTGCTCTTTTTTGTAATTAGTTCTCCAAAATTAAACCCTAAATTATTCTCCACTTTGTCTTATGTTTGTTATTTTTATTGTTACAGCTATATTATAAGTACAACAAGATGCTGGAGATGAGAGTGCCTAGAGACCTCTGAACTTGAGCAGGACCTTGAATGACAGGGAAGATCTGGCATCGTAAGTTCAGATGCTTTCAGGGGACAGGCAGGTAATACACATGTTTGAATGGGGCCTGCTAGGAACCGCAGAATGCATGTTCACCTAGAGCTATTTCAATATAGAATTTTGAACATTACGCCAATCAAATGAAAGAGGTCTGCCATTTAGAATGGTCCAAGGGTAAGAGATGACGCTTAGTGATGTGATGTAGATCCTATGGAGGAGAAAACAGAATGCCTTTCAAGTAGGAGGCCTCTCAAGGTGAAAGGTGGGTATAAGCAGAGCAGGTTCAGAGGATGATGGCAATCTAGCCTGGTGTTTAAGGAGAGAAGGCAGCATGCCTAGGGCATTAGATCGAGAAGGGATTTGGGTGGTCATGTAACTAAGAAGTATGCAGTGCGACTCTGTGTAGTCTAGGGGTTCACAGGACCCTCCTGAAGTCTGGGGACAGGGGCTTCCGAAATTTACCTCCCAGACCTGTTTAATTTGAATAGCTATTTCCCTGTGACAGGTATTTCCCTGTGACAATTTTTTTGAATAAATAGTTTCATGTCGAAAAATAGGTTTGAAAACTTCTTGATCTAAGAGCCTTAAGTCTTTTCATATTATAAAGAGACCCAAGATATTGAAGTGACTTGTCCAAAGTTCCAAATTTATATGGATTCCCTTAGATTTGGCCCCAAAGCCAGTCCCCTTCCCACTATGCAGCCTCATTGTGGATGTCTGCATAGGCCTGGAATAAATTGCTCCTTGGGAGGACCCCACATTTTATTTTATTTTATTTTATTTTATTTTATTTTATTATTTTTTGCCCCCTGAGCTTCATGTTAGGTGCTGCTCTGGAATCAAGAATTTAAGAAGGAAGGTAAGACTTTGAATTCTTTTCATCCATTCCCTAGGTGAATAAAACATCTGAAAGCAGGTTTTAACAAAGAGTAAAGAGCAATGGACATTTGAGAGACAGGCAGTAGTAACAAAAACAACAATTATAATACCTTGTGTCTACTGAATATTT
The DNA here is from genome assembly GCF_964656455.1 of Halichoerus grypus. Lineage (NCBI taxonomy): Eukaryota > Metazoa > Chordata > Mammalia > Carnivora > Phocidae > Halichoerus > Halichoerus grypus. Next base: position 95,417,968 of record NC_135727.1, read on the forward strand.
GTTATGTGTTCAGCACTGTCCCAAGCACCTTACAAAGATTTTCTGATTTACCCTCACACCAACCCCAGTAGGTAACTAGTATTACCCCATTTGATAGGAATGAAAGTAACACCTCATTAGAGAGGTTAAGTAATTTTCCCAAAGTCTAATTATATAATTATTAATCTTTTATTGGGACCTCTTCGATAGCAGCTAAGCATGAATAAATCTATACATTCCCCTTCACTGTTTTGTCCAGAGCTGTGTTTGCTGCTATGAGAACTCTAGCCTTCTGTTGATGAGATAGTTGCTCCCAGCAACCCCCCGCCTACCCTTCCCCAGATAGGCTTTAAAAAATGGGATCTTCCTGAGTACAGTAAAAAGGGGTGAGCAGATGTAGGTAAAAATGTTCCTGTGGAGCTAGCATCTCAATGTCAAGGCAGTAGGCCACATAACACTGAGAATGAGGGAGCCCAGCTGTAGTCTGCCTCTATCAAATGACTCAGATAGTTTTCAGATGTGGTGGGTGGGATGCAGCTCAAAGCTTGTTGGACTTCAAACATTTCCCCCTCTGTTTAATACATCCTGTGTGTTCTCCAGGGGAAATGCAATCCCTTATGCTTCTGTGATTCAACACAGTTGTTGCTTTTAAGTATATTTGAAATCCCAGAGGTCCCTCAGGCAAATCCTTTTAAGTGAGAAAGCTACATTTTACTGAATCAGATAACTCAATTTTGAGTTCCAACAAACTTGGGATGTGATTTGAAACTTCCAACCATTAAAGTATGAGCTGACGCAAAAGGTAGAAAAGCACATCTCATCTTTGCTTGTCTGACAGCAGAGGCTGAGAATGTTCCCTCACTCACCATTTCATTGTATAGGAGGGCAGGGAGGGGGAAATATAGAGCTGGAGAAGCGAATTCCCACATAGCCAGGGTAGGAGACTTAGTTACTGCTCCTGTCTCATCCACTGGAGAAGGAAGTCACAGGATTACAACCCCTTGGTTGTGGCTTGATAGCATCTGGACCACCACTTCCCATGGTACCCTAGCAGTGGTTACTGTTTGAGTTTGAATCCAGTCTCTGCAACTTCAAACTGTGTGACTTCTGGATCCACTTAATCTCTCCAAGCTTCAGTTTTCTCACATCTAAAATGAAAATAATAATAGTTCCAACCTCATTAGGTTGTTGAGAGTGTTCAATAAGTTAATCATGTAAAGTACATAGAATCATGCCTGTCATATTGTAGGAACTCAGTAAAGGTTAACAGTATTAAAGCTATGGTAATCTGTTCCTAAGAGGTTCTGGGGGCCCAGAAGAATCCTAAGGCTCTAGAGCTCTAGACATGCTTTTGGCTCTCAGCCACTCTCCAAATCATGGCGGAGGTGGGGTGTGGCTAGTTCACAATTAGGCTGGCCCTTTAGAGGACATTCAAGAATGGTCTGACCCAGGGCACCTGGGTAGCTCAGTCGGTTAAGCTTCTGCCTTAGGCTCAGGTCATGATCTCAGAGTCCTGGGATCAAGCCCTGAGTTAGGCTCCCTGCTCAGTGGGGAGTCTGTTTCTCCTTCTCCCTCTACCCCTCCCCACTCTTGTTCACGCTCTCTCTCTCTCTCTCATTCAAATAAATAAATAAAATTTTAAAAAAAATGGTCTGACCCATTATGACCACTGGTGTGGACTCAACCCTATTCCTCCAAGATCACTGTAGAGTCTTCTGGAACTACTTCAGACTCTAAATATGGACACTAAAAGAAGAAATGCTGAAATATGAAGCGTCACTGTAATTCAAACCACATGGTCAGTGTGGGTAGAATGCTAGCTGATGGTTGAGCAGGATGGTGATACACCCCAGGTAATGCTAATGGAAGTTGCACTTGAGGAAGATATAGATGCTGAATGTGGATCACGGGTCATGGTTCTAACTAAGATTCTGGGGGCGGAAAGGTCCTGCATTGGATTTCTGGTCAGTGAAGAGAAGTCCCACAGTATTTGATAAATACTTTCTAAACACCTGCTATGCACTGGGTCTGTTGTAAGACAATTATTTCCACAAAGATTTATTGAGCACCTACTACCTACCAGCATATTTCTAAGTTCTAGGTATATAACAGTGGATAAAATAGGCCCAAATCCCTACCCAAATGGAAATTATAGTTTAGTGGAAGAGACAGACTACCAATAAGGTAAATAACTAAAATATCGAGTATGATAGATAGCAGTCAGTGTGGAGGTAAAAAAAAAAAAAAATGAAGCAGGGAATGGAGCTAGAGTCAAAGATGGAGTAATGATGGCCTTTTGGATAGACCAAAGGAGGTGAAGGAGTATGTCATATGGATATTTACAGAAGGAATATTTTGTTCTGAGGAAAGAGCAGATGCAAAGGCCCCAAGGCAGCAGTGTGCCCGGGATGGTCAGAGAATGTCAAGAAAGGTTTGGGGTCTTGAGTGGTAGGAGATGAGGTTAGATATGGGGTGACTGACCAAATCATGTAGGGCCTTGCACATTATTTTAAGGACTTTGGCTTTTACAATGTGGGCTAGGAAGCCATTGTAGGGTTATAAGCAAAGGAATGATATATTCTGCCTATGTTTGATGGGATTACTTTGGCTGCTGTGTTTAGAATCAAGATGAAGGAGGCAAGGACAGAAGTAGACCAGTTAGGAGGCTATGGCAACAATCCAAGTGAGACATAACCATCCCTTGGGTCAGAGTTGTAGTAGTAAAGCTGGTGAGAACTGGTCAGATTCCAGATCTATTTTGAAAGAAGATCCATCAGGATTTTCTGATGGATTTGCTGTGTAGTGTAAGGATGAGAGGAGCCAAGGATGCCTTCAAGGTTTCTGGCCTGAATTCCTGGAAGATTATAATTATCATTAACTGATTTGGGTGGTGTGAGGGAGACTTCAAGAGGAGGAGGTTTGGAGAAGAAGACCAGGAGCTTCGTCAATTTGCACGTGAAATGCCTATTAACATCCACATGGAGATGTCAGGCAGGCCCTTGGGTGTATACATCTGAAGCTCAGGAGAAGGTCTGAGATGGAGATATAACTTAGGGAGTAGAGTAGAGAAATCTAGGAGATTGAATGAGATCATCGAGATGGTGAGTGTACCCAGAAAAGAGAAGATGTTCAAAGATGAAGTCCTGGGGCTTCATTTAAAGGTCAGTGGGATAGGAGGAAGTAGCAAGGGATGGAGAAGAAGCAACCAGTAAGGTAGGAAGCAAGCAGGAGAGTATGGTGTCCTGGAAGCCAAGTGAAGGAAATGTCTCAATGGGAAGAGTGATCAATTCAGTAAAAGGCTGCTGATCTATCAAGTGAAATGCAAACGTCGAATGGACCCCTGGATTTAGCAATATGGAGGTCATCCAAGCTGTGTAGTGTTAGGGAGGAGTGAGGAGGAATGACCTGGAAGAGATAATGAGGAGGAAGGAAGACACTACCCCACATCTAGACCCAGTGATATGAAGGGTCTGGGAGAGAAAATGGCTACCATTTGAGGAGGCTGCCAGGGAAGCAGGGGCCTCTGAGGAAACGTAAGTTTCAGTTAGAGCAAAAAAAGTGAAGGGAAGAGTCAAGGAAGTGTAAGGGGTTATGAAGAATTTGGCTGATGATTGATAGAGGCTTGGCAGAAAGTTCCCGTTCTTTTAGGAGATGGGACAGAAGGAAGGGAGATGGTTACAGAAAAGGCAATGTTTAGAGCCATAAGGAGACTAGAGGCCAGGGGATAGGGGATGGCTGGGAACCCTAGATTTCTTCCGGTGACTGACATGAACAGGAATATAAGACATATGTTCCAAAGTAGACTGTACTAGTAAATGTCAGGCAGTTTGAGAGGAGTGATGGGAATACATAGAATCTGGGAGCTACTGCTTGACTTCTACCGATGGAGGATGAAGTCTGCATAAAGGAAACCTTGCTCCTTCTAACATGTGGGCTTCCTCTTTCTGATGGAGGACTAGGGATTAAAGGAGGGGTGACCTTACATTGAACTCACAGGAAATCTCTTGACCCCTGGGGATGGTCGATTGCCCAGCCAATGTAAGAAATACTCTTTCAGGCATGAGTGCAGCCATTGTAGCCCCTGGCATAGACCTCCCCACTTTAGCTGGTGACGGTTTGTCGTCACTATTGGCACACCGGGTAGCCACTTTTGCCCAATCCCCATTCCCAGGCTTCTGTGACCAAAAGTCAACCCAGAACCATTCCCTCAATCACTGGATCATCTCTATTTTATGGGAACATTTCCCGTGGTTGTTCTCTGCTAGCTTTGTTCCAAACGTGTCCAAATGTATTTTCATGTGGCTGAAAGTGTTTAAACATTCTGACATTTCAATCATGTAATACAGCTGAATGAACTTCCATAGTATTTGGCACAGCAGTGCTGTTCAATTCTTTTCTGACTGTGATCGCCAAGCAGGAACCTAAGAAGTGGCAGGTACTCTCTAGGGAGATACAGAAGGCATATGTTGGCTCGTGATTGCAGAGCACCGTTGATGCAAAGATGTTCTCTTGAGTCCAGTGGCAAATGGTGGGCATTATTTTGCCTGAAAATCAGAAGAGACTCTGAATTTGAGAGGTCTGAAGCCTGAGGACCCTCCTACAACTTGTTTTATTTTTCCCAAGATGTTTCCCCGTGCTTTGCGGCTGATTCTCCTTCTTTGAGCTTCAACCATATCATCAACATACTGCCAACATAGCAACACATAAAGTAACTTATCCAAACTATATTAGAGAACTTACATGCGTCTACCACCTACTCATTTAGCAGTTAAAGGCCTGGAAGTATATTTTCCGATTTGATGATCGGGGCAAGATATCATCACCTTCATTTTACAGATGAGCAAATTTCTCTGTCACTCCTCAGGTGGAATTTATTTTCACAAAACTATACCATTTATTCATTCATTCATTCATTTATTCGGTACACCCTTATTTAGCCCTCATAAGGGCTCTCCAATATTTTCATAGCCAATACTTCTGCTTAGGATTTAAACATTTGAACATTTTAAACAAATGGCTACTGAATTCTTACTTCTGTGACACTCCTTCAAGAACTATTTTTAGGAGGATACAAAGATAGCTAGAATATGGACTCTGCCCTAAAGGAGCTCAAAGTGACATTTACAATATTTACTCTGAACTTCTCAGAAGAAACCCAAGCTGAGATGTGTATCAGTCCAGCAACTTTTCTTGGTGTCTGTCTCACTTAAGGTAACCCTAGATGCTACGACATACAAATCCCAATATATGTAATGCTTCAAACACAATAGAAGTTTCTTTCTTGCTCGTGTGAAGTCCAAAATGGGTGGTCCAACTGGTGGGCAGCAATCTTGCAAGTAGCGATTCAGGGACCCAGACTTCTATGATGTTAGACCCATCTTCAGCATGTAGCTTCCAAGCTTGTTGGGCTCATTTGCATCAAGCCGGTAGAATGGGAAACAACATGGAGGGTAGCATGTGGGAGGTTCTTATGGGCCAGATGTGAAAGTGGCACACAACAGTTCGCAATTCCTTTTACTGGCTAAGACTCAGTCATGTGGCCACACCTAACTTCAAGAGAGGCTTGAAAATGTGATCTAGCTATGTTCTCAGGAAGACAGGAAGAAAGGTTTGATGAGCAGCTGCTGTTCTCTGCCATTTAGTGTGTAGGTGTGTGTGTGTGTGTGTGTGTGTGTGTGTGTGTGTAGCTTTGGACATGAGAGGGTTTATCTGGGGCAATATGGACATAAGTAGGGCAGCAGAAGGCTAGGCAGGTGCGTTCCCTGGTAGGCTTCGGAGATGTGCTGAGAGAGTGAGTTATGGTCATTTCCAAGGTGTATCTCTTCCTCATGAGGGGGATTCATGTTTGAGTGAGGAGCGTGAAAGAATCCTCCAAGATGGGACAGCTTTGCTTTCACTTCAATTCTTCTTGTCCCTGGTGCATTCATTCTTCTGAAGTTCTGTTACCCATATGATTAATCCAATGATCTCCTGCCCTCCAGCTTTGGTTCTACCTCTGGCTCCTGAAGGCTTTTACAGAAAAGACTTTCCTTGACTCTTCTGATCTTGGATCACATGCAGTCTTATCCTTCTGATCAATCTAAGCCTATGTGCTTGTGGGACAGAAAGAAATACTTAAATTGAATTCTGTCATATGTTTGTTAACAGGCTTGGTCCGTTGGCTGATCACACAATAATAGAGTTCTTTCTCAAGTTCTAACAACTCATTACTGTCTCCAGGAAAGCCACTTCCTGTTTCTGTATCTCTAGTTCTTCTCCTGGGGGTGGGGGAGAAATGACATTTTAGACATCATAGCTGTCTTGAGGGCACAGAGTGGCTTCCAAATAAACGCTGTCGACATACTAGCTTTTGGTAAAAAGTGATTCTGAAGTCCTCTGCAAATCCCAAAATACCAGCCAAAGGTTCCTTATTGCTGAGTCTGTGGGCACTTCCAAGTTCTGGCTGAGGGGAAAAAATAGCCTCCTCACACTTTTTACTTTGTAATTGGATGTTAAAATAGAAATTTCTGCTGAGACACTAATAGATACCAGAAACCAAAGGGACTTGTGAGATAAACTTTCCTATAGGATTTAAGGAAAGAAATGGCAAAACCCCAAAATTATGAGTTGCGACTCACTCACAACGTGGGGAAAAAGGGTTGAAGGCTAGAGTTTAGCAGAAGATTTTTTTAGACGTTATTTATTTGAGAAAGCTCTGTCGAGAAGGCAGGGAAATACTTCTCTCTTTACCTCAGATCATGAGAGAGGAGCTTCGGCGCAACCATTTGGTGGGATAATATGTGTTGCCCATCGTTCGAGGGGAGACGCAGTAGATGAATGTCTACTTCATACCTGGAATGGATAAACTGACTGCTCTAGTGGGTGGCTGCACTGGGTGGACCAAGGACCAAGAGTTCTGGAATCTACTGGAGAGGAGGATGCATAAGTGTTTCCCGTGAAACAGATTTGGACGTGTGTGTGTGTGTGTGTGTGTGTGTGTGTGTGTCTGTGTGTCCGTGTTCGACTGAGAGAGAGAAACAAACAGCAGTAGGATCAATTTAGGAACTATCCAGCAGGGCCCACTTAAAACAGTGAAAAAAAATCTTTGGAGAATAAAGCTGACAATAAAGCCAAGGGGACAGCCAGCGACTGAGAAAACAGCAAAAAGATGAGACAGGAGAGAGTCCATCACCTGGGGCAAGAAGACTGCAGGTGACAGAGCCCCAGCCTTTGGTGGGGGGGGGGAGACATTCCAGTTACAAAAGGCCTATCTCCCCCCCTGCCCCCAACTACATACTTTTCCCTCCTCACACACCAGGGGTGGGAGGCGTGCAGGACCAGGTGAACAGCTGGGGGAAGAAAAACAAAGTAGCACTATTTTTTCTCCAGTTCAAAAGCTGACCATATCTCTCCCCACCCTATCCCCTGCTCCAGGCTTCCTACCAGCGTCAGGTCATGTTCAAAATTTTGATCATCGCACAGACCTGGAAATTTCAGTTCCTAGTAATTACCAAAAAGAGAATGGGTTTTGGACTGAAAGTGATGATAAGAATTTTTATTACACAAACAATGAATCATGGAACAGTGCATCAAAAACTAATGATGTACTGTATGGTGACTAACATAACACAATAAAATAAAAAAATTTTTAAAAAGAATTTTTATTACCTAAACACTCCAGAAAAGAAATGGGGCTCCGCAGAATTTTGTCTGGGGGCTGGGAAGGAATTATCCTTCTGAATAAATGTAAAGGAGTAGTAGGAGACAAAAAAATAAAGTTACCTTGTATTTATGTAACCACGTGGTGACAGCCCCTTTGGAATGCATTGGGAATGTTCATCATCCCCCTCCATGACACATATCCTGGAAGGAGGCAGATGACTGTTTTTCTTTTATGGACATATTAAATGCCTCCCCATGTGTATCGTATCCCTTTTCCTCACCCCGATCTCAGAGGAAATGGAGACACCCTCATTTCCATTACCTGTACTTCTTATTTTACACGCAATGCTTCAAGGCATTATTTTGGAGTCGATTTCTAAATTTTGAGATGCTTAATTAAATAAATGCATGCAAATTCCAGGTGCATTTTTTTTCTGCTTAAACACATACCCACAAATTTATTGCTTCAAAATTGTGCTTCGCTCCAGCATTTAGCCATAGTTGTGAGCATATTAGCATTGCACTCTGGAATGGCATAATCATTTCAGCATCAGGCTCCATTTCAAAAGATACTTCAGATGCCAGGAGGTCTCCAAGGGCTTGATTTCCTCCCTCTCCTTATTTACTTATTTTCTTTCTTTGTATTGCAGTAAAATTCAAGGCTTGAGGAAGAGCTAGCTCTCTGAATCCCAGGCTGGGAGTAAATAATTCAGCACAGTGTGGCACAGAAACTGCTTCCCTCTGTGTTAAAACTTGTGTCTGTGTGGATTCAAGATCCTGCTGAGTGCTCTGATGTAGAGCAGGACAGATGTCCTGGCTGAATCAAGAGATACAAACTCAGTGAGGTGTAAGTCGCGGGACGATGGGCCGTTCTGAAACTTGATGGAAAATGACACCACTTTGAAGCTTCTGTTTTTCAGCGAAGTAAGCGCTATTAGGGGTCTTTTGCAACCAGGTCAGAGCAACAAAGAGACATACTATGCAAAGCCGGGGGAGTGCTGTCCAGCTACTTCCCTTGCCTACTATGCTCCTCTTTTGCTTTTTGGATTGACAGCTCGGAGTCTTGGGTACACACCATTGGTTAACTTCCAACTGCTGTGTTAGCTGTGCAATCCCTACGTGGGACTCGATCCCAGGACCCCAGGATCATGGCCTGAGCTGAAGGCAGACGCTTAACTGACTGAGCCACCCAGGCACCCAAGGTAATTCTTTTAAACAAACATGTCCTATGGATGGGGAGTGACAAACCCGTGCACAATCCTCATGTGTCTTTCCTTGCCCGCTCTGGTCAGGGCCACTGCAGTGTGGACAGAAATGGAAGATGTTCTAAGTTCTATACCATCCTTTGAACTCATCTCCATGCCTCCCATCTGCCCTGTATCACACCAGCAGCCCAGTTCTCTCTGCATCCCATTTTCGGGTATTGTTCCCTGTTCAGAAATCCGCAGGGGCCTCCCAATCGGACAGCCACAAGGCAAAATGTCTCTGCCTCATCCTAAGCCTCTTTCGTATTCTGGGGAGAGAAGCTGGTTGTTTATTGTCCCAACCCGCTTCCTGCTGATCCGTGGATTGGTGGTACCTGCATTTGGCCACTGAAGGCCACAGCTCCTATTGGACACCCTCCTATAGCTACAGCAGTTACTCTTGCTCTCTTTTTTTCAAAAATTTTTTAAAGATTTTATTTATTTGACAGAGTGAGAGAGAGCACACAAGCTGGGGGAGTAGCAGAGGCAGAGGGAGAAGCAGGCTCCTCGCTGAGCAGGAAGCCCGACACAGGACTTGATCCCAGGACCCCAGGATCATAACCTTAGCTGCAGGCAGACGCTTCACTGAGTCACCCAGGCGCCCCTCTGGCTCTCTCTTCAGGTTACTTAACCACTCTGTCCTCTTGGGCCTCTGCGCTACCTTCTTATCCTGGGGTACTTGACTATCGCTTGGTAGTTCTTTCTGGTAAGCTCACTCCACTTCCCCTTCTGACTGTGCTGTTTTTCGCCAGCAAGCCCTGTGCTAACAGAGGAATCAGGAGTTCTGGGTTCCAGACTTGCCTCTGTCACTTTCTGCCTTGCGTGACTTTGGATCTTAAGTATCTGAGTGCCCTTGAGCCCTCTATTCATTATCTGTTAATGGGAACAGTAAAGCCTACGCAGCACGCCTCATAGGGTTGCTAGGTTAATAAAATTTAGTTTTGTGCTAGAAAAGATACTGTTTTATAAATGTGGAGAACCCCATAAACCTCAGGTTTTGTTATTATCGCGTTAGAAGAATCTTAGTGAGACTCAAAAAACACATTCCCAGAAAAGGAAAACAGCAACAACCAGGAATAGGGTCACAGAAGGAAGGAGACAACCGAAGAGAAACATCCATGCTACTTATAAGTCACTTATGTCAGTGATTCATCTGGGGCCATCCTCACTCAGGGTCTCAAGCACAGGGCAACCCTGTGTGTGTTGCCATAGCAACTGCCTGCGAGAATCTGGAAATTCCAGCAGCTTACAATATCAATCATCATGAGAAAAGGGGTCAGGGCAAACTGCAAAAAAATGTATATCACGGAGACCACAGAAAGAACTACAGTAGAGACGGTCTGTGGAAGTTGTTCTCAAAGTATCGGCCGTGGACCTGCAGCATCAATATCACTGGGAACTTATTAGACATGCAGTCTTGAGTTATACAAGGGTGTGAACAGAGGGAGGTGGGGATTGTAAGAGCCATGTGAAAAGAAAGTCTTCTAGAGTCTGCCCTCTGGCCCCCATGATTATTCATGTCTCTCACATGGGAAATATCTTTATCCTTGTCCAAAGGTTCCCAAGAGTCTCATGGTGTTAGAGCATCAGCTCAAAGTCCAAAATCTCATCATCTAAATCAAGTCCAAGTATGGAGGAGGCTCCTGGGTGTACTGACGCACAGCTCTGGGGCTACAATTGCTTCCCATCCGTAGGCCTGTGAAACTAAAGAGACACATTATCTGCTCCCAACATGTCCAGCATATAATGGTGAGATGAGCACAGCACAATAGCTGTAGACATTCCAATTCGAAAAGGGACAGAATGGAGAGGAAAAAGGAGTCAGTGGTCCACAGTCGTTGTGAAATCCAGCCAGGCAAATAGTGTGAGTTACTTGATTCGATTTCAGGGTAGGAATCATTCTTCACGGCTCTCAGCTCCACCCTCTTGGGCTCTTGGTTCTGTGTTAATCATCCTTCCATTTTCATGGAAGGTAGCCTGTGTTTGTCACTTAGTAGTTTTATCAGCCTGCTTCCTGCCAGTGTAATTTTGGGGATCCAACAGCCTCTCCATTTCGTACTCTCTTTGTCCTTTTCAGCTCAAGCTAGCAGTGTTTATTACGAAACAATCTTCTCAGAAACCTTCTGGGTGTTCCATGGATTTCAAAGGGGTTTACTCCATTAGACAAAAGCCACATCCACAGATTTTTTTTTTTTTTTCAAAACAATTCCTTCTCTATTTGGACCTCTTGTTGAGAGGGCATAGAAGCTTTCTAGAAAGGACTCTTTGTATGACCGAACACTCTGACTTCTTGACCTTTCTGATGTTTTAGCAAAAGCTTGTAGGGTTACACTCTTCCTAGACCCTCTTTGTCTAGACCAAGCTGTCTTAATTTTAGCATCTCTTTGCCATCTGAAAAGACTGCATTTCCAAAATCATGAAGCCCTCTTTCTTTTTTTTCTTCCCTCAATTTATTTCTCACCTCTCACATTTCACTCCAAGCAACAAGAAGAAACTAAGCAATACCATTAATACTTCACTGGCTAATCTCCTTAGCTAGATAACTGAGTTCATCACTTCTAAGATGTGCTTTGCCCATAACAGCAGGGGATCCTTTTTCTGAGCCTTCTGCCCCTACATAACAAGGATTCTCCTTCCTTCCATTTCCATTACCATATTCCTCACTTCATCTGAGGCCTCACCAACAGCATCCTCCAACTCCACACTTCTACTGCTTGAGGCAATTTAGGCTTTCTCTCTAGTGTTCCTCCAGATTCTTCCAGAGTTTATCTACTGGTAAGCTGCAAAACCATTCCCACATTTCTAGGTATTTATTACTGCAACATCCTACTACTTGTACCAAAATAAGTTAGTTTTCTATCACTGCATAATGAATTACCATGAAATCAACAGCTTAAAACAAGATTCATTTGTTATCTCAATTTCTGTAGTTCAGAAGTTATAGTATTGCTTAGTTTGGGCTTCTGTTCAGGGTCTCACGAGGGTGAAATCAAAGGATCAGCCAGGAGTCAGAGGGTTGAGTGCAGAAGAATTTGACTCCAAGCTCCCTCAGGTTACTGGAAGAACTCATTTTTTGAGGCTGTAGGATTCATGGAAGCTTGCTTCTTCAGCGCCAGTGAGAGAAAGAGACGGCTAGGAAGATAGAGTCTTATATATTGTAACATAATCATTGGGATGACATCCCTCACCTTTGCCATAATTTATTGATCAGAAGCAAGTCACAGATTTCACACACAATCCAAGGGACAGGATTATATAAGGACATGAACATAAGAAGATAGAGATTTTTGGAGTCACCCTAAAATCTGTTTGCCACACTGACCTTTTTCAAAATAAACAGAACAAACAGAATTTTTAGGGGAAGAATCCCTTCACATTAAGAACATGTGTAAATTAAAACCCAGGAGCTCATTGGTGGGTGGGAAGAGAAAAGCAATTAAGTATGGAAATAAAATGTTTTAAAGATTTTATTTATTTATTTGAGAGGGAGAGCGAGCAAGAGAGAGAGCATGAGTGGTGGGGGCGGGGAGCAGCAGAGGGAGAGGGAGAAGCAGACTGCCCGCTGAGCAGGGAGCCCGACATGGAGCTTGGTCCCAGGATGCCAGGATCATGACCTGAGCCGGAGGTAGACACTTAACTGACTGAGCCATCCTGGTGCCCCTGGAAAGACATTTTGTTTTTTAAAGTTTCACTATAGATTGCTAAGAGAGGTGTGGAGGATCCTTTGCTAATAAAGATGATGCAGAAAGAAGGGAAAGATCCTGAAGGATAAACTGGTTAAGGAAAGATATGTAGGTGAGTTAAGACTTAAAATGTACTTCAGATAGTGGATAGTATTTAGAGATGAAGAGAGCATTTCATTACGTAGTGAAGACGCGAAAACTAGTCGGAGTTGGTAACCAGCATGGAACATAGAAGGGACAGCTGGGAGACTAAAGTGATTCAGTGTTCTCTAACCGTGGCTATGCTTTAGAATCAGCTGGAAACTGGGCGCCTGGGTGGCTCAGTCGTTAAGCCTTCAGCTCAGGTCATGATCCCAGGGTCCTGGGATCGAGCCCCACATCGGGCTCCCTGCTCCGCGGGAAGCCTGCTTCTCCCTCCCACTCCCCCTGCTTGTGTTCCCTCTCGCGCTGTGTCTCTCTCTGTCAAATAAATAAAATCTTAAAAAAAAAAAAAGAATCACCTGGAAACTTTAAAAAACACTGATTTCCAGGCCAATCCCAGGTATCGCATTTCAACTGGTAGGAGGTGAAGCCCGGCAGTCAGTGTTTGATAAAAGTGCTGGAGCTGGTGGCATCTTGTCTTGAACTTGTAGCCTCTGAACTGTGAGAAAATCAGTATCTGGTGTTTAAGCCAAAAAAAACAAAAAATAAAAAATAAAAGTGCTTGAGGTAAATTTAGTGTAGAGCAGGGCTGAATGCTACAAGACTGAATAAAAGAGCATACTCCTGTGAAACGAAGCAGTGGGTCATATTATATCAAATAGGATGAACTGTAGGTTTTGCATATCACCTAGGACATAGAACAAAACACTAGTTTAGACTCACCCCAGTTCCTCATAATCATAGAACATAGATGTGTCAGACATTTCTGATGCCCATTTCAGATCCTCTTTCTCTCATCTGTTTCATTTTGTTTTCTTTTCAGCTGTTGTGGTGACGGGAAGTTTGATGAGGGCTTTCTTCGTCTGGTCCCAATCAGAGTGCCTCGCCTCCCAACTGAAACTGCTGCTTCTCTCCTTGGTACTCTGCCCTGCACCTTCATCCTGGCCTGCACAAACCAGAAGTGTAGGCTGGTTAACATCCCGTGGAGTAAACCTTTGACCAATGGGATCCAAGAACCAGTGGATAAATCTCTTCCTCTTTATCTGTGCACTGTCCCTAGTGGAGTCCTTGAGTGCTTTTTATAGTGGGGGTTGAGTGCCGCAAATCTAGCATTCTGTTGCATTTAACAACAGCGGGCTTAACAGCACCATTTTATGTTTGTTCTACTTCAGTTGTCCCACTCTCTCCCTCTCCTGCTTCCTGGAATAGTATCTCTGATAAAATACAAGCACATAAGCTTCAGGAGCCTTAGGCTCAGCTTTCTGCCAAACCCAAGTTACAAACGTAGGTACCTTGCACTAGATCATTTTGGAACTTATATTTCTATCGTAAAAATTATACTTAAAACTTTGTTTTCACATTTAAACACTTCCGACATTTTAAAACATACTACTGTGTGAGAGAAATCTTAAGTAACATACAAATCATAAGTAAATACAATTGGTAGAACGTCACAATATGTGGAGAAGACATTTTGAAAAGGGACAACAGAGGGGATGTAAAGCCAGCATGCTGCCAGTGCTAAGAAAAGCTAAGTAACCGCAAATAAAACAATTACTTACAAAAAATTACTTGTTTTTAACAGCTTTATTGAGGTATAATTGACATACAACAAACTGCACATATTTAAAGAATGCTATTTATAATTTTTGACATATGTAGATATGCATGAGACCATAATCACAATCAAAATAATAAACATCTCCATCACTCTCAAAAGGTCTCTTGTGTCACTTTGGAATAGCTCCCCCATTGCCCTCTGAGCTCTAGCCTCCCTTCCCTGGGAGTTATGATCTATTATCTGTCATTATAGATTAAATTGCATTTTCTAGAATTTTATATAAATGAATCATACAATATATATACTCTTTTTTGGTCCAGCTTCTTTAATCAGCATAATTACTTTGAGAGTCATTTATGTTGCAGTGTGTATCAATAGTTCATTTCATTTTATTGCTGAGTAGTATCCCATTGAATAACTACATCATGATTTGTTTATTCCCTCACCAGCTGATGGATATTTGGCTTATTTACAGTTGAGGGCTGTGTTTTAAAAAGTTGCTGTGGACTACCTCTACAAGTATTTGTATGGATGTATACTTCTTTTTTTCCCTTGGGTGATTGCTTAGGGTGGAATGGCTGGGTCATATGTAATAGATGGATATTTCACATTTTAAGAAACTGCCACAATGTTTTCCAGTGTGATTATACCATTTTACATTCCCACCAGAAGCATATGAGTATTCCAGTTCCTCCGGATCCTTACCAGCATTTGGTATGGTTGATCTTTTCAATTTGAGTCATTCAAATAAGTATGTAGTAGTATCTGATTGCTGTTTTAATTTGCCCTTCCCTAATGACTGATGAAGTTGAGCATCTTCTCATGTGCTTATTTATTGTCACCTATTTTATTTATTTATTTTTCATTTATTTTTTATTTTTTTATTATGTTATGTTAATCACCATACATTACATCATTAGTTTTTTATTACTGCCACCTATTTTACAGAAGAGTTTGTGAAGAATTGGTATTATTTCTTCATAACATGTTAGAATTCTCCAGTGAAGCCATCTAGGCCTGAGGATTTCTTTTGAGAAGGTTTTTAACTATTTATTTATTTATTTAGAGAGACTGAGAACGGGGGAAGAGACAGAGGCTGAGGGAGAGAGAATCTCAAGCAGACTCCACGCTGAGCATGGAGCCCAATGCAGGGTTCGATCTTGTGACCCTGAGATCATGACCTGAGCCGAAATCAAGAGTCAGTTGCTCAACCGACTGAGCCACACTCCACTACATATTTAATATTTATTTATTTTTAAGATTTTATTTATTTATTTGAGAGACAGAGAGTAAGAGAGAGAGAGCACAAGTGGGGGGGGCTGGGGAGAGGCAGAGAGAGAAGGAGAAGCAGGCTCTCTGCTGAGCAGGGAGCCCAAGGCGGGTCTCCATCCCAGGACTCCAGGATCATGACCTGAGCCAAAGGTAGATGCTTAATTGACTGAGCCACCCAGGTGCCCCTACATATTTAATTTTTAAAGTAGATATATAACTATTCAGATTATCTATTTCTTCTTGAGAGAGTTTGGTAGCTTGTGTCTTTCAAAGAATTTGTCCATTTTATCTGTTATCAAATTGATTGGCATAAAGTCATTTGTAGTACACCATTTTTATCTTTTTTATATCCATAGAATCTGTAGTGATGTCGTCTCTCATTCCTAATGTTGGTAATTTGTGTTCTTTCTCTCTCTCTCTCTCTGCTGATTAGTCTGGCAAGAGTTCTATCAATGTTATTGATTTTCTCCAGGAACCAATTTATGGTTTTATAATTTTTTCTATTGTTTTTATCCTGTCTAGTCCATTGATTTCTGCTCTAAACTTTCTTTTTTATTTTTACTTTTCCCAATTATTTTTTTAGTTTCTTTTTTTTTTCCAAGTTTTTAATTTAAATTCCAGTTAGTTAACATACAGTGTAATATTAGTTTCAGCTGTACAATTTAGTGATTGAACACTTCCATACAACACCCGGTGCTCATCGCGACAAATGCGCTCCTTAATCCCCATCACCTACTTCATCCATCTCCCCCCACCCACCTCCCCTCTGGTAACCATCGGTTTGTTCTCTATAGTTAAAAGTCTGTTTCTTCATTTGTCTCTTTTTTTCCTTGTTCATTTGTTTCTTAAATTCCACAGGTGAGTGAAATCACATGGTATTTGTCTTTCTCTGACTGACTGATTTCGCTTAACATCATACTCTAAAACTATGGAACACTTCATGAATTTGTGTGCCATCCCTGTGCAGGGGCCATGCTAATCTTCTCTGTATCATTCCAATTATAGTATATGTGCTGCTAAAGCAGGCACTCTTTTTCCAGTTTCTTAAGGTTGACACTGAGGTCATTGATTTGAGACCTTTCTCCTTTTCTAATATAGGTGTTTAGTGTTACAATTTTTCTTTAAATATTGTGTAGTGACATCCCACAAAAAGCTGCATTTTAATTTTTATTTGGTTCAAAATACTTTTTAATTTCTCTATTTCTTTTTTGACCCATGAGTTTTTTAGAAGAGGACTATTTAATTTCCAAATATTTGGGGATTTTCTGGAGATTTTCCTATTATTAATTTCTAATTTAATTCCATTGTTGTCAGACAAGATGCTTTGTAGGTCTGAACACTTTAAATTTATTGAGAGAACTGTTTTAGGGCTCAGCATATGCTCACCTTAGTAAATGTTCCATGTGCCCTTGACAAAAATTGCTGTCTTTGGGTGGCATGTTCTAGCTAAACATCAATTTGGTCACTTTGGTTAGCATTGTTGTTAGGCTTTTTTCCATCCTTAGTGATTTTCTGTCTACTTGTTCATCAATTATTGAGAGGGGGATATTGAAATCTTTTACTGTATTGGTGGATTTATCTAGCTCTTCTTGACATTCTATCAGTTTTGTTTCATGTATTTTGAAACTCTGTTACTAGGTGCATAAATATTTTAGAGTTTTATGTACTCTTGATAAAGTGATCCTTTATCATTGTGAAATTGTGTTCTTTATCCATGGCAATATTCTTTGTTCTGAAATCTACTTTGTCTGATATTAATATTGCCACTAAAGCTTTCTTCTTTTTTTAATATTTATTTATTTATTTGACACAGAGAGAGAGAGCACGCACAAGCAGGGGGAGCAGGAGAGGGAAAAGAAGGCTCCCCGCTGAGCAGGGAGCCTGACACGGGGCTGGATCCCATGATCCTGGGATCATGACCTGAGCCAAAGGCAGACGCTTAACCAGCTAAGCCACCCAGGTGCCCCTAAAGCTTTCTTCTTATTAGTGTTAGGATGATATGTATTTTTCTATCTGTCAAAGCTGTTTGTGTATTTATAGTTGAAGTATTTTCTTGTAGGCAGCATATAATCAAATCATACTTTTTATTTTTTTAAATTTTTATTTATTTATTCATTTGTTATTTAAATTCATATAATTAACATATAATGTATTATTGGTTTCAGAGGTAGAGGTCTGTGATTTATCAGTCTTATATAGTACCCAGTGCTCATTACATAAAAATATGGAACACTTCACGAATTTGCATGTCATCCTTGTGCAGGGGCATGCTAATCTTCTCTGTATCATTCCAATTTTAGTATATATGCTGCCGAAGCGAGCACCAAATTTTACTTTTTAAATCAAATCTGATACCTCTACCTTTTAACTGGGACATTGAGACTATTTACACTTAATATGATTATTGGTACAATTAGGTTTAAATTTATCTACCTGCTATTTTATTTCTATTTGTTCTGTTTGGTCTGTGTTCTCCTGTTCCCCATTTTCTGCCTTCTTTTGGATTAATTGAATATTTTTATGATTCCATTTTCTTTCCTGAGTTGACTTAACTCTTTGTTTTCTTATCTTAGTGGTTGCTTTAGAGTTTATAGTATACAACTTTAACTTATCACAGTTTACCTTAAAATGATACACCACTTCATATATAGTATAAGAACTTAATAATAGTATATTTCTTGCCTCCCAACTTCTGTATCGTTGTCATACAATTTACTTTTATAGAAGTTATAAACACCAAACTACATTGTTATTATTTTAAACAGTCCATTGTGACTTAAAAATCATTAAATGACAAGATAAATATAAATTTACCCATGTAGTTACAATTTCCAGGTCTCTTTATTTCTTTATATAGATTTATTTTTTTTGAGAGAGGATTTTCTCCTCCCAGTTTTTTTTAAAGTTTTATTTATCTAAGTAATCTCTACACCCAATGTAGGGCTCGAACGCACAACCCCAAGATCAAGAGTCACATGCTCTACTGACTGAGCCAGCCAGGAGCCCCTCTTTATATAGATTTCTATTGCCATCTGCTATGATTTACCTTCTGCCAGAATGATTTCCTTTAACATTTCTTATAGTGCATGTGTACTGATGATAAATTCTCACAGCCTTTGCATCTGAAAGATTTCTATTTTGCCTTCATTTTTGAAAGATACTTTCACTGGATATAGAATTCTATATTGACCTTTTTTACTTCTAGTAAAATGTTGCTTCATTGTCTTCTCACTTGATTGTTTCCCACAAGAAATTTGCTGTCATCTTTATTTTTGCTCCTCTGTAGGTAACCAATTTTTTTCTCATTGTTTTTAAGATTTGCTCTTTATCATTGTTTTTGCAAATTTATTGTCATGTGCTTTGCAGTAGTTGCTTTAATCTTTCTTGTATTTGGGGTATGCTAAGTTTCTTGAATCTCTGGGTCTATATTTTTCATAAAATTTGGATTCGGAGGCCATTATTTTTTCAAATTTTCTTTACTTCCCCGCTTCCCTTTCATGAACTTCAATTACATGTAGATTAGTACACTTGCTGTTGCTCACAACTCATGGGTGCTCTTTTTACTTTTAAAAATTTGTTCTGTGTGTGTTTTATTTTGCATAGTTCCTTTTGCTATGTCTTTGAGTTTGCGGATAGTTTCTTCTACAATGACTAATCTGCCATTAATCTTATCCAGTGTATTTTGCATCTCTGACATTGCAGTTTTTATTTCTAGAATTTTGATTTGGTCTTCTGTCATATATTCCATATCTCTACTTAACTTTTCAAACATATGAAAGATAGTTATCTTTTAAATTTTTTTAAGATTTTATTTATTTAATTGTCAGAGAGAGAGAGCACAAGCAGGGGGAGCAGCAGACAGAGGGAGAAGCAGGCTCCCCGCTGAGCAAGGAGCCCAATGTGGGACTCAGTCCCAGGACACTGGGATCATGACCTGAGCCGAAGGCAGAAGGTTAACTGACTGAGCTACCCAGGCATCCTGAAAGACAGTTATAAAAACAGTTTTAATGTCATTGTTTACTTATTCTAATCTGTTTCCCTGTTCTGGGTCAGTTTTGATTGTGTGATTATTTTTTGTCATTATAGGTCATGTTTTCCTGCTTTTTTCAAGCCTGGTAATTTTTGATTAAATGCCAGATATTCTGAGTTTTGCTTTTAAAATGTATTAGGTGGGACTGGAATAGTGTTGTCTAGTGCTGATTATCCCTTACTTCTGAGGTAAAACCCTTCTGTGTGCTCTGACTGATGCTTCATGAATCATGAGGTTTTCCAGTCTAGCTACTGGGATTACTCCCAACTCACTGTGAGCACCAGGCACTATTACTTATAATCTTTTTGGGTGGTTCTTTCCCCAGCCTTAGGATGTTTCATACTTGCAGGCACTGATCAATACTCTGCTAAATATTCAAGAGTGATCCCCCTGCAAATCACCAGTTTTCTCTGTGTGAACCTATCTAGTCTCTGATACTCTGTCTTGCAAACTCTAGCCATATTCTTCTTTCCAGACTCTCATGCACATCTCCTTAGCTCAGGGAGTCCTTCTGACTCTGCCTCTGTTCCCCTTCTCTGCACTTCAGCCTGTGAATTCTTCCAAATCAATAAACTAGGCTAATCATTGGACTTACTTCGTTTTTCATTTCTCAGGAATCACCATCTTTTGCCACATGATATGCAGTGTCTTAAAAATCATTGTTTCTTAGGTTTTGTCCAATTTGGGGTTGTTTTTGTTGGGTGGGTGATCTGGTGCCTCTTACTCCATTTTAGCTGGAAGTGGAATTCCAACTATTTGTTGCTAACCACATTGATTGTTTGCCTGTCAGAAAGTGATAGTTTGAGCATTTTACATCTCAAAACAATTTATTGTACTTTACATGTTGGTATTTAACTGTGTTTTAGTTATGTTTTAAGAAATCCGTGAGCTGCTTTTGGTTGACATTTGACCCATTTTTTTCTCATTTAAAGTAATGGAAACTAAGGGGTGCCTTGGTGGCTTGGTCAGTTAAGCATCTGCCTTCAGCTCAGGCCATGATCTCAGGGTCCTGGGATGGAGCCCCATGTTGGGCTCCCTGCTTGGCAGGGAGTCTGCTTCTCCCTCTGCCCCTCTCCCCTGCTCATGCTCTTTCTCTCTCACTCAAATAAATAAAAATCTTTAAGAAAAATAATGGGAACTAGGTTTCCAGTTAGCATTTTTATGTAGTATGTCTTATTTTCTGTAGTGGATTATTGATGTTAATTGGGAAATGCCTATAAATATTAGACTTTTAGGCTTAGGCTTTTTTCTCTCGCATGAAAATTCTCCTGGAAGTAGCCTGTCTAGAGCTGTCATGGCAGTTCCATGAAGTTTTCAGAGACAAGTGCCTTCTGTCTTTCTGCTCCTTAATGCATGAATTTCATCTCCTCAGAATTACCAGATGGAGCATTAGTCATCAGGTGCACATTCTAACTCCTCCTAGCTAAGTCAGCCCTCTTTTAATAGATTTTTCTAAGGGCCTATCCCTTGCTTTTCTCTTACTGTGATGGGTAGGCCAACCATATCTTCAAGAAACTGCTTACAAATGTAGTCTTTTAAGGGGTGTCTGGCTGACTCTGTTGGTAGAGCATGTGACTCTTGATCTCAGGGCTGTGAGTTCGAGCCCCATGTTGGGTATAGAGATTACTTAAAAATAAATAAATAAATAAATAAATAAATAAAACAAATACAGTCTTTTCATTAGGCATCTTGTTGCCCTGAATAAAAGTAGAGTTCTGTTGTTAAGCCATAAAGAGAAAAGGGACATGGAGAAGCTATTAGGAGTGTCTACACATTTGACTATGGACATTAATGACAGGCTAGGTATTGTGAATGTATTTTGAACATGGACATGACATAAGGTTTTTATTTTATTTTATTTTATTTTTAAAGATTTTATTTATTTATTTGACAGATAGATAGAGAGCACAAGTAGGCAGAGCGGCAGGCAGAGGGAGAGGGAGAAGCAGACTCCCCGCTGAGCAGGGAGCCTGATGCGGGGCTCGATCCCAGGACTCTGGGATCATGACCTGAGCTGAAAGCAGACGCTTAACCGACTGAGCCACTCAGGCGCCCCATGACATAAGGTTTAAAGAAGATCTTTCTGGAAGTGTAAGGCAATAGATTGTAGAATGGGAGAGGCTGGTGACAGTCTCCTATTTGGTATCTCCATGACAAATATCCAGGAAGGCAACACTGACGGTCAGCAATGGAAAAGATAAAGGAAACACTCCAAAATACTTATATAAGGAAGAAACCTTAGAAAGCACTTGGTGGTAGATGGGTTGTAAATGGAATGTGCAGAAAAGGGAGTGTGTAGCAAAGAATGACAAAATTATGAAAGGAGTGTAGGAAAACTCATGAAAGCCACTAATCTGTACATCTGGCAAGTTCAGCCCTGCCCAGGACTTAAGACAATGATGTCTGCATAATGCATTGAAGACTCTCTTTTGGCAACAGGGGTGTTGAAATAGTTTGGCACTAACACATCTGGTGTCTGCAGTGATCTCACATGGGCAAAGTACAGCTTGTTATATAGAGTAACCCCCATCAAAGATGGCCAGCTCACTGATATCATGAATGTCCAAGCCTTTGTTTCCATGTCCCTGCAGGAGTTCCTTCTAGGACAAAGAGCTAACCCTAAACCCCAGTCCTAAAGTCCTTAGAGCCTGCCAGCTTCTGTACACAAAGCCAGTTCTATCTTTTGTCATATCAAAGATAGAATAAGAAAATAATAAACACATGGTAGTAAAAGAGTAAATAATCTGGCATCAGACAGGTCAGGACAGAATTATTGTTCAATATTTTGTTAGTTGGGTGACCTTAGACAGGTTACTCTTTGTCTCTGAGCCACATTTACTGATCTGAAAAAGGAGAATTATTATAATACCTGACCTATATAATTTTTTGTGAGACTTAGTCGTGTTTGTCAAAGAACATGGCAGTTGGAGAGCTCAGGTTCTGGCCTTGGCTCAGTCCATTTACGTGATGTGTCAATTTTGAAGTCACCCCTTTAGGTCTTGATTTCCTTATCTGTCCTTTTACAGAGCTTCAAAATCAGTTTTTGGCAGATAGTGTCTGCTCAATAAATATTTGTTAAAAAAATTCTGTTGTCTATAAAAAGGTTTCATTTAGATTAGCATTTTCCAAAGTATGTGTCATGAGATGCTGATAAATTGATAATGTGTATTTTAAATGCTTGTGCTTGAGATGATGCAGCAGGAAAACCCAAGAAGACAGTGTAATTGATGACATTCACGAAGCCACCATATCTATTTTTTTTCTAGCTCTAAATTTAATGTTATCTGAAATAAAAACAAACCCCCTATGTTTGATAAGTTATTCTTATTTGGGTGTCTATTATTGCAGCCAAACTGAATTCTTGACTGATCCAAACTACTAATATTTACCCAATAGTATTTTATAGAAAAAGCCACTATTCCCCCTCAACCCCCATTCATTCAGTTTTTTCAATTTTCAATCAATTCATCAATGAAAACATCCTCAGACACTTATTATGTGTGCTGTGTGCTAAGTGCCAGAAAAAAGAAGTACAAATCCCAGTTCTTGCCACTGCAGTCTATTTGAATATCGGTGGACATTGACTTAGCTAAATCATAATTAGATATTAGTTGATGGCCTTAAATTGGGCAGCAATTTTTCTGAAGGCAGGGACTCATCAACCTGTGGGCTTGTCCTTGTCCCTGACGTGGAGTATAATGGGAGCATGAGACATGCTTGCTCCACAGATGGTTTAATTTGTACACCTTGTAGCCCAGTTGCTCAACCAATTGGCTTCCTTATTGAAATGACAGCTAATTTAAAAGAATAAATAGCTATTTAATAGAATGGAAAACTATTAAACTCAGAGCCTTCTAATAAAGACTGATTCTTATGAAAGTCTTATGAAGTGTTAATTGCTGGCTCCTGAGAAAAGGGAAGAATGAAAAATTGCTTGTTACCTCACTGCGAACTCGGACTCTACTCTGAATAATACTGACAGTTCTAATAATAATAAAAATGATGCTGTTGCTTCTTTATCTTTCATCAGTACTTTGTGGCTTAGAAACCATGTAAATTTGGAGAAGTAATTGAGTATAAAGGAAAGATTTTGTTAGATCTGGATTCAAATCCAACCTCTACTGTCTATGCTTTCAATTCTATCATCTGAAAAATGGGAATAATAATACATATTATAAATGTTAGGGACTAAATTTAAGAGCACCCTAAAAAATTGAAAGCAAGGAAAACAAAATCATGTCTGAGAACTAACCTTAAACATCAACCCCATGACTCATTGCCCAGTACCCCTAAAAATACAAAATGGCTGTAAGACCAGGTAGCAAATGCAATCAAAATAGAAGCTGCAGTTAGCCATAGAAACATATCAGAACATGACAAACACAATTGTCCAGATATTGGGAAAGGGAGACAGAGTGTAAGCCAACAAATTTTGGGTGTTTCGTGTCCAACAGGATAAACTGCTCCTAACATAGAAACGAAGGTAAAGTAGATTGAAAGCTCCTCCCATCAAAGGGTAGAGTTCCTCCCCCTTGAATCTGGGTTTATCCACATGACTTGCTTTGGCCAATGGGTCGTTGACAAATATGGCACAAGCAGAGGTTTGAATAGTGCTTACATAGTGAGGCTTGCCTTCTCCTGCTGCTGCTAACTCTTTTCCCATCATGTAAACAAGCCTGGGCTAACCTCCTGGAGGATGAGAACATACCTGTAGAGAGGCCTCTGCTGTTCAGCCAACTCAACCATCACAATTGAGGCCCTGTACATATGAGTGAGACCATCCTAGACCATCTAGCTCCAAACAAGTTACCAGCTCAGGAGAACCACAGAACCACAGCTAACCCACAGAATTATGACAAATAATCATTTATTGTTTTAAGTCACTGAGTTTTGGGGTAGTTTGTTATGCAGCATTAGACACCAGAGACTTCTTAGCTTTCAGTATTCCAGTCCCAGGGGAGAGGTCATTCCTTCCATATGTATGTATATGGATGTATCAGACAATTTTACACTGACATCATCAATGACTCCATTCTCCTGACTTCCCTTACTCTGAGACCATGCTCACCAACAAATGTCTACTCATGACCTGGCCTGCCACATAGTTTGCTTACAGTGGGCAATGGACCAACCACATGAACACCCAAGGATTCCTAGCCCCTGGCAAGGTAATTATTTATGATAAATTAATGAAGTGGCTTCTGACCAAGGTTTGGCTTAAGGAGCAGATATTCTGTATCTCTAAACATTCACTCTCCATTCTTCTCTACCCTGCTCTTTACTCCAGAAATTTGATCTGTATAGATTGCCTCAAGGAACAACTTTGCCTTGTGGCTTCTTACTGGGCTTCACCAATGGGAAACTCTACCTGAAGACTGGAGAGAAGGAGAGCAATTTCAGAGGACTGATCCTTAGAGTCCCACCCTCTAAGGTTGGTTTGGCTAAGCTGAGTCCCTGGACTGAAGATTGCAGCTCCTGTGAAGATGACCCCTTCTCTGCAACTCTCTCTTTGAAACCAACCCTTCCCCTCATCTTTTCAGGCCTAGAGGTAAAAACGGAGCAATTTTTACTAGGCTCCAGTTCTGCACTATCCTCTGTGGTTTCCTTACTCCTGCCCACACTTTTGTAAATAACTCTTTTATTAAACCCTTTCCCAATTATCCTGATTTCAGCATGCCATCTGTCTCCTGTTGACCCCTGACTGATACATATGTTAAGCATGTGGGTTTGAGTATCTGGTTTGTCTGATGGTGATTTCTCCTTGGCTTATGATTTACCTCTGAGAGATGGCTCCACATTCACTGAGCCAATATAGTCAAGTTTTTAGGCCCGTGAGCCTGAGAGTCAGGCTGAAATTCACAAAGGTAACAAATCCCTCTAGGAGCCAGCCAGCTGGCCTTGTCCCTTCTGGAGTGGAGAACAAGAACTGTACTTTTCTATATTTCCACAATACCCACTTTTCAGAGTTGCTATTAGGATTAGATAAACTACATGCAAATTGCTTTGTACCCTTGTACCTGCCATTTTTAAAATTCTCAACGTATTAAGAATTGCTGTTGTTTTGTTTAATGTTCTTTTACTGTATAATATGGTCTTTACCAATTAAATGATGTGTAATATTTTTCTTGGACTCCTTTTTTGGATGTTTTTATTAATGTGGCACATTGAGATTATGGGGGCTGGGATAAAAAAAGAGAGAGAGAACATAGGTGAAGCATGATTTACACATGGTGCACAAAGCTTCTAAAGCCTTATGACAAACCACCAAGTGGAAAGGATTTTGATTTAGCAGTTGTCACGTGAACACATTCAGTGAGTCAAACGTGAAGCCAAAATGGCACTCTAAGTAAAACAAATAGTTTTGCCAGTTCATTGTAAGTAAGCATTCATGAAGCACTTGATTTGCTTTTACTGGGAAAGTTAATATAAGACAGTCGGGGGGATGGCAGGTGGATCCCCTCTGGGACATGGCATGGTGGCAAGACGTGTCGGTTCCCTTGTTACTTACTAAGAAGTAAGGAAATTCAAGTAAAAAGACTCTCCAGCATTGCCTCGTTTTCAGAAAAAGCCAGCATCCTGGGTGCCCAGTAGGGAGGCCAAGTCAAGAGGGCCCTGGTAACGTCACTCACATCTCTTTCCATTATGAGTTCAGGCTAGCCTCTGCATTGTCGGGTCCCACCTCTCTTTCTCTCCAGACAGCAAATATTGTCTTACTCACCTACACACATGCAGACACCCCCCCACCAGGTGTAGAGAGCCATTCAAAATCAATCTTAATCATTTTTATTCTCTACAAATGTCATTCTTCTCTGATGGATGCTTTTGCTGAGAATTGCTGGTTTATTTTAGATGATTTGTTTGGGGGCCTCAATTTCATGTCCTTATCATTCAAAATAGGAGGTGACTTCGGAGGAGCTCTAAGGCAGCTCAGGAAAAGGCAGCCAAGTAGCCATCGCGCATGGGCAAAGAGTGAGCAGAAGTTGTCATGAAAATGGGAGTATGATTTGCATAGGGCCACAAGGTGAACATTGATTGGAAGTGTTCCTGTGGAATGGCCAATGGACAGGACATAGGAACAGACAGTAAATCATAAGGTGGAGGGTGACATGTAAGATGGAGTGTGAGCCTGGGGGAAGTAAATAAAGGAATAGCATCTCAAGGTCATAAGAACCTTAACAGTCAGGGAGATGTAGAATAGAAACTTGATTCATAAATTCTGAGACAAGACATAACTACTTGAAGTTGAAATCAGGTGGGCACTGGTCAAAAATAAATTAAGAGGAAGCTAATTCAGATGTGCAGTTAAAAATTGCCCATATTGATAGGCAAGAGATTTTAACAATAATGGTAATTAAAAAAAAAATCACCAGATTATATCCTAGTTGGAAATGTCTAAAAGACATTTGACTGGAGGCTGTGTTAACCGGGGCTGGAGAAAATATGAAAAAAAGACTATCAGAATTCATATAGACTTATCCAGCTTATATCACTTAATTGGCAACCTACCAGAAGGATCTTTGTTTGGGGAATAAGATAAGGGGATTCAGCCCTGGGTAGGTAAAATAACTTTAACTAGCTCTCTTGGGTGTCTCTTGAGCCTGAAAAGTACGAGCTCACTCTAGAGTTCAGTGTCACAGTTAAGAAGTGAATCCCCCCCATGTCTTTTCTGGACGGTATTAACAACAGGATGGTTCAGCCATTTAAAGAGCAGGGCTCCTTTTCAAATTAAAAATATGGGCTGCTGTTCTCTCTCTGTGGTTACTCTTACTTCTGACATTCGGAGCAGCAGTCCCAAAGCTTTGGGTGGGCCAAATGCTGACTCGGGGAAAGAAAAGGAGAGCACAGGGCCAGCTGTCCCAGCGGCAGAAAGCCCTGCAGAGTAGGAAGGCCTTTGTCATCCTTGTCCTGTGTAATTTGACGAAACCTACTTGAATAAGAAAGAACTGGAGGCGTTAGAGAAACTCTGTACTCTTAAGTGAACAATAATCATAGCTCAAAAAACGAAAAAAAGGAAAAAGGGAAAAAAGTAAGAGGGAAGAAAATGAAGCTGCATTTTTTTTTCCCTCTGCTGAGAATGTCTAAGGTTTCAGTAATGAAACTTGGATCCTTTCTCACTAGATGAGGTTCTGACTTGCTGGCAAAAGGCCTGTGTAGAAATATCATATCATTAATAATGCCTTGAAGGGAAATGTGCTTTGAGGTGTTTTATTTTTTTAATCACTTAATGTGGCTTTTAAATTATTATTTATTTATGCTCGCATCGTTGCAGACTGATTTTAGGGGGACTGCTGTAGACACACAATGAATAAGAGGCAACTAGGAAAATCAGGGTAAAGGAAAAATTCAAGTAGTTAATATAAGACAGAGCCAGGGGTAATATTGGTACCCGAAATATGCATTCTAAATCCTCATCGCTCCACTAAGAACCTGAGATGTGAGGGACAAAACCAGGTACATGATTTACAACGTCCGTAAGATAAAAATCAACCCTGATGCCCAGGAGAGCCAGAGCGCAATGTCTCCCTTGGGTCCTCATATATAGGAGCATAATGGACAACTTCCTCAACAGCATCCCTAAAGTAAATACAAAAACCAGCTTTGTAGGGCAGTATCTTATGCTTCCCTTGGTGCTACCATATAAACCTTATCCTGGAAGAGCAATCCAGTGTGGGAATCTACACACCTCTCTGATGGTCTGGCTTGCGTCTGGCGAGTCTACTAGCACGCGCAAAAAATAGGTGGATACACTTGCCTATCACTTATTCAATCAATCACCCACAAGTATTTGAATTTTCGCCCGAGCTTGCGAGAAGCACTGAGTTCAAGCTGATGTCCCAGACAAAAGGTTGGAGAGGAACTGCTCTGTATTGCCAGCTTTGCCAATCTAGGAAAATAAGGATGATTTCTTTTTTTTTTTAAGATTGTATTTATTGATTTGAGAGAGACAGAGAGAGCAGGAACCAGGGAGAGAGGCAGAGGGAGAGGGAGAAGCAGACTCCTTGCTGAGCAGGGAGCCCGACGTGGGGCTCGGTCCCAGGACTCCAAGATCATGACCTGAGCCAAAGGCAGACGCTTAACTGACTGAGCCATCCAGGCGCCCTGAAAATAAGGATGATTTCTTGTGAATGTTGAGGACATCCAACTCCTGGGGCAGTTTCCCTTTATGTGTGTAAGAAGCTGCCCTCTCAGTCACTCCAGAAGAGGCCTGAATTCTAGAGCAGTCTGTGGAGGGGCTCCCAGTTTGAGGATCATCTAGGTCCTACTGCACCCACAGCTTATACAATTCGGAGAGTCACTTTAGGAGATGAACACAAAAATCAACGACAAAAGTTGATTTTTACTTAGAATAAGAAAACACCCAAAAAATGCAACTTTTAGAAAAATTTATCAGGTATTACAAGAATCTCTAAAAATTAGTATCGTTTGTGAATTAACTGCCTGACCCACCTCAATAACAGAGCGTTCCTAATTTGGGACCACAAATTGCAGGATCTTGTATAAAAATTGTTTTCTATATAGAGAATAGAAAGATCATTCAGTCTTCCTTTTAGCATGGATGATGGACATTTGTTTCTTCTTATTGACAGTTTAGGAAAAATAACCTGTTATGGATAGCAGCATGCACATTTTTAGAATTGTTTTTAATTTTAGGGAAACTTCTGTCAAATTTCTGTGACAGACATGCGGTGATATTGAGAATAATTTTTCACAGATCAGTTTCAGGCTCCTTACATTTGTCTTTCCGCCACTGCCTAGCTACAAACTTCTTTTTTTTTTTTAAGTTTTTATTTAAATTCCAGTTAGTTAACTCTATATACTTCTGGTTCCAGGCCCCATGGGGCAGGTTCATATCACAATATGGCCCTGTATCTTCACGTTACAGTATGAGATGAGTCAGCACCTTGGGAAGTAGAGTAATTCTATCAGGATGGCTGGCCCCTGCTTAACTGTGCAAGGAAAGCTGCAAAGATATATCCCACTACACGCAACTAAAATGATTCCAGTAGGTCGAATGATGGCAACCCAAAGATATCAGATCTGAATCTCTAGAACATGCAGCTATGACCTTATAAACAAAAAGAGTGTTGAGGATATAATTAAGAATCCTGAAGCTCTTAAGGACAAAGAGATTATTCTGGGATATCCAAGTAGAGCCTAAATACTGTCACAGGCATCCTTATAAGAGACAGGCAAAGCAAGATTACACACACAGAGGAGAAGGTGATGTGAAGGCAAAGGAATGATGTGGCCACGAGAGCCAGAGAACACCAAGCAATGTTAGCAGCCACGAGAAGCTAGAAGAGGCCAAAAAATGGATTGTCTTCCAGAGCCTCCCAAGGGAGCCCTGCTGACACCTGAATTTTAGACATCTCCAGATATCCTCCAGAACTAGGAGAGAAGACATTCCTGTTGTTTTAAGCCACCAAGTTTATGATACTTTGTTACCCTAGCCCTAAGGAACTAATAGAGATTCCCCGCTCCACTTCCTTGTAGTTAGATCCCACAGAGGGCCAAAACTTTTCCACGGCCACTTTATATTAGGGGAAATGTGAAAGAGGGGAAGGGGACAGTTCTCCCACCCAACTGCTGTCGAAATATTTACTGTTGTAAATTGTAGAAAATCACATGACAAATGTGAGCATATCAGTTAGGCCCCTGCCATGGCCTTAGAAGGGGCCCAGGAGAATGAGGGGTCTTGATGCTTAAGACTCATTGGCTTCACGGGGAAATCTTTCTCTGCCTCAAGGCAGCCATGATGGTTGTGTTGAGGAAGGTCTAAAAGGAAGATCTTCCACCTCTGTGGCAAGGAAGAACCAATTTGGGGGAAAAAAACGGGATCTTCAGAGCATGAGTACGATGGACACCAGTTTATGGTGGGGGGTGGGGGTGGCAGAGGACACAGAAGGAATAGAATTAGCATGATAATCCCATTTATAACAAATGCTACATGGCTTCTATCCCTGCTTTTTCACTAGAAGAGGTGGGAAGGCTTAAGCGTTTTTCTTGTCCCTGATTCCCAAAGAGGTCTCAATCTCCCCTTTTCCCCTAACAATTGCACTTCTTGTATTTAAATTTTAGCCAAATGTTCTATAATTATTTCTTAATATATCTCTTCCCTCCCCCAAGGTTGTGAGCTCTGTGAGAAAAAGAACCAGGCCTGACTTACTTTTGTAAATCAGTTAAGTTTTAAAAAAGTGGTAACAGATCGGGAAAACCTAGGGAAGGAGCTTACAGTACAGACTCAGACCACTCCAGCTTTTATCTACATGACCTCTTTTCTCTACTACCCTGGCAATAGAATCTTTATCAAGTCTAAGGAAGGAGAACCGACCTTCTCAGCATGTGTTATCACCAGTCTACTGTTTGTGGCATAAATATTGAATTTTGTTACTCAAAACACAGGCTGTTGGGATTTAAAACCCATTCTTTCAACCCACTGTTCATACTAGGAGTTTGAACCATCTATTTAGAAATCTCCCACAAATCTCCACCCCAGCTGAGAATGTATTCTGTTACTATGCTGTGTCCTTCCTTTGCTAAGTCAGTGAGTCCTGGCTGCCCAAGGAGAGGAGATGAGAGAGGAACCATGGGACAAAGGTACTTACAAAGAATGGAAAACATAGCAGTTCATGGTCAAATATTACCCCACTACAATTATGTCTGTATCAGATCCTCTGTCCCACAGCCTCATGGGTCTGGCTGGTAGGAAATGCCATCTTAGCCACATTTTGGAAGTTCTACAATAGATCATGCAAAAGTCCACGTGGTTTGTAATTGTGACTGTTGGTCTTCACCAATATTCCAGGTCTTTCTCCTTCCAGTGCACTTGGCGGGACTTACTTTCTTCCCACTTGAACTTAGTTGAGTCCATTGGGCTTGAATTGATCAGTGAAGTATGAGTGGGTATAATGTATACCTTCAAGAAAGGAGCTCTACGAGCCATAGTGTGATTCACTATGCTTTCTTTTCTTTCAGCCTGATGATCAGAGTGAGGAGACCGAGCAGAGCTCTCTCAGCTGACCCTCAATGGACTCAAAGCACTAGTGAGAGAACAGACCTATATTAGTTAAGCCACCGCAATTTTGCATTTGTTTGTAAGGTAGCATGAACAACTAACCTCTCAGGATTATTCCAAACGTGAGAACATAGCTCTGCTGCCAAAGAGCGATAGCCTCAAAGTCCCTTCATTTAAGTCAAAAGAAAGATATCTAGGCCACTGGCACCTACACATAACTTGAATGAAATAGATAAAAAGCCAGTATTTTGAGGGAGCCGTACGGACGAAGAAACCACAGGCCTGGCTAAGGAAAGTCTGTGACGGTTTGACACGACTGAGCACAAGTAGATTGAAGAAGCGGCTTAGCCCCCAAAGAACATATTCTCCCCTGCCTTTGTACATGACACCAAGGTGAATGACTAAGAGGTAAGAAATAGAACTGGGGCTGAATAAGTAAGTGTTCTCTGTTCCGTTGACAGAGGACCCTTCTAATGTCTGCCCAGTAGAATTGCTACAGACCAATGTCTTCCATTTTTTCAATTTGAAAATAGAAGTGTTATTGTCATTAGGCTACCTCTCTTCTACTATTAATGTTGTATTACGTGGGGATACTTTCAGGTGTTAGTCCATAAGACTCTGGATCAAGATAGGTTCTATCTAGACCTGACGTAGTCATCACTGCATATCACTCCTAGACATAGAGACTACCATGCATGACCCAGAGTCGTTGGACTTTGAACTTGATGCCAAGACTAAACGGGACTTTTGGATGGCCTCCTTTGAGTTAAGTATGAGTCTCTTCTGCCTAAGAGCAGGAGATTAAACTGTGCACTCAGTGATCAGAAAGGCAGACTGTAAAAAGTGGTAGGATTGTTCACAATATTCTGTTTTCTTTCTTTCCAGGCACATGGTAGGATTGTATTTCTACCTGCCTGAAGTTAGGTGCAGCCATGTGAATTACCTTGGCCAGTGAGAAGTGAGCTGAAATGATGTGTACCACTCTTGGAAGAAGCTGTCTGAGACCCACTGCATGCTTTGCAATGTTTTCAGAGAGTGTTCACTCTCTTTGTCTGGGTCCCAGAGTGTGGATGTCAACAGTGTGGAGCAGAGTCCCTAGTCAACCATGAAGGCTGTGAGCAATAAATAAACCTCTTTCATTTGAAGTCACTGAGTTTCAAGAGTTCCTTGTTTCCACAGTAAACTTTGCCTATCCTGACTCACAGAGGTTCTTATAGGATAATCTGACAGGACCCTGTAGTCTTAGCTGATGTTTATTGTCCAAGCCTGAAAGTGGCCCAAAGATCTATATCTGAACTCTCAAATTCATGTCTCTTAGCCTTCAGTCCTCTGGCCACCTCTTGGCAATTCATAGTAAAAGAGTCACAGACATGTATCATACTACATGGGATACCTTCCGTAAATAAGCCCTCTCTGGTCTTGGGGAAAATTGTCCTCCCAGACACCCATCTCCTCGTGTGCTCATCTCTGCCTCTCAGGGCCCAGAATTTCTAAAACAAAAACCTGGGTGAGGAGATTTTTTCCATGCCTCAAAAACTCTACCTTTAGCTCTGCAGTACCCAACCCAATAGCAATCTCATCAACAAAGAGTTCTGAACTTAGAAACCAAAACCTGGACTATTCTTTGAGTTTATGGCAGGGGTGAGACTATCACACACACTTTTTGCAGCAATAGGAGGAGGTTATTCTGATACACATGTCGTTGACAAAATAAGGGATTCAACTTAGGAATTCGGACTCAGTGGGAAACTGGACTTGCTCCTCTGTAAGAACTTTATATATATAAATTTTTTAAATCAAAGGTCATTCTGAGAGTGGGGCGCCTGGGTGGCTCAGTCGTTAAGCGTCTGCCTTCGGCTCAGGTCATGATCCCAGGGTCCTGGGATCGAGCCCCGCATCGGGTTCCCTGCTCGGCGGAAAGCCTGCTTCTCCCTCTCCCACTCCCCCTGCTTGTGTTCCCTCTCTCGCTGTGTCTCTCTCTGTCAAATAAATAAACAAAATCTTTA
Source organism: Halichoerus grypus (assembly GCF_964656455.1). Taxonomy (NCBI): domain Eukaryota; kingdom Metazoa; phylum Chordata; class Mammalia; order Carnivora; family Phocidae; genus Halichoerus; species Halichoerus grypus. Next base: position 95,451,541 of record NC_135727.1, read on the forward strand.
AAAAAAAAAAAAGGTCATTCTGAGAGTGGACAGAGGAAAAGAGGAAAGAACTAGCATTTGAGGGATCCTCCTATGTGCCAGGTACTCCACCACATTCAACACTCTCAGCAGCATATGAGGGACGTGCTATCATTTTCTCAATGAAGACACTAAGATTCAGCAATTTGAAGTCACTTGCCTAAGGTCACAGAGAAAGTAAGTGGCAGAGCCTGAATTCCAACCAAATGTCTCTAACTGCAGAATTCACAGTTGTAGTCTTCCTTCTCCACCTGTGGCCACATCCAAATGAAGTTGTAAGAGAGAAAATATTTATCATGGTAGGATAAGAGAAATACGATGCAGAATTAAAGAAATGATTTTTTTTCTTAATATGAGTAAAATTTGCATTTTTAACACTGTAACATTTAATCTGTTATAAAATCTCCCCATTAAACTACCACTTAAATAGTCACTGTATCTTTTATTTAGGAAATCCCACACTACTGAGCTTTTGGATGAAAATACAATCAATACCATCATCTTTCAGACATCAGCCATAAAGGATACTTGAGAAATTCCTTACAGTTGTAGTCTGGGAAATGGGTCATGCCCCTTGTTGGCCATTACATTTGGAGCTTGCTCCTGTGTCCATGTAGCTTTCACCTAAAGGAAAACTGGGGAGAGCAATTTCACAGAATTTTATTTTATGTTTTTTTCCTAAGATTTACTTATTTATTTTAAAGAGAGAGAGCACAATGGGGAGGGCAGAGGGTGAGGGAGAGAGAGAAACCCAAGCAGACTCCATGCTGAGCATGGAGCCTGATACAGGGCTCAATCTCACAACCCTGAGATCAGACCTGAGCAGACATCAAGAGGTAGGACGCTTAACTGACTGTGCCACCTAGGTGTCCCACAATTTCACAGAGTTTTACAATTTATAATAGAAGATTTCTTGGCTAAGACAGTGTTTGATGTGTACAAAGCTTAACACAAAGCATGACACTTAATACAAGTTTAACTAAATTAAGGGAACAACATGGGCTTTTGAGTCATGACAAGGATTCAAAGCTGGGTGGATTCTCCTGTCCCCCATTAGACAGAGGTTAAGTCACTTACCCTTGTTGAGCTTCATCATCTATAAAATGGAGAAAGTAATACCTATCTTACAGGATTCTTACAAGCATTATTCAGGAGATTCTTGGGCAAATTCTGTTTTAGAAGCTTAAAGCCCCTGACCCCTGTCATGGATTTATTAGTCTTCTCTCAAGAAACGATGGAAATAAAAGGTCGTGTCTATTAGCACTTCTTAAATAAGTCCAACAAAATTCTGAGTGTTCTTTTCTCAGAAAGATAAATTTCATGCTGTTGGAACAAATGGAACCTCTAATGCTTACAAAGTCTCTGGCAGGTGTCTTTGCCTAAAGATTGTGCCAGCTTGATGTTCAATGTTGGTTCTAAAGAACACGGAAGGACCTGCCCATTAATCCACCTCAATACGGCCAGGGAGTTTGGGTTAAATTTCACCACAGACAATCATTTCTGCCCTAGAAGAAATTATAAAAGGGGCAGGAATCCTTTGAAACAGATGCCCAGTATGAGGGTGAGCCTTCCTATTTCCATCCATCCGCTCTGCTCCTACCCCATAATTAAAGATGGAAGGATGACAATCTGCTTAGATGTGAAAACTAGCAGAAATCTTACATGCAAAAGGCTGAAACCGGTCAGGGTCAGAGTTGCTGCTGTGTAATATTGTTCTGAATAGATAATAAGAGACAGTAAAAACAGCCATTACCTATTCCCTTGATTTTTATCTTAAAGTGTCCACCTCTTTGCTTATCTTAAAAATCAGCCCAGATTTCCAGTCCAGATGAGATTCCATAGACCCCTTTCACCCTGCTCCTCCCCACTAAGCATAACTATAAACCCTGGAAATTATGAAAGAGACAACAAAAAGAGAAGTTTGAAAGATGGTAAGAAGATGAACTCTTTTGAGACCCCAGGACTAAAGAACAGCCCAGCAGCAGAGCATCTTACGTGCTCCCACTCATTGGAAGAAGACAACTCAGACCCAGGCCTTCCCTGCCCCTGATCCAGCAACACAAGGCAGCCCAGTTAGGTTCATTCCTCCCCCCAGATTGAATGGGAGTCCATCTGACAACACCAGGCAAGACATCACTCACAAGAGGGACCCATAGGGAGCCTCACCAACAATAAGCAGCCAGGAGAAGTGCTCCCCATCTCGGTGGTGCCTTAGACTCCCTTACCCCACTGAGAGATAATGGAAGCAGGTGGGTAGAACCAGCAAAAGGGAGCTCCACTATAGCAAGGGGCCTTGCCCAGGAAGCTTCTTTGTCCACCTGGGCCTGAAACTCCCTTCTCTCACCCAGAGGGACCCTGCAAGTGTACTCTCAGGCATTTATTCTAGAGAAATGGAAACATGTTCACACAACAACCTGTACACAAATGTCAAGAGTAGTTTTAATTGCCGATAGGCAAAGACTGGAGTTAGCCTAGATATCCTTCAACAGGGTGGCTACGTGACCGTGATACATATAGACATGCTCAGCAACAGAAAGGAATGAACTATTGATACATACAACAATTTGGATGAATCTCCGGAACTACGCTGAGTGAAAAAGACAATACTAAAAGGTTATATACTGCATGATCTCGTTAATATAACAATTTTGAAATGGCAAAATTTTAGAATGGAGGTCAGATTAGTTGTGGCCAGGGATTCAGGATAGGGAAGGAGCTGGACATGTTAAAGGGGAACACAAAGTATCTTTGCGTTGATGGAACTGTTTGTTCTGGGTGTTGACCATGGTGGTGGATACACAAACCTAGACATATGATAAAATTGAATAGAACTATAAGTGTGCACCAACACCCTCTCTCATTCCCACTTAAAATCATGGAAACTTGTCACATTGTCATCTTCCTAGAATGCTATAAAACCAGGCCGCAGAGTCTGGCACAAACTATAGCCCCATGATTTACACCCTTTGTATTGTATTGACTTCCACTGTCTCCCAGGACTCTTCCACAACCCACCAGAGGCTGTAGAGGCCTTGTAGCTATATAGCACTTTGTGGGCCCCAAGGGCCCTTGCCCAAATAGCTCTGGAGGTCACCAAGGAGCTCACAGCCATTGGAAGGAAAAGACCCATATACAATGGATTAGAGTAAACTGATGTAAATCCTATAAAAGAGGGAAATAATTTTTGAGAAGAGGTCTACAAGATACCTGAAGGGAGTGAGGTGTACATTCACTCAGACGTGGAATTCAGGCCTAAATGTGCCTAAAATTACAAGTTTCACCTTATGCAAAGGAAATCTCTGTTTCTACATCTGTAAAATGGGGGTAATAAGAGCACCTGCCTACCTCATGGAGTTGCTGAGAGAATGAAATATGGTATGCAAAGTGGGGAATGCACTACTATGAGGGGAATTGTGTCCCCCCAAAGTTCATATGTTGAAGCTCTAACCCTCGGTGTGGCTATATTTGGAGACAGGGCCTTTTAGGAGGTAATTACGGTTGCATGAGGTGATAAGGGCAAGGTATATATTACCTTGCTCATTGATACCAAGAAGAGCCCAAAAGAAGGAGAATGAGCAAAGTGAACTCTGGGTACGGGATCTTTCTGACATGCACCACCCAAAGAGTAGATGACCATAGAGCAATAGCAGGAGCTCGGCAGCAAGACAGCCAAGGGGTGAGGCAGCCTCTAGTGGCAGGGGGAGTCATCCAGGGAAGGCAATGGAGTTCTGGGACCACAGCCAATCTGGGGCTTTCTCTATGACAGCCATGAACAGAAGGACAAAAATGGAAGCCTGAGTCAAAATTCCTAGAGAAGGCTGAGAATCGATACTTGGAAGAACAAGTTTTGATGTCAAATCCAAATTGCTGGGCCAGGGGAAAAACATGAGAGACAGGGGCAAGGGTTAACTGCAGAGAGAGATTGGAGTGTGCCATAGAAAATGGGGAAGGGCACCGAAATCTTTGCTATTTGCTTTCATTTGTTACTGCATGTTGCTCAGTGGGTATGACTAGTTAGAAGTTACAAGGTCAGTGAGAGAGGTCCCAAGACCAAGTTTTATAGTAATAAGAAACAGCTAACACTCAAGGCATCACAATAGACCTTGAAATGAGCAAAAAGAATAACAGAAAATGCCAGAATTCAATAGGCCTTTCAAACAAACCTCAACAAATTGACCCTAAAAGATTGCTCATCACCTGGTATCTAGTGGGGACTAATATTAGAGTGAGGGAATAGGCCAACAGCCCCACCACGCTGACAGGGCATTCCACCAGGTAACCCAATGACATTTGTTCCCGTGACATAGACAAACCATTTGGGTTATGAATATGAAAGGTGACTTGCTGTTTATTAGTGTTATACATTTTAAGCAGTAATTGTGCTCGCAAAATAGCCATGTTTTAAATCAACTCTTGTTTCTGCTGTAACTTGTTAAGGGTAAGGGCCCCTTGCATGGGTTAAAGAGCATCATTTGATCCTTTTAGCTCTGGCTTTGGAAAATATCCTGATTCATTCTTATCACCTCCATCAACGCTTTTCTAGTCAAAGTTAACTATCATTTCTTGCCAGGATCACTGCAATACTTCCCCAACTTTCTCTCTTTTCCTCTGACAGTCTCTTCTGCACAAAGTGGCCAAGTAACCTCTTTAAAATTTAAGTCTGATCACATCACTCCTTTGCTCAGAACCCTACAGTTTTCCCATAACATCTTAGACTCCCACGCAAGTCCTTATCCAACTCTTTGTTGCAGGTTGGATTCCCCATCTGAGATGGAGGCTAGATGGCAGGGTATTTATTAGGGTGTGCACTTGGGATCAACATCTGTGGAAAGGAGGGGAACAAAGCAAGAATGGGCAGAGGAAGAAGTTAAAATTTGACATTGGCTCAACAAGAGTCTTGGCCAATGTCACGTAGAGCTCTAGATCTGGAATGGTGCTTTAGAGTTGTCTTAGGTTAGGTCAAGACGCTGGGCCCTTAGACTCCCTCATTAATCAATCTTTGGATGTGGGCAGCCCTAGGAAGAGGCATGACCTTGGTTGAAGTGGCTCTCAGCAGCCAGGAAAGGTCTGTCCACAGTCCTCCCAAAGCTGGGGCAACAAGTCCATTAAAGGGATCTGTCAGCACCTCATAGTGCCCACCACACTCTCCTACTTCATCTCCTATGATTCTTCCCTGGTTTAGTCAGCCCCAGGTAAACTGGCTTCTTAGCTGTTCCTCAAACAAGTCAAGGACAGTCGTGCCTCAGGAACTTTGCTCTTGATCCTCCTCTCCCTGAAGCACCCGTCCTACATTTCCTCACTTTATTTAAGGCTCTTCTGAGATGCAGCCATCTCAGAGAAAGAACTTCTCTAACAACCCTGTCCAAAATATCTGATACCTGGAATTTATTTCTGCTTTCTTGATGGCTTATTATCTCTCTTACTAGAATGTAAGCTCCCCGAGTTGAGGATTTTATCTGTCTCATTCATTGTTCTATCTCCAGAGCCTAGAGCCATGTATGACACAAAACAAGTCTTCAGTAAATGATTGTTGAATGCCTTCAAAAAAGAACGAACTGCTTGACATTGATTCATAACGCTGACGTCTGTAGGATCCTCTTCTGATTATTCAAATGCAGATACTGTCTTCTTTGCTCCAACACGGGCAGTTCTCCACCCTCCCCCTCTGGCTGGCTCCCGGAGTCCCCACCCTAGAATATACAGCTTAGTTCCCAGGTTCATGTTCATAACCCACACAGTTTCGGAGCTTTCTGTCTCACCACATCCCCTTCCCCACAACCTGCACTTGCTAAGTTGGCTACCCCTGTCACTCCCGAGATGGCAAATATTGCTCCTGCAAATGAGTTCTCTACAGTGCCTGATCCTTACCATTACTAGCTTCTAATCAGTCTAAGTAGGTCACTTGCCAGCCCTCAAGCTAAAAGGGAGGCCAGGAAAACGAGTACCCATTGTTTCAGCTTCTATCATGGGCAATTTTTCAAATCTGGACTGGGGCATCAGATGCTGGGCATTAAAAACAGAAAGGAACAGATGCTCCCCTACCTAAGAAATAGTAAATCTTGTCACTGCCCCTTAAGAAACTTGAAATTCAGATGATGAACCAGGCCTTCATGGTTTTGTCGATCAATCAATATTTTTAGTCTCTACTACTATGCACAAGGCATTGTGTTAAGGGCTGTGCATATTCTAAATAAGAAAAACACAGTTCTTGCCTTAAATAACTTTCTCCTCCTAGTAGGGGAAAAATAGTGTCACGAGCAGCAGAATTCAGGGATAGAACTAACTCTTGCCCATTCTCAGATGCAATCAATATTGGTTTTTTTCCCTCTTGTTTGAGGAGTAACTGTGAGGCAGCCATATTTTGAACGGAATTTGATATATTGTCAATGTCCAATAAATATTTTTAATAATGAGTGCTCTGGAAGAATAACATCCAAGAATATTTCAGCAGATGGTAAAACATTTTTGCACAGTTAATTTCTGCCAAAACAGCCCTCTATCTTACTTGAGAGCGGTGGAAAATCAAACAGAAAATTAAAGACAGCTAGACAAAGCATGAAAAATGTCTGGCCTGAGCTATGGAAGAAGCTTATTCATTTGCCATGGTTGGATTACCTGTGTCTCTCCTGAGGAGGGAGGAGGGAAAAAATGCCAGTACACACAGGGCATACATTGTATTGTCGCTTATTTGAGTTCACAGGACCATCGGGGAAGAGAGAAACAACAATCCCTTATTTAGAATAAAGCTGTCTCTTGCTTGTCAAAGTATATCAAGAAATTTCTACCACAGTTAAGCTCCCATCAAGAAGCACTTAAACTCTATTCTAATTATCCCCAATTTACTAAAAAGACAACTGAGGCACAGAGAGTTTGAATCATTTACCATTGACTGGAAATTCAAACTGAATTTTCTGTTAGCCCAGTTGATGCCTTAGATTTGTCCTAGAAAAAATATATCCTGTTCAAACACTTCTGAAGGATACTGTGGGGTGTGAGGTGATGAGAAAGGTTCTCTGCTCTATAACTCAAACATGAGGGCAGTTGAGAGCCCACAAAGTTGTGTAGTATGTTCTGGTTCTATTCGACACAGTGCCAAAAGCTTCTCAGCAAGTTAGTATGGTGCAGATGGAAACAGAAAGGGCCCAGTGTTCTTCCCAGGTTATGTGTCCACTAAATACAGTAGATCAAGGTGATAACATATATGTGTGTGTACATGTATGAATATGCATTTGTGTGTGTGTGCCGACACCATAGCGAAAACATTCCAGATGGTAAACCTAATACTATCTTACACACCAGGAAACATGTATTATTTCAACACTGGGAAAGAAAAGGAGCCTTCCACCATGTTAGTCCCATCATTCCTTTTCTGCTTTGAATTGAAAGTTTCTATGTACTTTTTGGCACCCACTTAAAAATGGGATGTAGAGTGGGGGACTGACTCCTTCTCAATGGCCTCCTAGCAACCCCATGAGCTCTGAGCTTAGGACTCCTCTTTTGCCAAAAGAGCAGTAACCTTCAGTACACTTCAGGATGCTCATCTTCCTTTTTGTATAAATCGCCTACTGCTTCGTAATGGCCTCCTCTGATTCCCAACTAGGATAACTAGACGGGATAAGATTCATGTTTCTGGGGAATTTTTGCTCACAGTCAACAACCTCATTATCTATGAGCATATTACCTCCTGACTTTTAAATCCAGTGTGTGAACCCCTCTCAGTTTATTCATCCAAAGAATGGGAATAATAGTTCACACTCCATTCACCTTTTAGGAACTATTTTATTAGGAAAAATATCGGAAATTGCATGTTCATTTTTAACCAAAAGACACTGTTTAATGTAAGTTGCTGTAGGGCGGTTGATGTCTTTCAAGACTGTAGGCATTTCTGGCAACTAAAAAGAGGTAAGGACTAGGGAACCTTACTGCCTATTGGCACAAAAAAAGTGAGAGGAAACCAACGTGTGTATTTCATTTGAGCCCATTTTTTCCAAATGAAGGAGAGATTGATTTCAGCATTAGCTCCTTGGAGGCTCTCTGACTCAGAATGGTTAAAACCCTCCCAAATGAAACGCTAAACTCCTTGAAGGCAGGGGCTCTATGTTATGCTTTTCTTTGCCATCCCCCCCCCCCCCCCCCGCCTCCCGAGATCTTAGCCAACATCAGCTGCCTCACAAAGAATTAACACAAGTCATTGGACAGGGAGATGAAAAAGCTGGAAGAAGGAAATCTCATGATATATCAGTTCAGGCCTTTACCCCTCCCCTTGAATCATGTACTTCTATTATGTAAACCATGACTGGGTTTTGCATTAGGGCACAAATATACAGTAAGCAACCCTCTTCAAGTAACTTTCTTTAAAATCACACAGTTGAGGGGCATCTCTCAACATCTGATGTGGTCTGAATTGGAAGAGCAAGGAAATTCAACTAAGAAATGACTTGAGAGAGCATGTTGCAAGGACTCAGAAGGTGCAAGTGACCCAGAGGTGGAGCAATGGGTGTGATACATGTGATTGACTTTCATCTGCTTAGGGGACTGCAATGGGATGCTCAGTGTGCCGCGCCCCCGCCCCCACTCTTCATTTCATTCATCATTTCATCATCTTCATCTTCTCATATTTTGACAAATTTCTCTCAGTCCTTTAAAAGTCTCATTGAATTCACTAATGAACAGAGTGCTGAAAACTGGCTAATTTGCAAACCTGTGGTTTCAGGGCCAAGCGGATGCTGTATTTGCCCAGATGACATTCCCAGGATTGAAAGCGCCCACATGCGGTGGTCCTCCTAGGATGGAAATGCATTCATGGGTGAGAAATGAAATTGCAAGTTTATGGAGTGTCATTTCCTATCTAGGCAGCCACATTGTGCCTGGGTCTTTGGTTCAAACAATTAGCTGCATTATGGCTCTGGTTAAAAAAAAAAAAGGAAAGGAAAGAAAGAAGTCAATTTCATAAAATGTTTGGTCTTTCATGGCAGGTTTTTCTTTCTCTCTGATGATGAAAAACCTCCAATGCAGAATTCATAGCACTGTCATCAGGACTTTGAGATATAGGATTTGGGAATACTCATTCATTCAATAACTGTGTACTTGGAAAGAGTAATGAAGGCTGAAACCCATAGCTCTGACATTTCTTTCGGTTATCTATTGCTGGGTAGCAAACCACCGCAGAACTTAGTAGTTTAAAACAACATTTATTTTATGTTCTCACAGTTCCGTGGCCTGGGCTGTGCCCCACCGAGGGTTCTTCCGGTACTTCTCCGAGCGGTCATTAGCGTGGCTGAAGACCTCAGGCAGCTTGGCCTGGGGCCAGGCTCTGCCAGGATTCTGAGCCAGCTGGGCTTCTCTCTCTGTTTCCATGCGGCCTCTCCACATGATCTCTCCCGCAGAATAGTCAGACTTCTCTCATGATAGCCCAGGCTCCCGGCAGCAAGAAACAGAAGATGCTGGGCCCTCTTAAGGCTTAGGCCCAGCAGCCATCTTGCTGTATTCCTTTGACTAAAGCAAACACAGGTCCAGCCCAGCTACAATGAGGGAGAACACACAAAGGCATGAACACCAAGAGGTGTGGTTCGTTTGAGGCCACCAATGACACAGAGTAGCACCGCAGTAGCACGAGGATCTCACACACACACACACACACACGAGTGTATTGGTGAATCAGTCACAGGGATGAAAGGTCCAGCATAGGGAATTTAGTCAATAACGTTATAACAGCACAGTCTGGTGACACCACCCTAAGGATGAGCCCAGCAGAACGTATAGACTTGTCAAATTACTATAGTGCACACCTGCAACTAATGTAACATTGTGTGTCAACTACAGTTCAATTTAAAAAAGATTTTTTTAAAGGGTGAATTTATGGTACATAATTATATCTCAATGAAGCCGTCTTGAAAAATCCCTCCAAGATGTAGAGGGTGAGTATTTGAGCTCTTCAGGCACCTTGGGATGGTTTCCAGGGGCCACTGTATACCGGATATTCACATCTATGACCTTCAGAAAGATCGAAGGAAGAAAACCTACTTTGAAGACAGGAAAACTGAATTAAAGGGCCGACATTGCCATGTTACATAATCTCTCTGTCTCAGTACATTCATATGAAAAACAGGAATAATGGTGCATAACCACCTACTTCAAAGGATTATTATATTAAGAAAACATCTGTGAAATCATATTTCAAAGTGTAAGCCACCATTGAAATGTAAGTTGCTATTAGAGCAGTCGATGGATTTCATGACTGTCATTTTGTGTTTTGTTTTGAGTCTTCTGTGATTTTTGAATTATACTTGTAATTTGGGATGAGAATTCTTATAGCTAACTTTTAGTGAAGACCAAAAAATTATTAATGGTTCCACAGCTCTTGTTATGTGTAGTTTCTTTTTTCAGCAACCAATTTGGATAATGGCTCCAAAATCACAATAGAATATTTGGTTATTATATTACCCCTGGATTGATTTTAGTGCTAAACATTGTATATCTGGTGATTAAATAATTTTTCATGCCATCTCCCTAATAGTGGAAGATTAAGATAATTTCCTGCCGAAAGTATTAGGGACATGCTTATTAATGTTTGAGTTATTTATAGAATGCCCTAAATGATTATTTTTCCACTATTCAAACTCACTGTTTAACAACTGTCATGAAATGTAAAAATGACAGAATTTTAGTAGGGCCCAAATTACCTAACCAGATCTTTCTCAGACACCATTTCAGCCCTCAGACTACTAAAAGTGGGAGAGGGAGTACAGAGGCTAACTTGGAGTCCTTCTTGTGTATAGTGTAGACGGCATGAAAAATTCGACCTCCATCAGAAAACTCCGTCACCGGGAGAACAAATGAGAGCGGCAGAAACGATGGCAGCCTCTATTTGCACTTCTGGCAACTAGGGGACTATAGTTCCTGCAGGAATCATGCTAACGTGGGCCCATTGAGATTTACTGCTGAGGAGGGTGCTCCATTCGATGCCTCCTCCCGGGGCAGGTTTCTGGAATGGCTCCCAGTGAAGCCTGAGATCCCCACAAGCTGGATGGGTTGCTGGTGTCAGTTTTACCAGAGAGGAAACTTTTCAACGTAATGTCCTTCTTGAATTTATATCAAGTTATATATGTGTTTTAAATAACAACAGCTGAAGGAGTCAAATTTCCAAAAATTAAGAAGACAGGGAAACATATTTCTTTCATTCTTTGCTTTCCTTCTTTCCTTCTTTCCTTCCTTCCTTCCTTCCTTCCTTCCTTCCTTCCTTCCTTCCTTCCTTCCTTCCTTCCTCCCCTCTCTCTCCCTCCCTTCCTTTCTGCCTCTCTTTTTTTCATGGCAGATGAAGGGTGGGTGACAAGGAGACTTGAGGAAAAAATGAAAATGAAAAAATATACATTTATATATTATTGCTTAGAAGTCCTTTACTCCACAAATCAATATGCTGACCTAAGAATCTAAAATTTATAAACGAAACTTTATTTGCTTATGAAATTATCAGGTTTGTTACACTGAACTTGGAAGTATGGTTTATTAGTAATACTAATTACTTATATAACGAATGTATTTCTATCTTTTTAATCCTTATAATGAGAGGAGAAAAATAAGAAAAAGAGGCCAAGGAACTTCCCCCCCCAGGTCCCAGCTTGCAAGTGGCAGAGTGAGAATTCAAACTCGGTTTAATTCCAAAGCCCATGACAGTGAATTTTTGAGGTGACCCCATAGGTCACAAGGAATCGAATCTCATTATTTTCTTTTTAAAAATGGACAAACTTTACATTCAGACAGTAATCCACTGAATGTAATATATTCTAAATTTTGTCAAGCACGGAATCCAAGACTGCTAACCACTAAGAAGCCTCACACTTTTGAGAGGTTGTTTTTTAATGTGCAAATTTTTGTGACATGTTTCTTGGTGTCCTTTGGTGCATCTTAAATTTGGCTAGAGTACACACTTTCTGAAAAGAAGTGAAAGAAAACGAGCCATAATTCCCTAGATGTTGCCATTAGGAACTTAGTTTATTCAGCCATTTTCAGAGTTCACCAACTTCTGTTGTTTTGTCCAAAATCCGTGGGTTTATGGACATGGAGACAAGCTTTTCACTCCTTTGCCATACTGAATTGTATCTGATTAAATGGAAAACATGACCAAACGTAAACAAATTTGTTCCACATGCTATAACAGGTAATCACATCAAAAATGAATGAATGCTGGAGGTTTCAGTCAAAGATAGTGACCGAGGAATCTCCTGAGCTCCCTTCTTCCCAGTGACACACCAAAGGCTACATGTGGAGCAATTCCCTGTGAAAGAAATCCAACAACTAGCTGAGTGAATCCTATACAACAGACAAATGAGAAAATACTCCCAATGAAATGGGTAGGAAAGGCTGAGATACACTCTTGCCATAAACCCCACCCTTGGCACAGAGCCATACAATTGGGAGGGAACTCCCGACTCCCACTTTCTCCCCGAGAAGTAAAGAGTTTGAAGCCCACATCTAGATCCGCAACTTTTAAGAATCTCGCCTAAGGGATGTGCCCCCAAAACACGTATACTCTGAAAGCCAATGGAGCTTGTGTCCACGAGACTCACACTCACTTTAGAAAACAACAAAAAAGTTTGTAATGGACTCTAGAGGACTTCCCCCCGCCAGGGCTCAGCACAGAGGGAACAGGAAAAACAGATATCCATATCCCAGAAGTCCAAGGAGTACCAAATAAGATGAATCAAAAGAGATTCACACCAAGGGAGGTGGAGTAGAAAAATCCTGAACTTACCTCCTCCCACAGACACATCAAACTGACAGCTACATATGGAACAACTCTCTCTGAGAAATACCTTTAAAAAAGCTGAACATCTTCTCTATAACAAAAGATAAAAGGGCCATACCAAGGGGTGCTTGGGTGGCTCAGTCATTAAGCGTCTGCCTTCAGCTCAGGTCATGATCCCAGGGTCCTGGGATGGAGCCCCGCATCAAGCTCCCTGCTCCTCGGGAAGTCTGCTTCTCTTTCTCCCACTCCCCATGCTGTGTTCCCTCTCAAATAAATAAATAAAATCTTTTTTTTTAAAAAAGGGGCCATACCAAGACAGGTAGGAGAGGCAGACAGAGTCTCACCAGAAAACCCACCCCAGCACGGCAACCCACAATTGGGAGGACCTCACAAATATGAAGCAAGAGGTTCATGCCCCACATCGGGTATCCCAACCCTTGGGACTTGCACTGGAGAGACGAGCTTGTAAAAAAGTCTGTTTTTGAAAACCAACAGGGTTTATGCCCAGGAGACTCAAAGGGCTGTAGGGAACTGAGATCCCACTCTTAATGGGCTCCCACATAGACTTACTAGCCCCAGGACCCAGGGCAAAAGCAGCAATTTGAAAAGCACCTAAACTTTATATATATATATATATATATAAATATATAAAGGAGATTTATTTGTTAATCTTCAAGTGTCTGTTGGAGTGGCAGGGACCTCTTGGAACACTGCAGGGATGGAGGCACTGGCTGGCACTATTTTTTGCTGTCTACCTTGCTAGCGCCAGAGGATACACACGGCCACAGTGTTCCGAGCACCATTTCTTGAAGAGACTGTCCTTTCCCCATTGTATGTTCCTGCCTCCTTTGTCATAGATTAATCGACTGGATGGATAGGAGTGGGTTTATTTCTGGGTTCTCTATTCTGTTCCACTGAGCTATGTGTCTGTTTTTATGTCAATACCATACTGTTTTGATGACTACTGCTTTGTAATATAACTTGAAGTCTGGAATTGTAATGCCTCCAACTTTGCTCTTTCTTAAGATTGCTTTGGCTATTCAGGATTTTTTGCAGTTCCATACAAATTGTAGGATTGTTTGTTCTAGCTCTGTGAAAAATGCCATTGGAATTTTGATAGGGGTTGCATTGGATCTGTAGACTGCTTTAGGTAATAGGGACATTTTAACAGTATTAATTCTTCCAATTCATGAGCATGGAATAATTTGCCATTTATTTGTGTCTTCTTCAATTTCTTTCATCAGTGTCTTATAGTTTTCAGAGTGCAGGTCTTTCACCTCCTTGGTTAAATTATCTTATCCTTTTTGATACATTTGTAAATGGGATTGTTTCCCTAATTTCTCTTTCTGATTGTCTAAGCAGCCTAATCCTTGATAGGTCCCAGTTGTTGAGGGGGTGCCAAGACAAGACCTGTCAGTGTTCCAAAGGGAGGGATCTCAGTGAGCACCTAGTTTCAGGCTGATTGGAAGCCAGACCCTCAGGCAGCAGCATTTAAAGGATGCAAATATATACAGTGGTGTGGGACCACAGTCCTAAACACTGCTGGTCTCCAGACCAGGTGATCTGGAAGTGTCCCCTGGGTGAGAGTTGCAAAAATTGAGGCTCTAGATGAGTGTGTAAGCTCCTATTCAGAAGGTACTGGTGAACGGTAGCAAAGCCAAGGGGAAGTGCAAAGATGATGTAGCCTAGCCTATGTTCTCTGAGAACACCTTTATAGCTTCTGGATGTGTGGTAAACCTGAAGCCTGCCTTTCACACTGAAGATCCAGGACAAGTAAATAGGCCTTTTTCCCAGGGAAATGTGGGTGCATTTTAGGCATTTTAGGCCGTGGTAGCCTGCTCCAAACCATCTCTTATTGCTTCAGTCCCATGGGGCCCAGAAACTCAAGAGCAGGGTACTCAAGGGGTCATCTCTTGTGTGGACTGCACATCCCCACCTGCTTCAGCTGGGTTGCAGGGGAGCCCAGGGGTGGGTCATGCTTACCAGCTTTCGCAGGGTTGTGGGAGGACATGGGACAGGCCGTGCCCACCAGGGCTAGCAAGGTAGAGCGAGAGCACAAGCATGGCGATTGCCAGCGCATCCTTCCCCAGAGCGAGCCCCAACAGATCCCTGTCATTCCGGCAGACACTTTAAGATTAGCAAATGAAGGGTGTCTGGGTGGCTCAGTCGGTTAAGCATCTGTCTTTGGCTCAGGTCATGATCCCAGGGTCCTGGCCTGGCATCAGGCTCTCTGCTTAGCGGAGAGCCTGCTTCCCCCTCTCCCTCTGCCCCTCCTCCAGCTTGTGCTCGATCACTCGCTCACTCTCTGTCTCTCAAATAAATAAATAAAATCTTTAAAAAAGGTAAGCAAATGAATCTCCTTCACGTATCTTTTAGGGGCTTTTCAAACTGCTGCTCCCACTCAGGGTTCTGGGGTGGGTGAGTCTGTGCATGAGTCCAGCTGATTAGAAGCCAGACCCTCAAGCAACAGCTTTTAAAGTTCCAGTCTTTTAAAATCTCAGTTTTCTATAGTCCTTTGGGTCTCTGGGCATCAGCCCTGTCAGTTTTCAAAACCAAACATTTTGAGGGCTCATCTCTTTGGTACAGGGCCCAAGGGTCTGGGTGCCTGATATGGGGCATGAACTCCTCGCTCTTCAAGGAGAAGCTACATATTTGTGAGACCCCTCCTGATTGCGAGTCACCACACAAGCAGAGGGTGTGTGTGTGTGACTGCGTCTCTGTCTCTTCTACCTGTCTTGATGTGGCCCTTTTATCTTTTGTTCTGGTGGAGCTGTTCAGTTAGTTTGCAGAGGAATTGTTCCATATGTAGCTGTAGATTTGGTGTGTCTGTGGGAGGAGGTGAGTTCAGGATCTTCCTACGCCACCATCTTGAACTGCCTCTCTTAGTTCTTCTGAGCAGTCGACAAGATCATATATAGAAAAACCTTAAACCGAGTGCTGGGCATGATTTTTAATTCCTGAAACTTTAATGACTGAATTTTTAGATAATTATTTTTTTCTAGTTTAACCATCTTCAGATTGTAATATTGTCCAGATAATATCAGGCAAATCCATCTAAAGGTACCTGAAAGCTTTAAATTCCTAAACATGTGCTGCATTTTTTTCAAAGACAGTGAATCAAATACGTTGTTGCTCCTGACTGTTTCCATATTGCTTTTCATTATCCTTCCTTGATTTTAGGTTAAAGAGCATTGGTCTATTTTTGTCCAGTCTTTTTTGGTCTCCCAATTTTATTTATATTTGAAAATCAAATTTATCCTCTCCGGCGACCCAAATCCAAATGAAATATTATCTCGCAATTTGTTTATTTAAGCAGATTTTCCCCCCTAAATCTCTTTTTAAAAAGGATTCTAGGTCTCCTGAAGTAATGTCATTCAATATTAAATTGATCTTTGTCAGCACTTTAATCCAGATATCTTGGGCAAAAAATGACGTGTCCTTAAATATGTATATCAACTACATTTTCTGCATCTCAGCTCAAATAATTAGATCCATTTCCTATTAATTTTTTCAGAGTCCAAGATTATCTAGATGGATTTTTTAGTAATGTAACCTTAATTCTTATACTTGGCAAAGTTCTCAAATGGTCCAATTTATCCTGTCATTCCCTTTCAATGTGACCTTATTAAAGCCATTATTACATTTCCCCTTAATTTCATTTAGAGGACACTTGTCCATTCTCAGCCCCTAGTTTCACACATGGACCTGGGGAGACACTTATCTTGTTACATATATGGTAATTCTGAATCTTTGGCTAGCTAAGAAATATAAGTAGAAATGGGTTGTAAAGTGGAAAGTATTTTAAGAACCCCACGTAAAGGTGGATTCTTGGTTGCAGAGCAATAATCAAGCATATACACAGACGAGCTTTACACGGCCTTGAGAACACGCAGACCCAGAGGAGAACTTTAGCAATGTGCTGCTCCCCAGGACTCCCTAGAGACCCCTAGCTAGATCCAGCTCTGAGAGAGAGCCTTGGCCAAGCCAACAGCTCAAGATGTCCACGCACACCATGTCTGGAATGAAGAACTACCCTCAGGATTTGCTCCCGATATCTCTATTCTTTTTCCACACTGTGGGTGAGGCACAGGTGACACATCTCTGTAGAAGGGCGCTTTGGACATATTCCATTTATATGAACTTTCTTATGCCTTTGGGCCACTGCCCTTTGGAAGCCAGCTTTCAGCCGTTCCTGTCACACTCCACTCCTTCACGCCCTGCCACGTCATGTTGCACTCAACAACCTGTATCACATAACCTTTGGGCGACTTCACCAAGACCAAATTTGGCTTATAGTTAAGAGAATATATATACACTTGAGTGCTCTTTTGATCATTGTTAATAATCAATTTTTACTCTGTGTTTTGGCCCCAATTCCCTAGAAATCAGAACCAATGGTAGAAGCTTACACTTAAGCCCTTTATTGGGGAGTGTAATCCCACGGAAGCCAAGAGCAAAAAATATAGAAGTGAGACAGGGAAGGAAATAAAGCAAATACGAGGTGGTGAATCATTGGGCTGGCCACAGCCTCATAGCAAAACACAACCTGCTCACGTAGAAAGTGTCCAGAGAGGCGGCATGGAACCACTGTGTCTCAGAACAATCTATTGGGGGAGAAAGGGAAGGCAATGGCTTCTTCCTATCTCCAGTCTCTTATTGGTCTACAGAATATTAGCTTACCTGTACTTCTGGGCTGAGTTACTTGGGTCTTCTTGGAAACCCTTGGGATAGCAGGTCCTCCATGGACACAGTCCAGCCAGGGCGCAGACATGGTGGTTTCTCCTTATCAGTCAATGTTGCCCATGGGGGCTCCTCTGATTATGGCGGGAGGGGCAGCCAGGGTGTTGAAGACCACAGGAAAAGCATGGAAATTCCTTAGAACTACTTCTACAGGCAAGCAAAGGCAGCTGTCTATGTTGGTGTGGTCTGGGGAAAACCAAGGAATCTTCCACCTCTACAACAGCTCCCCGATCATATTGCTCAACTAAAAAGACCACAATTTGAACCTATCCTTTGCTTGAGGCTCTGAGAGATTCTGTTAGGATGCAAGTATATTAGATAAGAGATACCCTATTGAGCCAATAACCCAGATCGCTTTATTTGCAGAGTAAAGCTCTGGGGGAATGAACTTCAGGAAGGGTAAGGTTTTATTAGGATAAAAGGAAACAAAGCCTGGGGGTGATATCATCCAATCCAACTCAGCACTGCCCAAGAAGGATATATTCAGGTAGGAAACAACTAACTGAGGAGTCCTGAGTAATTGGAGGGTAGGCTGAGTTCAGAGAGCTAGAAGTTAGATAGGGACAGAAGGGATTGAATGGGAGGCATTAGGGATCGATATTCCCTACCTCACCTTTGGCCTTGGTTTGTTCAATGGTCTTTTCCCATGAGTCAGATGACAGAGAGGTTGAACACTGTGTGGGGCTCTGGCTTCAGGCCTTACTTACTCTGCATGAGATTCTCTCACGTGATTAGCAAGGCACTCCATTATGGGATCTTCTGCGCATGGTCGTATCTGCATTACTTTGGCCTCTCCTACAAAACTCTGTCAAAAGCTCTCTCTCTCCCAACACCCACCACTCTGGAGAGTCTTGACTCAAGCCTGCAGAAAAGCTAAACAAACACCCCCCAGCTATGAAATTCCTCTCAGCAGGAAATTCTCTGAAGGACTGTCTCTCTTCAGTTAAGCACTCCCTTTCCCACCTCCCAACACATTCACACACACACACACACTCTCCACAATTCTTCCCATGCAACATTTAAGAAGAATAACAATGTTATGCTGTCTGCTTAGTCCTAGGAATCTTGATGACCACAATGTGGCCAATTCATTGTTTGGGGTTGTAAAATTCAAGGTTATGTTAAATGTGAATCTTTGGTACAATTTCTGTTGCTGTCTCTAATGGTTTTCAGATTCTTCTTTTCTGTTCATAAATTCAAGTCAGGTATTTCCTCCTCAGATCCTGCCCCTGATTCTCTGCACCACTCACATTCTGCATTTAGAAGACGTTTCCCTATGACACTAAAATGTTTGATGTTATTAAAATCATGCTATTGATATTTATATCAATTATGTCTTGAGTGTTATGCTTAGTATGTCTATTAATAAAACTTGGATTTTCCTCTTTTTTTTTGGCTTCTGCAAAAATAATTTATAGAGACACAAATAGTAATATTAAAGCTATCAACCATAAAAGTCAATACCTGACAGCACCATGTAATTCAAGAGCTGCATACATATGAATTCAGATCTTGTGCCTGCTAAATGTATATATTAGCTGCACACCAGAAATTTAGAGCTTCAGAAGCAGCAAGCTGTCAAATAATACAGCATCGATGTTTTGAAAATGAACTTTTCAGCAAAGCAGGAAAATTGGCAAAGCTGGGTTGGAACATAAAATGCATCTGCCTCTTTACCAAGTTGTCCTTAGGTATATCCATTGACACCGTTTCTTTGTTGACAAGTCCTTTTTAGGAAAAGGCTTTCATTTTAGCTTTGAAGTGGGAATTTCCCAGAAAGAAGGAAAGTTTTGCTTATGATTTCGGAGGCTCATTTGCAAACAATAGTAAGCATAATCTTCAATTTAAAAGCTCACAACTATATTTATAAGATGTTTAATCATCTTGTCACTATATTTCTCAACTCCAAAATATTTTCACAGTAAAGAAAGATCAACAGGGAAAAATAATTTGCTATTTCAGGAAGTGGGTCTATTAAAAGTGATCTGAATTATGAGGCCAATTTGAGAATTCAAGTCCAATCATGTGTAATAGAAGTTTTTCCACAACTTGTCAGCCAATGGGTACAAATGTAGAGGGAGGAGAGATGTTACTTTAATTGCAACCGCACTGGTTTCACTGATGTTTGCTACCCACTAATGACCTCTCAAAAGTATAACTCAGTTATTTCTGCTAATACCCTAGGATGTTTCAAGTCAATGGCGTTGTTTGGTGTTGTGGTTGTTGTTGTTGTTGTTGTTGTTTCTGAGTCTTTGGATCAAGTCCACTGCCCTCAACAAAACTACACTGTTTCCACTTAGAAATGAGGAAATGTCTCCTTCCCCCAAACTGCATCATATTTCTTCACTTAGGTGAAAGCAAGACCCCTTCTGTTTCAGTTTCTGCTACATCCCTCTCCCCCAGGGCAGGCAGAAATCCCCTTGATTTCTGCCCCTCCAAAAGAAAATCCTAATGATGACTGATAAATGCAAATGACTCCTAGGAGCACCAAGTCAGTTGATTCGTTAAAATCAAATATGTATTAGTAGTGGCTAGGCAAATCTCACTACATATAAATAAACTAAGGAATGTTTAAGGGAAATGAGAACTTTCAATACAGATAAGAAGTGGGAGATAATCTGGCAATATCTATGAACATTTCAAATGTACATCCCCTGTGATGTAGTAACACCACTTTGAGGAATATATATAAATGTTTGTATTAGAATGTTTACTGCAGCATTGTTGGAAGAGGCAAAAAGCTGGAAGCAAATTAAATGTTCATCAATGAAGTAATAGAGTCATGGTTGAATAAATTACAGTATGTCCAAAGGACAATATTCTGCAACTATTAAAATAAACAAATTAGGTCTATTTTGACCTACAGGTTTCTTTTTTTAAAGATTTATTTATTTTTTTGAGAGAGAGAGAGTTGGGGGGAGGGGCAGAGGGAGTGGGGAGAGAATCTCAAGCACACTCCCTACTGAGCCTGACATGGGAGTCGATCTCATGACCCTGAGTTCATGACCTGAACTGAAATTAAGAGTTGGAAGCTTAACCGACTGAGCTACCCGGGCGCCCCTTGACCTACAGGTTTCTATGACATACTGTCAAGAAGTGGTAAAGGAAGGCACATAGTATAATCATATGTTTTATAAAGACAGAAACGTAGTAGGTATATATATATGTGTGTGTGTACACACACACACACACACATATAAAAGATATAAGGAAATGGAAATGGAAGGAAGAAAATGGAAGGAAATAGAAGAAACTGGGGAAAGCTAACAGGTACAGTATGGTATGAACACTGGTTACCTCAAAAGGTAAACATAGAGGTAGTAGGGAGATCCTTAAAATAAAAATAAAATCTTTGGATCATTTCCCTGGTTATTATGATCACTTATTAATGTGTAATTAAAATATTTCAATTAAGGAAAATGTGGAAACATTTAATGGAATAGAAGAAACAGGGAGAAAACTCCATAGAGTGCTACCTTCAAGGGTGAGAAATAGAAATTGCATAATTGTGGCAGTCAGTTCATTTCAAAAATACATATCGAGTGCTTATAATATGCTTAACATGTTGCTCAGTATGAAGGAAAAGTAGGTCATGATTCTTGTTCTCAAAAACCCTGCAGATCTGCTAAAGGACAAAATGTAGGCATTATCATTATCTCAAAGGCACTGCTTTGCTCAGGAGTGATGCATAAAATATGTGTCTATTGATTAATAGAAAAGAGGTGACTGGGGCTGAAAGAGCTAGAATAGACTTTGTGGGCATAGCTGAGACTACTGATCCCCCGCCCCCATCCCCTAGCCCTTACCGCTTAAGTTGCACGCCCGCTCAACTTCCACCTGCCAGGATCTGCATCCTTTGGTCTGAGAGCTTTCTCTGACCACCAGAGCCTGTTCTGCCCCCACACATGGCAGGTCAGAAGTGCCAACGAGTTAATATAGCTCCCAACCAAGGATGATGGCAGTTGGTGTATAAATCCTCCAGCTTCCATGCCCCTCAGGTAGAATAACTCTGAGGATCATGTTCTACACTGGCTCACAGAGTGTCCCAACAGGATTAGGTTTTGATTTAACACAGTGATAACTCACTTGATAGCATTTATTGGCCTTGGCCATCTTTCCTTCCTAGTTTCACTTCCCCACTCCCTCACCAATGTTTTCCAGGAAACACTGCAACCAAATCCTTATCTCAGGGTCAGTTTCTAGAGGAACCCAAACTAAGACAGCAGAGGTCAACAGACTTGCTTAGACCTCATAGCTTTTATATTGTCATTTAGTCCACAAATAGGGATAGAATACCTACTTACGAATATCCAGTCAAGAAAACAGACACCACTCTAGATGTTTCAAGCAGAGAGAAATTGAACGCTTGGAATTGGCTCAAGGGTATTGTATTAGTTTCTTATAGCTGCTGTAACAAGTTACCACAAATTTAGTGGCTTAAAATAACACAAATGTATTGTCTCACAGTTCTGAAGGTCGGGAGTTTATCATCAGTTTCACTGGGCAAAATTCAAGGTGTCCGCAGCGCTTGTTCCTTCTGGAAGCTCTGAGGGTGAATTTTTCATTTTGTTTAGTAAATTTACTTAGAGAATTTTCCATTTCAGCTATTGTACTTTTGACCTCCAGAATTTCTTTTTGGCTCCCTTTACTCATTTATCTCTTTCTTGATAGTCTCTATTTGTTCAGACATTATTCTCATCATTTCCTTCAGTTCTTTGTATTTTCCTTTAGTTCCCTTCGCATATTTAAGACAGTTGACGTAAAGTCTTTTTCTATGAGGTCCAAAGTCTGGGCTTCCTCAGGGACAGTTTTTGTCAATTTTATTTTTTCCTGTGACTGGGCCATATTTTCCCCGTTTCTTTGTATACCTTGGAATCTTCTGTTGAAAACTAGAAATTTTGAATATTCTAAGGGGTTAACTCTGGAAATCAAATTCTCCCACTCTCTAGGGTTTGTTCTTCCTGATCATTGAGGGCCTCAGTCATCTGTTTGTTTATTGACTTTTCCAAACAATTCTTGCAAAGACAATATTCCCCGTTGTGTGGGGTCATGGAGGTCTCTGTGTCATTACCTCAGAGGTCATCTAATGATCTGCAGACATCTCTTTTTTTAATACTTAATTTTAATAATATTCATTAAGCTGAAACAGTCAGCAATGCAATGCACAAAGAAAAAATCTTCAGTGAACATTTACACACACTGTGAACACATGCTTTACATAGGTAGAGGAAGAGGAGGGATGATGCCAGAGATTTCTTTAAACACTTGAAGCCAAAAAGGTGGGGAAAAGTACTTCTCAGTTTTTGTAGATTGGCTCTGGGCTGGGGCACTCCTTTAACACTGAGCCAGGTTGCTTACCACTCTGTGTTAGCCTTCACATCCTGCTTGTGCAGAGCCCAAAGATCAGCCAGAGATGCAAGCCTAAGATCTTCTCAAGTCTTTTGTGAGCATGCGTCTGGACCTGGGCATGTGTGTTGCATTCTGAATTCCCTGGGAAATGTAGTAGCCATTCAAAATCTTTATTCCCCTCAAGGATCTTCCTCTCAGTCTTTTTCTTCCCAGACTTTTGGGGTCCCTTGCCCCAGGCAGTTACAGGCAGCATATCTTGAAATGTTTTTCAATAGCTATCACCTAGAAAGCTGCTCCAGACCCAGGGGATAGGGGCAAATAAGTCTTTCTCTGCACCAGTCCCTCAGGGAAACACTGAACTTGGTCAAACCACACAACCAAAACGTTTTTAGAACAAGATCCATATGGCTCACCCCCACTCCCAGCACCAACAAATCATACCAAGGACACAGCTCACTGTTCCTGTAGCCCCCACTGAGCTGGGGAATGGTAGACCAGTAAGAAAAAAAAATCCATTATATATGCTTACCAAAATTTACCAGCGTCCATCTTCATTAAGCACTTCCTTGGTTGCTGTAAGATTTTTAGTAGATCCCAGCATTCCAAAAAAATTGATTCTGTCAGTTTTCTCCAGCTTCATGGTTGCTTCAGCGGAGGGACCAACTCTTGCAGCTTTCTAATCCACCACTTCTGTGACATCATTGCTGCAACCCTTTCTCACACAAATTATTCTCTCCCCAAAAGGGGGAAATACAAGATCCTATTAGTCACTGCATCCCTTTCTGGTAATGTTAATTTCTCCCATAGATCAGTAAAAAGTCCACTGGGGTATTTGATATCTTAAGACTAAATTGCAAAAGTCTATTGTTTTAAACTATGATGTATGTATTAACTACTGCCTGTTTACCTATTTATTTTTTTAAAGATTTATTTATTTTATAGAGAGAAAGAGTGAGCAGTGCGTGCGCAAGTGGAAAAGGGGCAGAGGGAGAAGGAGAGAAGCAGACTCCCGGTTGAACATGAATCGGGATGCAAGGCTCCATCTCATTACCCTGAGATCATGACCTGAGCCAAAATCAAGAGTCGGCCGCTTAACCGACTGAGCCACCCAGGCGCCCCATTTATTTACCTATTTATTGTTAACAATTTTTTTAACTACTATTAACATTTCTTACCTAAAATAGCAGAGGAAGGGGAGACAACAATAAAAACAAACATGTGTACAAGTCAAGCAAGAAACAAAATATACATACCGCACAAAATATGCTATGGTTTTTGTTTCTGTAATTGAGCACTAAGCTACAGCAGAAATTGAAATTCCTTTATCTACTACTTATTCCATGTTTTTTTTTCCCCCTTAGCCTTCACATCAGCTGGTCAAATTTCTTTAGCTGTTTGGATGATTCAAACCTTCATTGTAGGGAATCTGAGTCCTCAGCAGTCCTGAATTAATTGGGTAGTCTTTGATTAACTTTTATGACTGAAAATGGAGGTCTATGGAATCCCCTGAGTTCTAGTCATAGTCCTCTCTGCCCCCATTATATACAGTAGCCCAATTTTC
This sequence comes from Halichoerus grypus, assembly GCF_964656455.1. Lineage (NCBI taxonomy): Eukaryota > Metazoa > Chordata > Mammalia > Carnivora > Phocidae > Halichoerus > Halichoerus grypus. The sequence goes on from NC_135727.1 coordinate 95,475,954, forward strand.
CCTTGATAATCAGGATTAAGCACCCTGTCTAGTAGAGTAACCCCCTTCTTTGCCCGTAGTAAGTTTACTGGCCTGAGGAACAAAACAAGATCAAGTAGTAGGTCTCAGCTTCCTATTCAGTAGAACTTTTGGTGTTTCCCCTGGCAGAAACATTCCCCTTTTGGGAATCAATACCTCTTAGCCAGCAGAACCCAAAATTTTGGGGATTTTTAACAAAATCTAATGAATGTAGTATGAGGTGGGATAGCAAGAGAAGCCACTCTCAACTTCACCCCTTAGTTTTGAGACCTATGCATTTTGGCAAAACGGTACCAATATTGGTCATTGGTCTAAAGTGTATGTCACATCCTTGAGGACAGTTTTCCAACCTCATAGATACAATCTCCCATTGTAACAGGCACTAGAACTGTCTCTTCAAGAGGCTATTTCAACATTTGTGAGGCCAACTGCTTTTTGAGTAGTGGAGTACATGGTGAGAGCAGAGAGTTTTGTGGCCATGAGGCCAAGCCACACTTCTTTTCCTGAGAAATTAGATATTTGATGAGAAACAATGGTATGTGAAATATGATAGTGAATAATTCACTTTATAAATCTATGAATGGTGGCATTGGTGATCATATCATGGGCAGGGATACCAATCTATATTTAGAATACATAGATAGTCCCATAAGGACGAATTGCTGCTCCTTCCACCACAGTTGAATGCAGTCAATCTCCCACTAAGTGACTAGCTGGTCTTCCCTGCCTTCCCTCTTCCACCTCTAGGGAATGGTGTCATATCAGAGCTCAGGATCACTTCTGGTGTTGGCAGACAGGCCAACTGATAGTGATGGGAGCCAGACCAGCCTGAGTAAGGCAAAGTCGATGTGGTTGAGCCCATGCCTAACCCCCATTCCTGCTGCCATAGTCACTCTGCACACTGAGCAATCTGCCACGATGTAGCTTGGGAAAGAAGCCAATTGACATCCACAAGATAGCTATTTGGAGTGACCAGCTTTGCCTGAGAAAGTGAGAAAATTGATCAGATTTGCATGAGCAGATGGAAAGGAAGAGATGTTAGTTTAAGCAAAAGAATAAAGGCAGGGATAATCATAGAGTTTGGCAAAGTATGGGGAGCCCAGCTTGACTGGAGGCAAGTTTGTGGTATGGAGAACTTCTTGAGAAAAAGACAAAGGTTAGGAAGGAAGGGCATCATAAAGTTCTACTAGTAACAACAACAACAGCAACAACAACAAAATTTTGTTAAGAACATGTGATGATAGATGTTAACTAGACTTATTGTGGTGAGCATTTCACAGTGTATACAAATATCGAATCAGTGTATTGTACATCTGAAACTAATGTAATGTCATTTGTCAAGTATTCCTCAATTTACAAAAAAATCATAAAAAATAACAACAATACATTATACTAGCTTACACTGACCAAGTCCTTACTGTGAAACTCGCTGAGCACTTTATATGTACCTTATTACTTTATATTCAAAAAACTCTGTGACAGAGATTCTATTTGCAATGGACTGAATGTTTCTGTCTCCCTCAAAATTCATATGTTGAGACCTTAATCCCAATGTGATAACGTCTGGAGGTGGGGCCTTTGAGAGGTAATTAGATCATGAGAGTGGAGCCTTCATTAATAGAATTAGTGCCCTTATAAGAGGCCAAAGAGCTAGCTAATACAAATATTCAGCAATCTGTAAATGGGAAAAGGGTCTTAACCAGAACCCGACCATGCTGGCACCCCAACCTTGTACTTCCAGCCTCCAGAACTTTGGAGAAACAAATTTCTGTTGTAGATCCAGAAAATACCGTTTACCGTAATTTTTTTATAGCAGCCCAGACTGACTGAGACGCTTTTACTATACCCATTTCAGGGAATAGTTTCATGAGATTAAGTAAGAAACTTTAGAGGCCCCATTAGAACTGACACACAGAAGCCCAAGGAAGTTGTTTACCACTGGGCAATGCTGCCTTGCTATTCAGGCTGGGTAGTATGGATTCTAATCTTAGATGAAGGGAAATGATTAAGGAAATTAGAGCAAAAAGAAAGGTTTAAGAAAATTGCTCTAGTAATGTGCTATGGAACAGAATGGTTTTTCTCCCTACTAAGGAATGATAAAGGGGAAGGAAGATAGAAAAAACCTTGGGCCTTGAAGACAGAGAGTCTCAGGCTTGTATCTCAGTTCTCTCTCCTACTAACTTGTGTGTGACCTGCAAAATTCTTAACCTTTGATGAGCCCCAATTTCCTCATTGGTAAAATGGAGATGGACCAGTTCTTACTTAGTAAGCCTGTTGTAGAGAATAAACCAAGCAAGGTGTATTCCGCTTGGTCCCTGATGCAGAGTTAATACTCCACAAATGTTGATCCTCTGCTTTCCATCCCCTTTCTCCCCAGTAGTGAAGATTAGAATAGGTTTCTGGAAGCTTCTCAAAATAGAAATCTCATTGTTTTAGAATTTGTGGAATGGGATTCTCTTGGAAGGTGGGATGGCATTTTGAATTCACCTTCATTCAGCAAGTGTCTATTTATTATATGTTGTGAGCCTTTCTCAATACTGGGCTCTGGAGGAACTAAAACGAGGTGGCTGTGGTCTCTAGCCAATGAATAGATAAGTCTAAGTCAGTGAGCTAAGCGCCACATTAGAATTTATGTCAGGAGGCACGGGAAAACTGTTGGGGAGAGTTGGAGTGTACGATCAGTTTTTACAGTGGAGTTCATTGATTAAATTAAAGTTCATAAAACAATAGCATCCCTCAAAATCATTCCAGTAGAGCCTTACATTAACTTATTTTTTTACAAAAATTAACAAATAATCTCTCCTTCCTCTCTTGTCCCCAATACCAAGAGGATTGGCGGAGAAAATGAAGATCATTGGCTAATAAGGTGGTCATCTCAAGTTTCTCCATTGGTAGCTAAGAAAGTAGTTGGTATGAGGCAAAAAGCTCAACGAGGGGGGCGCCTGGGTGGCTCAGTTGGTTAAGCGACTGCCTTCAGCTCAGGTCATGATCCCAGGGTCCTGGGATCGAGCCCCGCATCGGGCTCTCTGCTCAGCCGGAAGCCTGCTTCTCCCTCTCCCACTCCCCCTGCTTGTGTTCCCTCTCACGCTGTCTCTCTCTCTCTCTCTCCCTGTCAATTAAATGAATAAATAAAATCTTAAAAAAAAAAAAAAGAAGCTCAACGAGGGGCCTCTTTATTATTCCCACCAGTTCCAGTGGTAAGTAATTGAATAGGAGGAAGCAAAGACTAAATGAGAAGGCTTCAACATTCCTTGAAGGCTGATGGAAAATAATAATTCATTTGAGGAAGAGAGAACAATTACAGAGAAAGAAGGAAAGTATTTCCCTCTCTCCTTTGGAGGAACACCAGTGGAGAAAATACGTCAGGAACAGAAATGGAATTGGTAACTTTCCTGTGAGAGGTTCAACTTACCTGGGTGTCTCAAAAAACTGTGGAAAAAATCATGGTATGGCCCTGAGTTTTTTTCCCCATCTTAAATTGCCCACCTTGACCCCTATCCTTCAGTAAAATCTATCCCGTCCTTCTTGCCTTGTGTGGAGATATAACACAGGAGCGCAGGGTGTCAAAAGGAAGCATGGCTAGCTCCATTGCACACTTGCCACTGGCTTTTATAAAGAAACAGCCCGAGGGCTCAGGGTGCCACGTATTAAACTAGCAGCCACGGAGCCCCCAGAGAGCAGCAAGTTAAGGCGGCTCTCTGTGGGCCGAACCACGGCAGAGGAAGTGACCCGAACCTTCCTCTTACCCTAGAAGAGGCTGAACTTTGAAAGTAGAAGAGGCAAATCCTAGGGTATTAAGTGCTACCCCCCTTCTTCAATATTATATTTGGAACAAGACTCATCCATCTTGTTGTTTTTCTCTCTCCTCAGAATTTCTGTACCCTGTCACTGTGTCATTAACTTCCCCTCAGAAGAATGTAATTTCCACTTGTGTGATGATCTGGAGAACAAAGCCTCGATCGCACACAAGGACTCCCTACTCGTAGTAGTCCCTGTTCTCGAGTGACTCGGAATACTCCATTCCAAGCTGTGCAAACCAGAAATGAAGATGTTTTAAAATGAGCCTCACCGGCTCATAGTTGACAGCCTTGCACCCCATGGGAAATTCAGACTAAGAACTGCAGTGCTGGGGTGTTGCTGGGACTCAGGTTTCTAAAGCTTCAGGGGCTCACAGGCATATATTATCAGAGATGACAGCTGTCTGTCCAGAATGAACCATTTTCAAACAGGTGCAAATTTCCACTCAGGCTCCCAACCTACTAAGAACCTACCTTTTCCAAAGTTTCGGTATTTTCCAAGATAAAACGAAGCCTCACATGGGTTTCATTGGCGGGGTGCATTTGCATCTTATGAAGTAGATAATGTGATTGGATCTTTTTCCTCACTCCTCCACGCAAGTGAGAGGAAAATTCACATGATCTATCCTCACACCTGCGATGTGTAGCTCCTTGTCGTTATTTTGAAGATGCTGGGTTTAAGGCCTGGGAACACTTGCCAAATATTGAGTTCAGAAAAGATATACATAAAATGTACAATTTATATAAATGTGTATAATATATCCAATGTATATACAATTTCTATAATATATACAATTTATGTAAATTGATTATATATAAATATTATATATATTTACTGTCCATATATAATATAGATTTATTATTGAAATGACCAGTTCTTACACACTCATGTACACCTCTCCTTTCCCTTCTTTATCCAGTTTCAGGCCCCATCCCCACACACTACAACTTATGCTCCAACCACTGGGCTATTTGTTCTTCCTTGAACCCATCTGGCCTGTTTCCAAGCCTTGTACCAGCAGTTCTTAACCTTTTCCCCAAAGGGACACATAAAAGGAATGACATCCCCGTGTGCAGTGACACAACTCACATAGTCATGTCCAGATTTTGACAAAACCCCAAAATACCACAGAGAAGTAAAAAAGTATAATAACTCAAAGCAACCCAGATATTGAGTAGAGGAAGCAAAGCTGTGAGTGAGGCACGATTCCCTCTGAGCAAACTCTTGGGAGCTCAGTTCTCTCCCACTCAAAGCAAGGGAGTGAGAATGAATATTTATAGGGACAACTCTGAATTTTCTCTAATTTTAAAAATGTGAATCATTTTCAAACTTTGGTGCTTTATTATATTTGCCATGGACCACAAAAATGCTGCCTTAGTCCTTCCTACTCTTGCATGCTGAAATACCCCATATCACGACTTGCTGAAAAAACCTTCTCATCGTCTAAGGTTCAATTTAAATACCAACTCCTCCAGTGAAGCAGATGCTATGTGTCCCTCAGCCAAATTCTGTCTCCACACACCACTCAAGTTTATAACTCTTTGCCTGAATGCTTTCACTGGCGCATGGGAATGGACTCAGCCTACATGCAGGACAGCTCAGAAGTATTGGAAAGTTAACCCCTCTGGGCAGAGCCCTCAGACAATGATGAACAGGATTTGTTAAGTAAATATCTTCATCTACCTCCTCTTCAAGTAGAACAACACTGAGATGTGTTCTTCACCATCTCTCAGAGATCCCCGGTGGGACTGAGCCCCAGTCACCCGTAACAATGGCCTGCTTAGCACCCTGTTTTGCTTCCTGAAGTCAGCACCCAAGTAAACCTTGTGCTCAAATACTATTCTTGACATCTGCTTCTAGGGGATTCCAACCAAAGATTTCTTGGAAATCCTTTTCCAGTGACCCCATAGGAAACAACTCTTTCTCCTTCTGGGCTCCCTTAACACTCTGTTACAGTAAAGAAAATATCACACAGGATATAAAAAAAAAAGACACAGAATTGCAGATATATCTGTCCCTCTCACTAGGCACCAGGAGATAAGAATTATGATTTCTTGGGGCGCCTGGGTGGCTCAGTCGTTAAGCGTCTGCCTTCGGCTCAGGTCGTGATCCCAGGGTCCTGGGGTCGAGCCCCGCATCGGGCTCCCTGCTCCGCGGGAAGCCTGCTTCTCCCTCTCCCGCTGCCCCTGCTTGTGTTCCCTCTCTTGCTGTGTCTCTCTCTGTCAAATAAATAAATAAAATCTTTAAAAAAAAGAATTATGATTTCTCTATATCTATGTCCTCAAATTGCTGAGTACTGCACTTTATACATTTCTAGTACTTCATGAATATCTGTTAATTTGAATTAATATCAATACACCGATAGCATCAAAGAGAGCAATTCTTAATTTTTTTTCTGCCTAGGAAATTATTTCAAAACAAACAAAAAAGAGAGTGGAGGTTTGTTATCAAAATGATAGCTAGCTAAAGTGTTTGATTCAAACTTTTCTCAGCTCCCTTTTAAAAATGTACAATAACTTGACCAAAGGCAAACATCGTCCAAAGTTTCAGTTGTGCAATTAATTATGAGACTAAGATAGCACAATAAACCAAAGTGGAGAGTCCAGCATAGTGTGGAAGAAAGGAGAAATTTTCATCAATTACTTCACAGATATGGGTGGATTAAAAAACCCAGTCATAAGCCAAGGCACGTTCGAGCTTGAACAAAACAGCACAGTTTGGAAGTGAGTGCAGAGAGGTTAGGGCCACTACCACTCTCTGCCGCTGGCTCAAAGCAAACAGCTACAGTAGGACAAAAGCCAAGGTCATCCCCTCTACTCCTCGGGGACCCTCTTTGTGGAGAGACATCATCTTCCCAAATCCTACTTCAGCTTCCTCTTGTAGAGTTCCATGTGCAACATGAGGAATAGCTGAAGGCAGTGAAGAGAGTGAGAAATAGACCAAAGCATCATGGAAAGCCCTGTAGGGCAGGGTGTGCTGTGGGCAGAGGATGGGGTAGATTGGCAGAAAGCAACCTGATCCAAAAAGAGCTTCTACAGAATAAAGCATTGCACGATGTTCAAGAGTATAGACTTTGGAATCAGATGGATTTGGAGTGGAGTCCTATCTCTTCTTACTACTTGTCACAAGATTTTGAGTTCCTTAATTTAGCCAAACCTTTGTTTTCTTATAAGTAATATGTGATAAGAACAGTAGTTCTCTCAGAGTTCTTAAGAGGATTAAATGAGACAAGTAATGTAAAGATCTTAGGGAAGTGCCTGGTAGAGTAGCCAAGACGATTTTCTTTTCGCCTTCCCCCTCCTCCTCCTACCCTCCTCCCCCTCCTCCTCCTTTCCCTCCTTCACCTCCTCCTCCAACACCATTATTACTCATGCATTTTGCGGGGTCAAAGAAGGAGACACTTGAAGAAGAAAAGTTTCCACTTTGGTTCAGCAGATCTGTAAGAAATTAATGCTTGCAGACCAATGAATTTTGGGGCTCAGGGTTATGCAAATCAAACTAGCATCTGGCTTTATAGCTGAGCAGGGAATTCTCTCAGCTTGCAAGTGGATAGTCAAAGCAAATGAGGATGACCAAGCCCTTACCTGTTGCAAACATGGGACCAGAATAGGTTTCTCCTCATTTGGTATGATTGGAAATAAAACAATTGATAATGCAGGGCCTGGGAACCATTCTGTTCTACTTATAAGAGCAGGTAATTCACAGAAAGGTCAGAAAAGAAAGGAACAAAAGGGTCAAATGTAGCCGTCATGGAAATTGAAATACAAATTTTTAAATATTTTCTGCTCTGATCTCAATAAAATTCTTGTTACTGTTCGTCTAAAACAGACCCGTGATAAGAAAAAAAAAAAAAAAGTAGGATCAAATAAAAAGAAAACAAGTGTTGCGTGTGAAAAGATTACAAGATAATAAAAAAGGCAGCAATAGAACTGAAATCTACACTGGAGATAATAACTAGCACAACTGACTCAGCAGAAAATTAAACCCACAGTGTCAATGGAAAACTTCAGAAATTCTGCCAAAATGCAAAGGGAAAGAGATATAGAGATAAATAAATATGGTTGGAAGAAATAAGTACAGACATCAAGGAATAAAATCCAAGGTCCAACATACACACAAAAAAATACTCAGAATTGACATGGCAATTCCCAGATTGGCAATGGAAATCTAGCAATGGGATTTTAAGTATAGAGGCCCCCGAGCATTGGGCATTGTCTACTCCCCACTGCATACAACCTCCCCTGCTCTCTTTCCTGCTACACACACCTCCTCATATAAACGGTAGGATTCTAATTTTCTGGACTCCAATTTTTTGAGGGTGAGGGCTGTGTCTTAACCCAGTGCCTGATACTTCATAAATGCTGGGCCAGCCGATGTACAGTTCAGTTTGGATGTCTTCTTGTCCTCATAAAAAACAGACGAAGTTCTGCGTAAGTCCTTCATACAACTTTTCAGCACAAATTTGTAAAACCACTAAATGGCCAGAGACGTCGGCCCCACCCTCACACCCTCAACGTGCAAGGGAGGTAGCGTTGTCATCAATTAAGCATGTTCCACTTTTCATCATAATGAAGTTGTATTTTGAACTGTACTGAAATAGTATTAGAATACTCTTACCAGAAGTAAGGCATTTGGAGAATTCTCTAGAAGGTGAGAAAACCACTTTGGAGAAGGATGCTCTGGTCTTTGTTTCACTAAGTGATTTTACAGAAAGGCAGTGAAGGGGCCATGGGCCCATGTACGTTTTCCTTCAAGAGAAAACAGCAAATACTAATTTTTAAAACTGCCACAGGGAATTTATCAAGAAAACAGGTATTAAGGGTTGAATGTAAATGGACTCCCATGTCATATGTTTTACCAACTGCTATGTGAGCTAATGAATATTCATCAGTATAACAATAACTAATGCCAAATTATGAAAGCAGGTTCAGTTAAGTTTAGCAATGCCATTTGAGATGAAATAAGAGAAATTAAATTATATGGGACATTTAAAAATGATTTCTATTTTTAAAGATTTGACCAGTATGTTAAATATTAACATAAGTATTAGAAATTTGACTCTCAAGAAAAACTAATTTCTGGAGAGCCCCAAATTGTTCACATGTGCGTGTGTGTGTGTATGTGTGTGTTTTGGTTAGGAGCTTGATCATTGTATTGCAAAAAATCTGTCTTTGAACCCTGGTCTGACACTTAGTAGATGTGTGACTTCAAAAAAATGTACTTTTAAAATGTAAGGCCCAAAGAGATGACCTGTAAATGGGAGTAATAATGCCTACTCTGGAGAACTCACAGAGGACTAAATAGCTAATTTATTGAACATTTACAATTTGCCAGGCAGTGACCTAAGCACATTAGATACATTAATTCTCATAATGACCCTATGAGGTAAAGACCGCCATTGTCCCCATTTTGTAGCTAATGGTGCTGGAGACCATTAACTTGTATTAAGTAACTTGACCAGGAGCAATAACTGTACAATAGCAGAGCCAGAATGTGAAGTCAGGAGCTTGGATATAAGATTCATGCTCTCTTGAGGTGCCTGGGTGGCTCAGTCGGTTAAGTGTCTGCCTTCAGCTCAGGTCATGATCTCGGGGTCCTGGGATCAAACCCCTCATCAGGCTCCCTGCTCAGTGGGGAGTCTGCTTCTCCCTCTGCCTCTTCCTCTACCTCTCCCCCTGCTGGTGTTCTTTCTGTCTCTCTCTCAAATAAATAAACAAAACCTTTAAAAAAAAGTCTCATGCTATCACGGTGTTCCAGTGGTTAAATATGTATATATAAAATACATAAAGTGCCTCACACACAGGAACATAACCAATCATAATGCTTATTCTTCAGGTCACCCATAGAGTTACAAAGTTACCCCAAATTACAGTAACACCATCCTTTAAGCTACAGAGCTGGGGGCCCTACTCAACATTCCTAAACCTTCACCCACTCTGCATGGGGGAGAAGAATGAGAAAGAAGAGAGGAAGCACCCATGGGCCTGTGGGGTTGCCCTGGCGGCTACCTCTAGCTCTGGGCTGAAGCAGATGTCCTGGGCTCCTGCTGCAGATCCTACATGCGAATGGGGACACTCAGCCTGCACCAAGCCATCTCAAATAGGGTAGATCTTGTGGATGCGTCCAATCTTTGTTATGTCTGGCTCTCTTCTTGATTTGGTTACTATCTGGAGCGGTGACTATGAAACTTGAGCATGCATTTAAATCCCCTGGAGCACTTGTAAAAACATAGGTCATAGGTGGCTGGGCCTCACCCTCAGAGTTGCTGGTTCAGAGGGTCTGGGGTGGGGCCTGAGAATTTGCATTTTTAACATATTGCAGGGGATGCTAATGCTGCTGATCTAGGTACCACACTTTGACAACCACTGCTTCCAGAGGAAGGGTTGGAAAATGTTTTCTTTCTTTCTTTTTTTTTTTTTTTACAGGGCCAAATAGTAAATACTACAGGCGGATGGACCATACAATTGCTGTCACCCTGACACTGTAGATTAAAAACAGCCATAGATGATGCAAAATAAATGGGTATGGTTCCCATAGAGCTTTATTTACAAAAACAGGGGGTGAGACCTTCAGGCTATCATTTGCCATCCCCTGTTTACCTGTTGTTCTGCAATACAACAAGAGACTCTAGGACCCTACTTTTCTTAGAACTCTATATGCAATGGCCAAGTAGAGGAGGATCATCTTGCAAAGGAAACAAAATATGGTCAGAGAGGTAGGAAGAAGAAAATCAGAAGCGTTGTATTGGCAAATGCTGCTGTGATCAGTAAGCTGAAAAGGTCTACTGGATGTAATGATTCAGAATAGAGCTTTAGCAGGACTAGAAGGGCTGTTTTCAGGGAGGGGATGAAGCCAGAGCTCAAACTAGAGAGGATAGAGGAGTGAGTTGGAAGTGAGAAAATCTCTGATCTCTGAAATAGGAGACACATGGTGGATTATGAATGTCCACCGTTTGTTTGCTACTCCTCCCATTAAGAGATGGAGTCTAATTCCCCTTCCCTTAAATCTGAGTGGGCTTTAGTGACTTGCTTGGCCAATAGGATATGGCTTAAGAGATGTTGTGGGCTGAACCATAAGAAGCCTCATAACTTCCACCTCAGTCTCCTAGAACACTCACTCTAGGGAAAGCCTTCCACTCTGTAACAAAATTGTCTGCTCTGAGACGACTGGCACTGAGGCACGCGCCAAGCAAATGAAGAAGCCATCTTGGAAATGGATCCTCCAGCACTAGCTCCCCTGGCTGATGCCGTGTGGATCAGAGGGAAAAAATGCCCAACTGAGTCCTTCCTGAACTCCAGAGCCACAATATCTTGAGCAAAATAAAATAGTGTCTTGAGGTCTTAAGTCCTGGGATAATTGGTTATGCTGTGAGAGGTAACTGGAAAAAGGAATATGAAAGAACAATCACCACTACTCAGGAAGGCTGCAGGAGAGTCCTTAGAGAGAAGCATTTTTCAGTTAGAATCAGGAGGTAGTAAGGGATTCTGTGACAAGGCTGAGAGTAGAGTAGAGCTTTACAATGAAACAGGAGTTCTGTGCTCAGAGAGAAAGTTGGGTCTGAGGACAACAGCAGCAAAGTAAAGGATCGTGGGAGAGGAACACACTGGAATAAGCAGATGTTGGCAGATGGGTTACTGGAAGAGTTTAGTTTTTGAATGGTGGATTAGGGTGACAAACCGGAGGACGTGGACATTTTTGCTGACCTTAATAGCCCTGTCATCAGAGAAAACATTGAGATGTGGTCCTGTCAAAGTTTCAAATTGCTTGTCAGGAGGAGCTGTTGTGGTGGCAAACTTTATTTTCTCAATCTTTGCATTGATGTAGCCTAAAAACCCCATTTGGCTCCAGTGGAGTCTGGCTCTGAGATTAGTAAGAGAAACTGGTTGTTCTAATCGCCAAGAATTTATTCAGAGTCTATGTGAGACACTTTCAGGATCTTAACTCTCAGGGGTGAGGTAGCAGATGGTCAGTGGATAACAGAAAAAGCAAAAAACTCAGAGTCATAGAAAACCCTTCTCAAATCCCGCAACTCAAATTTCAAATCTTCCCTCTGTCACTGGCTGAAATATAGTACTCTCTCCTGAAATATAGTGTTTGGGATTTGTGTGAAAGCACAACAGAGAGCTTTCTTTCTTTCTTTCTTTTTTTTTTTTTTTTTTTTTGTCTTTTTTTTGGGGGGAGTCAGCAAAAGGATCCAGAGACAAGAGGACAGAGTGTGCTGCATTATTAATAGAAAAAGCATTTTCCATTTTATTAGGAGCACCTGCACTCTTAAAGTGCCACTGAATGCTGAGTTTTGCCAGATGAAAGACTGAATGAGCCACCCAGCCTTTCACTACTGCCAGACCCTGGATTTCCAGAGTTGTCTTGCTAAACATGAGATGAACAGGAGCATGGTTTCCAGAGCGATTGCAACTTTCATCCATATTGCCCCAGTAAAGTCTCAGGGACTGTGTGGTGATGAACATATCTAGCAGCAGGATGGCCCCTGGTTCCATTTAAGGAACAACATCCATGGTAGTGGAGAAGCAAAATGCAAAATCTTTCAATGCCGTATAAACTAGAGGACTGACTGAGTTGATAACCAATGACACCATTAGAACCACTGCGTAGCTGGGATAAACAGAGCAGCTTGATGGGAACAGATGCTGTAGGTGGGGAGGTAGGAAATAAAACACAGTCCAAACTGCAGATGATGTTTGCGGGCCACGGGAGGAGAATCTTGTGACTAGAAGTTCCAGGCTCTTCTGCTAACAAATGCCAGGCTTTGAAAGCAGACGACTTTAACGGTTGAGCGTCAACAGAGTCACCCAAGTTAATCAAGTTCATAGATGCATGGACATTTCCTTTACAGGAATATTCCCTCTTGAAGAGGTCTCTGCTCCCTGAAACCTTTTTGTTATGAGACATTTCACAGACACTTCGTGTTTTGCTCTTCTGAGTGTTACCTTCCATGCTCCAATTCCATCAGTCAATTTAACAAGCCAATAGGCTTTGGGGAGAACCAGAGGCAGCGTGAGAGCAAAAAATAGGGTTCAGACGACACCACATTTACAGGTAGCTCACTGGTAGACACAGGCACAGTCTGAGGCCTGGTTGCTAATTTGTTTCTGACTGTAAGTTTAAAAAAAAATTCATCTTCCGAGTTGGAATACACTGGGTTGCTATAGAAACAAACCCCTCTCCCGCCTCATATTTTACTGTTCACAGCTTTCCATGTGAAGCCGCACCGTGTTGCGTCTTTGACTGACTGAAGAAGCAGTTTCTACCATTTTTCCCCCCCACCAGTCATATTACCAATTGCAAAGCCCGTAGAGGTTGATATTTCCGCTTCCTTCTGGGTGCAAAGTGAGATAATTCAGAAGAGTAATTATAATCAACAATTTATCCCATTCAGGTTTACTGTCCCATCCTTGCTTTCTTTTCCTAGAGCATTAGAAATCCATCACCAGTTTGAGATCTCTTTAAAAATGCATGAAGGGAAGAGAATTGGCAGCACAGTTAAATGAATTTAATTCAGCCAGATTTTACATTATTAACTCACTTCCGAAGAGCTGAATGCAGGGAATGATGGAAGGAGAAAGTAGAAGTAAAATTGGACCATTGATCCTGGCAGTCTCAGTGCCAAGCAGACGTGGGAAAACAGGCTAGGAAAACTGTAAATGTCTTTTGACACGAGTTAGAGTTACAGAGCATTCATTTATTTTAATCACTATGAGATATGTATTCGGCGGGTTCCCCCTCTCCCCCACTCATTAGCCATTGCACCCTGATCCTGACTTAACTGATGCTGAAATTGGCAGCCTCACAGTCCAGGATTGTTTGAAATGGCATATTAGAGCCACAGGACTTCCCTCTCCTCTGTTGTTAAAAGGAACCAGGATGCCTAGAAGCCAGTAGAAAAGGACACTCAGCATTCAAGTGATTACTCTCGTGCTCCTAGATCCGCCTTTGGAAGAAAGAGGAAGAAGTCAATAAACATAATAAAGTATTCAGGCAATGAAAGAGAGTTGTGAATGCATGTGCTTTACAGTTGTTCGGTGGTTAGAACAGCAGAGATGTTTATCCCCTTCAATCCCCATTTGAATGACGAATGCTGCAGTTCAAACCCTCCAGTAACAGAGACATAGCTTCTATCTTATTTGGTCTTTGCCTTTAAAAATGGATTGTTTTTCTACAAGGATTAGCACCTTTTCACTTCTAATGCACCGCTCCCTTGATAAGTGACTCAGTCTATTTATCGTACGCGGTGAAGAAGCCAGATGACCACCACTTTTAAAGTCACTGAAAGATTTCCAAAATGTGAATGTGCACTAGTCGTGAGGGCTGTTCACAGATAGAGGCTGCTCGCCTTCACAGGGTAGCATTATACTTCCCTCCCCACTTTGAAATCAGGTAAGACGACGTGATTTGCTAATGAAAGAGTGGTGCAGTGATACTCTGGTGTGGAGGCTTCGGGAGCCGGTATGTAATTCACCACATTTCTCTCCCTGCTGTATTGATAATGGAGATGACATCTTCATAGGCCTACAACAATGGCAGTCCCCCAACGACCAGTATTGGACAAATAGTAGAAATGAAAAATACACTTGTATAAAGCTCATAAAACTTGGGGATTGATTATTACTGCAGTAGTATTTCATTTATCCTGAGCTATGTTTCCATTAAGATGCTCATAAAGGAGTAAAATAAGATACAAAGCCATAATAACAATGAAAATGTGAGTGATAATTATTTGCTGAATCCTACAAGGAATTTCTACTAGATGCAGTAGAAATGGGACCACGCTTAGAAAAGGTGTTGTGGACCTCTCCTCTGAAATAACAGCAGGGGCTGGAGTAACATTTGACAGAAGGCTAGCTGGGCCTTGGACCCACCATCACCACGTTTCCCCAGAGTTGCAAGCTCTGTGGAAAAAAAATACACATAGCCACTGCAATCCTGTAGTGAAACTTCCTTCTAAAGCAGATGGGAGCGAATCTTTTCAACTCTCAGTCTTCACTGACACTCTTTTTGCCACATTCCATCAGACACCCATCTTGGCCACAGTTGAGGTGAGTAGATGCCAAATCGTGTGATTGTTGATGACAGTAACAGAAGTCAAGAATTACATTAATCGAGGGGCGCCTGGGTGGCTCAGTCAGTTAAGCATCTGCCTCCGGCTCAGGTCATGAACTTGGGGTCCTAGGATTGAGCGCCATGTCAGGCTCCCTGCTCAGCCGGGAGTCTGCTTCTCCCTCTCCCTCTGCCCCTCCCCCCCACTCATTTTCCCTCTCTCTTTCAAATGAATAAATTTAAAAAAATTAAAAAAGAATTATGTTAATCAAGACAAGGTGAACAATGCATATTGTAGGGACTGACTGAACTTTATTGAAAGATTTTTTTTTTTTTTTAAAGATTTTATTTATTTATTTGACAGAGAGAGACCCAGCGAGAGAGGGAACACAAGCAGGGGGAGTGGGAGAGGGAGAAGCAGGCTTCCCGCAGAGCAGGGAGCCCGATGCGGGGCTCGATCCCAGGACGCTGGGATCATGACCTGAGCTGAAGGCAGATGCTTAACGACTGAGCCACCCAGGCGCCCTTGAAAGATTTTTTTTAAACGACTCAAATAAATGAAGGGATACATCATTTTGGATAAAAATCCTATAGTTTGAAGATTTTGATTATTCCCAGATGTTTGTGTTGTTTCAATGCAATTGCCAATAAAATTCCAAATGAAATTTGTTTTTGAAACAAAATAATTCTAAAGTTCACTTGGAAAAAAAGTGAACAGAGGAGAATATCGTTTTTGAAAAAGAGTATTGTGGGAATCACCATACCAGTTATTAAAATATAGTATAAAACTTATAATAATTAAAACATTATAATTCTGGTGCAAGAATAGATGAATCAATTAATGCCATAGTGGAGACAGAAACAAATGTGTGTGTGTGTGAACGAATTCATCGAAAAACAAGCATTGAGAATTAACAGAAAAATTAAAAATTATTCAATGACAGTGGCTGACAAAATCAATTTAGACACGCCCCCCCATACTGTATCATAAAATAAGTTCCTGATGTGGTCAAAGAATAACATTTTTTTTTAATTATAAATAAATACACACACGCAAAAGAGAGAAGAACTTACAGATGAGTAAAGACATTCTAAGCTTAAAAATAATGCAGACAAAAAGAAAGGAATAAGTGACAGTTTTGACTACCTATAAAAGACTAACTTTATAATACTTTGGCATAAATGAAATTAAATGACAACAAGAGGCATGACAAATATTTAATGATATTCACATATCGAGAAAATATACAGTTGATTTTTTACAAAAATCCTACAGAATAATGAACAAAGTTCAGGGATCAATGATTCACAAAAGAGAAAATAAAAAGAGCTAAAAAACGTAAAAACTAAAACCTCACTGGTAATCACAGAAATGCAAACTGAAATAATGAGGTGCCATTAATACCTGTAAACTAAGCAAAGATTTTAAAAGGTATGCTATTTAATTCTGACAACAGTGAAATTTGCATATAGTGTGATTGCAAAAATATTATACATATGCATATATATTTGTATATATATGCATATGTTTAATATTAATACTCACATGGACATATTTAGAAAAAAGACTGGAAGCAAATACATCCAAATATTAATTGTAATTATCTCTGGGTGGTGAGATGATAGTGGAGATTATTTTCTTCTTGAGTCTTTTTTAAATTATTATTTTTTGACCTTTTTCCTATATTTTGTAAGTGTTCCACAATGAATATGGATTATTTTCATAATCAAGGAAAAAATTTAAGTCACTTGAATCAAGGTACAAGTTCAT
The DNA here is from genome assembly GCF_964656455.1 of Halichoerus grypus. NCBI lineage: Eukaryota > Metazoa > Chordata > Mammalia > Carnivora > Phocidae > Halichoerus > Halichoerus grypus. Next base: position 95,492,596 of record NC_135727.1, read on the forward strand.
AAGATTACCAAATGAGCTCTAGTGAAATTTCCTGATAGAAATGTGTAGCACATGAGTAACCCACACCTGGTAGTCTGACTTAATTGTGTATGTCCAGATAGAAATATAGAGAGGGCAAAAGAATCTAATTCCAGGAAGAATTAAAAATAATCAGAATAATCAGAGATTGCACAAGCTTTTATCTGAGTTTATTGGTTGGTATTTACGATCTTTGGATCTCACATGCAGAAGGTTACATTGACCATACCGTTCGGTTCATGATATAACACCATCATTGGTTGGTGCAGGCTCCTCTCTTATTTTATTTACATATTTGTTCTCTTTTCATCTCTTATTCCCTCCCAGTACCCCACCCTTCAAGAGCTATTCTCTTGATGGTTCATTTATGCTCCTGTACAATGTGGATCATTATTTTGTATTGATGAAATTTTAATTTATGAAACCGATACTTTGCTATATATCTCATTTTTTCTCCTACTTTTTATTATTTTTTATTTTTAAAGATTTTATTTATTTATTTGACAGAAAGAGACACAGCGAGAGAGGGAACACAAGCAGGGGGCGTGGAAGGGGGAGAAGCAGGCTTCCCGCAGAGCAGGGAGCCTGATGCCGGGCTCGATCCCAGGACCCCGGGATCATGACCTGAGCCGAAGGCAGACGCTAAACGACTGAGCCACCCAGGTGCCCCATTTTTCTCCTACTTTTAAAAACAACTTTGCACTGCTTTTAGGATCCATACATGTTCTAAATTCTTGCTTCTACTTGCTGCTCAATACTCCATGATGAATATCCACTCCACTTGTTTTCTCCGGTCTCCCAGTGAATGGGCACTCAGGTAGCATCAACTCATTATAACTGCAGTACTGTAATTAACAATCTCGTATCTTTTCCCTTATGGAGCTGTGTGAGAACTTCTTTCTGATTAATCCCAAGTGAAGAATCGCCAGGTCACACTGTATGCATGTTGGTACTTAGCCTAAGGAGCACCAGATTGCTCTCCAACAGAGTGGCTGCTCTGGTCCTCACTCCCATTAGCAACACATCCCCACATCGCCCACAGCACTTAACGCTACCAAGGTTTCCTTATTTTTTTTCTAACCAGGTGTAAAGTGGATTCTCATTATTGTTTTAATATGCATTTCTCTGATTACTCTTGATTTTGAGCAACTTTACATGTGCTTGTTGGCTTTTAGAGTTTCTTATTCTGCAAATTTCTTATTCATATGTTTTGCTCAATTTTTCATGAAGATTTTCGTCTTTTCTTGTTTATTTGCTGGAATTGCTTGTATATTCTAGATATTAATTCCGTGTCAGTTTTAAGCAAATACCGTCTCTCATTTTTTTAACCTGCTATTAACTTTTTTTCATAGAGCCTCTAGTTTGATGTCACATGCCATGTGATTGTGCTTTTTTTAAGAACTCCATCCCTGTCCTTATTGCTGGCCAATTTTGCCATCCCCCTTGTCTAGCCCATGTAACTCAAGGAACTAATAAAACTCTGAATTCCAATACATTCAATGAGGCTGTTAAAATATGGTACTGTAGCTCATGGATCACATTTTCTGCCTGTTTCCCAGTCTCTGACCTAGATCCCGTAGGAGTAGAGATGTCTTTTATGCATACGACCACCAGATTGTCCAGGATGATCTCTGCTTTCCATTTCATCTCTTCCAACTATCTATGCTGGTAACAAATTACCCCAAACTTTGTGGTGTAAGCCATTTTATTATGCTCATGGATCCTGTGGATCAGGGATTTGAAGAGAGCAGAGTGGGGCTGGACTGTATTTGCTCTATGATATCTGTGGCCTCAGCAGGGAAGACGTGAAGGCTGAGGTTGATTTAATAGCTGGAGGCTGGAATCATCTGAAGACTTTTTCATTCACAAGCCTGGCATCTGGGCTAGAATGACTCAAATGCTGGGTTCAATTGGAACTGTTGGCCAGAGAGCCCACACGTAGCCCCTTTCGGGATTTCCTTGGAAAACAGTAGCCTGAGGGTTGGATTTCTCAGGTGGTATCTCGAACATTCAAGAGAAAACATGGAGGAAACTATATGGCCTTTTAGGACCTAGTCTTATCAATGTTGCGGTCCTTTGTTGGATAATTCAAGGGAAGGGGACATAGACTCCACTTCTTGGTGGGAGGAATGTCAAAGATTTTGTGACCATGTTTTAAAACCACTAAACCATTCCATTTACACCTAGACCTAAAGTAATTCATTACAGCTCAGCTCAGATAATATTACCTTTGCCAACAAAAGTTTAAATGCTTTGTTGCCTTATTGACTTCTTGCTAACCATGGAAGCCCTTTACAAGTGAACCCCAATTTGCCTTTCAGCCATTTTTTCTCACTACCTTCCAGCATGCAGTCTTTAAATCCCAACTAAACTAGACTTCTAGATGCTGACTTCTTTATTCAATTCACACTTTCCAACCTCCCTACATATTTATTCCTGTATTCCCTCTTCCTGGAATATCATCCCTAAATAATTCTCAAACTATTCCCTCTTTTTTCATGCCTGTTTCAAAATTCAGACTTGATGGAGATTTCCTGGTACACCGCTCACCCACTACTCCCCTACCCTCCATACACTCTTTTGCATGATATATTGTATTTCTGCAGTATTTCCCCAGCTTAGTTTGGGCTGCCATAGCAAAATGCCATAGGCTTGGTGGTTTATAAACAACAGATATTTCTTTCTCACAGTTCTGGAAGCTGGAAGTCCAAGATCAAGGCACCAGCAGATTGGGTGCCTGGTGAGGGGGGTCCACTTCCTGATGCATAGACAACCATCTGATCACTATGCCTTCACATGGCAGAAAGGGGAAGGGGCCCTCCAGGGTCTCTTTTATCAGGGCACTAATCTCATTCATGAGACTCTACCCTCATGACCTAATCACCTCTCAAAGGGTCCCACATGCTACTACCATCACATTAGAGGTCAGCCTTCAAGATAAGAATTTTGGGAGGACACATTCAGACCATAGCACCCAGCTTCATTTTTCTCCTTGACACTTGATGACATCTGACATGCTCAAACTTTACATATATTTTTGTTTATAATCTGCCTCCTTTCACTCGTGTAAGCCTCCTAAAATCAGGGATTTTGCTTTACCCACTACTTACTGTAGCTTCAGCACATAAAACACCGCTTGGTACATGGTAAGCATTTAATAAATACTTGTCAAATAGATTAATGAAAAAATGAGTAAGATATATATTTGGGAGTTATCAGTATATAAACTGTTCCCAGTGGCTCCCCCCAGGCTAGGAGTCTTTTTTTTTTTTTAAGATTTATTTATTTATTTGAGAGAGATAGAGAGAGAGAGAGAGTGAGCATGAGTGGGAGGGGCAGAGGGAGAGAGAATCTCAAACAGACTCCATGCTGAGTGTGCGGAGCCCAACAGGGGGCTCGATTCCACAACCCTGAGACCACCATCGGAGCCAAAACCAAGAGTTGGAAGCTTAACCGACTGCACCACCCAGGTGCTCTGCTAGGAGTCTTTTTGACCCCAAAGGGAATGACAACAAATGAAAGTTAAATTCTATTGTCCCTCTTCCAGAAGCATGGCTCAGGGTCAATTATCATCATGGATTTCTTTACCTTTTAGTGCCCCACACCACAAGCTTCTCTACACTACACTTCAATCCCAAAGGGGAGGAAGCAGGAAAGAGCAATGAAACACTTTAAAATCTTCTAGCTTTTTGAGCAAGATCTGTGCAGAAAGTGTCAATTCTCATTTACTCTTATCCTTTCTTCCTATTGGAGGGGGGCATCTCTCTCTCTCTCTCTAGCACAGGGAATGCTCAAAATGGCTTTAGACAAAGCATGCTCACACAAAATTATTGCCTTTGCCCAAACACTTCAGGGTTTAATAAATCCTGCTCTAGCTTTGAAGATAATCATTTTAGGCGAATTTGATGAAATCTCTCAAAATACCACAAATGGGCAGCAGCCGTAGGACAGACATATGTCTTTATCTACACAAACTAAAAGAAAGGGGGTCTCCACTCCTTCGGCTTTAAATAAATAAATCAGCAGGGCTGGTCCCCTTTCTGAGTTTAATTTGGTTTTAATGTTTTATGAAGCTTACGCCAAGGAATATTAATGCCATATGCCAGAGCAAGTCACTTGAGCCTTTCATACATGGGCAAAACTTTTCATCTGATCTGAGAGATAATTTTTCTAAACAATATCAGCAGAGTCAATAGAAGTTATAATTAATTCACACATTGAGAATGTTATTAGCATTCAAATGAAAGATGACTGCTGTACAGCTTTATATGAAACCAAAAAACCCCCACCTCATTATCATATTTGATATAAATGCAAAATGTCGAAAATTTTCCCTTGTTAGCAGTGGGCACAATGTGACCACTCCCTTTTCTAGACCTCCTTCAGCTTAAAGCCAGTAGATCAAATGAAGCAAGTGGTCTAGCTCTGACGGCAAGCTTGTCCTTTAATATTTAGTGTTGAAGTGCAACCTATCCTCTCTGCCTTTGTGTCTTTCTAAGCAATCAAGTTCAAATTGCATCTTTCACTGATTTATAAGTAGGAAACCTGAATAGCTAAAAGAGCTTAACAGGAATACCTTTATTTATATCAACTAATATGTCATCAACTACGGGCAGGATTGTCCCCTAGTGATAAGAGTGTTTGTTTAGGAAAAAGAAGCAATATCCTGAAGCTTAGTGTCACCCCATTCCCTGTGAAATATTTCTGCAATAAGCGTTGGGAGAAAAGACAGGGCTACCCAGAGACTATGGGTGGGGAAAAAAAATCAGAGACTCAAGGCCAAAGAGTTTATTGATTCACCAACCACTTATCTGCTGCTTGATAATAACCAAAAGGCAATCACTGATGTGCTATAAAAGTGGAAGGAGAAGGAAGAAATATGAGGGAAATAAAATCACAAATACTATGTGAGCCACGGCATTCTTAAGTGAGTATTTCTTACCTTATCATCTGCTCTTCTCAGAACATCTGAATACATGTCACAATTTCACACAAGTGTTTATTTCTTTTAATTTTCAAAAACACTTTCCTATGCATTATTCCACTGGTTGCCCCCAATAACTCTCAACTCCCAACACAATATGTTGAACTGGTAACATTGATCTTAATTATCAGATGAAGAAACTGAGGAATAGAACATATATGACTTGCTTAAGCACACTCAAATCATCTACTCAAGCCAAGGTTAAAACCCATTTTCCCATCTTCCTAGAGCAGGAGTTCTCACAGTGTGGTCCCTGAAGAAGCAGTCTCAGCTTCACCTGGAACTTAACTAGAAATGCAAATTCTCCAGTCCACCTTAGACCGACAGAACCAGAAACTCTGGGGATGGGACCAGCAGTCTGTGTGTTATAAGCCCAGGATATTCTGATACATGCTCAATTTGAGAACCACTGGTCTAGAGCTACACTCTCTATTTACACTAGAAAGACAAAGCATTCATATGTTGTGAATTTCGGGTGAATTATGAGGCCCAAAACTGTTATGACATTACCTTTCATGCCCTATTTTGTGAACAAGGGTTATGTATCACGTTAAGCTGAGAAGTAGAAAGTCATTCAACCAAAAAAAAATAAGAGAGATAGAAGCAAAAAAAGAAAAAGCCCAAATATTTATTGCCAGATAACAAAACTGAGGGACTAATTTTATACTAAGTCTAATTTCAAACTATATTAAGTGGCCAATAAAATTAATCATACATAGGCATTACTAAATCTCGGAAAGTGCAGGGCTGTGGAAATATTCACCAGCTAAAAATATATTCATCAGCAAGTGCAACCTTGGAAACTCAAATGATACAGAAGCACATGTGCACATGCTTGCGCGCTCGCACACACACACGCACACACACACACATCCCTCAGGCAGTCTAGCATTGTATTGGCAGAACGAATTCTAAGCTGGGTGTTAAAACGAAAAATGTGGTTTGAATAGAGACTTCAGGGCATTTTAGTAACCATTTCCACTGGATGACCTAATATACCACAACAGGCAGAAGCTTGATAAGAGACAGTAAGGATAAGAGCTGCTCCTTACTGTCATTTGGTTCTTGTGGATCCTAACAATGATGTGCCCATAGGGCACGGATTTTTCTGGAGTGGCTTAATTTCAAATATTCTATCCTAGCAAATCCATGAGCTATCCAAATGTGCCAGACATTCAAAATTTTGAACTCCAAGTTTTATATCTATGATGGCTTATCACACCCAGAAATATTCCAAATTCCTTTGTCAAATCATATGCTCTAGAAAATTCTAGAAAATGTAATCAGCAATAATGAATAGGTATACTTGGCTTTATACATTAGATATGATGCTGAAAAGACTGTGAAAATTGATTTACCCCTTTGGATATAATAAAATAAAAACATTTAATTTTAAATGTCCTAGAAAGTTTATTTACTAAAGAAACGTAATCCTTTTGTAAAATGAATAACTTCCTCTAATTTATCCTCACCAAATCTGAATGCCCATGTATCTATGTGTTTTTAACTCGATAGAAAAATCACATGATCGTATCAATTGAGACAGAAAAAGGATTTGACAAAATTCAACAACCATTCATGACAAAAACTCTCAGCAAACTAGGAATAAAGGGGAACTTCCTAAACTTAAAGAGCTTCTACAAAAGCCCTACAGCTAATGTCATGCTTAATGATTAAAGACTGAATGCCTTCCCCCTAAGATCAGAAACTAGGCAAGGATACTCATTTCCACCACTCTTATTTAACATGATAGTGGAATTCCTAGCTAGTGCAACAAAGCAAGAAAAGGAAATAAAGGACGTTCAAATTGGAAAGAAATAAAGCCACCCCTATTTGCAGATGACAAAAATCCCAAGGAATATACCAACACCTTTCTCCAAAACAAAATAAAACAAAACAAAAAAAAACCTTGCAACTAATAAGTGAGCTCAGTAAGGTCATAGGATACAGAATCAACATACAAAATTCAATTGTGTTTCTATACGCTAGCAATGAATATGTGGAAACCAAATCTAAAACACAATGTCATTAACTACAGAGATCAAACTGGTGGTTGCCAGAGGTGAGGTGGGTAGGGGGATGGGTGAAAATAGGTGAAGGGGATTAAGAGTACACTTACTGTGATGAACACTGAGTAATATATGGAAGTGTTGAACTGCTATATTGTACATCTGAAACTAATATAACACTGTATGTTAACTGTACTGGAATTAAAATAGAAAAAAAACAGTATCATTTACAATCACTTAAAAATGAAATATATAGGTGTAAATCTAACAAAATTGTATAGGACTTGTGTGCTGAAAACTACAAAATAAATGGTGAGACATACAGTGTTCATGGTTTAGAACACTGGACATAGCAAGATGTCAGTTGTCACCCAAATAAGACATAGATTTAATACCATTTCTATCAAAATACCAGCAAGATATTTTGCACATACGTAAAAGGTTGTTATCAAGTACAAAAATTGAATGTAAAACACTTGAACTAAAACCTGGCAGGTAGTATAAGACGTATAAATGTCAGTTACTATTACTGTTATTAGTATAATAGTAATACTATACTTACATGAAGGTTGTTAGGATAGTTCATAGACTACAAGTTACAGATTGCATTAATGAAATGAGAGGAAGAGAAGAAGAGATATAACAAAGATACCTTCTTAAAATGAATTTACAAAATAAAATTTCAAAGCAAATGAAGAAAAATTTGGCAGTAAAGAAAACCAACACGAGCAACAATTAGCAAATGAGTATCATGCTATGGGACAGTTTGACAAACACTTTAACAGGAGTATGATAAAAAAGATAAATGTGGTTCTATTTTTGACATGTCAGCCTTATCCCAATGGCAGGCCATCTCTCCTGCTGATTACAACTAAAAATTGGCAAAACACACACACACACACACACACACACACACACACACAAAGAAACTACTTGGAGACTCCAAAGAATAAATAACAGCAGGCAGATTATGGAGGGAAGTCAAAAATTAGAGAAATGACCAGGAGGGGAATGAGTTTCTGAATTTTTAAGATCTCTTTTTTCATATGGATTTGTCCCAAAAGTCAGCCTATTTTTTTAACTGCACAGTAACCAAGTCTTACTTGCCAGAGAAATCAGGAAAGGGAGCATTGGGGGCCATAGTGCCTATGGAGAACTCTAGAGAGAAGAGAGGAAAGAAAGGGATCCCCTAATTCTGTGTATGAACCCACACAATCCCAGGCTCACTCTTGGGCTATGCATGTGTAGTATGGTTCAAACTAGCACAGCTGAGGCCTGGGAGACTGAACTGAGATTAAAAGCACCACCTGTAACAGGTAAGACAGAGATTTTCGTTTGAACCTAACTGAGCTGATACCTTACTAAAATAAAAATAAAATAAAATAAAGAAAACCTTTAGAGGATTATAACAGGGCCCAGAGTCTGTATAACAGAACACTTACAATGTCCACAATATGATCCAAAATTACTCGACATGGGAAAAAAACAGAAAATTTTGAATCAATTCTTAAAGGAAATGACAACACTTAGATATCAATCCCTAGATGACCTCAATGTTGGAAGTATTAGCAACCACATCAAAAAGACTTTAGAGCAGATTTTTAGACTACACTCTATGAGGTAAAGGTAAACACACTTGAAGTGAATGGAAAGGTCAGAGAAATATAAGCTGTAAAATATAACCAAATGGACCTCTTAGAACTGAAAACGATAATATCTGAAATTTTAAAATCACTAGATGGATTCAATAGTACAAAGGAAATGACAGAGGGAAGAGGTAATGAACTTGAAGATATATCAATAGTAAATATACAATCGGAACAGAGGGGAGAAAATAATGAAATTTGAACAAAGCTTCAGGGATTCATGGGACAATACCAAACGGGGTAACATAGGTGTCATTGGGAGTCCTGGAATGTAAGCAGGAAACAATTGATATACAAAATGTATTTAAATAGAAGAAATAATGAGAGAAATATTCCCAAATTTAGCAAAAGACGTATATTTATAGATTTGAGAAGCTCATCAAACTCCAAGCAGGGACGTTCAAATAGGAATATGCCTAGACCCATCATAATCACATGGCTGAAAACCAAAAATAAAGAAAAATTCTTGAAAGCAGCTAAGGAAAAATGATATATGGAAGAACACAGATTTAAATGACTTCAGATTTTTTTAAAGATTTCATTTATTTATTTTTGTGAAAGAGAGAGATTGAGAGAGAGAGTAAGCACACAAGCAGGGGTGGAGGGGTAGAGGGAGAAGCAGACTCCCTGCTGAGCAGGAGGACTCCATCCCAGGACCCTGGGATCATGACCTGAGCCGAAGGCATACACTTAACCGACTGAGCCACCCAGGCGCCCATGACTTCAGATTTTTAATCAGAAGCCATGGAGGCCAGAAGACAGTAGAACATCTTTTAACATGCTGAGAGAAAACAAGTGTCAACCCCAACTTCTATATCCAGAAGACCCTTGTCAGGAATGAAGGCAAAACAAAATTCTCGGATGTAGGACAACTAAGGAATTTGTCATCACAAAACTGCTTTGCAAGAAATGCTGAAGGAAGTCCTTCAGAATGAAGGGAAATGATACCCGAGAGAAACGTGGATCTTCAGAAATGAAGCAATAGATATGGTAAATATCTGGGTAAATATAAAAGACAATTTTTTCCTCTTATGTTCTTTAAAATATATATGACTATTGCCCGGGGGAAATAATAATATCTTTAGCTGGATTTGTAATATATTCTGTATAATTCTTTGTATGATCTGCCTCTTCTCATTTTTTCCTGCCTTTACCTGGTTCTCCTTACTGTTTTATGACACATGCATCACTGGGTCTTGTAGCAAGTACCTTGCCTTTAATGACTGGTAGGGACCTGTTATTCAGATGCTACTTGGCTTCTCCCTTCCTGTTCTTACTACTAGCTCCCCCCTACGGTACATGCTCAATTCTGCCATCTTGGGCTAATCATAACTATTTCAAATCTTTCAATACCTCCTCTTAATCAATAGAATTAATGAAGCCCAACTATCATAGCGAGGCAACCAAGCTCTTTCACAGTATTACCCAAACTCCCTTTCCCTGACACCCCTTTCCCCAGCTGCAGGTAGCTCATTGAATTTGCCCTTGTGTTTCACCTCTGATTGCATTGCAGTGTGCGGGTACGCTATTTGCCCAGTCTACGGTGCCCTTCCTAGCCTTATGAAAAAAATCTCAACTAAGATTTTATTTCCTAAAAAACCTCTCACTGAAACCTCTCACTTGTTTTTGTTTTTTTTTTTAAAGATTTTGTTTATTTATTTGAGAGAGAGAGCCTGTGCACAAGTGGGGGCGTTGTGGGGCAGAGGGAGAGGGAGAAGCAGACTCCCTGCTGAGCAGGAAGCCTGATGTGGGCCTCAGTCCCAGGACCCTGGGATCATGACCTGAACCGAAGGCAGACGCTTAATGGATTGAGCCACCCAGGAGCCCCTGAACATCCCCAGAGTTAATCACTAATGCTGTTTTTCTTTCTGGTCTACAATGTGATTAAGAAGAGTTACCCTGTTTTGAGGGTTTACTTTGTGCTAGGTATAGTACTAAGATCTCTATATAAGGTACCTTATTTTATCCTGAAAACAATCCTATACAAGAGGTAGATATTACTATTGGCATTTTTCAACTGGAATAATAAGAGTCAGGGAGGGTAATTGACTTATCAATAATAATACAGTCAGTTAGTAGCAGAACTGGGATTAGAAGCCTGGTTTATCTGTGTGTATCCTGCTGTTGCACTTAGAAAACTGGTAATTATAATGCTTTGAGATGTCTCATAAATATCAAATAAAAAGTTGCTTAGACTCCCTGGCTTTGGTTTCTTCTTCTTCTTAATGAAATTAAGTTTAATTAAGGTTAATATATATTATATATATTATTTCCATGTATTTATGTTATTTCTATGTATTATATTATTTCTATGTATTCACCCATATATATATGTATATATATACATATATATGTAGTATGGTAAAATGTATAGTGCTGATGTATGTGTTTAACATAAAAGGTGCTAGTCTATAAGCTGCTTTTTCTATTCCATAATATATTTTGGAGATTTATCCACATTAGTATCTGTAACTCTGCATTCATTTGAGTTACTGTATGCATAGACAATTAGCCATTCTCTTGTTATTGGACACTTAGTTCATTTCCAGTCTCTCACTGTTACAGATACTGCTGCAGTAAACATCCTCATACATGCTTCTTTGTGCGCATGAGCAAATATGTCTCCAGGGTAGATGCTAAGAAGTGAAATTGCTGAGTCATGGGGTATGTATACTTTTATTTTTTATTTTTTAAAGATTTTATTTATTTATTTGACAGAGAGAGAGACAGCGAGAGAGGGAATACAAGCAGGGGGAGTGGGAGAGGGAGAAGCAGGCTTCCCGCTGAGCAGGGAGTCCAATGCAGGGCTCGATCCCAGGACCCCAGGATCATGACCTGAGCTGAAGGCAGATGTTTAACAACTGAGCCACCCAGGCGCCCCTGCATACTTTTATTTTTAATAGACACTACCAAATCGCCTTCCAGTGCAGCTGATCCAGGTCACACTGCCATCTCGTGCCTCATAGCTCTGTTTTGGGATTAAATGTGATCATTCCCATGTAGCACTCAATTAATAGATGCTATTAGTGTTATCCATTTCCACTTTATATTATCAACTTTCAGATTTCTAAAAAGAATAAAAAGTCATATTTTTGTTATTTTATTTTTTTGAGGATTTATTTCTTTATTTTAGAGAGAGAGAGCATGAGCAGGGGGAGTGGCAGAGAGAGAATCTCCAAGCAGACTCCCTGCTGAGCACGGAACCCCACGGGTGGCCCCATCCCAGGACCCTGAGAGCATGACCTGAGCCGAAATCAAGAGTTAGCCGCTTAACCGACTGAGCCACCCAGGTGCCCCTTTTTATTTTAACTTGCATTTCCCGGATGGGCACTTTTTCACTTACACTTCCATTTACATTCCTGTTCCTATGAATCGAGTGCTGACCTACAGTCTTTATTTTTCTATAGTGTGTTTTGTCTTTGCATTCATGGACAGAACCTTTTGGTATATTCTTGACACTAAGGCTTTGCCTCTTCTATCTGTAACAAATATTTTTGCCCAGCTTACATCTTGCCTTTAAACTTTGTTAATGTGTTTTCTTCTGCAGAAGGTTTTACTTTTGATATGTTCCAGTGTATCAAACTTTTCTTTTCAGTTTTTTTTTAAATTGAAGTATAGTTGACACACAATGTTCCTTCAGTTTCAGATGTACAGCATAGTGATTTGACAAGTCTATTCATTATGCTTTGCTCACCACAAGTGTAGCAAACTTTTCCTTTTAGTTTTGTGCATTTTGTATTTTATTAAGAAGGTTTTCCATTCCTAGGGTCATAATGACATTTTACCAAGCAGTGAAGCTTCTGTGGGTTTCCATCTGTTCTGTTTTTTCAAGGCTCCTCAAATTCTGATCCAGATTCTGATTAAAAAGGCTGGGCCTCATAATCAGAAATTATTAAATGTTTCATCTGTACTTTCTTTGCAAAATTAAATATCTTCACACACACACACACACACACACAAGCACAAATAATACTGGAAAAATGTTTATTAGATCAGTGGATTGTATCAGTATTGATATCCTGGTTGTGATATCGCACTATACTTTTGCAATGGGTTATACAATCAGGGGAAAGGGTACACAAGATCTGTTTGTATTATTTTTTACAACTGCATGTGAATCGATAATTATCTCAAAATAAAAACTTTATTAAAAGTCTTTAAAAGACAGGATATCCTAAATTACTATGTTTTGAAGATAATCCCAAAAGAGAAATTCCTGCAAAGTCTTAGTAATGACAGTATCTCTGAAGTAATAATATAGCTTTTAAAGGGCACTACCTAGGGGCGCCTGGGTGGCTCAATCAGTTAAGCGTCTGCCTTCGGCTTGAGTCATGATCTCAGGGTCCTGGGATCGAGCCCCATGGGGCTCCCTGCTCAGCGGGGAGTCTGCTTCTCCCTCTCCTCTCCGGCTGGTGCTCTCTGTCGCTATCTCTGTCTCTCTCTCAAATAAATAAATAAAATCTCTAAAAAAAAAAAAAAAGGGCACTACTTAGAAAAGAAAAACTCTAATATATTAAAATGAATCACCTGGCCTTATACTTTCTGGAAGTTTCTTTCCTTTCATGACCAACTTCACAGATTTCTTACAATTTTTCCCCAGTTTTATTGAGAAATAATTGACATATATCACTGTGTAAGGTTAAGGTATACAGCATGATGGTTTGATTTACATATATTGTGAAATAATCACCACAATAGGTTCAGCTAACATCCATCTTCTCATATAGATACAATAAAATGAAAAGAAAGAAAAGAATAAAGGAAAAAAATTTTCTCCTTGTGATGAGAACGCTTAGGATTTACTCTCTTAATAACTGTCCTGTGTATCACAAGCAGTGTTACCTATACTCATCCTGTTGTACGTTCCATACCTAGTACTTACTTATCTTATAACTAAAGTTTGTACCTTTTGACCACCTTCTTCCCATTCCTCCTCCCCCCACCTCCCACCTCTGGTAACCACAAGTCTAATCTCTTTTTCTCTGAGTTCAATTTCTTTTTGTAGATTCCACATTTAAGTCAGATCACACGGTATTTGTCTTGTCTGGCTTATTTCACTTAGCATAATGCCTTCACGGTCCATCCATGTTGTCACAAATGGTAGGATTTCCCTTTTTTAATGGCTGAATAATATTCCAATATATATATACATACCACAACTTCTTTATTCATTCATCCATTGGTGGACACTTAAGTTGCTCCCATGTCTTGGCTATTGCAAATAATGCTGCTATGAAATGGGGGTATAGATGTCTTTTTGAGTTAGTGTTTTTGTTACCTTTGGATATATTCCTAGAAGTGGAATTGCTGCATCATAGGGTAGTTCTATTTTTGGTTTTTTGAGGGACCTGCATTCTGTTTTCCACGGTGGCTGCACCCATTTACATTCCCACCAACAGTGCCCAAGGGTTCCTTTATCTCCACATCCTCACCAACATTGTTATTTATCTTTTCGATTTCAGCCATCCTGACAGGTGTGAGGTGATATCTCATTGTGGTTTTGATTTGCATTCCCCTGATGATAAGTGATGTTGAGCATCTTTTCATGTACCGGTTGGCCTTTCATATATCTTCTTTGGAGAAATGTCTATTCAGGTCCTTTGCCCATTTTTTAATCAAGGTTTTTGTTTGTTTGTTTCTTTGCTTGCTATAGAGTTGTATGAGTTGTATTTTTTTTAGTATGTTTTGGATACAAACCCTGTATCAGGTATGTGGTTTGCCAATTTTTTACCCATCCCATAGGTTGTCTTTTCATTTTGTTGATGGGGTCCTTTGCTGTGCAGAAGCTTTTAGTTTGATATAGTCCCTCTTGTTTATTTTTTTATGTTTTGCTTGTGCTTTAAGTATCATATCTAAAAAATCATTTCCAAGACCTATACCAAGCATCTTTGTTCCTGTGTGTGTGTGTGTGTGTGTGTGTGTGTGTTTCTAGGAGTTTGTGGAGCAGCGGAATGGGGGTTAGGGGTGGGAGCTGTTCTGGCTACTGTCACTTTCCCAAACAGGCTCTCTGGTTGAGAGGGGCAAGACTTTACCCTCAGCCTTGCCTTTGAATTAATCTCCCTGCCTGTGTATAGCATGGGAAGCCTCCATGCCTGATACTGCCTTCACTCCGGGGCAATCAGTTCTGCCTGCCTGTCTCTCAGGCTCGAGCGCCACTGGGCCGCAACGCTTCCAAGAACTGTCACCGGTCCTTCCAGTCAGATGGAGCTCAAAAATACTCTCCACAGTGGGGCTGTGACTCAGGTCCTTGCCTGAATATGGGCATACAAGGCCCTAGGGTTGGCAAACTTCTCATATGAGGGTCCAAATCAGGCAGATCTGTACACCGCCACTTTCTGTGGTCGGAGTGCTCCCTGACTTGACCCTGCAGATGACCAATGATGTTGGTTGGGATTACTACTTGGGCACTGCAGTGCAGGGATGAACTTGATCTGCCAAGATCCCTATGCTGGTTGTTGCAAGCTTCTTGCCCCTTCTCCATCACTCAGAGTACCAGTGGTTGATCCCCACAGATTCCTCTGCAATCCCCATGGTGTGAGATCAGAGTAGGGGTTCCTGCAAAGTAAGCCACAGTGCTGGGGGAGCTAGTTGTGACCCCCTGTCCTCCATTCTCTTTTTCCACAGAAACTGGAAACTCAGGGGAGACCTCTCCAAGTGGTGCTCTCCTGGTCTGGGGGAGGGTCAATGCTGTCAACAGGTAGCCACTTCTCTTACCCTTCTAATGCAGTCGGTCTTGGTTTGTGTGGTGCAGGGAAGGCATTAGACTCACCCTTGTGTTCTAGGATTTTCTGAGTGGTGTCTTGGTCTTGAAAAGGTGTTAGTCGTTCTTGTGAAGGGAAGCAAAGTCAGGAACCACCTGGTCGCCATCTTGGTGACATTGCTCTGTTACATTTTTTTATATTGAGCATTTTGCCAAACTCTGCACACTTATTCTCATTCATACCTGACAGAAATCTCTAAGACACATATTATTTTTTTTCTTATTTGAGCATACTAAGTCTCAGAGGGGCTAAATAACTAACTTTAGGCACACACAGCTGGTCACAAGTGATTTGGTTCCTCATTCTTTATATCATGATTACGCCTCTGTCAGTCATTTTGCTTTCCATTTCCAAGGTGAAGGCAATTGTTCTGTTTCATTTTCTCACTTATAAAATCTTACTCCCTTTTCTCTTTTTCTAGAACCATTCCAGTGGGAAGTTGTAAGGTAAATACTTTTCTTACTCATCAATGCTGTATGGAGGCCCAAAAGCAATTATGAGAGATGCAATTTTGAAATTGAATAAGTAAGCAGGCCAAAAGTTCCCTGAACATGATGAAGAGAAGAATAAAATTGATTACTCATTTAAACATCCCCTCTGGAGACACTACAATTGATGAATTTCTATCACTCCTTTCTCTAATACTTCCTTCTTTCTTGGCACAAGGCTTTCATCAAATTCAAAGAATGCTCTGGGCATTAAAAAGAGCTGAAGGAGTGTGTAATGGAGATGAATAGAACATAATATGCTTAGGTTACAAGACAATTCTTCCAGGTCATGAGGTCTTCCAACTTTTATGTTAGTGTATCTTCAAAAAGCTTTATTAAACTAAATACTCTTTCCCAATTCTTTAAGTTGAGCTTTAACTTTTTTCATTATAATGTTAAATATGGACAAAGGGTATATTTTAAGTTCTGACATTTTTTTTTAGAGAGAAAGAGAGAGAGAGAGCGCACATGTGTGTGTGCGCGTGCATGCATGAGGGGGTGGGGGAGGGGCAGAGGAAGAGGGAGAGAGAAAATCTTAACCAGGCTCCATGCCCAGCACAGAGCCTGACATGGGGCTTGATCTCAAGACCCTGAGATCATGACCTGCACTGAGATCAAGAGTCAGATGCTTAACCGACTGAGGCACCCGGGTGCCCCTAAGTTCTGACATTTTTAAACAGACCATTACATCCCTCCTGAAGGTATCCAATGGAATTTGTAATGACAATGCTACTCATCATCATCTATTTAAAAAATTATATGAACAAGCTCTTCTTTAACTGTCAGAAATGTTACACTATTTCTTCTTCTTGACTTTATTTTTCCAGTTACTTATCCCTCAGAAGTTTTACCTGCTATCATATATTTCATCCTAGAAAATCTTTTACTAATCAACCTACTTATCTTCTATGCAATAAATACATGTACTTAAGGGGAAATCTAATTTTTAAAAATTTCCTTTGAGCAGGTAGTATTGTATATTAAAAGTTTTTTTAAGGATTGAATTATCATTACAATTACCATTAGAAAAATGATCAGGAACAGCAAATACATTACAGGTTTTGATAAATAATTATTAAACAGAAGTTAAAATCTTAATGGGAGTTACACTTCTTAATAAGGTAGATAATATTATTTTTACACAGTTTATACATCCAAGAATGAATGATACTTATCCTTAGGATGAAATAGGACGCAACATAAATTCACTTGCTCTGTTCTATTTATATACTAAGAAAACTTGTCACTTGAATAAAAGGATGGGAATAGCAGGAGCTTTGTTATAAAACTGCCACCCAACTCCTTCCAAGTTCTATGACAAAATTCACGTAGTGATCTATCATCAAAAGTTATTTTTTAATAATCTATCAACCGGTAATCTGTTTAGGTCTCTTTTATTTTGATTGATAACAAAGGATTAGAAACCCCTAAATTATAAATTTAAGACCTCAGTCTTAAAAGTCATTTGCTTTCTCAACACTATTACAGATACTTTAAATTATCTTTTGGTTGGCACTTTGGAGTGTGTTAGACCCCAGGGCAGTGAACCCTAATAAGATTCAGCGTGAGGACCTTTCTTCTGTAAAAAAGGAAAAGGACTATTGCAAACGGGGGTGGGACAGGGAGCCAACCTCAATTACAAGTTTGCTCTATAGGCAGACCCTTTTTAGGAAAGAGAGCTCAGTGAACCTGAGGATCTGGAAATTCATCCCCTAAAACTCTGCTGGAATTTTCAGTACCCGCCTTCTGTCAGAGTCCACATATGTAAATGTGGAGACCACTGTGCAAAGTCACTCTTGCCCAAAACTTTGGGAAAAGTCTAGAGCACAGCCTAATTGGGGGACTCCCTTAGCTCAAATCCTGGCTCATCTCCTTTCTAGCTGTTTGATTTGGGGCAAATTACTTAACCTCTGTGTGCTTCAGTTTTTTGATTTGTAGAGTGAAGATAAAAATGGAATATACGTCACAGGGCTCATGTAAAGATTAACTGAATGGATATGTGGAAAATGCTCAGAATAATGTTTATTACCATCATCATCATCACCATCCTGAAATGACTGGGGATCTGGGAAGAAGAAGGGGAACACAATATGATTGAAAGAGCAGGAAGGGAAAATGGCAGGTGTGAGTGTGTATTTGTAAATATGTATGTGTATGTGTACAGGTATATATTAGAATTTAGAAAATAATTAGAAAAGTGCCATTATTCAAATGCAAGCTCCTTGAAGGTAGCTGACACTTATAGTTTCTGTGGTCCATTTCCACTTTGTCCTCTTTCATATTCCCTGGCACATTGCTGTATCCATAATAGACTCTCAATGAATATCCAGTAAATGGGGAACAAAATAAGGAGAGAAAATCATTGCTGGTAAGCTGAACCACACGTTATGAAAACAAATTATTAAAAGTAGCTCAAGTCCATCCGTGGACGATCATGGCCCTGGAAGACTGGTGTTTTTTTCCTGAAACTGATTTTCAGGATCCCGTGCCACTGCATTTATACTTGTTATTCCATTTATACTTGCTAATTCCGCTGACCCATGGCTGGCTGGATCATTTGCAGGCCCCAGTGCAAAACGAAAATGCAGGGTTCCCTGTTCAAAACACAGGAAAAATGCCTGTACTAAAAGATAAAGCTTTTTCCTTTCTTCTGCAGTTTCTCTCTGGACTTGCCATGTGTTTGTTTTTTTAATTTAAAAATTTTTTTTCATCAGCCGTTTAATGTCATTCGAAGCAAAGAAAAATAAAAAATTTAAGCTATTAGTATGAATTTCACTCTTCGGGTTTATATGGTACAGTGCTAGTTTTAACTGCGAATAAAAGAGCATTTAACTCTTATGCAGAATCACTGAAATTCCACAATTCATGTTTTGTAGCTCATAGGTACATATATATTTCACTCTTCCCGGAACAGTGGGAACACGGTAAAAAGCCACTCACTTATTTTCATTTCACTTCTTGACACACATATATTCCACCAACACTCTCCCTCCTGCTTACTAATGAGTTAGGAAGGTCTAAGAGGAAAGGAGAAATAAATGCAGGGTGCCCGATCTGTCCCTTTCCTTCTATAGCATCATTTTCAGCATAAGCATTTGGTTAATAAAGGAAATAATGTAAGAATGGAGATAGTAGAGTTCCATGGTCATTCATGTTTCCTAGAATGCTATTGCATTTTTGCATTCAAAGGAAGTTCTAATTCACAGAGAAAACATGGCTTCTTGGGGTTGTTAGAGATGTAGCCTACTTACCTTGGATTCCCCTTGAGTCCCACTGAACTCCCACGCCGGACGGACCCCCTGGGATTCCATGTTCTTGAGCCATCTCAAACACTAGTCATGAATGGGGACGCAAGAAATGGCAGGCACACATATTGTGTGTGCATCTCCTCTGCTCACAGGCACGCTCCATCATCCCAGCAGACTTCGCTAACAAAATAAATGATTGAATGATTCTGCATTTTGAGGCGGCAACTGCCCAGCATGAAACCAAGTGCCAGGCCCTATGGAGCACGGGGCCCTGCATGACTGCAAGACAAGCACAGGTATTAAGCTGGCCCTGCTCTGAACTCCTCAAGTAATCGTATGTTTTCCGAGGATATATGCTCATCCTCACTTGCTTGCACAGTTGACTGAAGAGAGCTTTCTCGTTCATGTGCAGTACCAGTGCGAGGTACCAAACAGCGAAGTTTCAAGTGGCTAGAGTTCCTTTGTGAAGACACTTGTTTGGAACTTGAAGGTGCACTAAGACTTCCCTTGACTATGACATTTGTGGGGAGCATGGATGTATGCCTCCAAGATCTCCCTTCAAGGAAGGGTTTGTTGCCCCAGCTCTCCACTCTTTAGGGATCTATCTACCTGAGAGAGGACTGCCTCTGAGCAGGGTCCGCTGCAGAGAGCCACCAAGTTCATGCCCTTCCTGGGCTGGCCCACAGTTAATGACTGATCAAAATTGGGTTATAAAGACCCAGACATTTTGGTCCAGTTGGGGAAGGGTTGCCAGACAAAATACAAAATACCGCGTAGGATGTACTTCTGCCAAAAAGTTATTTGTTGTTTATCTGAAATTCACATTTCACTAGATGTCCCGTATTTTTTTAAATTTATTTATTTGAGAGAGAGAGAGCATGAGCAGGGGGAGGGGCAGAGAGAGAGGGAGAAGCAGACTCCCCACTGAGCAAGAAGCCAGATGAAGACATGGGGCTCGATCCCAGGACCTTGGGATCATGACCTGAGCCGAAGGCAGATGCTCAACTGACTGAGCCACCCAGGTGCCCCTCCCATATTTTTATTTGCTGAATCTGGGAATCTGAAATGAGGGACAACTCTGATGGGCCCTGTGGTCTCCAGAGCCCCCTCTAAGGTCCCCCTAGACTTTGTCTTGTCTACTTAGCTGTTCAACTTCTCCCTCTGCCTAATCTTGCTTCCTTCCCCTTCCTAACAAGTACCTCTCATGCCAAATTCTATCTCAATGCCTGCTTCCACAAAACCCAGTGTGCATCAACACTGATATTTAAACCCAGGGAAAGGCATCTTGTTACCTCTTGAGAAGATTGATCAGTCAAATTTGAGCACAAACCCAGCATCATTCACAACCTACTAATATCTAGCAGCTCCTGAGACAAATATTGAAGCTGGAAAGACCCAGAAGAAAGGCTCCAAAACAAAGATAACAGATTTCATAATTAGATTTTATGACTTTCACATCACTAGGCATGTATATTCACACGGACACATGCACACACATCCACTTGTAATAGAAGTTAGCAAGAGATGTTTACATAAAGTTTTAACCTAAAAGCAATTGATAGTGGAACTTCTCCTGATTTCTTGAGTTGTTTTTTCTTTTTTTTACAAAAATCAAGCAGGAAGTGTAAATAAATGAAGATACATTACCTTAGAAAGGAGAAATGTCAACTATCAAATTTCTATTTGGTTTTGGTTAAGAATCAGTACATGACAATGATTAAATATTTGGCTTCTGGAGTTAGATGGAGATGAATACATAGCCTGACTTTGCCGCTTAGTACCTGCAAGATTTGTGGCAAGTCATAACTTTTCTGAGTCTCAGTGTACTCATTTGCAAAATGATGATAATAATCATACTTATTCCAGAAGGTTGTCATGAGTTTTTTTTTTTTTTAAGATTTATTTATTTGAGAGAGAGAGCATGAACAGAGGAGGGACAGAGAGAGGGGAAGAAGCAGGTTCCCCGCTGAGCAGGGAGCCCGACACGGGGCTCAATTCCAAGACCCCGAGATCATGACCTGAGCTGAAGGTAGACGCTTAACTGACTGAGCCACCCAGGAGCCCCTGTCGTGAGGTTTAAAAGAAATAAAGCATGTAAAACACCTAGCTCAGGGCTTTTCCATAATATTTGCATTAATAATATTTTTTATTGTTAAAAGAAAGGGAAAATCTTTCTTAGTGCTTGGTTCCTAATAGGCAATAATCATGAGGGGGCCAAGTATATTTTTTTGGCTAGATTAATATTGCATTTATCCCCTTCACTTTACAGAAGTCTTTTTCTATTAATGCAAATTCCTGCCTCTAGCCAAAATGCCCAGATACATATTGAGTTGAAAAAGTTATTAATGTTACGATGGCTATTAACACAATGACAACAGTTATTTTGATTTTCTTCTCAATATACCTGTGGAGCACTTGTTAAAGACAGAATATTAGTTTAGCCAAGAAAATAAGCCCAATTCAAATGGTTAATGCCTAATAGCAACTGGGTAGTAGACTCAATTCTTTCCCTTTAAAGCAGTGACATACATTTTTTCCACATTTTAGTATTTTTTTTTTACTCGATATGTATATTGTGAAAAGATTCTCTCACCAAATTCATTAATACACCCATCACCTCATGTATTTAATTTTGGGGTTTTTTTGTGAGAACATTTAAGTTCTACTATTTGAGTAAATTTCAATTATATAATACAATGTTATCAACTATAGTCACCGTCTTACACATTAGGTCTTTAGGCATTATCCATCTTATAACTGAAAGTTTGCACCCTTTTACCGACCTCTCCGTATCCCCCAACTCCCACCCCAGCCCCTGGCAACAACACCATTCTATCTGTTTCTATGAGTTTGATTTCTTAAAAATTAAAACAAAAATTTTTTTAGATTCCACATTATAAGTGATATCATGCAGTATTTGACTTTCTCTGTCTGGCTTATTTCACTTAGCATAATGCCTTCCATGTTCATCCACGTTATCGAATGATAGGATTTTCTTCCTTTTTAAAAAAGGCTGAATGATATTCCACTGTTTGTATATATCATGTTTTCTTGATCCGTTCATCCAGTGACACAGTGACAGACACTTGGGTTGTTTGTAATATCCTGGTTATTGTGAATAACCCTGCAGTGAACATAGGAGTACAGTTATTTCTTCAAGATAATGGTTCTGTATCTGGGATTGCTATATCACATGGTAGTTCTATTTTTCATTTCAAGAGTCAATATTTTTTTTAAAGATTTTATTTATTTATTTAGAGAGTGAGCAGGGGGAGGGTCAGAGGGAGAGGGAGAGAGAGAATCTCAAGCAGACTCCGAGCAGAGCATGGAGCCTGACGTGGGCCTCGATCTCAGGACCCTGAGATCATGATCTGAGCCGAAATCAAGAGTCAGAGGCTTCACCAACTGAGCCACCCAAGTACCCCTAGAGTCAGTATTTTTTAATTGTACAAATATAGTAGCTCATTTCCAGGGGAATAGTATCGCACAGGGCATTTTGGGAGCTACTGGCTAGTGTGGGTTGTCATAGTGATTTTGGAAAGGTCGCAGAAGAGGGTTGCTAAAAAATATTTGTACAACTGTGAATTAGTACTTCATAAGTAGAAGCATTGCAATCTTAATGGATTTGTTAGTGTCTTTAGGAACGTTTTCAAAATTTTGCATAAAATATAAAGGTTTGGAAATTAAACCTCTTATAATTCTCATAGAAATTCTTTGATGTGGGGCACCTGGGTGGCTCAGTCATTAATCGTCTGCCTTCGGCTCAGGTCATGATCCTAGACTCCTGGGATCCAGTCCCGCATAGGGACTCCCTGCTAAGCGGGAAGCCTGCTTCTCCCTCTCCCACTCCCCCTGCTTATTTTCCCTCTCTCACTGTTTCTCTCTTTGTCAAATAAATAAATAAAATCTTTTTTAAAAAAAGAAATTCTTTGATGTGGTCTCTATATTAAATAGAAGAAAACAGAATTTATGGGAGATTGCTATGTCAAGTAAGTCCATTTGGTCTTCTGATAAGTTAGATGACAGTTGTCCTCTCTCCCAGTCTTTGCCCAACTTGCCTGGTCATAAGAAGTGCTTGGTTGTATTGCCTTCAGAGATTCTCAGATAAGGGTTGCAAATTTGCCTGTTTAACATATATATAACATGATTCTTAGACCAGTTCGGGAAACTACTACCCTCCTTCATACCTCATTTTGTTTTGATAAATAGCTCCCTTTGGCCTTCCAAATATTAGGCTCAAATTCAAGCTACCTCACAATCATAAAAGTAAGTTTTGTACCTCACACTGACTACCTCTTGTCAACCAAATGGACTAAACTGAAAAAAAGGAACAGAGAGGGAGTTGAATTTGTCAATATTCTCCTTCAAATCATTGCCCGTGGCCAGCCCCATAAGATGAACTGGGCCCAGGTATTCCTAGAGATTTTCTTAGCTAATGCATTCTTTAACTCTCAACTGTGGTGCCCAGGAAAGAAGAATTTATCACAAATACATGCATTGAAAAGAATCTTTATCTGTTTATCCCAATTTGTTCTTTTAAAAAATATATATAATATGTTAAGAAATTTATTGGATAAAGTAATATCTCTGTTGTACTATAAAGGGATTGTTTTTCCAAGAAAATCAATCAAATGCTTTCATAACTTGTTACTAATAACACTAATATTGAATAATGGGTAAACTAGTTTGGGTAACTTCCCAAAATAATTGGGTTTTCCAGGAACATTACAGAAGATAAACAGCAAGATCAATAAGTCCTGAGGTTGCAAGAGTCATTATTGATTTATGACCTTGCTTATTTCCCAGTAAAATAATTGCTAGAGAGAAGTTGGCTCATGTTTACAGATCATAATAATCTTGTGAGAAAGTCTTTCTTAGCCCAAAGTTTAAGCACTGGAAAGAACAAGTGATAAAAAAATAGTTTATTATTGTACTGAAATTTATAGCACATGTTCTATGTGAGTATAAAATTTCTTTACATCATCTGAACAATTCTGTAACAAGAGCTATTGTTAACCTTACTTCATAGGTTAGGAAAATTGAACTTCAAAGATGTCAGGTAACTTGTCCAAGGTCACATACACCCAGAGGTTTGCAGAACCAGGATTCAAACTCAGTGTTCTTTTTCCATGCTTCAGTGCTTCTTAATATCATATAGATTTGGCCTAGCGAGGGCTAAACAGACTTTAAGAAACTTAGGATGCTTAGCAGAAGCAGTCATTTGCATATTTATGACATCACTGCAATTTTTATACCTGATAATGGAATTCCCATCACCATTTCCAGAATACCAACATTCCTGGGAAGGTCTATCTGAAGGCAGACAATAATCAAGCAACCAAAGACCCAGGAGAGTACAGCATGCATGGCTTGATCAGTGGAAGTGTTGATGTTAATATTGATTCAATATTCAATACTAATTAGACTCTCTTACTGCCCTAAGATTTCCTTTTGAATTCATTTTTGTTGTTGTTGTTATGTACAACCTTGCAGGGTTATTCTTTCTCTAGGGCCCACGGAATCATGCTTAACTCATCCCAACCATAGACAAGCCCTCTGGAAATCCAACAAATTCACAGCTGCAATTCTTGCAGCAGTTTGTATCCCAATGAGATAAGTAAGCAATTTGTATAGTTGACTTTGTTTCACTGCTATGCACCTGAGATGCTAAGAAATTAGATGACTTTCTGAAAGTCTGAGGCAAGGGTGAACACTGGGTGAAGTCTTTGTCTTTCATGCCATTCAATAATGAGAGCCATTGCATTTCCTACAAATGCTTGGCAGCCATTGTGATAGCAATGATATGAGAGCCTAAAAGAGAAGACACCTCACATGGTACCTATTCTCTTATTATCCATCACTGATGACTAGTCGAGTATAGAAGACTATACTTCCTCTGTACCTGGAGATGGGTTGATTTCTCCATTTCTCTGTTCTCCACTCCTCAAAATTCTTGCCTTCCTTTTAATTTTTAGGAACAAGAAGAGACCAGAGATACCAAGGCCATGGATGGAATTAGAGAACTATGTTTCAGGGATCACCAGTGCTCTGTGCCAAGGTATGAACAGGATGATAGATAAATTATTCTATGACTTTTCACAGACTTGTTTTGCATAAAGATGCAATGGTAAGTTGTCTATCCTCCGTTAAACTTGAAGATCACTGAAGACAGAGATTGTATCTGTTTTACTTACCATTTTATCCCCATCATATCAAATAGTGCCTAGCACATAATGGACAATTAGCAAATACTTGTTGAATAAATGAATACAAAAGAGTTATCGTAGCCATTATCCACAAGCATTCCCCCAACCCATTGACCTAAGCTACAGGTGAGTGGCGAATGGGAAGGATTGAGAACTTGAATTTCCAGATTCTACCCTCATTCTATGGAAGAAACAGCAGAACCAACTTGGCCTTTGATCCTTTTCCTATTAATTCCATGGGAGGAGGGTGAGGCCCTGTTCAGTTTATTTCAATTACCTAAATGTGAATTTATCATGAAGCTAAGAAAGCTTACATAGTTCCCTTCCAAGGCCATAGAAATGGCCTGAGCAATATATTCACAGTATGCATTTTTGTAAAAAATGCAAAATAAGCTATTTTAACCAGTCAGTTAAGACCACTGACTCCTTTTATGACAACTTTCCTTCTGTCACATTTCCACTCATATCAGGTAGCTGTAGAGTGGCCACAGATATTTCTGGGAATTCTGTTAGAGGGAACTTGAGCTGGGCTTAATTTTAATGTAGAGTTAGTGAAGTATACTTGTGTGGGAGACAGTCACTTCCACATAGAGTTAATGTATTGTTAGCCAATCAAGGGTAAGAATGGCTTCCTGAAATACTCCCAGCACCACTATGCCAGTGCAGGGCCAGGGGTTGTAATGCAATAATAGCATGATAATCTTCAGGCTCCACAGATCTTAGATCTGGCTCTGGTTAGTAGTCCTCACTCCAAGGTAATGTGCAAGATTTGCTCAACAGCAGTACAAATGTGGCTCTCCCTTTAAATACTCCCCCTTCCCTTATCAGTTTCCATCTTTCTCAGCTGTCTCTCCTGCCTTCATCTGGTCACTATCCAGGATTCCTTCTGCATCCAAAGAGATTTTGAATAATTTTATTAATATCTTCAATGATTATGGATATTAATTATGGAAATTAAATGCTAGAGTCAACAGCAATCAAATGAATGATACTCCACCTATATTTCATAAAGAATAACCCTTAGCAAAGTTAAATAATATGTATTTCCATGATTAAAGGATAGCTATATATGTATCATGAAACATTTATGTGTTTGAGGAACATGAAGGTGTAGTGTTTCAGGTAGGTTGTGAACTGATGGGTAGAAAAAGTACACAGACGAACATACACTTGTGATAGATGTTGTCAATTATTTTACTAAGGCTGTAGAAAAAGATGACTACACAGAGCATGAGCAGGTGCAGTATATGTTTACATGGATTTCCCCTCATCCTGGCTTTCCTATGGGATATGGAACTGCCTATGTCATTCTCTATGATGAAAGAATCCCTCCAGAATTGAGAAATAAACCAGATCTTGCTATACTACTTCCTTCTGAATCTATGTACTTACTTTATATTCCAAAAGAACTTATACCAATTACTCCATTTAATTTTAAATTTAAAAACATTTTTTTAAGATTTATTTATTTATATTTGAGAGAGAGAGAGAGCGGAAGGGGCAGAGGAGGAGGGAGAGAGAATTTCAAGCAGACTTTGTGCTGAGCTTGGAGGCCGATGTGGGGCTTGATCTCATAGCCCTGAGATCACGACGTGAGCCGAAACCAAGAGTCGGACACTCAGCCAACTGTGCCACCCAGGCACCCCTCAATTACTCCATTTAAGAATTTTTTTTACAAACGTGAAGTTTTCATGATATGCAGGGTATTTTCCATTGCTGGACCCAGATCCACTCTGACCTCCATCTGCTCTGTGCCCCAGGAAACTGGCATGAACTATCAGTGGGCTCCATTGCCCTCTGGCTTCTAGCTGGGTGAGCCAATAGGAGACAATGGCTGAAATGGGAAAATGGCAGAAGAATGAGGTTGGGATATTTTTTTTCTCTGTCTTCTTTTCTCTGGGATCACCACGGGTCAGCTGTTCCTCTCTACTAAAGGCTACAACTTCTGTCAGGCAGCCCCCCCCCCAACTTCATGTAGATCCTCTCTCTGAGTTCCAACAACTGTGTCCTCCTCTTGCCCCTTTGAGGCCGAAGGGTGGTCATGGTCTCAGTATTGCCACATGTAGAGAACTACACTACCCTTTGTTGATTTTCTTATCCCTTGTGCCCATGCATTTGTAAATATTCCCTTTATTAAACTCTCCCCAAATTGCCTAGTTCGAGTATGCCCTTTATTATGCTGAAATGCTGACCAAAAGATACCCCAGTTTTTTTAAAAAAAGATTTAATTTATTTATTTGAGAGAGAGAGCATGAGCAAGGAGAGGGGCAGAGGGAGAGGGAGGACTCCCCACTGAGCAGGGAGCTCAACACAGGAGGCTCAATCCCAGGACCCCAGGATCATGACCTGAGCTGAAGGGAGATGCTTAACTAACTGAGTCACCCAGGCACCCTCTAGTTTTTTTTTTTTAACAAACCCAGCACCAGCAAGGTCACATCCTCATCTTCATGAGAGGGAGCAAAACCAGCATCTTAGGAGCCCCAAACCCCATCTCCTCTCATAGTGCTCCAGGGTCACAATAAACCTGTACTCCCACAGAAGCACCCTATCCGTGAAGGTTTTAGAGAATGTCAGATCTCCATGTTAGAGAAAGCAAGAGTTACAATGTACAACTGTAGAGGACAGTGGGCATAACTAAGAAGCAGATGTGAACAGGAGACATGAATGTATTTGGTTTTAAATTTGAACATGAATGAACACGCTTTATATTTGTTAGGTAGCTGATTATTTTGTTTTATTGTTCAAAATGGACGATTCAGTTTTACAATACAGAGAAAAGGCAACGGGCACAATGAACACATTGCATTTATTTGCCGTACCACCAAAAGGTGGATTATATCAGCAAAATTAATTAACGTTACTGTCAAAACACTTTTAGTCCATCTTTAGCAAGCAAGACTTTTTAAAACTAGTGCAATTATCTAACAGTCGTTAGTAAATGAGACATTAATAGAACTGGTGGAAGGAAGTAAAGATTTGACACAGATTTGCAAGTTCTTCATTCTAGATGAAATCCCTCTGCTGCCAGCCTGTCACAAGCCAGTAACCAGCAATGACTGTGACTGGAATTATGTTCAGAAAAAAATAAATAAAAAATTAACCCTCTACTCTAGAATCTAATGTTCTGAAATCTCCAAATCTACTTTTTATCTGTTTTCTTTTGACTCCCTTTACCACACATCACCAGGTATTTGAGAAGAGCATCCGCCATAAAGCAGAGAGATCAGGATAAATGTACAACAACAAAAATGAAACTCAGAGAAAAGAGACAAGTTGAGAAACAAAAGCACTTAGTATTTTTAAAAGATTGATAATGCTATTTTATTGATGAAACAGGAAAAGAAGACCACGAAAAAGAACAAAGAGCAAGCAAGAGCTTTTATGAAATAAATGAATAAAATGATGGCTGAATTTTTTTTAAAATGTGAAAGATGGAACATAGTCAAGAAAATCTTCCAGAAGACATATCAAAAAGAGAAAGGGATGGAAAAGGCAAGAAGTGTTTAGCATGTATTTTTTTTTACTTTTTTTTTTAAGATTTATTTATTTACTTTGAGAGAGAAAGAGGGAGAGCTAGTGGGGGAAGGGACAGAGGGAGAGAGAGAATCTCAAACAGACTCCACACTGAGCACAGAGCCCTATGCGGGGCTCCATCCCAGGACCCTGAGATCATGACCTGAGCCAAAATCAAGAGTCGTCAGTTCAAACAACAGAGCCATCCAGGCACCCCTGTATTTTTTCTTTTAATATCATTTTCCTTTCCTCAAATCATA
Organism: Halichoerus grypus; assembly: GCF_964656455.1. Lineage (NCBI taxonomy): Eukaryota > Metazoa > Chordata > Mammalia > Carnivora > Phocidae > Halichoerus > Halichoerus grypus. The sequence continues at coordinate 95,521,729 of NC_135727.1, forward strand.
GTCACCTCAACTATGTTCCCTGAATCTACATTTTATAACATGACCAACATACTTTCTGTCTAATGATGTGCTTCTTTGGCTTACATCCATTTGGTCATATGGTCCAGTTCAAAATTCTCTACTAAGAGAGTTTCTTTTCTTTTGTTCTAGTGACTTGGACACAGACACAGAGCAAAGGGAAGCAACTGCCTTTTGACTGGTAGGAAGAGTGTCATGTGTCTCAAATGTTCCAAGCAGCCTCCTTCCCAGCTCCCGGGACCATGTTCACAGTGGGAACTCCTAAGTGTCAATATTCAGTCATGAGGTTTCTCCAAAACCTACTATACATTAATACGTGTATTACCAACTACCGTGCATTCCAATTTTCTGTAATAGTCTTCCAAATACTCAAAGACAGAAAACAATGAGCTGTGATAGTTTTCTTTTTCAGAATCATAATCTTCAATTTTTATCCACTTGGAAGAAATTGAAGAATTTCTCTGAAGACTTTGAAAGCAATCCCCGGGAGCTGGGGAGCTGGGGTAAGTACAGGACTCCGGGGCTCAGGGATGTTTCCATCCCTTTTTACTTTCTTGTTTGGGTAGCAGTCCGTGGTTTTGATAAGTCTTGACAGGTTCTGTAGGAAGGCAGTGTCATACACTATGGCATGTCAGATGGCACGTAAATATTTCTGTATTCCCCAGAAAGGAGCTGCCACTTCCTCATTCATTCCTTTGTTGAACCGATACTTACTGTTGAACCGATATTTACTATGTATAAAATCTTATCCGAGGCATAGGTTACTCAAGGGGGATCAAAGAGGACATAATCCCCAACCTCAGGAAGCTCACAGTCCTTTCGGATGGACACTGGATTACTCACATTTACTGTTGCCTTTGTCTCATCTTTCCAGACTTCAGAGGCCCCTTCCGTTGGATATTCCAAACATATCACCTTGTATTTTGGGTTGTTCCCCTTTTCATCCTTCCATCCTCCAGTCTCCTGTCCCCTGACCTGCATTTCCCTTCACCTGCTCACATGTATGTTTCTTCTTTAATATTTCTTCTCTGTCATTTAGGAGCCCTTTATCCCATTACAATCCCTGACATATAGTTAATGCTGTACACAATCGTGGAGAATGAATGAATACCTAAATGGACTAAGGTCATATATAGGTGAGTTTTAAGACTGTGAGAGCAGAGGTTTGCAGGTAAATGAAAGAATATTTTGGTTGGAGTAAGTTTGGAAGGGCTCATCATTCACACACACACACACACACACTTTTTAAAAACTCAAGTAACATTATATCTTTCTATGATCCTTGAGACATAAAATCCTTCACCTCAGTAGGCATTCAATAAATATCTGACTGATGCCCTGAAGTTCACATGACTGTTACAAAAGCATTGACTGACTGAATTTATGTAGATTGAATATTCATTTCAACAATGTTTGGAGATGGATTCTTAATGCACTTTGTATGAGCTTTTAAATCCAAGTGGCCACTGTAGCTTTGTGGCTTTTAAATCAAGTCTTATTTGTTACTCCTCACGAAGTGATTTTAGAGGTTGTTGACTATTTTATGGGACATTCTTGCTATCTGTTATTCTCTCTGAATTGCATGCTGATCCCTGCTGGGGAGGGTAGCAGTGCTATAAGTATATTTTATTCTATTGTTGTGTACTTTTATTGTAGATAGGCCTAAGAAAATCAGATTAAGCTAATATATCTATACACTGAACAATTCTCAGGGCCAATGGAAATGACCAGATTTGTTGGGATGAAAACAGAGATCACAGCTTTCTCTGACATCGATCTCTCTGTCTCTCTCTCTCTCATTCTGTCTCTCTAGGAGGGTCCACCTCATTAACTGCATCATCTCCCCTAGATTTCTTCCTGATATTCAACTTGAAAATCTCCCACTGCTATGACCCACCCTCTAAACTTGTCTCCTGAGCTCTGCTGGACCTTGACAGTTCATTCCACCTCGTGATATTCATGACAAATTCAAATTTTCTAAATAATTCTTCCAAGAATCTAAGGGAAATGGGGGAACTTACTGAAGGATAATAAATGTCTCAATGTTCAGATTCCTGATCCTGTGACTACAAGTCTGGCCAGAGATCAACTGCTTTGACCACCTTAACTCAGGACCAAATCCTCTTCCTTCCCTCTCTTCAGGTTTGAAATGCTAAAAACCATACGTCCAGCCACCTAGAAGGTTAAGGTTAAGGTTTACAGAGACTTGGCACTCTCATTTATTCATCTGTTCAATCCACAGATATTTTTCTTTGTTCTGAGCCCCTGTCAAATACATCATGATCATGGGCCTGGAGGATTGTACCGTCCAATTTGGGGCCGCTCTGTCTCCGAGTACTTACAGAAAGAAAATTGCTCCCCTTTCTCTAGGATTCCTTCTCTGAGTTTCAAGTCAGCTTTGCACATATTCTTGGGTTGGCTGTGGCTCTGGGCACTTGCGTTCTAGGAGTCCTACTCTCATCCTCAACTCCATCTCCTCTCTCATTGTCTCATGCCAGTTATTAAGCCTATTGGTTTTGCAAAACTCTTGTTGTTGTAAAACAATTATAGATTCATAAGATGTTCCAAAGATAGTACAGAGAAGTTCCACATACCGTCACTCAGTTTCCCCTAGTGGTTACGGCTAATGTAATTCTAGTACAATATCAAAAGCAGAAAATTGATGTTGATACGTGTGTGCATCATCTCTGTCATTTTATCATGTGTGTAGATTTGTGTAGCCACCACCACAATCAAGATACAGAACTGTTCCATCCCCACAAAAGACCTCCTTCATGCAACGACCCCTTTGGAGTCACACCAACTCCCCTCCCTCCACCATCCCTGGCCTCTGGCAACCATGAATCTGTTCTCCATGATTTTGTCACGCAAAGAATATTATATAAATGAGATCCTACAGCATCTGCCCTTTGGAGATTTCTTTTTTCACCCAGCATAATGCTCCTGATATCCATCCAAGTTGTTGCGGCCATCAATAGTTCATTTCTTTTGATTGGTGAGTAGTATTCCATAGTATGCAATGTACCCCTTGTTTAACCACTCACTTATTGTGGGACATTCAGATTGTGTTCCGTTTTTGGCTATTACAGATAAAGTTGCTCTCAACAGACAGACACTGATTCACTGTTCTCTTTCCTTCTTGTTTCCATGGCTTTGATGGCAAATTTGCAGGCATCCAAATGGTTTCTCTCCCATAAGTAAGGTATGCTTTTTCTGTGGACTTTCAAGATTTTTTTCTTCATTTTAGTTTTCAAGAGTTTACTTATGCCATGTCTTGGCACAGATTTCTTTGGGCTTACCCTGTTTGGGGTTTGCTCAACTTCTTGACTCTGTAGTTTATGTTTCTTGCCAAACTTTGGACATTTTTCAGCCACTGTTTCTTCTAGTTCTTTTCAGCCCCACCCTCTTTCTCCTCTCCTGGGATTCTCATGACACAAATGTTAGATTTTCTGTTACAGTCCTCACATGCCCCTGGAGCTCTATTACTTTTTTCTGGTCTATTTTCTTTCTGTGTAGGTAATTTCTATTGTTCTATCTTCCAGTTTACTGATTCTTTCCTCTTCCTATTAAAAATCAAGCTCTAATTTCTGCATCAGGGATACTAAATAAAATAATTCTAATTCTTGCCTTCCTGAAGCTGACCATAGTAGGAGGGAAGACCTTACATTGTGTTACAATTGTCAGTGGGCTTATGTGGTTACTGTCATGTGAGCAGAATGCCAAAGGAGCATAAAAGCATCTACTTTAACCTCAAGGGAAGGAAGGATGCATCTCGGGGTATAGAGATGATTCCTTGAAGAAACTTATTCAGAGTGTGTAAGGACTGCCTACCAAAGGGGCTCATGGGCTTTTTTCTATAGTAGAAAAAGGAAGAGGAGTTTCAGATAGAGGTAACAGCCCATCCAAAGGCAACAAGATGTGAGGCAATAAGGTGGAATACATATTCGGAAGCTATGAAGACGACACCCCAAACAAGTGCTTCTTACATTTTAGCATGCAGACAGTTCTCCCAGAATATTTGCTAAAATAAAGATTACTGGTCTTCCCCTTCCCCCAAGATGTGCTTAAGGGCCCTAGAGATAAGAACAAGTTCCCAAGTACTGTTGATGGTCTTGAATACCATAATTTGAGTCAGTCTGGGTAGCAAGGACCTAGACCACAACAGAATGCCATCCAATGATTGGGTGTCAATCACATCTCCAGGGGATACACCTATAGATTTAATGCATACTTCACATTATCATATCGTACATCTCCATGTTTTCCTTATACTAAAATGCGATTTGGGGAAAGTACAATACAGAAACTCTGACGAAAGCTGAAGGGTCACTTTATAAAGCAATGGGAAAGGAACTTATTGAACAAATGAATGTGTTAAAGAATATTAGAAGAGAAATTATTCACTTACCTATTAAGGGAATGGATGGCTTTTTGGTGGGCACTCATTAAAAAAGCATGTACAGGGCGCCTGGGTGGCTCAGTTGGTTAAGCGACTGCCTTCGGCTCAGGTCATGATCCTGGAGTCCCGGGATCGAGTCCCGCATCGGGCTACCTGCTCAGTAGGGAGTCTGCTTCTCCCTCTCCCGCTCCCCCCTCTTGTGCTTACTCTCTCTCACTCTCTCTCTCAAATAAATAAATAAAATCTTTAAAAAAAAAAAAAAAGCATGTACATGCACTAATTATAAATCATTTGTATTTGCTCTTTAAAGGAGACCTTACACCAGATGATACTTAATTAGTCTGGTTTTGCTTCTACGTGAACTTCAAAGTACTAAAACCACCCTCCCCAAGGTAGACAGCAGTCACAAAGCTTGACCACCACACAAACACCCCCAATATCCTCTCAACTGGGGAGGAGAACTGAGTCAAAGTCCTTGAACTAGCTACTGTTTCTTTTCCTGGTTAATTATTGTTAGGATATTCTCAAAGAGATATACACACCATTTTTGCAATTTGGTGTGTTGTTTAAGAATTCATGGCCTCCTGATGTTTCCCTGCAGTCTGAAGATTTTTCTCTCAGCTGATGTTGTCAGGTGAATGTTGTGAAAATATGTTTAGGGCACTGTAAATGATGTCCCAGTGGGAAAACACAGCCTGAACTGATGAGTACAAAGGGCTCTTAATGAGATAAACTGTTAACAGGATCTTTACGGGCCATACGCAAGCTGGGCATTTTGAAGTCCAAATTATGTGTATCTTTTTAAGATGTTTCGACTTTCAAAAGCAGAATTTAGCACATAGAGGTATTAAAGATGATATACTCCTTAAACCATTCTTCCTTCAATATTACTGGCTATTATGTTACTCTGGTGGGCCCTGGGAAGACATAACTTCTATTTAAAAACTAAGCTCATGGGGAAAAGAAAGGAAAAGGATTCTTCATAGACTTTCCCCATTATACTGACAAGGCCAATGCTACATACACACAGGACATGACCAAGTGGCATTTGATAGATGAACAAAATGTTAAGTGATTGAGTGCAACAAGCCCCAGAATACAATTTCATGCCATTGTAACCATCTACATGTGCGTGGCCCAATCATCCGATACATTAAGATGTAATTTATAAATTAAAACATAAGCATCCAATTTATAAGCATCAATCATTAAGTGAAAATACAGATTATGGAAGCAATATAAAAGCCAGAGAATTATGTCCAAATTTCAGATTGTTTTTCTGTTTTCCATGAACCATGAAATCATGTTTAATCTGTTAATCAGTTTTACCTCTCCGCTATTATGTAAAGCCACACGCTTTCTTCAGAGGGAACTATATTTTAATGCTGTCTGATTTTGCTGATGCACTTCAAAGTATTAACTAGATATATTCTTGTTTATAGTATATGTCGTTTAAAGCAAGCAAAAATAATGATTATGCTAATACTAGTACTTATTAACAGTTGGAACTAGACTATAACGAGCCTGATTGGTGATAATGTCCTAAAACTCCCAGATTAAAAATAATGCTTTGCTTTATGAAATCTAATGAAGATTACCATGACTCTAAGTGAAGACCCCAGCATGATGGAGCCTGGGCTTGATTTTTTCTTCAACCACTCCCATGAGACCAGGCTGCAAAGTGTGAAATCTGCATGTTCTTTCCTGACCCTGAAAGGGATTTGCCTGACAGAGAAACAAAAGGCAAAAAGAAGGGCCTAGACTTGCATCCAGGAAGTTCTGGCCCATTCTAGAGAACATTATGCTTGAGGTTTTACTTTCCAAATTGATTACTTGAGCATCACAAAGAGGCAGTTGGGCTGCCATTTTATTTCCTCCATACTAAGCAATCTCCTTCAGTGTATTTATTTTCCTTGAACGGACTGGGTATTTAAAAAGAAATTTCAGCTGGGGTTCCCTCCTCATTTGCAGACCTGTGGGACAAAGCAATATGTCGTAGAAGTCTGTAGCTTCGTTTCCATTGAAAAAGGGCTCTGGGTTTCTCAGTTATAAAGGATCATATACTTGGGAGGGCCAGCAACTGAATTTGGTTTAGAATTAAGAGAAATGTGACTTAAAAAAAAAAAAAAAACTTGCTTCTAATAAAACTCAAATGAGTAAAGAGGACCTATGTTCCTGAGTGAGATCATTAAGAAACAATGTGGTTGGGGGCCCTGAGTGGCTCAGTCAGTTAAGTGTCTGCCTTTGACTTAGGTCATGATCCCAGGGTCCTGGGATCTAGTCTCGTGTTGGGCTCCCTGCTCAGCGAGGAGCCTGCTTCTCCCTCTCCCTCTGCTGCTCCTCACTGCTTGTGCTCTCTCTCTCTCTGTCAAAAATAAATAAAATCTTAAAAAAAAAAAAAACAATGTGGATGATGTAGAGCAACTAAATGGAAATTGATACAGTCGTTTTGGAAAACTGTTTAGTAGTATCTACTAAAGCTAAATATATGCATACCATACGACACAGCAGTTCTAGGCCCCCCCAAAAGAGTGCTTATATCTACAAAAGACACGTACAAGAATATTTATAGAGCAGTACTCAAAATAGTGAAAAACTGAAAACCAAGCCGAATGTCCATCAGCAGTAGATTGGATAAATAATTTGGGCTGTGTTCAGACAATGGAATATAACACAACAGCAAGAAAATAAATTACAGTTACACACAATATAGATATTGTGGAGTAAAAGTATAAAATTCAGAAAGAGGCAAGATTAATCCATGTCATAAGAAGTCAGGAAAGCAGTTGCCTTTGGGCAAGGTTTTTGACTGAGGGAACAGGAGGCAGTCTAATGAAACATTGTGAATGTGTTATATCTTAATATAGGTAAAAATTCATCAAGTTGGGTACACTTAAGATCTACACACTTTAAGATTTGTAAATTATACCTAGCTTTAAAAAGTAATAATAATAAAAAGCCCAGTGTGCTTGAACCTTTGTAAGACATGTCTTTAGGCAGTTAATCTATAACACTATTGGCTCGATTTTTATAAGGGGCTAAAAGAAGAAATCTTTCCTTTACTAAAGCACATTAGGTAACACACTAGATTGTGTATTTGATTATGTTTTTACAAAAGACCAAAATGTTATTTACTTAATTACCAGCATGCAGTATCATATTTCCACTTACTTTTTAAGGAAAAATAGTTTTCACTTAGTGTTCATCCATTCATTCATGTAATAAATAATAACTTACTATTTTACAAGAATTTATTTCCTCAGAGAAATGTACTTTTTTCTTTTTTACTTAGCTATAAGGAAACAAATAATTACAAGTAGTGCTTAAATCTTTCAAATATTTCATGCTAGGTGTCTGTTGATGAATTTCCATTCTTTTCTTATGTTCCATTGTCCTACTCTATAGAGCTTTTAGCTTGAAGAGTAAATACAGAATATAAACATATTCATATATCTCTCTCATGCATCGAAGCATACACATACATGGAAATAATAAAGAAATGAGAAAAAATTTCACCATAGAAAGCAGTTTAGATACACTTGTGTCATATGGATTTGTCTTCAGACTCTCGATGCAAATTTTTCTTAATGACCTAAGTGACAGATTTTGCTTTTTTAGGTAAGCACCAGGGGCCAAGTTCTCTGTTTCATAATGTTGTCATTGATCTCGTTTGGCAAATGCCTGTCCTTGATTTCCAGCGGTCTGTGTCAATTTCTATGAAATGTAAAAGCTGGATGATAACAGAGTTATTGGGAGTCAAACTTGCCATCATTTGCTAGTTTGACTCCCAGCATGATTAATATTTACTGAATGCCCACGAGGAGGCATGAGATTGTATTAGAACTTATGTCTTATACTGAATTCTAATTTTGTCTCTTTTTCAGTATAAAATTCAGGTTGACTTGTCAGTGAAATATTGAAAGAGGTAATTATATTCATGACTTTTGGGGGAAATCTCTAGCTGGGAAAGAGACTAGATCTCTGGTGAGAGAGAGAGAGAAAGAAAGAGAGAGAGAGAATAAAATAAAAATAAATAAATAAAAATTAAAAATAAATATGAATATAAATACAAATAATCATAATAAAAATTAATGTTATTACGTTATTTACTTAAATTTTACACTATTATTAAAAAGTCACTTATTGAACACCTACTATGTTCATAGGATTTAATGACATGGGTCACAAGTCACTTGGTCTATGGAGCAAAAAACTGGACAGGAGAGAGAATGATTAAATTGAGTCAGAGAGTATGAGGGCAGGGGAGAGTTTGGTGTTAATCTTGTGAGTCAAATTCCTAAACTTTCAACTTCTAATCTTTTTATTCCTTTCACACCCAGCAGTACCAGATTAAAACAGATAATTATAATTAGATTCTACTATCATTCTAATGACTCCTCCATCTGCTTTGCCAACTTAATTTTCTCTGGCCTTGAAGTGAAGCTTTTAACAGGGACATGGGAAGAAGGAGCAAATTTGTGGGAAGACACTATTCTATTTTAAACATATTGAATTTGAGGTAAACATCGAGGGAAATTCAGGTGAAGGTCAAGTGGAATGGGAACACAGATGTAGCAATCAATATTAGATGAACAGGGGTGATGTCAGCAAGAAAGGCAGAGTAAGGACCTCCACAAAGCCAGTCCCCCTAATAAAAGCAGTGAGATTGTTGGCAAAAAAAAAAAAAAAGTCAAAATCAATGTTTTCAGAACTCTGGAAATTAACTGAAGGTTCGCAACAATTTGAGGAGCATTTATTAAAGAAAAATGACTAAATCTCATAAAGAACAGTGAGGTTTTTTGACATTTTCACTTTCACTGTTCACATTCCAACAGCCTCCCGATCAGAAGGAAAACCAAAAGCCCAACATCCACTGGAGGGGCTAGAATGTGTTAGGAACCCCTTCAAAACACCATTCTCAGAGAACTGTCATTAGTTGATCTGTCTAGCCGATACACAGAAATCCCCATTCTCAGAACTTGTTTTTATTCGCCGTGACTCAGACTTCACTAGGTGCAGACAGCTTTTTCCCTGGAGGCATTTGTGAAAATCATCATCAGCAATTGTTAAAACAATGGAGCTGCCTGAGGTAGTGACAACAATTGGAGCCAACAAGAAGCTAGCCAAAAAAACAAAAAAGGAAAACTTAGAGGATGAGGTGGTCATTGGGAACTTCGAAAAGCTCCAACACTTGCCCTGAGAATCTAGAAGGCCATGCACATGCATGGGACAGTGTGTCATCCCAAGGCTGTGCTCCTGTCCAGGAAAGACCTGAGCAGGCTCCAAACGCTCACCTTTAGCTGACGTGGAAGCTGTCTATGGGAAGAAAGTGACAGCTGTGATAATATTGTAAGACACCTGGCTGAGTGTTGAAGGCACGACCCAAAACACATACAGAGTTCGTCTGCAAAGACTAGGAGAATTTTGGGCTCCAGGCACTTAAGGAAATTTCAGTCCCATATTTAGCTAAATATTAAGCCAACAGAACAGAACCTTCTATGGCCACACATGACAAGACAGACTTGACGGAACTCGTTTATAGAAGTCACCAAGCAAACAATAACCCAACTACAACAAGTAGCAACAACAACAAGCCCCGGGGAGAGGGAAGAATCTGATTTCCAGAGTTACCACAAACTATTCTTTCCAGTTTTCCACAAAAAAATTATGCGACATGAGAAGAAACAAGAAAATACGGCCTCTACACCGGAAAAGAAGCAGTCAATAGAAACTGTCCTTGAGGAAGCTCAGACAGTGGACTTACAACACAAAATTTTCAGTCAGCTACTGAAAGGACCAAAGGAAACCATGCCCAGAGAACTAAATGAAAGTGTGAGAATGATGTCCCACCAAAGAGAGAATATTAATTAAGAGATCGAAATGATAAAAAAAACAAACAAACAGAAATTCGAGAGTTGAAAAGTACAATACAGAAATGAAAAATGCAGTAGAGGAACTCAACATCGGATTTGAGCTGGTATGAGGAAGAACAGCACACTTGCATAAAGGCCACTTGAGTTTCTCAAGTCTGAGGAACAGAAAGAAAAAAATAATTAAGAAAACTGAACAGAGCCTGAGGGAACTGTGGGACACCATCATGCATATCAGCATACACATAGTGGAAGTCTCAAAAGAAGAGAGAGGAAACAGAGCGAAAGGATATTTGAAGAAATAATGGCTGGAAACTTCACAAATTTAATGCAAAATGTTAAATTAAATATCCATGATGCTCACTGAAATCCGAGTAGCATAAATTCAAAGATATCCACACCTAGACACACCATAATCAAACTGTTAGAGGTCAAAGGCAAAGAGAGACTCTTGAGAGCTGCAAGAGAAAAGCCAATCACCACACACAAAAAGCCTCAATAAGATTAACAGCTGCTTTTATTCGTTTTTAAGATTTTATTTATTTATTTGACAGAGCGAGTGAGAGAGCACAAACGGGGGGAGCGGCAGAGGGAGAGGGAGAAGCAGACTCCCCACTGAGCAGGGAGCCCGATGCGGGACTCGGTGCCAGGACCCTGAGCCGAAGGCAGATGCTTAACTGACTGAGCCACCCAGGTGCTCCAACAGCTGCTTTCTATCAAAAAAAACCTGGAGGCCTGAAGACAGTGAGATGACATTAAGTTGCTGGGGAAAAAAAAAAAAAAAAAAAAAGATGGTCAACCACAAAGTCTGTATTTGGCAAAACTATCAGGGAGACAAAGGGTGTCAAAATGGAAAAGTTCAAGACTATGAGGCCAGGCTGTAGAATTATCATGAAAATGGATGGTAAGGTCACCAGGAATGATGACAAAGAAGGGGATGGAGAGGGAACTCTGAGTCAGCTGCTGGAAAGACCAAGAAAAGTAATACAATATCCTGCAGGTTCAGAGATGCTGAGGGCTCTTCCCAAATTTTCCCCAGATGGAAATTGATGAGGAAGGTAGATAGGAAGTCACCTCCTTCTGACTGCAAAGCCCATGATTTAGTCATTCCACAGTGATGTTTCCTTAAAGCACGTCGATGTTTGAATTCTGAAGGAAGTCACATAGATTTTTTTCCCCCATTTCGAAGGTGCTTAGTGACTGACTAGCATACCTGTGCGGTCAGTGAGTGTGATGCCATATTCTCCTCTCCCTGGGATGAAATCGCACAGTGAAGTCCCTCTTTTCAGGTAAATTCAGGAGAATGGCTCTAGCAAAGAAGGTTGAAGATTATGTTCCCTCTTCTTTAGTTTCTTTTTCTGTATAAATGCTTTTGGGTGTACTTCTTTGGTGTGCAAGACAAAATCAGCAGAGATAATTTAGACATAGAGTGAATTTAGAGGAAACACAAGTGGCTGATAAACATGGGAAAAGAGGTTCAATCTGACCAGTAATCATGGAAACATAGGTTAAAACCACAATGAGAGAGCATCTTTTGTTCATTAGACTAACCATAATTAAAAAGTGTGACAGTCACCAGTATACAGGAAAAGGATGGGTAAATGGATAATCTTATACCGTGCTTGTGGGGAGGTAAAGCAGAATAGCCACTTGGGAGACCAGTATGACAGGAAAATGAGAAAGGTCCTGACCCTATAACCCAGCATTTTCCCTTCTGGGCATACACCTTAGAGAAATATTTGTATGTGCACACAGAGGACACACAAATGGATTTTATCACAGCATTGTTGGAAACAGCAAAAAGTTTAAGAATAATCCAGATGTCCATTAATAAAGAAATGGATAAAATATGGTATCCTCCTGGGGTGCCTGGATGGCTCAGTTGGTTAAGTGTCTGCCGTTGGCTCAGGTCATGGTCCCGGGGACCTGGGATTGAGCCCCACATCGGGATCTCTGCTCAGCGGGGAGTCTGCTTCTCCCTCTCCCTCTGCTGCTCCCCCTGCTTGTGTGCTCTCTCTCTCTCTCTTTCTCAAATAAATAAATAAAATCTTTTAAAACATAAGGTATCCTCCTGCAACATATTGCTATCTATATAAAAGGACCAGAGTATGTGAGTCAATAAGGAGAGGTCTAAAACACTTAATATTAAATTTAAAAAAACAAGCTGCTGAATGAAATGTATGGAATGACTCCTCCTATAATTTTTTTCAAAACCCATTGAAATATTACATCTTGTTTCTGGATTTCTATTGATATATGTTAAAGTATTAAAATGGATGAATATCACCTTATCATAGCAGCTGTCTCGAGGATTTGGAGAAAGCAATGGGTCTGGAGATATGATCAAAGGGGAGTTTTACATCTTACTTTTTTTCCTAAAAATAAAAGATGCACATAAAACATATTTTTTTAATACACACATACAAAGGCTAGAAGGAAATATAGCAATTATTAACAGTTTTAAAATCTGGGACATGATCATATGGGTGTTTGTTGTATATTATTTTAGAATCTGGGACATCAGGGCGCCTGGGTGGCTCAGTCGTTAAGCATCTGCCTTCGGCTCAGGTCATGATCCCAGGGTCCTGGGATGGAGTCTTGCTTCGGGCTCCCTGCTCGGCAGGAAGCCTGCTTCTCCCTCTCCCACTCCCCCTGCTTGTGTTCCCTCTCTCGCTGTGTCTCTCTCTGTCAAATAAATAAATAAAATCTTTAAAAAAAAAATCTGGGACATGATCATATGGGTGTTTGAGGTATATTATTCTTTCGGAAAGTATGACTTTCTAAAGAAAAATCAAGTCCCAGCATTATTCTAGAAACATAGAGAAAAATATGGCTTTGTTAGAAGTGGTCAAGTAGGCAGAATACTCACTGAATGCTCATGTTCTGTGGCTGGTCCAGACCTGTCCATGCTGGTGTGTGTACTCTCAAGCTAGCTACACACACTTCCTTTTTCTGTGGAAATCCCAAAGGGATCTCTAGTGAGTGATTTCACTGCAAACTTAGATATTTTTAAAAGTCACCATTAAGAACTGGAATACAAAAGAACTGGCTGCTCCAGTAAAGACCAGAGAAAAGAACTTCTCCTTTGGGAGAAGAAAAGCACAGAAGATAATAGACGGAATATTTAGGTTACTTCTACTTCACACAATCCTACCTCCAGCTGGGCAGTTTCTTCTAACACACGCTGTTCTTGTCACCATTCTTGGAATAACTCTTGGGTCTCAGTCTGACGCTCTGTCTGTGACTATAAACAACTCTTCCTCTATAGTTAGCACCGCCACAGAATAATGACACTGCATTACAGACATGAATCACGGCATAAATACTTTTTTATTATGATAAAATAAATCACTGGTTGTCTGTTTCCACAGGCATAGGCAGAAAATGCATTGGCTTTTTTTTTTTAATGCACTGGAACTGAGACCATCATTTGTTGAATAATACGTGTTTAAAAAAATGTCTCGGTGCCTGTAATGAAAGAGATGATATGTGGTTTTGCAGATCCTTGGGCCAAGCATGGGTGACGCTCTCCTACAGAATAAAAGAACAAGTCTTAACACCTCTAACATGATAAAGAGGTAGAGCAGAAGATAGAACAATGGAAGAGGGGCGAGGAAATGAAGCTAAAGGCACAATAGTCTCTGCAAACATATCACCCTATGTTGAAATGGGAGAAGCAAAGGGGGGGCCCCTCTGTAACATCTCTTCAGTTATTTGGTGGATTATCCAATCCTGTGCTCAATAAAAGAGCATTGAGTCTTTGTGCCAATCGGGATAAACCAGGGTACGCCACAGTCATAAACAACCTCCCAGCCCCAGTAGCCTAGAGGTTGATTTTTCATTTTTGTGACAATTCGAGAAAGATGGCTTAGGGCTATGCTGTTGCCATCAGCCTCACTTTGAGTCTCAGGCTGATGGAGCAGCTACTAATGTGGAATATTGCCAGTCACTGGGGCAGAAGGATAAAAGAGCCTCACATGGGTTCCTAAGGCTTCTGCCAAAGGTGATTCACATCACTTCTAGCGATTCACTGGTCAAGACAAGTCATATGGCTAAGCCTGACAACACGATAGGAAGGTATTCTGCTCCCATATTCCCAGCTTGCTGTACCACGCTTCAGTGGATTTCATACTTACTAAGATGTCCAGGTTGCAGGGGAGCATCTTCCCATAAGGAAAGACAAAATGTGGGCTTAAAATCAGGAACAATCAAGTGATTTCCCTGGCGAAAATGCCCCTTCTCAGGGCTATGGAAGAATCACAGCCTACTCCATCCATGTATAGGAACAAGGATATCGTCAGGGCAGAGCCTTGAAAGAAAATGTCTGAGAAATCCTGGAGAAGGTGGAAAAAACTAAAGGACTCCAACTACCCAGGAATTGACGAGAGTCCCCCAAACCTATTCCTCAGCCCTTCCCACCACCGAGGGAGATACGGAATTATAGCCTATTTAGGCAGAAAGGGACTTTTGAGACTGAAATCCTCTTTTAAAATATGAAGAAACTGAGGGGCGCCTGGGTGGCTCAGTCGTTAAACATCTGCCTTTGGCTCAGGTCATGATCCCAGGGTCCTGGGATCGAGCCCCGCATCGGGCTCCCTGCTCTGCGGGAAGCCTGCTTCTCCCTCTCCCACTCCCCCTGCTTGTGTTCCCTCTCTCGCTGTGTCTCTCTCTGTCAAATAAATAAATAAAAGCTTTAAAATAAATAAATTAATTAATTAAAAAATATGAAGAAACTGAGTTACAGAATTGAAGTAAATAACATAATTAGCAGAGGCAACGCATGAACAAAAGTGAGTCCATACTCTTGGAATTTCTAGCCAGCTTGCATTCCCGCACCTACCACTCTCCACCATCTCAGAGGCTGTTTGTGTTTAAAATCATCAACTTCCTTCTGTCTTGTTTTGGAAGTGAGCTTATCCTTCCTTCTAGATGCTTCGAAGTCTCAGTCCCCACCTCTCCCAACTGCTTGAGGTCCTTCATCAGTTCCTCTTTTCCCCCAACATCTTCCATCTCTCTTTCTTAGACATTATTTATCTTTATTGAACTCTCAGATATTGAGAATAAGTGGTCCAGCTCTGGTTCCCATGTAATTCGCAAACATATACAACCAGAATCTACTACCTCTCACCCTCACCGCTGCTACATCCTGATCCAATCTGACACTATAATAGGCAGAATAATGACCCCCTCTCCAATGATAGCCATACTGTAAGCCCTGGAACCTATGAATCGGTTACCTTACACGGCCGAAGGGATTCTGCAGATGTGATTAAGAGTGTGAACCTTGAGATGGGGAGATTACTTGGATTGTCTGAGTTGCTTCAGTCTAGTCACATGAATCTTTCCTAGGTGGGTCAGAGAAAGACATGACAATGTAAAAGGAGTTAGAGAGATGGAGGAATGAGAAGGATTCAACACTCTGCGTTAGGTTCTGAGATGTAAGGGGCTATGGGCAGCGATTGGAGAGAGGCCTTTACAAACTGGGATAAGAGAGAAGACGGGGACCTCGATCCTACAACCACAAGGAACTGAATTCCATCAACAACCCAAATGAGCAGGAAATAAATTCTCCCACTAGAACTCCCAGAAAGGAACGCAGCCAGCCAACACCTTGATTTTTGTCCCATGATACCTGTACCTGACTACTGACCTAGAATCTGTAAGATAATAAATTTCAGCTGTTTTAAGACACTAAGTCTGCAGTAATGTGTTATAGCTGCAAAAAGAAACGAATACAGGCATCATCTCTTGTTTGGATTATTGAGAAAGCCTTTTTAAGTTAACTGATCTACCCACTTCCATCCCTAAGCCCCTCCAGTATATTCTCAACACAGAAGTCACAGTGGCTTTTTAAAAACATGTCAGACCATGTCACTTGTCTGCTCAAAATGTCCAATGGTTTTTCAGATCACTCAGAATAAAAGCCAAAGTCATTACGATGGCCTTTAAAGTCACAATCTAATCCCTTATTATCACTCTGACCCTTACTCTTAACCTATTATCACTCTTAACCTTGCTAACTCTCCTCCAGTCCTGCTCTGTCTCCCCCGATGATCCCTGTATATACAGACACGTGCCCCCATCTAAGGCCATTTGCCCTATCTAGTCCCTCTGCCTGAAATAGTCTTCCCTCAGATACATACTTGGCTCTCACATTCTTTAGCTTTTGCTCAACTGTCACTTTCTCAGTTAGGCTTTCCCTGACTATTCTATTTAAAAGTACAATACCTTCTCAGTGCTTTCCAATTTTATTTTTTCTCAGTAACACCTGTTATTTTCATATACATATATATATACATATATATATATATCTCCATCCCTTGTTTTACTTATTTTGCTTGTTCCTGTCTTTCTGTACTAGAACTTGAGCCCCATAAGTGAAGGGATAGCTGACTGTTTTTGTTTACTATGTATCCCCCACACCTGAAATAAGGTCTGGCATCTAGTAGGCACTCAATAAAGATTTGTCAAGTAAATGAATGTACAAATAAGTGAATAAAGGTTGATGGAGATAACTGGGAGTCTCTGGATGGATCAGAGTAATCAGAATGTAGTGGCATAAGGCTGGTGGACCTTGACAACTCATTCCTGGAGACTTCCACAGTCTCTGCTCGTATTCACAGCTATACACACACTTTGCAGAGTCTTCCTTAGTTATTTCCAATATTTGCGTATCTATATCTCAGTGGCGAAAAAGTTTCCGATGAATTATTTCCAAACCCCACTTGTTTTAAGCAACATCTGGTATCATCACAATTTTGAATCAAGGGGAAAAATCAGATCGTAGTTATGTATGATCAGCAAGTAAGGTAGAGTGGTTAAGAATGTAGTTATATCAGGGTTCCTGGGTGGCTCAGTTGGTTAAGTGTCTGCTTTCGGCTCAGGTCATGATCCCAGTGTCCTGGGATTGAGCTCCACATCGGGCTCCCTGCTCAGTGGGGAGCTTGCTTCTCCCTCTCCCTTTGCCTCTCCCCCTGCTTGTGCTCTCTCTCGCTATCTCTGTCACTATCTGTCTCTCTCTATCAAATAAATAAAATCTTAAAAAATTTTTTTTAACTAAAAAAAAGAATGTAGCTATATCAAAGTTTGAATCCTGTTTCTACCACTTACTAGTCATGAGACCTGAGGCGAGCTCTTTAAACACTTAGTTAACCTCAGTTTCATCATATGGACTGTGTGATTAATAATACTAACTCACAGCGTTGTCGAGGGACTCAGTTAACACATCTAAAGTAGTTCCCAGCACATAGTAAGTTCTTCAGTACCTGATAATTACTGTCGTCAGCACAAGCATGTTTTCCATTCTTGCCCACCTCAAGGTCTGCTTTACCTTTGGTGCCAATCACGTGCTCCACCTTTGAGCAGACCTACCATCTGACACACACATCTGCTTCCTCTTACCACCATCACGCCCACTCTTCCCCTTGCCCCTAAACTAAAGCTGCAGGCTGTTTCCCTTGGAAGTGCAGGGTCAGCCCTGAACTCAGTGCAGGGTTGGGCCTGAAACTCAGCTGAGTCCTGCAGGAAGCTTCATCAGAGGAGCCCATAGAGACACAGATGAGAGAATTGGATGCAGGATGTTATGGCCCAAGTTGCATTTTTATATCTCCTTTTCTTCCCCCTCTCTCCTCTGTTCTACCCATTTGTTCAGGAGGCCAGGAGGCCAGGAGACCCCTTCATTCTCCAAAGAGAGAGCCTTACTAGGATTATAGAAATGAATCACAGAGGAGAGAATGTTAGAGACAAAGACTGCCCCCCTCCCCAATATTAACCAATAACCCCTTCTTCCCATGGGTGAATCAACTTCATAGACATTCATGGAGGAATGAGGAATCAAACCTAGATCATCAAAGTTATCCTGCTGACAGAGCATAGCAGTATAGTGGACGGGAAGAGACCTTACTCATTTCTACATTTCCCAGAACTATATTAACCGATCTTACTCTTTACTGTTTTCTTTTTTTTCTATTACCTTGGAACTGTAAAGGAACAGGAGTCAAGGCATAGAAATGAAAGGAAATAGCAGATATTTTTCAGAAGGGAACTTTAATAACTCACTTTTCAAGACCCAAACCTCTGCATTATCACCTCTCAATTAAGCCCCAGCTGTTGTGCCAGAGAGACTCCAACTTCAAAAGTGAGGGGCTTGAGTTTAATCAATTTATTTTCTCTGACTCCGTAGAAAATTTTCCTTCTTATTAAAGTCTCTTTATTGTCCACAGGTAAACCCAACTAGCAGAGAGAGGAGGAGAGGATGAAGGATTCAATACGATGTACCACGACTGCGTAGACCACAATTCACACTTCTTCCCCTTACTGTTGGAGGCAGTGGTGTGTTAGCAGAGTGTGAAGAACAGGATTTACACACACACACACACACACACACACACACACACACAGACGGAGAGGAGTTCAGTCAGCACAGCAAGTTCTGTATAGTATTTTTGCAGTCAAAAGCTCTACCACTGAACTCTCCCCCGAGCAATACGTAGCATTTTTGAATGAGCCAGTATCTTTAAAGTTTGGGGCCGTTAAAGTTTCAGCAGACCCTGGAGAATCTAAAGGCAGGGATCAGCTGATAGTAGAATTGACAATAGAATTTAAGGGGCTGACACCTGAACCTCTGTTGATGCATGAAAATGACCATAATCCCAATTCTGTTAAAATAACTATTTCCGAATCACCATCACAGAATGCAGTAGGGGCCTTCCATCAGTAGAAAAAGCTGTTATTTTCATAGCTTCCCCTTCTCCAAGAGAGCAATGTTGTTTTTTTCTTCAGGGACAGTCTTTTCAAGCAGAGCAGTTTTGTAACTGTTCTGTAACTCTGTATTTGCCGGGGTAAGAAATTAAGACATGCAAGACAATGTTTTTATAAACTGACTTCAACTGAGAGAAGTAACTGACAGATCATGGGCTGTGACTGTTGTGTTTACAAATAATACACTGTCATTCATTTCAACCCAATCACTTTTTCAGGGCCTAAAGGCCTGGAAAACCCTGCTAAAGGGCATTGAATTTATCCCATTAGCAGTGGAGAACCATCAAAGGTTTTTGAAAAATCAAGTCTCCAGATCACATTGGAAGCTCTATGGTCACAGGATTAGCATGTTAATGCCAAAGTCTAGGCAAAGGAAGATCACTAGGTAGTCTCTAATAAAAAAAAAAAAAAGGAGAGATTCAAAAGTCAATTTTGTGGTAGAATGGACAGGAATTGGTAACTGATTAAATTAGAGGTCATTTAATTTATGGTGTTATCAACCACACTGACAAAAGATGAGGCCATTCAATGCAAGAAGCACTGATTGTCACACAAAAACCCTTTTTTCTATTAAGTAAGAGAAATCCGGAGCAAGAGTCAACAGACCACTGGGCTGCAGGAAACCTTGAGAGCGTCCCTCTCAGGTAGGACTACCTATTAAAAAGGATAAAATCAGATGCCTGGGTGGCTCAGCCAGTTAAGCGTCTGCCTTCGGCTCAGGTCATGATCCCAGGGTCCTGGGATCGAGCCCCGAATCGGGCTCCCAGCTCCGTGGGGAGCCTGCTTCTTCCTCTCCCTCTGCCTGCCGCTCCCCCTGCTTGTGCTCTCTCTCTCTGACAAATAAATAAATAAAATCTTTTTAAAAAATAAATAAATAAAAATAAAAAAGATAAAATCTGTGGCCCAAAGTCTTAAAAGAAGGATATTTCACATGTTTCCTCAAGATATCAATGTTCGAAAATCTTTCATGGTAAGAAAGATCGGACAAACTAAGAAACTGAAAAGACATTTATCATGTGGCCTGAGAGTCATCTGCTTCCAAGATAGGGGACCAGCATTTCATGGGTCTCCTCAGAACCTAGGACCCTAGCAGTTCAGTGTGGTTAAACACACTAATGCACTGAGCACCAGTCATATATCACGTGCTGGGGATACAAAAATCAGTGAGGCAGACCTTATAGGACCAAAGATCATGATAATATGTCCAGGTGGCCTTTGGGGCTGTCTTCAGTCAGGACATCTCTCTGCCATACTGCAGGCCCACATAGATGGCTTTCTCTGTGTTCTCAAGGTAGTTCTAGATATTTCTTTCTAGATAGTTATTTCACTTCATTAACCACATTGAGTTAGCACTATTTGCTTTCGTGTTCATCTCCTCCTAAGGACTGTGAGATCTCAGGGCACAAAGGCCATGTCTTACCCATCTTTGCATTCCTAGCACCTTGGATGGTGCCTGGCATTTACTGGGAGCTCAATGAATGAACAGATTTTGACTTGACCCTTTGGATAACTTTATTTCTTCTTATTCTGGAAATTTCTTCTTATTCTGAAAATTACTATCACTCCTTCACAGACTTCCTTTATTGAAGTTTAAAGATCCTGGAAGTTTTAACAGTTTTTCTGGCTTATTCTCGCAGTAACTTAAACATATGGGTAGCTTTTCTCTCCAGGATGGTATTGAGCAAAAGAGCAGGGGACTTGAAATCTGAGGACATAAGTGAAATGCCAGCTCCATCATTTACTATCTGATAATGATGGGCAACCCTCAGCTTAGCCATCTAGGAGACAGCAGGAGAGAAGAAAAGTGCTGTCTTCATGGGATTATTCTGAGGATCAAATTAGGCAATGCATGTTGTTAACTGTAAAATGATACGGAAATACTTATGATATAGCATACTGATTACCTGGGATGCTCACCAAGAAGAATCCATAGTTCTTTTCCTTGACTTAAAAAAATCTACTTAATTTGGGACATATGGAGGGGTTGGAAAGACAGTTGAGGCTTTCCATTCTGAAATATGGTAAAATAATATTTAATAATTCCAAATATTTTCAGCAAGAACATATCACCAAATGACAAAAGTGTCATAAGTTTTCAGGATTTATGTTAGAGAAATTTTACAAGTTCTTAAATTTAGATTCTTCTGGGTACAGAGAATTTTCATAGCTCGGTTGACAAAGAATGACTTTGGATGGGAATGAGAACCTTAATCTTATTTTGAAAAACATCAATTGTCTAATTATTATGGGCTCTGTATATTCTTTTTCAATAACTGTGCCAAAGAGAATTTCATAGTCAACGCCTTCTGCAAATATGTTTTTGTGGTAGAGAGAACAAATACACTTTGCAAAGAAAAATAACCAGATTTAGAGAATTAGACTGACTTGTTGACTCACTGGCTGAATTAAATAATTCCCCCCTCAGACACTTGGCAGAGTGAAAAATCAAGCCCTTCAACTTCATGGCTGATTCTATTTGCTTTTACTCAGCTCATTTTCTCTTAGGTCCCAAAATGCGAATTAAAAGTGTTTTGCTACCTGACGACAGTTATAGATGATAAACTTATGAAGTTTTAACTCCATAAACATAGAAGAAGTCAGGATTCTGTCTATTTACAGCTTGTATTCTAAATGAATACTTTCATTACTGTCTTCCCGAAGGTGATAAACAACTCAATTAAACATTAAACACACACACACACACGCACGTGCACACACACACAATACCTTTCATAGTAGATTGTACTCTACTGAAGGAAAGAAGTCATGGCAAAGGTGGAGGACCCCATAACTGTGCCCCAATTGTGATTTTTATTTGAAATGACATTTAGAGGTTTTATAAAATATCATACATTTAGTTTTAATTAATAATGAGTTTGTCAAGGAAGTAACTTGTCTCATTTTAGTGAACATCTATAGTGTTTCAGTTATAGGCCAGGCATGGTGCTAAGTGCTCATGAGCAAAAGAAGACGTTCCCAGTGCTTATGGAGCTTCCTATTTCAATGAAGAGACAGGCATGAATCAATCGATCGCACTGATGAATATATAATTCCAAATAGAGAAAAATGTTTGAAGAAAGGAGTTGGTTGGGCCTTTTAGGGAAACTACAAAGAAACCTATTGCAGGGCACCTGGGTGGCTCAGTCGGTTAAACGTCTGCCTTGGGCTCGGGTCATGGTCCCAGGGTCCTGGGATGCAGCCCCGCGTCAGGCTCTCTGCTCAGCTGGGAGCGGGCTTCTCCCTCTCTCTCTCCCTTTGTGCTCTCTCTCTCTCTCAAATACATAAATAAAATCTTTTTAAAAAAAGAAACCTATTGCAGCCTGGGAGTGCAGAAGAGGTGGGCTTTTTTTGAGGAGGCAGCATGTGACCTAAGAGCTGAAGGAAGGGTAAGAACTCATTAAGTTAAGGAGGACTACAGACCCAGACTGAAGAGACCATATGTGTAAAGATCCTATGGCCAGAGGGAGCAGGACTTGTTTGAGAAGCTTAAAGAAGCCCTGTTTGGTTGAAACACAGACTTACCTTGTGTGTTACAAAGAATAAGAAGCCTCAGGGAGGAACACTGATGAGAGGTATTTCTGGAGCGCTAGTCAGAGACAAGTGATGTAGCATCATGTAGGCCATGTCAAAGATACTGGTCTTTAACATCTTAAGGAAAGAGGAGATGTGTGTTTATGTATTCAGCAAATACTGAGAGTGCTTACCATTGCCCAGTACTCTTCTAGAATCTGAGGATAAAACAATGAATAAAAAAAAAATACATGATAACATTTGTGTCCGTCCTGACTCCAGTATAAAAGGTGGATTGGATGGGAGTCAGTACTAATGTCTAGAAACTAGTCTGTAAGCTGTTGTAGCAGTTCACATGAAACACGGTAGTGGTTTAATTTAGGGCAATGGTGGCGGTGGTGGTGAAATGGAGAGAAGTGGACAGAGCTATGAGATGTTAAGATGTAAAATCAACAGGACTTGGTGATAGGTAAGAAACTGGTTTGAGAAAAGGGAAGTATAATCTCTATCTCTGTGTTTCTTCCTTGAGACACAGTGTTGGTAAAGGTAATGTTCCCTCAGATAGAAAAGTGGAAGGCAGTTACATTTACTTTTCTTTATTGGAAGATAGAGGGGAATGACCATATATTCAGGTTCATAAGTTCAGTCTTGGACAAATTGATCTTCAGGTGATATTCAAGTGGAAACGTTGAGTACATAGTTGGACATACAACTTGGGAACTCAATGAAGAGAGGTCTTGGGTAGATAAATTTGAGTGTCATCAGATTAGGGATGGGATCTGAAATCACCAGACTATAAATTTCATGACAGAGAACTCTATATCTCCTTTTGCTCATAATTGGAATTTTATAATAGTGTATCTGGCACATGCTAGGTGCTCAATAAGTATTTGTTAAGTGATGAATACTCAAAAGATGAACTGAAAATTCTTTGAAATTTTCTTATGTAAGCTTATGAAATTGTTCTCATCTGGGTTCTTCCAGAAATATTGCAGCACATTTTCCCTCTCCTGTGCAAAAGTGGTGAGTAAAATATCAACATAATTAATTTAGATTAGTGCAAAAAATAAATGTGATGGCATGAATGTGATTTAACCTCGGCAAAGCCGGGTTTCTCCTTTGGGACTATATTCCCAATCATGTATATTTCACTATGTAATAATATTAGGCAGTGATTGAAAGACATAGGAAGAAAAACAACAAAGTAGAAGAAGAATAAGAAAAAGAGAAGGAAGTGGTGGGGTCGGGGAGGAGATAAGGATACAAGGGTTGTACAGAACAGAAGCCTCTAAAAAACAAGCCAAGAAGTTTTGTTTCCAGTTGGCTGTATTTGGCATAAATTCCTCATGCCTGACTCTAAGATCAGGTGAATGCACTCAACCATATATATATATGTTTTTGTATGATTCATTTTGTTTGAAGGACTTAAACTAAAAGTTGCTACGTTCCTTGTCTTGTCTGCTTGGGCTACTCTAACAGTATACCATAGATAGACGGGGGGCTTATAAACAGCAGACATTTACTGCTCACAGTTCTGGAGGCTGGAAGTCCCAGATCAGGGTGTCAGTGCGATCAGGTTCTGGTGAGAATCCTCTTCTGGACTGTAGACTGCTGACTTCTCGTTTTATCTTCCCTAAGCGGCAGGGGGAAGGGAGCTCTCAGGAGTCCTTTCTAACCCCATCCATGAGGGTTCTGCCCTCATGACTCAGTCAACTCCCAAAGGCCCCACCTCCTAACTCACCACCTTAGGGGGGCAGATTTCAACATATGAATTTGAACATATGAATTTGGGGGGTGGGGAGTAAATATTCAGACCATTGCATTCCTCAATTCCAATCCTTCGTTGCAGCAAACGGCTCCTCAGTGGAAATACAAAGGTGAAAATTCTGGAAGACATCTAGGCACCAGCATCCAGCATATGTTGAGTCCTTTTGTGGGTAGAGTTGAGTGCGAGGCTAGAGAGCCACATGGAAGAAGACATGTGTGTTGCCATGGAAATAAAGTCTAATATTAGCAATAGGATGCTCAAATATATTATTTTCATGTATGTACCTATTACTATGTTTCATTAATATTAAGACACAAGGTTTCATATTTTAAAATCTCTGAAATCTGGATACGTCCTACGATAAACGGCATCTTGCAATTGCCATCAGCAGCATTCACAATGTAGTTGTCATTAACTGCACATGGGAAAACTTGGTCATTTTCTTAGTGACATGACTGGCCGACTCCAGCCCTCTGATATGTCAAACAACGGATCCTTTAAGGACCATTCGATTAAGGAATATGAGTCCAGGTTGCTGTCTGAAAATGTTCCATGAACATTGTACTGTCAAATCATCACTTACAGAAATGTGTGTAATGCTTTGGAAGAAAATTCTGAAGACAATAGAGAAGCATGCTTGCAAAAAAACAAAAACAAAAACAAAAACTTTTGCATCATCAACGTGCCAGTTGGCACAGAGGATATTGCTATGTGATATGTGAAGAAAACACATGGACATCAGTAACTTTGAGCCAAGAAGCGATTCAAAAGAGTCAGGCTTTCTCAAAATGTGAAGATGTTTTAGGAATACATCAATCAGTTTATTTCACTCATGTTCCTCTTTTTATGCATGCACAAGTGTGATATATGATAAAATCTATATTCACATAAGTCTAAAAGAGTTCTTTCATATAGTACCAGGGAAATTTCAGGTGATAAGACAGATTTATGCCATCGTTTAAAAGGCAGCATTTTACCATTACATAAAATAATGGCATGTCTTACAATCAACCTCATTGTAGATTCAGTGAAATACAATATGATAACCTACCCGAAACACCAAACCAGTGACCATGACAACAAACAGACATTAGGGCTCTTTACAATGCAACCAGAAAACTTGAAGATAACCCAATTTAACAAAAATGAGATGCGATTCAGAACAGACATGTTTGCCATTAATCCGAGGTTAAGTCTTTTAAGATGAAATAAAACTTCCCAAGAAAATTGGAGTCAATAAGGTTTAGCATGAGAGATGTTCATAGAATATTGCACTGTTTTTTTTTTTTTTTCATTGTTCTTACCTTTCCAGTCACAATAGAGCCTTGGAGAAATTTTTGCCCAGTGTTATGCAAGGACACTTGTTACTCTAAGGCTACTTGCTGACTAGAAAAAAGAAATTGGATTTCCATCTCCTGAAGTATTGTGATGACTCACATGAATTAGCCTTGAGAGTATTTTCCATAAATTGTTGTCAGCATCCTTGCCCACGAGGAAAGATTTTATGCTTGGAGACATGGTTCAACACAATAGGTAATATAGCCTTAGTAAATTTAAATTATAAATTATAATGTGCTCCTTTTGTACACTTGAAGCAAAACTGGGCTAAGTTAACATTCCCAGGATACACCACTTCTTTCCTATGTTGGATATTCTAAATGTTAACCGAGATCAAGGAGACCACAAGAAGGATATTAAAAGCTGACACTTTTTGAGCAGTTATAAAGCCAAGCAGTGACTAAGAACTTTTCACATATTGTCTCACTTAAACATCATAGCTTCTTTAGGAAATACATGATTTTTTTTTTTTTAAGATTTTATTTATTTATTTGACAGAGAGAGAGAGAATGAGCACAAGCAGGGGGAGAAGCGGGCTCCCCACAGAGAAGGGGGAGCCCGATGCGGGGCTCGATCCCAGGACTCCGGGATCATGACCTGAGCCGAAGGCAGTCGCTTAACCAACTGAGCCACCCAGGCGCCCTAGGAAATACATGATTATACTTGTTGTGGTTGAGGAAACTTAGTCTTTTGGGAGTTAATTTGCATAAAGTCTCTTTGCAGGTAAAAGGCAGGGCTGCACTTCTGCTCCAAGACAAGTTCAACTCCAGGTCTGGGGACCTTAGCCGCTGGGCAGTACTGCACCTCATTTTAGAGCCCAGTGTCTAGCTTCTTGGTGAATAGCTCTCACTGAATTGCTACTTTTAAAGTCATGCTGTCAACTTTTAGTAAAGGTGACTATAAAAAAATATCTAACCTTGTGACTGTTGCTTCTGCACGAGCTGCTTATCACTTAATACTCCTACACAACGTCCCCTGTGAGGAATTGCCAGCCCCGCCCCCCCCCCCCCAGGACTGGCACCAGAAAAAAAGGAACTGTTCCCTTCAAAGAATTTAAAGATTATTATCTCAACATATGTATTAATCTATTTCCCTGTTAATCAGATTATTCCTATCACTTGTTACAGTTTTTTCTTACATAAACCCTTTCAAGTACCTTGGAATAAAACAAGAAATAAACAAATAGCAAGTTTAAGCTTTCCTCTTACCAGATATTGACAAGCCTGGTCAATATCCTAAGGAGTTCCCAGTAAATCTGAAACTGACAGGCTTGTAAAACAGTACTTAGAATTAGGGTGGGGAGATTAAATTTACCCTCCCTAGAATTCATCCACTCCAGAATCTTTCCCCAACTGCCCAAAAGTTCAAGTGTCATAAGAACAAGTATTTAACCCAGCTGTTCGATCTGCCATCAGGTAGAACCCAGGGATTTCTTGTATAATTCCTGACGGCCCAAAATATTTGCAAGGCTTCTGCATCTTTTCTTCCCAACACTCTTTCCTTCATTTATGTATATATTTGTTCAATTGATACAGATGTTCTTATTGAGCATCTTTTATGCGGCAGGCTTTGGACTATTGCCTGGCATTACAGAGGTGAAGGAAACACACCCCTACCCAGAGAAGTTCACAGTCTGATTGAATAGATAGACACATAAAAATCAAGTTACATTTAGAGGGGTCTACACTTCATATCTGATTGTTTATCCTTTGATTTAAAATTTTTTATTCCTGGGGCGTCTGGGTGGCTCAGTCGTTAAGCGTCTGCCTTAGGCTCAGGTCATGATCCCAGGGTTCTGGGATCGAGCCCCACATCGGGCTCCCTGCTCGGCGGGAAGCCTGCTTCTCCCTCTCCCACTCCCCCTGCTTGTATTCCCTCTCTTGCTGTGTCTCTCTCTGTCAAATAAATAAATAAAATCTAAAAAAAAAAATAAAAATAAAAATAAAATTTTTGATTCCACAAGTGTGAAGCTGAATGGAGTTTCGAAACCTATCATCACAATGAACCCAAAGTAAACTCCACTGCAGCCTGGGTTTGTTTCATTTGTCAGGGCACTTGGATCCTTATCCACTGACTGTGAGCACAACTGGGGCAAATGGGACTTAACCTTAACAAACCGCAACTTCTGCGCAAAGATTAATAGCCTTGGGAAGTGGCTCAAAATATATGACATCATGAGTCCTCTTAGGCCTAAATTGACTTTGACACCTCATCTCATTTTGCTGCCGTCTCTCTGATTGCCTGATGTGCTGAAGCTTCCCCACATGTATCTGAGGTTCCCTCTCTAGCAGCTTCTTTTTCCTTGGGAAAAAAAAATGGCTGCAGGGGCGCCTGGGTGGCTCAGTCGGTTAAACGTCTGCCTTCAGTTCAGGTCATAATCTCAGGGTCCTGGGACTGAGCCCCGCATCAGGGTCCCTGCTCAGTGGGGAGTCTGCTTCCCCTTCTCCCTCTGCCTCCTCTGTCCCCCGCTCGTATGCATGCGTGCGCTCTCTCTCTCTTTGTCTCAAATAAATCAATAAAATCTTTTTTAAAAAATGATTGCAATGCTCTTGAAAGGAGCTACATTGGTTGCATAAAAGCTGAGTCATTAGAAACACAAGTCCCGTTGTGGCTGCTACAGGAAACAGGGAAGTACTGGATGAGCACACAGCGGGTCTTGTTCTGATTACAACCTGGGGCCATCTTGGTTCTCCGTGGCTGAGAGTTCTCATGGAAGTCAGAACGTCTGTCGCTAGCAAGTTGCTACCAGACGAGCCCGGTCTAACAAGGTGTCATTCCTCAGGGAGCTGCCTGGCAATATCACATAAATGAGAGTACCAAGGTGATATCCCTGGAAAGGAAAAAGAGTCAAAAATGCAGCACTTAAAATATTTGCAAAGCAGCCACCAGCACCCAAAGGCTCTTGCCTGCTTGTTTTGGCTCTCTGCAGCATAATTTATTGGCTCTTCTCCGAAAAGGAAGTGTGCCCACACAATGCAGGCCCGTGAAACGACCCTCACCGTTAGTTGCTTCTACATCTGCCCTCTTGGCAGTTCACAGCCCTCATTGATCTTTTTTTCTTCATAGTATCTAATTTACCAATATGCAGAGCACAACAATGTCCTTGAGGAAGGAAAAGCAAACCCAAGAAAACTTCCTTGAAACAGTTTCTTAAAATACTCAGCTCTAATATCTGTTAGTTATTTCCATGAAAAGATAGTCCAGATGAGTGGGTGGTTCTAGATGCTATGTGCATTTATTTTAAAGAGGTACTCAAACTCAAAAATTAAGTGTCACTTGGTGTCACTGTTTGGGTCTAATTTGCCTGCACACCTCAGGAGGCCCTGGGGCTCCATGAATGGAGGAATTTCCAGGCCCCAAAGGAGGGCCTGGGTGTAGAATTGTGGAGCTCATGGTTTACACTCCACCCCAAACACACACCGCAATCCTAGGAGAGGACAGCTGAAGAACACCGCCTGCTTCCAATGACACAGCCAGGTAGGGAATAAAGAGAACTAAGCCTGAGTTTCCCTTCCCTTGTGCAATCTCTGAGGATATAAATAACCAAACCCCAAAGGGCAACTGTAAGATAGGGGACAAAGGAAAAACTATTTGCAAGACACGCATCTTACCAGCAGAGATGACCCGCGGGAGAGGTCACCAGTTGGCTTAGGCTAGTAGGCGGATACCTGGTAACCAAGGGGCTTGAGTGCCACCAAGAACCGGATGATGCTTGGGCCAGTGAAAGGAGCACTAGCAGTGCTCATGAGCTCGCAGATTGAGATTTAGGAGCTCAACATCACTGGTTTCCCTGCTTTGAAAAGTCTAGCTTATCTGTCATTCCATAAACACTTAAATGCCTATTTTATCTACCTGTCTTCTGGATGGACTATCCTTCCTTCAGCCTGTATCTAAATCCCCCCAGCCTTGTGCAGCCCAGCTTTCCCAGACCATTCTAGTCCACTGTGATCACTAACCCTCATTGGGGAACTTCATGATTGTCTTTTATTGCCTTTTTTTTTTCATACTATATGTCTCATCTTCCAAAATGGCTTAGAAGCCCCCTGAAGAGCAAAGTCAGGGCTGGGTGCCTTATATCGTTCTCGTACTTATCTTCCATAGCACTCAGCACAGTGCATTGCATGTAATGCTCAATAAATGCAAGCCGAAGAGATGTGTGAATCAGCCAGAAAATTACTACGGACAGTTCTGATGTCATACTCCACACTTAAGCACACCCAGGACTACCTGGAAGACTTTCCTATGTATTACCACTTCTTTCTTGGCATGGAGGACCATCATGTTATTAAAACACAGATGGCTAAGCCCCAACCCCAAAGTTTCTGATTCGGTGCACCTAAGTGAGGCCAAGGATTTGCATTTTTTTCACAAGTTTCCAGATGATACCGATACTGTTGGTCTGGGGACAAGGACACTTTGAGAATCGCTCAATAATGAGACTTAAGAATTTGCCACAAGTATCTCCAGGTGGTCTGCTTGATTTAGAGCAAGACAGAAGTTGGATGTACAGGAGGCAAGGTGAGAGAATGTCAGTAGGAGCCAGGCAAGGTAGGCAGGTCACAACCGAGCAAGCTGGGTCCAGGACAGGACCACAGACCCAAAGAAACTTGAGTGCAATAGAAACCCAAGGCAAGAGCTTCTCTGGACCTGGCGTTCTGGGGTCAGAGTCATGGAGCAGGGAAGAAATGAGGCCATACCAGGTAGGGCTGTCAGCTAAGGCAGAGAGTGGCCATCTAGCCAAAGGGGAAAGTTATCAGAAGTGCAATAACAAAACGCCAGAATGAAACAATGACAACAGCAAGCGACAGTGGTCAACAAGAGCACCCAAACAGTAGGGATGCCAAATGGGAAAACTTGAGCGGTCAGGAAGTAAGAAAGAGATGAAGCAACAGGATAATGTGCCACAGAGAGATGTGAGGCTCAGATCAGAAGGTCAAAGATTCCAACTACAGTATGGGCATGGGGCAGCATGCATTTGCTGCGTCTTGCCTAAGTCTCAACATAATATGGTTCGGTTGAGGAACTAGCCGACACAGCAAGGGTCAAGGAGAACGGAGACAGATCAGTGAGCATATCCCTTGCCCAAAAGGCTGAAGGCAAATTAAATATGCAGCCTAATTCCCAAGGGTTGCCAGACATTGGCTTGGCAAGGGAGCGGGACTAAGACTGAACATCAAGGACCCCCAGTGCCCACAAAGCAGAGTGGATACGGAAAGACAAGGAAGGAAACGCATTCAGAAGGGGATTTGTTTCTGCCTCCAAGGAGTTTATGAGTTATGCCTCGCCCAAGTTTCTCACTTGCTCTGCCTTATTGGCTCATCTGATTATGCCGGTAGTTCACAAATACGTGCTGGTAAACATCTCAACCAATAAAAATGTATCTCAGAGGGGCGCCTGGGTGGCTCAGTCGTTAAGCATTTGTCTTCGGCTCAGGTCATGATCCCAGGGTCCTGGGATCGAGCCCCACATCGGGCTCCCTGCTCAGCGGGAAGCCTGCTTCTCCCTCTCCCACTCCCGCCTGCTTGTGTTCCCTCTCTCACTGTCTCTTTCTCTCTGTGTCAAAACAAATAAATATAATCTTTAAAAAAAAGGTATCTCAGAAAAATACTAAAATTTCCTTTTTCCTGGCTCATCCCAACCAGGTTTGTGTGTAAATAAATATTTAGATGAACATGTCGGTGCTTACGGGTTTTTTTCCCTAACAAAAATAGGATCATACTCTACATTGATCTGCAACTTGGGTTTTCGTTTGTTTGCCGGGTTTGCCTTTTTTTTTCCATGACTGTACATCTTGGACATGTTTCCATATCAACTCATATGGATTCTATCTTATTTTTCCTAATAGCTGCATAGTATTCCATAATATGAATATGCCTTTTTTTAAACCTTTCTCCTCTTAATGGAAATTTAGGTCCTTTCCACTTTTTCTCTATTATGAAGAAATGCTATACTGATTATTTGTGAAAGCCTGCTGGAATATTTCTTTGGAAAGTATTGTAAAAATAAGAATCAGAAAGTATGTGTATGTGCTAGATCTTTTGTTTGTTCCAAGATCCATTCTCCATCCTTTGAGTGCCCTGTTCCTTGTCCAAGGAGACGGACCTGTATGGACCGTAACCATGGCCTTCCTTGGTTGAGTTTTGGCTTCTCGTTGAGTTTTGCTACCACGAGATGTGGACATCTCGAAAGAAGGGAGGGGAGTGAGTTTGAGGTGTTTGGTTCTCTCAGAACTCTCCCTGTCAGCAAAACTTCTACCAAAACATGGCTGCATTCTTCTACCAAGGGCCCCAGCTCCTAGAGGCATGGCCTTCCAGACAGCTCCGAGTTCTGTCAACCACTCTCTCCTCTTGCCCCTCAGTCCTAGGGTGGCAATGGTTCCCCGCTCTGGCCAGCCACAGGTACTTTAGCTCCCCTTGTTGGTTTCCCTAGACCTTTACTGTATGTTCTCAATGCCCAGTTTGGAGGTGCCAACTGTTTCGTGCCAAGACCCTAACAGATACCCTGCGTTTTAAATTCTGATACATATTTCTAAATCATCTACCAAAAGCCTATCGTCATTTTTCCTCCTACCAACAGTGCGTGAGAGTGCCCAGTTAAGCCACTCCGTGCAAACTGCTAGAGGGAGTACTGTATAAACAAGAGCTTAACAAGTAGTTTGAAAGTCAATGATGCACACAGCGATGGTCAATTCATCATGATGGATAAAAGGTCAGAGCTGCTCAAGATTTCCCTATCCCTGTACCATGAAAGAACAATCCTTGAGCTGACCAAGGACCTTCAGGAAAGCTCTCTGTGTGACTTTTGCTCTCAATCGAAGGTTCCTTCTTTAAATTCCAGTGCATCATTCCTAGGACTATTGGCAGGCTTCGCCAACATGTGTTAAACAGAACTATTACTGAGCCAAAAGGAATATCTCTCTTGGCTTCAGTTGACAGTTTCATGTGTTGGCTTAATCACAAATTCCACAGGAATCTCAAGAAAGGCTCTGAACAACCAACATAACCAGCAGTGCCTGTTTTAGGGAGTATTCCTCAGAGAATCCTGGAAACTGTTATGGACCCACATACTGTTGAGTCTCAAAACTTTGAGGTACTTGGCCCTCTCTCCAACCATGCTTCCTACTTCTACCTCTCATCTTTATATTCTCCAAGTGCTTTGTCTCACGATAAATAATCAACAAGTCTTCACAGCTGGTAATTACAATGTAGACTATGGAGGTTAAAACAAAATTCAGGAGGAAACGTTCTCTCAAATCTCACTGGGGCTGTGGAAGGCATTTTTCTCAGCCACAGTTGAAACAAGAATGGCACCGAGAGCTCTCTCAGAGTCCCCTGTGTGTGCAGCCAGTTCATCTGGCTCTTCCCTTAGACCCCTCATTAATGCAGAATTCTTTCTCGTTCGCTACTTAGCTGGAGTCTGAAGTCCAGAATCCCTTCATCTTACACTCCCTGCTCTGCTCACAGAATTCTGATTTTTCTTCATTTTATCTTCGCTGTTGGAACATGATCATCTTTTTCTCCAGTCTATTACAATTGCCTACTATCTATTCAGATGCAAGTGTTAATATTACATGAGGAATTTTTTGAATCAGGCATACTAGAAGAAAAGAATCTCCCTTCATGAAGAGTCTTAATTGGGGTATTGCTGGCCACACTTTTTCCTAGATTTAAAAAGCTATGGGAGGAGGGCAGTGTCTGGTCTTCAGTTTCCACCAGAAAAACATTGTCACTCAGCTGTAGAAATAGCTGCTTCAGCTCCATGCTGTCTTTGTGGCAAGGCCAGTGATGGATCAGGCAGAGAGGTTTGTTTACTTAAGGCAAAATGGCAGATCTTATCGCAATAATGTACTGGTCTGAGTTTCATTTATAAAGATGACACTATTGACCTACCACAGGGAGCGCATGTGCCATGAATTGTTTTTTCTCAAGTTGGACTGAAACATCCACAGTCTCCTGGTCCCTACTTCCTTATGGTCAAAAGCCAGCAAGATGGATGATTGGGGTCACGGAGGCAATGAAAAAAATTCCATTTGGTTGGACCTCACGGCTGACAAGTGCCACCCCATCCTACTCTCATGATAAGGACTGACATTATTGAAGCTTAACAATGTGCCAGGCACTCTGCTCTGCACTTTACAAGCACTGAACCCTTCAATCCTCATGTGACTCTGAGAGGTCAGCACTATCATTATCCACATTTTACTGGGGCACGCAAGAGATCTGTGACTTGCCCAAGGTCACACTGCTAATAGATGGCACAGCCAGAATTTGAATCCAACTGTCTTGGGTCAGGCTCACCAGAAGCAGATGCTGGGATGAGATTTAGGTGCAAATTACTTATTAAGCAAACAGTACCAGGAGAAATCAGGAAGAAAGTGGGAGGAAGCAAGATGTATCGGTTTTCTATTGCTACAGAAAAGGTACCTCAAAATTTAGTGGCTTAACATAACAGGAACATTTATTGTCACACCCGTTTTCTGAGGAGCAGGAATTCAGGAGCAGCTTAGTTGGGTGGTTCTGGCTTAGGATCCCTCATAAAACGCACTCAAGATATCAGCCGGGGCTGTAGCCATATGAAGGCTTGACTAGGGCTGGACGATTCACTTCCAGAATGACTCATCCATGTGAATGGCAAGTTTGTGCTGGCTATTGGTGAGAGGGCTCAGTTCCTTGTCACACAGACCTTTCTGTAGAGTTATCTGAGTGTCAGCCTCAAATGACAAATGGCTCCCCTTAAAAAAGACAACCCAAGAGAGAGCAAGGTGGAAGATACAATGGCTTTATGGGCTAGCCTTGGAAGTCAGTAACACACCATAATTTCCACAATATTCTAAATGTTATACAGGTTGACCCTATTCAGTGGGGGAGAGGACAATGCAAGGGCATACCAGTGAGGGTCATTGGGGGCCATTTTGGAGGCTGGCTACAACACAGCAAAGTCAAGCAAAAATAGGACTTCAACCAAAGTCCCAGCCTCAGCCTGATTCTGCAGTGAACTCTGGATTGTTAAGTACACCCCAACATTTGTTTCACCCCAAGAAAAGGGATCTAGGCTTTCATGGTCCCACAACAGGAAGATATTGGCATGGAATGTGAACTCATGGGCATTTCTGGCTCTCTATGCAAAGGAAACAGCTCCATTAACCCAGAGGGCAATAATGGGAAGAGGGTCACAGAGGTTAGCTGTTTCAAGCACACGGGAGCTGGAGAATGGGCTCAGAGAATTAGTACATGGAACAGAGGGAATAGAGGTGCGGCCTTAACAACGTCCTTCTATTTCAGGTATGCCTGCTCTAGAATTCTCACTCCTGAATGCTTCCTATCTTGCAACCTTTGGCTTTTGGCTTTGGCTTTGTCAAGATCCTCTGCTTTGCAACCATGACCAAGAAATGCATGCTTTTCACATACCTCTATAGAGAGAAATCTGACTTTTTCAAAGTCCCAGTTGATAGAATGCTGAGATATATATGTGTGTGTGTGTGTGTGTGTGTGTGTGTGTGTGTGTGTATAAAATTTTGTAGTCTGAGTTGAGCCTCAATTAAATAGTTCAATGGGCAAAATTTGCTTTTGGCAAACTCTGCTCTTCCTTTTTTCTCTCCTTTGGGCCCCTCATCCTGACCTCTCACCAATTATTTATTCTGTGACCACTTCTAGCTCTGAGTCAACTTAGAATTAATCCCAACCTATTACTTTCTGGGCCTGATAATGTTGTAACACATAAACCCCTTCCAAGGACATTTACTTTCAAAGTAGGAACTCTTGAATATATATAGGGAGAGGTCACAACTATTCTAGAAGCTAGAATCACACATCTGTTGGTATTAGAGAAATTCAGTGCTAGCAAGTCCCAGCCTGAGTACGCCAAAACTGAAAAGCGATCTTTGACATTTCAGTGTACATACACACACACACACACACACACACACACACACACACACACACGCTGGGGAAGCCAAGGAGTGAAATTAAGTGATGCTGAAGATAGGTGATGTAATTTAAGAAACCCCAACACTCTCAGCCTCAAACCGCATAGAGTCAAACACAGAGCTCTCCAAAATCAGGCTTCTGTTTTCCTTTGTCTCTTTTTGTATTCTCTTACATTAGTGCTTGTGGGAGGGACATAAAGACCAATTCCATAATGATTTTGCTTTGTCAAGGGTAATTTAAATTCATTAAGAGCAAATCACTTATTCATGTCTACAGTGCAAAAATTGACTTTTAAGACTTCAGTATATGCTCTTCTTACGCTTACTTCAGTGACTGAGCTCTGGCTCTCTTATAAGCCACAGTACCTTGTTATATTCGTTAAGCTGTTTTAATATAGTGTCGGCCATGCCTACAGCACTCACAATAATACTGCCAAGATGTCTCCAGATTTACCCTGAAATCAATTGAATTCAAATTGAAATAGTAATTAATGCTGAAGTTCTTACCTCTGTTTTCAGCAAGCTGGCGTCTGTTTCCATGGAAACAGGCTGTCGCTGCACCCTGCAATAAAAATGTCAGCCCTGGCTTATCAATTTCCGTGAGCTCAGCCTGGGACTTGCTAGGACTGAATATCTCTAACACCAACAGATAAGCGAGTCCAACTAATTTCTGGAATTAAGGATTTTTTTTTTCACAACAAGGAACAAAATGAAAAGCCAAGGACTAGTTATGTGATGTTCAGCGTATTAACTAATGATGACTGACCCAAACATTTAGCAGTAGCCTCTCCCTATAGGTGATTGCCCATTGCCTCCTTCCATAATTTTAAATTAACTTGTGTTATCAAAGTTACCTATTCGAATTTCCACCAGTCAGGGGGATAGAATGTTTCCAGGATTCTAGAATCATTTTAAAAGTCCCAGCAAACCTGAAGGAATTGAATGTTTCCAACATGCTTCATTTCCCGCATTTGTCATTTAAGCAAGCAGATGTAATTCAACAAATGTTTATTGAGTGATCTAAATTCTAGGCCAGGAATTTGCAAACCATAAAAGAATTCCCTGGTGATTTTATTTCAAATGCAGAATTCCAGGCCTTACTCCCTAGAGAGTTTGATCAGTGTATCTGGTGTGGGGCCCAGCACTCTGAATTTGAACAGGCTCTGTTCTTCTCTCTGTAGGTGATTTTGATCTCAGTGGTCCTCAGACCACAATCAGAAAAACACTCCCCTAGGCATGTTTGCTAGGAGCTGAGAATGCAAAAAGAAAGCTAAATAAATAATTATTAATCAATCAATCAACCAATCAAATCTGGGTCCTCAAAAAGTTAACAGTCTACCACATGAGGAAAATATACCAAAAGTACATTACAAGACGTAGTCCTAAAACGCGTGGTACTGCAGGGACACCCAGAGCCTCCATATTAAAAGAAGAACCCATAGCTCCTTGTATGTCTTTGCTCAAAATCATATCACAACTTTGTTATTACATAAGACTTTCAATTAACATGAACAAGGGAAATGGTTGAGATATATGTTCCTGGGAACTAGCCATCATTCTTCACCCAGGCAAAGTGGGGAAAGAAAGGAGATCTTAAAGGTAAGAGATGAAAGAACACTTTTACTTTTTTTTAAAGATTTATTTATTTGTTTGTTTATTTGAGAGAGAGAGAGCAAGCACAAGGTGGGGGAGGGGCAGAGGGAGAGAGAGAATCTCAAGCAGACTCCCTGTTAAATCAAGAGTTGGCGGCTTCATTGACTGAGCCACCCAGGCACCCCAGAACATTTTTACTTTTAAGATCTTTTTCTCTCCAATTTGCCTACGCTGATGATGAGCCCTAATTCCTGGGAATATATGTCTCAGCTATTCCCTTTGTTCATATTAATTGGAAGTCTTAAGTGCTAAATAGATCTGCCACTCAGGGGAGGGACAGAACAATGAAAATGTTGTGTTAGGAGACTCAACTACAACATTAGAAGGAAAACTCATAGCCTTAAATATGTATAGCAGTAAGAACAAAACTCAGAAAACAAGTGAATTTAACAAAAAATTCAAAAGGTAAGGAAAAGAGAAATTAGAAAATGAATATGAAAATAAAGCCAAAGAAATCAGAAGGAAGGAAATTATAAATATGAAACCAGTTAATCATAAGTTAGAACTAAGAAAATGAACAGCACTAAAACGATAAAATATAAAATAAAGCCACAAGTAGTTAACCTAGTTAAGAGAAACAGGGCAGAAAGTATAAGTACATCAAATGTGATGACAATAACCATTGAAACCAATGAAATTATAAACTACCTTAAGAGATTACCTTGTATATTTCTATGCAAATAAATACATTTGAAAACCTACATAAAATAGGTAATTTTCTTAAAAAGTGTAATTCATTCAAACTGATGCCAGTAGAGTTTAAAAGTTTAAAAAGATCAGTTTTGGGACGCCTGGGTGGCTCAGATGGTTAAGCACCTGTCTTCGGTTCAGGTCATGATCCCAGCGTCCTGGGATCGAGCCCCACGTCGGGCTCTGTGCTCAGCAGGGAGTCTGCTTCTCCCTCTCCCTCTGTCTGCCTGTCTGCCTACTTCTGATCTCTCTCTCTCTCTCTGTCAAATAAATAAATAAATAATCTTTTAAAAAGATCAGTTTTCATAAAAGTAGTAGAGAAAATTATTAAAGAACTTTTCTCTAAAGATCAGCAGACCAAGTGGTTTCACAGGGAATTTCTACAAATCTTCAAAAGCCAGATCTCAATGTTACATAAATGGTTTTAGAACTTAGAAAAGTTCCAGAACTTAGAAAAATGTTTAACTCCAGAAGTGGACCCTCAACTCTATGGTCAACTAATCTTTGACAAATCAGGAAAAAATATCCAATGGAGAAAAGTCTCTTCAATAAGTGGTGCTGGAAAAATTGGACAGCTACATATAGAAGAATGAAACTGGACCATTTCCTTACACCATACACAAAGAAAAATGGATGAAAGACCTAAATGTGGGACAAGAATCTATCAAAATCCTAGAGGAGAACATAGGCAGTAAGCTATTCGACATCGGCCACAGTAACTTCTTTCAAGACACGTCTCTGAAGGCAAGGGAAACAAAAGCAGAAATGAACTTTTGGGACTTCATGAAGATAAAAAGCTTCTGCACAGCAAAGGAAACAGTCAACAAAACTAAGAGGCAACCCACGGAATGGGAGAAGATATTTGCAAATGACAATACAGATAAAGGGCTGATATCCAAGATCTATAAAGAACTTCTCAAACTCAACACTCAAAGAACAAATAACCCAGTCAAAAAATGGACAGAAGACATGAACAGACACTTCTCCAAAGAAGACATACAAATGGTTAACAGACACATGAAAAAATGCTCAACATCATTAGCCATCAGGGAAACTCAAATCAAAACCATAAAGAGATACCAAGTTACACCAGTTAGAATGGCAAAAGTTAACAAAACAGGAAATAACAAATGTTGGTGAGAATGTGGAGAAAGGGGAACCCTTTTACACTGTTGGTGGGAATGCAAGCTGGTTCAGCCACTCTGGAAAACAGTATAGAGCTTCCTCGAGATGTTAAAAATAGAGCTACCCTACGATCCAGGCATTGTACTACTAGGTATTCACCCCAAAGATACAGATGTAGTGAAAAGAAGAGGCAACTGCACCCCAATGTTCATAGCAGCAATGTCCACAATAACCAAACTGTGGAAGGAGCCAAGATGCCCTTCAACATATGAATGGATAAAGAAGATATGGCCCATATATACAATGGAATATTACTCAGCCATCAGAAAGGATGAACACCCACCATTTACATTGACATGGATGGAACTGGAGGGGATTATGCTAAGTGAAGTAAGTCAAGCAGAGAAAGACAATTATCATATGGTTTCATATGTGGAACATAAACAATAGCATGGAAGACCATAGGGAAAGGGAGGGAAATCTGAAGGGAGTGAAATCAGAGAGGGAGATGAACCATGAGAGACTATGGACCCTGGAAAATGAACTAAGGGTCTCAGAGGGGAAGGGGTAACAGGGTGATGGGTATTAAGGAGGGCACGTGTTGTGATGTGCACTGGGTGTAATACGTAACTAATGATTCATTGAACACTACATCAAAAACTAATGATGGACTATACAGTGACTGAACATAATAAAAA
Organism: Halichoerus grypus; assembly: GCF_964656455.1. Taxonomy (NCBI): domain Eukaryota; kingdom Metazoa; phylum Chordata; class Mammalia; order Carnivora; family Phocidae; genus Halichoerus; species Halichoerus grypus. Next base: position 95,561,483 of record NC_135727.1, read on the forward strand.
AAAAGAAAGAAAAATGTTTAAGTTCTGATTTTGAGATGAATATAATATTGACACCTGATGCTAATACCGATCTCTCCGATGCAAAAATCCTAGATAGGACATTAAGACATAGGGACACCTGGGTGGGTCAGTCGGTTAAGCGTCTGCCTTCCCCTCAGGTCATGATCCCGGGGTCCTGGGATTGAGCCCTCATCGAACTCCCTGCTCAACGGGGAGCCTGCTTCTCCCTCTCCTGCTCCCCCGGCTTGTGCGCTGTCTCTCTCTCTCTCTGACAAACAAATAAAATCTTTAAAAAAAAAGAACATTAGGACATAGAATCCTATAAAATATTAAATATATTCTAATTCTATATTCTAATATTATTAATATATAATAATTAATACAGAATATTAAATATATATTCTATATTATGCATATTACATATAACACATTAAATATATATTTTTTTAACAAATAGTTTTTCCAGGAATGCAAGGAAGTTTCAATATTTTTTAAAAATCCATTAATGTAATGCTCCGCCTTAATATATCTTTAAAATTATATTATCCACTTAGATGTTAACAGTGTTGACAACAGTCAAAACCCATTCTTATAAAAACATTTAATAGAATAAGAACTGATCCTTCTTTATGATAAAATAAAATTAAATAAAGCCGGCATCTTAATAGGGAATCGTTGGAGGCCTTCCGACTATGGTTAGAAACAGCGCAAGGATCCTTCTATTTCCACTACTCTTAATATTGCACTGTGAGTATTCGCCAAAGCAATTAGATAAAAGGAAACTTTGGGAGGCAAAAGAATTTTGGCAAGAAAAATGTGACATTGTCTCTGTAAACAGCATGAGAGTATAACTGGAATAAACAAGAGCATCAGCAACAACAAACTTTACTGGTGAGGCTGTGGACAATAAAGTGGGAAAATAAAATGCGCTCCTATGAAAAAGAATATGGGAATGTCACATAAAGTTACCAAATTATAGAATTTTTTTTTACAGCATTACTTTTTGACAAAACAATCCCACATCAGAGAATCTACGCTAAAGTCGTACCTTGCACCTCCATAAACACACATGCGTGCATGAGCGTGCGTGAGTGTGCGTAAGCACACACATACACACAAGTTGGAATTGACCCAAATATCCTTATAGTGGCTGTATAATAAAACTATGCTACAGCCACAAAATGGAGTGTTATACAACTTGGAGGATGACGAGGAAGATTTCCAAGAGTTGAAGTGGAATAATCTCCAGGATATACTGGTAAGAGAAAAATGCAAGGTACGTAACAGTATATATAGTAGAATATCATATGGATAAGAAAGAAAGGGAAATAAAAATATATATACAAAAATGGGTGCTGGAAAGGTAAACCAGGAAACTAAAAAAGGTAGATTTCTCTGAGTACTTCTTTGTATGTGTTTTGATGCGAGAATTGTGTAAATGTTCTACTGTGTGTATTCAGGAAAACCCTAAAATGAAAAACAAGTAGAAGAAAATGATCCTAACTGTATGTCAGAATGGTTAAAGAAGAAAAAAGAGAGAGAAAATTATTGCAAGTGATTGTAGAACGAACATAGTGCTCTGATTGCACATCCTTATTGGGATATAGTAACAACAAAAAGAAATGCAAAGAAATGATGCAAATCTTTCTTTTGTTAGTAGTAATACTGGTATAGTACTTTTGACATCTTAAGTTAATGTTATTAGAAACCTTATTTTCCATGAGAGAAAAGAAGCAGAGGTAAGATCAAAGATATTAAGTAAAAATTCTGTATTGTTTAATTCTAATTGAAAATTTCAATGTGAACTTGTGAAGTAGGCCAGTAAAAGGGCCACGAAGTGATCACACATCCAGTAGCAATGGGCACTTTTAGCTCTCAGATCTTGGTTTCCCCCCTAAAATGAACCAGTGCTCCTGGGAGAAATGGTTAACATCAGGTCTGGGCCAGGGATATTTTAAGATTCGTCTGATTCATCCTGTGCCAGAAAGGAATGTGCCAAAAGGATGCAGGGCAATCAGGATTCAAAGAGTTCCCACTGGTCAATTCTGGGACTTTGAGCATCAAAACTAATGACAGGGGCGCCTGGATGGCTCAGTTGGTTAAACGCCTAACTCTTGGTTTCAGCTCAGGTCATGATCTCAGGGTCATGGGATCGAGCCCTGTGTTGGTCTCTGCGTTCAGTTCAGAGTCTGCTTCAGATTCTCTCACCCTCTCCCTTCTGCTCGCTCTCTCTTTTTCTCTCTCTCTCTCAAATAAATAATAAAATATTTTTTAAAAATTTATTTTGTAAAGATTTTTATTTATTTATTTTGAGAGACAGAACAAGCAGGGGGAATGGCAGGCAGAGAGAGAGGGAGAGGGAGAAACAGACCCTCCGTTGAGCAAGGAGCCCGATGTGGGACTCAATCCCAGCGCCTTGGGATCATGACCCGAGACGAAGGCAGATGCTTAACAACTGAGCTAGCCAGGCGCCCTGTTAAAAAATTTAAAAAACCCCAAACTAGTGACTGTAAGTGATACCCCCTAGTCAGCGAACTTCAGCTACCAGTACCTCTGTCTCTTTGCCTGGGGGCTTCCTCTGGGTATTGAAGCCCTTTTAGCTGCTAATGCCAGGGAATTAACGCTCCCCTGGAGCAGTCTTCAAAGAATGACTGGCAAAAGTTGTGGATACATACCTCTCAAGTCAGGTGACTCTATGGCACATGTACTCCACTGCTCTCTGAGTTCTGTAGCAGGATCCCACTCCAGTTCATTGCAGGAAGAAATGGGTAAGCAGCACTCCCTGATTATCTTCCTTCTCTTCCCTGTCTCATTGCCCTGCCCTCCTACCTGGGTTTCTGAAATCACCTCTCAAATAACTACCTGTCTCAGGGTCTGTTACTGGGAAAATCCGTATCGAGATAGCCTATAATAATGCTCAAGATAAGAAAAAGGAGGAAAAATTAACTCATTTGCCATCAATGGAAATGATTTACTCTGAAAATTGCTAATTAAAGGGGAAGAATGAAGTAATCACCCTAGATGAGGAGCTGAAATTCATTGCCAGTTGATCAGTGAATGCTCTTCTTTACAGCAGAATGACAACTAATAAATGTAGAATAATTGACAGAATTAGAAAATTATGATTCTAGAACCACAAATGATATCATTGATTCAGGCATCAATGTACATCCCAACCATTAAGCAAAAGGGTAATGGATAAGAGGAAAACTTTCAGGTTTTGGGAGACACATGTTAATAAAGGTAGATGTTAATAAAAACATGAGGAAAAAATTCTGAGAAGTCCAGATTATAAGATATACCACTAGTCAACCATCCTGATCACTTTAAAAACTCAATATCCTAAGAACAAATTGTACGGATGACTGCTCTAGAATATAAGAGTTTTTGGAAACCTAACCAAAATGTAAAGAGTGAAACTTGATTGGATCTTGTGTAGAAAAAAAAGAAGTTATAAAAGACTTTTTGGGGAAAATTGCCATTTTTATATGGACAGAGTACTACATTGAGGTAAGGGAACTATAGATTCTCCTAGACACAATAATGATACGAAGGTTATGTAGGAGAACACTTTAGTTTTAGGAGATGTATGGGGAAGTATTTAGGGGTGAAGCATCATGAATGATGCCTGCAACTTAACATAGGTTAAATGTTTCATGTATGTGTGTGTAGGGAAAGAGATGGTAGTAGAAGAAATGAGAGAGAGAGAGAATAATATGGCAAAATATTAACAATTGTTGGATCTCAGTACCAAGTATATGAGTGTTCTTTGAACTAGTGTTTTGACTTTCTATTCATTTGAAAATGTTCATCTTAAAAATTGAAAAAAATATATATATATCTGAGGTCAATATGGCAAGCTATCAATATCTTTAAAACAGATGGTGGCGATATGCTTGTTTATTATGTTACTCTCTATATTTCTCTTTATGGTTGAAATGTTTCATAAGATAAGTTAATAAATACATAACCAAAACAAAACAAAGCACTAAAGAAATGAGCTGAAGTTGTATTTCAGGCAGAAGGAACGGAATGTACAAAGGCCTATGGCATATAAGAGCATGTGCTTTCCTCATCCAATATGACTTCCCTGATTATTGGGGAAGAGTGTGGAGACCATGAAGCTAGATTGGCTGGCAGGGGAACCATGTAGGGTCTTGAGGACAGGCAAAAGGGCACAGAATTTAAGATAAAGGGAACAAAGCACTACAAAAAAACTTTAAGCCAAGGAGAAACAAATCAGAAATGTGTAGACAAGAGTAAGAAGTAAGGAATCTGTGGTAACAGTCAAGGTGAGCAGTAACTCAGACTTAAGCCCTGCCTGGGCCAATGGGAATGAAGAGGGTTTTGAAGAAGGATAAAATTATTTTCAAGAATTGCCTATCCAACACACTATAGCTCATAATACTTGCTAATTAGAGGAATCTAGAGAAACTGGATCAACACTAATGAGTAACCTCATTAGAAAGTGATAGTATTCTAAATTCACTAAGGCGAATACACAACTTTATAGAACCTGTGTGGGAGATATTTTGTCAGATTAAATAAAAAAAGAATTTGAGCCAAGAGGAGATATTTTCAGTTGTGGTGATTTATTTATTGAGATTTCTCTTTTCCAAGAGCAGGCACATTCTAGCAAATGTTATCAAAATGGAAGGAACTGCCATAAAACTACACCACGATTACATTCTCTCAGATTTTCGTCACTTTCTGTCATCTGATAAAATGCACTTCTGTCCCTTGGCTTATCATTTTAACACCACTTTAGCCAGAACAAAAAGAAGAGTGAGATGGAAAAAAATGTCCCTGCTAACCTGTGCGAAACCTTTGTGTGCATTAGAGAAAAGGTTCTCCTTCTTCGACAATTTCTTAATAAATGAGTATATGGTAGCAGGCAGACATTAAGGTGGCTCCATGATCCCCAGTCTCCTAGAGTTCATACCTTTGTATGGTTCTGGCCTGTCACTTGCTGCTATCGAACAGAATATGGCAAAGGTAATGGGATGTCACTCTTGTAATTGCATTACATTATATAAGACTCTGTCTTGTTAGAACACTTGCTATCATTCTCCCTTGTTCGCTTTGGAGAAGCAAGCTGCCATGTGGGGAGAGAGAATCTGGAGAAAGACACATGGCAAAGAATTGTGGAAAGCTTCTAGAAGAGAAGAGTGGCCTCCAGTCAATGGCCAGGACGAAGCCGGAGCCCTCGGTCTTACAGCCATTAGGAAGTGAATCCTGCCAATGACCACAAGAGCTTGGAAGCAGATCCATTGCCATAGAGCCTCCAGATAAGAACCCAGCTCCGGCCAACACCTGGATTACAGCCTGGCAGAGGGCCCAGCTAAGCCATGCCCAGACTCCTGACCCACAGAAACTGAGATAATAAATGTGTGCGGGTGTAAGCCACTAAGTCTCTGGTAGTTTGTTAGCCAACAGTAGAAAAATAACACACGTATTAATGTGCAATCTCAGCAATCATACACAACTAGCCATGGATCCCTCCAGGCACATTAGGTGACCCTATCTGTCTCAAAACTCCCTCTGCTTCTCTCTTAAGAGAATATCTGTGATCGCATTCAAGGCCCTCCAGGACAAGCCAAGATAAACTCCACATCTCAAGATCCTAAATCGAATCTTTTGCCATATAATATTCACAGGTTCTTGGGATTAGGAAGTGCATCTATCTTCGGGCGGGGACCATTTTTTCAGGCTACCACAGTGACCCTAGAAGTGCTTATGTGTAAAGGACAGGAGGGCCAGGAGAGGGAGAGAAGGAAGCAAGCTGTGGAACTCAATCGATAAGACTAAAGCAGTAGCATCCAGTGACTTTTTAAGTTAAACTATTTTGTAAGTTGTTGGCTAGACACAGGTATCCCACTAAAAATTGAACAAAGCCTGCTCAAATGCGCCCCATTTGAGTGTGAAGATCTTTCCTGAGCCTGAGGGCAGCAGTTGCTTGCCCATAGGCACCCACCCACCCTACATTACTGCACACTTACACCCTGCCCAGCACATAAGCTGAGAGGAATGCATATACTCCATCCCAAGATGAGATGACTGTGACAAGTTCAGAATAAGGGGACTGTTTCCTGAGTGAATCCAGACACTCAAAGCACAGTCAAGAGGAGGCACGACCCTGCGTATTCATGTGTGTCCAAGTAAACACGAGCGTGCAGGCTTTGTGGGGGTGTGTGGGCATAAGTGGGCAAGTAAGGGTTTATGGGGCTGAAGGCTCTCTCTTGCTGTCCCAGGACTCAGCTAAGAGTCCTGGAATGTCCACACTTATCTGCAGGGCTCTCGTACAAATCAGTTCTGTATATGTCCACAATGTGAATGATGCCCCCCCTTAACTGGTACACGATCTGAACTTTACACACAGACTGGGGGCAAAGTGTAATGAGGAGCAGTGACCATTCTAGAATCCTAAAATCCCATTGCAAAATCAAATCTCAAGAAGATTTGGGTTTAGTTGGCTGCCTCAAAGGAGATAAACATCTAAAAATAATAACCTTAATGCATGAATGCCTCTCCAATTTTAAAGCATCCCATAATTACTAGTAATGCTCAACATATGGCTATGCTCCCAACTTTTCAGTGGCGTGTGGCTGATCTTTCACTGCCTACCAAGGAGCAATGAGCTTCAGCACGCTTCATGTGTTTGTGAAAGGTAGGATAAATTCAAAGATCAGCGCTTCAGTATATGGAAGCCCCTTCAATATCTATTTCTAACTGGTGATATGAGTCAATCACCCACTTTGGCTAAGCTTAAAAAGTGCTTTGTTGTTTTGACACTGCATACAGTGGAAAGAACCTGTCCTGGTTAGCTGTGACCACTTAAGTCAGACTAAGAAGGAGGCAAAACTGATACCGTCCATGGAAACACCCTCAATTCACTTCACGATCTATATACACATTCCCAAGTAGAGTCATTCCGACTTTGACAAATCAGAATTTGTTTTATAATTTTCATGTACACACTGACTACCTCAATGACCCTTTACTTCCTATTACCCTCCCAGTAGATATCTAAGAAGAGCAGATGAATCTTCCTGTCTTTTGGAGGAGAATATGATTCTAATATAATTAAAGTTGCACTGATGTCTGTTGTAGATTTCATCTATCGCTTCCTTTGTATCGGCATGACCTGTCAGTCTATCACGCAGAGACCTTCATTCATTCTAACATGATCTCCCCTGCTGCTTTAAGTTGTCTGCTCATCGCGATTTTAAAATAAATTGTTTTATTATCATCCCAATTGTGGAAGCTAAGCTTACCAGGCTTAGGCACTTTCCATGTGTGCATGAGCTGGAAGCATGTTATTTTCTTTAAGATTAGGTGAGACACAAGACTGATCAGTCAGTCCCAGCTACCCAAACATATGTTGGTACCCTGGTGATTTCATCCTAACTAAAAACTAGCCCCAGAGAAAATGTCTTCCAAAATAGTATTCTTTCCATACCCCACCTTATTCTCAACCACAGTGAAATCCAAAGAAGATATTCCAGCAACCTAGGCCAGGGAGAGGGCACAAATCCAGGTTTTCATGAGGCCTCGGAAAGCCCCAGTAGATTAAAGAGAGGCTGAGCTCACGTGTCTTCTCCTCTTAGAGGTCAACTCAAATTGCCATTAACCATATTTTTCTATATTCCCCTAGATGCTCTATTTCACTTGCATAGAGCTAATTTCAGGAGACACAAAAGGGTAATAGGAAGATATATCAAAACAAGAACAAAATAGTCCTAGCCACACCCCGCCCAAAAAAGAATAGGGCCAAGAAAACTTGTAAAGTTCAGTTATTTCTATTTTCTATGTTGGTTCCAAGTCTTTGATGGAACATTAAGGCACAATGATGAATTGAAGTGGTGATGGCGGCCAACCTTGTCTTGTTCTCATCACAAAGTAAAAGCTTTCAGCAATTTATGATGAAGTAGAGTTTTGGTGTAGGTGTTTTTTTGTAGATAACTTCGTCAGTTTAAGAGTTTCCTTTTATTACTAATTTGCTCAGTGGAACTTTTACCTCCATAGATGGATAGAGAACCTTACGAAATTTGTTTCAGCCTCTATGGAAACAATCATATGATTTTTGTCCTTAATCTTGTTATTGTGGTGAAATACACGGCTTCGCGTTCTATTTTTAAACTGGACTTGCCTTTCTGGAATAAACCCAGCTTGATTCAGATATAGAATATTTTTATATATTGCTAAATTTGAATGACTATTAGATTGTTGGGATAGTGCATGTATGTTTTCCAGTGATACCGACCTGAAGTATTATGTCTTGTCATGTCCTTGTTAAATTTTTAGTATCGCTAGTTCTGCTGCTCTCATAAAACGAGTTAGATAATGTTTCATTTCTTTCTATATTTTAGATGAGTTTTTGACAGATTGACATTGTTTTTTTCCTTAAGTGTTTGGTAGACTTTACTAATGAAGTCATTTGGGAATTTTCTTTGTAGAAAAACTTATAAATCCTGTTTTTTAAAATGTTGTGTTCTTCAGGTTCTCTGCTTATTCTGTGTCAGGCTTACAATGTTGTATCTTTCCCTAAATTTGTCCAGTTGATCTAAATTTTAAAAATTTTTTGGCGTAAGGTTGTACATAATAGCTCCTTAATATATTTTATATCTGTGGGAGGTACAGTGATTTTTGAGATTTTTTTGTAGATTTTACTTGATTGGAAGTACCAACTTTTGGGGCGCCTGGGTGGCTCAGTCCGTTAAGCCTCGGTTCAGGTCATGATCCCAGGGTCCTGGGATTGAGCCCCACATCGGGCTCCCTGCTCTGCGGGGAGTCTGCTTCTCCCTCTCTCTGCCTCTCCCCCACCCCACTCATGTGCACATGCTCTCTGTCAAGTAAATAAATAAAATGTTAAAAAAAAAAAAAGAATTCCCGGATGGTGGTGGTTTTCCTTTGACCTTTTCGAGATGCCCTTCCAAGGCATTTGGGCTTGTCTCCTTATGCATCTGGTTAATTTTTGCTCACCACATATTGTATTTACAAGTATTTATAGAAAGAATATGAGGCATAGGATTGTGTTAGCCTCCTCCAGAGTGGGGTTCTGTTTGCTTCTGCCAGGGTCTGGGGATATAGGCAATCCAAGATCACTTTAATCCACTCCAGTTTCGGAACAAGTTGAGCTGTGATATCTGAGGGTGTACCCTCTCTCCTCAGATATAGCACTCTTACGGTCCCAAGACCACAGAGTCCTCCGTGCCAAACCCTGTATCTGTATCCTTGTAAAGCTCTCAAAAGCATCATTCAAGGCTGCTAAGGCTCAAGCATTTTAGGATCTCAGTCTCCTGGGAAGGAATTGGCAAATGCCCCAGGAGGAAGGTGGCCCCAAACTCTGGTTTTCTCTTTGGGTATCTATCTTCTTTCTTTTTGCCCATGGCCCAGTAATTCCACACTCTGGTTTTAGCTATCTGACTTAGTACTTTCCAGAATATTTTTTTAATATACTGGGGTGTATGTGTGTTTTATGGACATAGATAGATGAGAGAGAAAGAGAGAGAGAGAGAGAGAGAGATCCCAGCTTCTTCTTTCAGTTGTCTTCAGCAAGAGGGTTGGTCTTAATTAACTGGCCCACCATTACCGGAAGAGGAAGTTCTGTACCCCAGATCACCCCAATCATCACCTCAATTCTTCTGTGACCTCCTTATTCCAGTTTCTCTGCTGTTCCCACTTACCCTGCATCATGACCCAGATGGTGTCCCTTCTACTCCATTCTCATTCCATTCCCCCATCTGCCAGAGCCCGTGTAAGATACAGGGATGCTGAGAGCATCATCCACAGTGCAGTTCATGCATTTATTTACCCTGAAGACTATCTCAATTCTAAACTCCAATGAAGAAAACCTTAATTTTCTCTTGACTGACTCCACATACAGATTTTATCAATTATCCAATTTAGCTAGCACTCAGAGACAGAATTTAGGCAGAACTAATCTAAGTTCTATTTTTATTTTTTTCCTCTGTGAAATGGCAGGCATATATCCAGCTCTCTGACAAGTGAGGAACTGGATGTAAAAATGTCTTTAAAACTGCAACGCTCTATACAGAAATGAGGTTGCATATGCAATTCTAGGCCCTTCATATTGACCACTTTTGTTTCTCCATCTCTATGTATATTCAAACAGTAGTAGGCAGCCTCTAGTCTTCCCTTCTCTCGATAGAAAATTCTTTTTAAAGGACCTAACCCTAACCAAATAGTTTAGCACATTTATCCCTCTGCCAATCACCTCCCTAAATTCTCTTACTCCTTTAACTTTTACAAAATAGTGTTTCTAATATTATAACCCTCATCTTTTCAGTATTATTTTAGCTATGTTGAGACATAGAAAAGTGGACCAAGCTCCAGGTAAGGAACTCATCCATCCACAAGCTAAAGCAAAGAACTATAATATAATAAGTTTGCCATTCATTATCAATAAGATGGATTTATATATAGTTCATATCATAAGCAAAAGAAGTTTTAAAGTCACTTAAGTGTGATTTTTGAATATTTTTTTAACAGCAGGCTATTTTTTTCTTCATGGGTATCTCTCCAGGTCAATAGGTATTGATCTAATTCATTTTTAATAATTGCATAATATGGGCATAGTACAATCTATTCAATAATTTCGCCAATCGTGTATATTCAGATTGTTTGCAGGGTTTTTGTTTTTTTGCTTTTTTTTTTTTTTTTGGTCACTACAATGACATAACAAGTAGTGTTGAATGTAAACCCACTTGTTCAAAGAGGGTCAATTCCCAGAGACTACAGGAATGTTCTTCAGTCAAAGGTATCAAAGTAGCTGCCCACTTGTGGTGAACTTCAAATACACTCTTAACACAAGTTGGAGTCAACTAGTTAGTCCTGTGCCACTCTAGTCAAAGTCAAAGTCATGTCAGCAAATTTATACAGTACATAACCCTGTTGCCCTTGCCTCTCAGAGATCCTGACGTTCATACAACATCGAAAACAATAACAAGGGGCACCTGGGTGGCTCAGTCGGTTAAGCATCCGACTCTTGATCTTAGCTCAGGTCTTAGTCTCAGGGTCATGAGTTCAAGCCCCCCACGTTGGGCTCCATTCTAGGCGTGGAGCCTACTTTAAAAAAAAAAGAAAGAAAGAAAAGAAAAGAACAACAAAACCCACGTTGTTTTTATTTATTTTTTTTTTAAGATTTTATTTATTTATTTGAGAGAGAGAGAGAGAGAGAGCACATGAGAGGGGGAGGGTCAGAGGGAGAAGCAGGCTCCCTGCTGAGCAGGGAGCCCGATGCGGGACTCGATCCCAGGACTCTAGGATCATGACCTGAGCCGAAGGCAGTCGCTTAACCAACTGAGCCACCCAGGCGCCCCCCCCACGTTGTTTTTAATCAAAAACTTTTAAATGATTCCAACAGGATACCAGCTGCATAAACACGAATGTTCGTTTTCGCCCTCACCTCATTTTCAACTGGGGTAGAAAATTCAGACGGGATCATAGCAACTGCGGCCATGGCCTCTGCTTGCACTACCAAGGTTTAATTTATCCAGGCCTGCTGCTGATTTATTAGCACTGTTGATTCCCTAGGGATGTGATGCTTTCATAGGTTTCACATATCTAAGACCTGTTGGCTTTTCTTAAGCAGTGAGTGGATTCAGCCACAAACCAGCTCTCACCTGGCCCTGAGGCTCCGGTCTGGTGTTTTCCATCCTCTTTCTTCCCTTTTCCCCTGCCTTCAATTCCAATGCCTCTCGCTTATCACGGTAAAGTTCTAATTGGAAGGGTTGTCATTTTTTTTCTTCCGAAGAGTTGGTTCCCTGACCTATGCCATCAGCGAATGTCATTTGGCTTCTTTTTTCCACCACCATTAAATAGTGAAGAAACACTGAACTATTGGAGCAGTATGAGCATTATTACTGGGTATTACGTACCACCTTTGATCTGGGCCCTCAAATTATGTGACAAACCAATATTTCAGCGTTCATATCACGGAGAGTCCAAAATATGCCATAAAATTTTTTTGAGTGGAAGATATTTGAGTTTCTGAAATTCCTTATCTGCCTAAAAGCAGAGGCTCCCAAAAGAACTCAAAAGAATTCAGTTGTCATATATTCCCTCCCCAGGAGCAACTGGGGAAGATTGACTCATCACTGGACATAAGAAGTCTCCACAACACACCTAAACAGACATTGTCACAAAACTATCATATCTCTCTCTCCTGAGGGTTCACTTATCTTTCCAAAAAGTAATTTGTTTTCCCATAAGTGTTCATCATCTCCCTTTCCCCTATTAAGATATAGATAAGCCCCAAATTCTAATTGCCCCTTTGACTCACATGTCTTTGTGAACTCCCCTATGTCCATGGTTAAATCTGCCTTTTCTTTTGTTACTCTGTCTCTTGTCAGTTTAATTCACAATCCCCAAATACTGAACCTAAGAGGATAGAGGAAAATTTTTTTTCTGTCCGATATCACAAATGAAGGGGAAGATAAAGGTGAAACATGGAAGAAGCAATGGTTTCATAGCAGAGGAAATTAAAGCTAAAAGTAAATTTGCTAGATCCCTCCAATCTACTATTATATTTCTGAGATCCCTCTAAAACAAAAAAATTTAAATAAATCTGAGTAATGCAATTAGACAGGAAGAGAAACCAGAATGAATTATTGAAACTTCATAACTAAAAGATGTCACTTAAGAATACACATTTTTTTTTTTTCAGTTAAATGCAGGTAAAGGAGACTTAACCTGGCTGCTTGTGGTCCTCATGGAGGTGTACCATTTAGAGCTCCCTTCAAGAGACACTCCTTGGGGGAACACAGATCACTGACAGCCCCCCACTGCTGCATATTCCCTTTGGGATCCGCTGCAGCATTCCTGCTAAGGCCCCATTTTGCCCAGGCTGTTCCCACCCAATGACTGAGCACAACAGGGGCCTCAGAGCTGGGCCACTCTGCCTGGCACAGGACTTCTCGGACTGGTCGTCTTTGCTCTGGGGCTCCCCATCGGCCTGGCAGAGACTTTCTCAGAGCTGCACTGTGTCTGAGGCCCCTTCCCACCCTAACCTTCTTCCTTCCCTCTCTTTTCTCAAGGGTCAGACGTGAATCGCGGTCTGAAGGCTCACCCCTTCTACTCCTGCCCCTCCCCCCCATTATCCTTCATAGTTTCTCTCCTAGTTAAGTCTCCTTTGCATACCCCCATCTTCTAGGAGGACCTGCATGGACTCAGCCCATAACTCCTGCAAATCCTGAAGTACAGTGGTTCGTTCTTGAATAACATCAGGTACGGCATTGGCCAAACATATCCCTCTAGGGAATACAAACATTCCATGGAGTAATAACAGTGATCATTCATTCATTAATTTCCATGTGCCAGACACTGCACTCAATTCTCTTTGTAAATAAGTTTAGGTAAGCCTCACAGCAACCATATAAGTCATATTCCCTCGATTTTATAATGATACGCCCAAAGACACATTGCCACTCACATTTAAAAAAAAAATGACAAGCTGAGATTAAAATCCAGTTCTATCCAGTTTCAAAACCCATGTTTTTCCCTCCACTGTACTGCCTTCCAGCACTAAATGCAGGGACGCCTGGGTGGCTCAGTTGGTTAAGCGTCTGCCTTCGGCTCAGGTCATGATCCCAGGGTCCTGGGATCGAGTCCCACATCAGGCTCTCTGCTCAGCGGGGAGCCTGCTTCTCCCTCTCCCTCTGTTGCTCCCCCTGCTTGTGTGCATGTGCTCTCTCTCTGTCAAATGAATAAATTAAAATTTTTAAAAAAGTAATGCTAAGAACTATTCTAAATGTTAGCTGGTGTTATTGACCAGGCCCTTGGCTAAGAACTTTACACGTCTTTCCTCACGCAATCCTCCCAATGGCCTCACAAAGGAAGTATGATTACTATTTCCCATTGTACAGAGCAGAGAACAGAAGGTAACAAATAAATGACACATCACAGAGTAGCGTTTCCTGGGACAAACTAAAAGGGTTGTTCCACTATAATAAATTATATGATAGGTATAGATCGATAAGATTTTCCTGAACTGTGATTTGATTAATGGCAATGCCATTTAGATGCTTCCCCCCCAGATTCTGGCCTCGTTACTGGTATTCTAAGTGTTCCAATGCCCTCTCTTAGCTCTCTTAGGCTTTCTATGTTGAGCCTTCGACACTGTAGTCGAGAAGACTGATCCATTGCTTGGCCGGTGTTACTTGCTAACCCCTTCATAAACAATAGGTTAATCCTGAAAGCCATCCCCAGCAAAGGAATATGGTTTCCTAGAGAATACAGCTCTGAGTTTGTTAACACAGGGTCCGTCTACACAGAGTTGATTTTGCTTTTTGCATAGTTTGGAAGCTGTTCTATTATGTTCTTTCCTGAGCTGCATATTAACGATAAAGAATGCTCTACCATATAACGGTTAATACATATTTTTTTTCCTCAGAAACATGCTTGGATTTCTTTCTCTTCCCTCTGATGTGATCACCACCCACACCCACCCACCAGTAAGATTAAATATTCTTTAACAAGAAAATAATAAAAGCTGAATAAATGCCCTCCAGCATCAAACATTGCAGCAGAGGCAGGAGGAAAAAAAAAATGCTCTCTGAGTTCAGCTTTTGTGATTGCGTTTAAGACGTGGAGGGAGGGCTGCTCTTATTCCTGCAAGAGGCTTCTGGATGCTTTCTGTAAACCTAGCTCTCTGCCTTGCCCAAAGAGTGGCCGTGGGTGGATAAGCATGGAAGGGATGGAAAAAAGGAACAAAAGTATATGTCCAAACTGAGTGGGGGGGGGGGGTCTAGCCAGTGATTCCTGAGTCTCTGTTCGTGCCTGAGCTGCCATATTCCTGCTAGCTACAGGGCAGCTCACATTTTGCATGACTCAACACGTCTCAACACTGTCTACACCAGTCTCAGGCAAGAATTTCATGGACATCCTAGGAGGTGATCCAAGGTAGCCAACTGGCAGACTCACGAGCTATCTAAATGGTCATTAAGCTACATCATATTTTATTTTGGGCAGGGAGTGGTCGTTCCTGAGCAATAAGTCACTGACAGGCAGATAAGACGAGATGGGAGACTGGGCCAACCTTCCAGGTTGAGGAAAGTTGAAAACTCTGGAATTGCAAAATAGTTTTGTGTCCAATGAGACTGCCCGAGAGGCACTATCCCTCAAGTCCACCCAGTTTTAAGTGAGTTTTTTTGGCAAATTATGTCACGTAGCTTCAAACCAATTAACCCAGAGGTGTTCAGGGCTTTTTGGTTTTTTTTTTTTGACTGTTCAGAAAGATGATACCATTCTAAGAAAATTTGGTTCGGGCATGATTTCTTTCTTTTCTGATGTTTAAATCTCAAACTAATGTATATCTGAAGATATTAATATATTTCATCTTCAATATGTACTAACTACCTTTTTTATTAATAGTTTCTTAGAGACAACAGGGCACATGATGGGAGGACAGGCACCTAACCAGATGGGAGGGCAATAAAGACTATACATGATTTGTTAAAATATGAGTGCCCATGGCTTTTCACCCCCACTCAAAAAGCGCTGCTTACATCCATCCCAAATTCATCATGCTGCAATTTAATCTGATTTCCTTTTATGCTTTCCTCACTGGAAATCAGAAGGTTTAAGCTCCTTTGCTGTGTTTTTAAAGACATTTTAAAATTTCCCCTTGATCTTTCCTTTGGTTGACAAAAAAGCTCAGACTCCCCCAGCGTGTTATTGTGTTTAATGTATAACCTTTAAATCACCCTCTGGCTTTCTGTGAACTTTCTCCAAGTTCTTCTTGCCTCTCCTTACGGTTGTATATAGCTGCCTAACGAACCACCCCAAACATAATGGCATTCAAACAGCAACAATCATTTGTTAATTATTTCTCATGGGCCTGGGGGTTGACTGGGCTCAGCTAGCTGGTTTATCCCTCGAGGTTCTCCTATGTGGTTGCAGTCAGACAGTGGCTGGGGAGTCATCACAAAGTCTTCTTTTCTCCCGTGTCTGGGGAGTGATGCTGGCTATCAGCCAGGACATCCACCGGTGGCCTGTCCCTGGGGCCTGGGTTGGGTTCTAGAAGTGAGGGTCCCAAGAGAGACAGAGAGTCAAACCAAGCTGTCTGCCCTTCATGGTGGAGCCTTGGTAGTCGTAAGGCATCACTTTCATTATGTTTTATTTGTTAGAAGCAAATCACTATGGGGCCAGCCCGCATTCAAAGGGAGGGGAATTTAGACTCCACCTCTCCAAGGGAGGGGTAACAAAAAGTTGGCAACCACGTGTGAAGACCGTGACACATCTCTTTAGTTGGGAAATCCATTGTGCTCTCAGGGGAGAGGAAGCTAGTGGGGCTGGCCACAAGGGGCTAGATTCAGAACTCAGGGGGACTGTCAAGGATTTGAGGATCACTGGTGGCCATGACCAGAGAAAAGGTAAAAAGGAGCCCATAGAAGAGTAGGGAAGGTTGGCACCAGTCGCTGCAGCAGAACGGGGACCCCAAGAGAAACTCCGACCTGAGGGTAGAGGCTGTTCAATGTTAACTGGACCCATACATGGCAGGGAGAAGGAGCCCAGAAAGGCGGAGGTCAAAGTCAAAGAGCACCCAGAGAGCCTCCCCAGGGGTGCGAGGGCGAGTGTCGCTTTCAGGATTATGACTGTGCAATCACCCAGACCCGGCTCAGGACTTTTCCTAGGAGCAGACCTGGACCAAGGACACAGAAGGCTTCCTGTCCCAGTGTGCGCCTCCAATCACCACCCACGTCTCAGTGATGAACAAACACCGCTCTCTGAGAGAAAGTAGGAAACCACCCAGAAGGAAATGAGGGGGCTGTGAGCAGGCTGAGTTTCTGAGAAGTTGTCCGAGGCAGTGGTGGGGTTCCTGAGTACAAGGGGCCCGGCTTTCCCCAGGACCAAAGGGTTCTACTGAGATCTTTCTGCGTATCTATCCAAAGAGACTCTGAGGTTGGCAGGAGGTAGAAGCAGTGAGTCAGAACCTGAGATGCAGGGACATCGACCAGCCCCAGGGGTGCTTGGGGCTGGGACCTCGACATCTAAAGGTCCGCCAACCAGTGAATGCTTGCTAAATCAAACAGAAGTGAGATCGCCCAGACCCAGGCAATGCAGTGGCCAGCCCCATTGTGTACAGCGAGAAGGGCAAAGCAGGGGGATTTTAAAAGCTACAATGCGTCCTGCTCCTCTAAACTTCATGCTCCTCCTAATGACAGAAAGGACTCTTTACTGCAAGTTCATATTTAGATTGTGATCTCATGTCCAAACCCACACTCACAACTACACACGTACAACCACCCACAAACATACGCGCAACCACGCACACGCACCAGCACACACACACACACACACACAACCATATACACCCATCGTGCATGCACATGCACACGCGCACACAATCACTCTGCCAATTCTTTCGCCTTCAACAGCAGCTCCCTCTGTGAAGTCTCTGCAGCCCCTGTGAGAACTGGTGCCATGGTTACCTCCATGTGTGAATGAGTTGTCACACTGATTGAACATGGTGACTCCATCCCCTTATCGTTCATTCAGACAGTGTTTATGAACCACAGGCCAGCCAGGGCACTAGATAGAGTGGAGTTGGCAAAGATGCATAAGGTAGAGTCCTATCCCCCAGGAGTGACAATTGAGCAACAGGACTTGAAAAATCATTCACGCCACAACCTGCAAGTGTAGAGGAAATTTAGCTTCTTTGATTGTGTCTGTAACGAATCTGACACCCTCCCGTGAGTGAGCAAGAGAGCCAATTCGTTCAGGGCCCAATCTGGTTCAAATGGAACCCTATTCACCAGCGCCTCGTCCTGCCGCCCGCTCCGCACCCCAAGATCCTGCAACAGTACGGTGTCAGTGGTAGGACACTAGCCAAACAAGGATCTTTTGAGCAAAGAAGGGGAATGCTGCGATCATTACACTGTAACAGCTGGGATAGCTTGGGACTGCCTGGGGGCAAACCAGGACAGAAAGGATTCTACCCAGCAGGAAACCACACACAAAAGGGATTTGTTTAAGTAAGGGGCTGTTTTCAAAGGTGTCAACAAAGGTAAGAGAAGCCAAGGAGGGATGGGGAAGCACCGAAGGCTCGCAGCAGGAGGGGGCTGCCACCCCTAAATCTAAAAGGGTAAAAAGAGGAAGAGGTGCTAAGCCCTATAGTGAGACCTATAGAAGTGGGAGAGGGTTGTCTTCTGACCTTCTGCATTGGAATGCAATCACTTGCAACCCACTGCCAGGTAAGAGGGAGCAGGAAACCAATAACCCCTATCTCTCTTTACATCCGCACTCTGGCCTCTGGAGGGAGGGTGCCTTCCATTGGCAAAAGGCATCCAGAAGCTGGAGGGCAAGGGAGCCCCGTCTATGAAAGTCAGCCTCCTTTTGTGCAGAGCAAGGTGGAAAAGGGTGGAGATGGATTTTGTGTTGGGGTGGGATATGAAGGAGAATCACTATTACATTATGGTTTAATGGGGGAAAAGAACAGATGGATCATCATGATGATAGGAAAGGCTTGAGGTCCTCAGGCACAGTGGCCTCTGCCTCCAAGGCACCAAGGGGAACACCTCCGTTCCCCTTTGGACTGCCCTGCCTGCACCATCCACTGAGGGCTGTGGGTGGTATAACCCCAGGCTGCTAACCACCCTTGGCTTCTTTAAAGCTCAGTGGTGACTTGGCCTCACCTCAACCCTCACTGGTTACTGACTGGTCTCTGGGTCTCTGCCAAGTGCTCCATCCCGTCTGCTCGCCCAGTTGTCCACCCCAAGACTCAGCTGAAGGATCCCTCATCCTGCCATGCCGGGCCCCATTTATTCTTGGCATTACCCTAATTTCTCTAAACCACCTCCCCATCTCCTCACTGGAGCCTAGAGAGAAAAGAATCAGGGACTCACAGCTGCTAGGTTTGTTCTCCCATTTCTTTCTTGATCTTTCTCTTTGCCACTTTCCTCCGGGAAGGAAAGGGGCTCGGCTGTCTCTTCCTTCCCCCAGGTCGCATTCTACTTCTAGCGCTGAGCAGCAAGACTCATGGCTTTGCTGCGTGGACTTGGCATGTTTCTGTTCTACTCTGGGGCCCTGGGGCTGGCTATGCGACAATGCAAAAGGGGAATGAGACAGAAAGGTCTGCCCTAAAAATTGAACAAATCCTTTCTGAAGGCCACAGCCGAGTTTATGAGGCTGTTGTCCTGCTGCACAATATTTTGTGAACATGATCATGGTTTTTCCATACTCCTTCTTTAACATTTTTATTGTGCGCACTTGCGCGCACGCACACACACACACACACACACACAGACACAAAACCTCAAAAAAATTTCTAGAAAGTTCAGTATCCTGGGTCAACTAGGCTAAGATCGCATGCTCAGGAAGGCAGAACAGAATATTACATCAATATTTTTAAAATATTAATCCCCCTTAAAATTTTAATTTCCTGTTCCCAGCTACATTCTGGAAGCCTGAGCTTTAAAGTGAAGGGCACCCAGGCCTGGGCTAGGGCAGCAGTAGATGAAAGCGGTGTGTGAACCTGGATGGGACCCTTGTCTCTGCCCCTTATTAGCCATGGAAACTTGAGCAAGCCACTTCACCTCTCCCAGCTTCACTTTCCTGTTGTGTGAAATGAGGATGCTAATGCCTGCCTATTGGTGTCGTTGTGAGGGTTAAATGAATTGGCAGAAAGCCTGGCTCATTGAAGGTGTTTACCTGACATTCCTTTCCTGACTTTGGAGCCAGCCCTGAATAAGAGCCAAAGTACACCCCCGCCCCCCACAGTGTCATTTGCAAACATAGGAGCTAGAATTCTGGACCTGAGATTCTTGGTCTCACGGAACTGAGCAAGGTAAGACAAGAACTGGAATCGATTGTCTCCTACGGGAAAGACACAGTAGTAGAACTCTGTTAGCCCTTATAAACCATCTCATCTCCAATGTACAGGAGAAAATGAGGCCCAGAGAGTAATTTGCCTGAGTTGTTTGCCTCTTGTTGGTAGACTTTGAAGTGCTTTTCACTAAAAATGTATCATCCTGAAACAAGTTGTCTCCATTCAGTGGATTCTGTGGTGCTCCATCCAGGTCCTCTTGTCAGAGCTGGTGCTCCCAGCCCCAGCTGCTAGGACTATCAGCTGCAGACACAGCTGTGTCCCTTAGTGGGAGCTGCCCTTGACTACAGGAAGCAGCCTTGCCCAAATTTGCACCCCTCCAGCAAGTTCAGCCTCAGTGTTTGACTTGGAGATGCAAAGGCCCAGCCTCCTCAACCTCAATCTGGGACAACTCTGGAGGCCCTTTCCAGCTCCAGTGCTCCCTGTAGGATCAGCTGAGGCCTATGTCCAGTCCTGCCCCGCCTTACTTCCTCAGGGGTATATCCCCCCGGGAGCACTCCCCAATAAACCTGCGCACACAACCCTGTCTCACAATTTCCAGGGAATTCCACCTAAGGCATAGACTTAAACTTGAGTGTTAGGGAAAACAAACAAACACCCACCAGGCCTCAAAATCCAAGTCTACCTGAACTGTGTTGATTAAATGATGGCATGAAAATTGACTGGAGGAAGTGGGATGGGAGTGGGCAACTCCTGGGGAGGAGGCAGAACCAGGAGAAGGAATGCTATGGGGGTCAGAGCCCCAGGAATAAGAGGAAAAAGGAGGCCCAAACATGCTCTCTGTTCCAATGCTATGCTCAAGACTTTTTTTTTTTTTTAAGATTTTATTTATTTGGCAGAGAGAAAGCACAATCAGGGGGAGTGGCAGAGGGACAGGGAGAAGCAGGCTCCCCACTGAGCAGCGAGCCCAACATGGGGCTGAATCCCAGGACCCTGAGATCATGACCTGAGCCGAAGGCAGACGCTTAACTGACTGAGCCACCTTAAGATTTTTTAAATTAATAAATGGCCTCCTGGTTTATGGCAGGTTCTGTCTGGTGTCCACACATAAAGGATTTAATTCTAGGTAGGGGTCTTAGCTATAAGGTAATAAGGAAATAAAACTTACAGTAACCAAAGGCAATATTAACAGTAACAATAATACTCAACATTTATATAGAACTTTCTATGGTTGCAGGCATTGTTCTCAGTTCTCTATACACATTAACTCATTTGACCTTAAAAAAAAAAATCCTATGAAGTGGTCGCTACTATTATCACCTTGATGAACAAACTGAGGCATAGAAAGGCCTAGTAATTTGTCGAAGGTCATGTAGCTAGTGAGCTGCGCTTTTACCCAGATAATTTGGCTCCGTGATTGTTGCTCATAATCAGTATGCCCTAAGGGAAAAAGTCCACTGCCGTCATTTAGACGGCGGACCATCCCAAAAGTTGAGTCCTGGTACCTCGTCTAGAAGCCACCATTCCCAGGAACCACAATGGTAGCCATCAATCCTCATTTCCCAGGCCCACTGACTACTAACTACTTAGCTACTAAGAGAGAAGAGCCTCTCTTCACTATAAACCCTGTACTATTCTAGCTAGAGATTTGTTTATTTGGGGTGTAAAAATCTTGCTTCACATACAGCATAATGCCATTTTTTAGATGTATTTTTAAATTTTATTTAAATTCGATTAATTAACAGATAGTGTATTATTAGTTTCAGAGGCCCTTTTAAAGACACGGTCAGGGTTCCAAGCCCCAGGTCACTGAGGGGACACAGAAGTAAATGGACACCTCAGTGCCACTGTAGAGAACATCACTTTACATAAAATAAATAAAAAGAAAGTTTTCATTATGGTTTAGGGATTCACCCATAATTGGCAATCATCTCCAGAAAGTCCTGAGAAGAGTCATCATTGATCATAGAACTAACATTCCAATAGAGAGTGGTTGGCCCATTTGTCACTTACGTCAGTTAATTTGACCAAAGTTTTCTCCATTAACCTCTGCTGAGAAGCCCAGAAGGAGTACTACTCAACCAACATTTGATCCACTTAATGGCATAGTCTCCTTGCTGCTGTTGTTCCTGTTATAAATTTGGAGTAAGCATTGACTTGTCAAAGGTCTGGAGCTAATTTTACACATAGTAGAATATTCTAGTGGATGAAAGTTCTGAGACACTGTGAAGGAACAAGAGGTGTATCAGTTATCTGTTGCCATGTAACAAACCGCCCCAAAGCCTGGTAGCTTAAAACAACAATAATCATTGGTTTTGCTCTTGAATCTGCAATTTCCAAAGGTCTAGGCAGGGACAGCTCTTCTCTGCTGTATGCAGCATTGGCTGAGCCAACTCAAGTGGAGGCTAGAGGATTCACTTTCACAATGGCTCACTCATGTGGCTGATAACTTGGGGCTGGCTGTCAGCTGAGAGCTTAGCTGGGGCTGGGTACCAGTGAGCTCAGTTTCTTTCCATGATGAGCCTCTCCATGGGATGCGTAGGCCTCCTTATGGAATGGTGGCTGGGTTTCAAGGGTGAATATCCTAAGAGGCAGGAAGTGGAAGCTGTCAATTTCTCAGTCTGGGCCTGGAAACTGGCACAGCATCCCTTCTGCTCTATTTTATTGAATAATCAGTCGCAGAGCCCATATTGAAGAGGAGGGAACAGAGACCCCGCCACTCAGTGGGAGGATAGTCAAAGAATGTTTGGGTTATATTTTAAAATCACCACAGAATGGTAGTCACAGAATGTCAAACACGCAACATCTTTTATTCCACGTTCTTTTTTTTTTTTTTTTGACATATGAGGAAAACAGTTCAGAGAAGTGAAGTTATTTCCCAAGAGCACACAGCAAGATAGTTACAGAGCCAAACCTAGAACAAGGGTTTTGATTCCTGGCTTTGTTCATCTCACTGAAAAAGAGAGCACTTTACTCAAATCGCTCTGACGAAGCAGTGCATAGAAGTTCTGGAGATAACTCTTTAAAAATTACAGCTAGCTACAAATGGCTAAATCCCTCAAAGGTACACAGACATTCAACACTATTATAGGGCACTGACATGGTAATATATTGTAACAATATAATCATAGGATGGCCATAAAAATATAATGATACATTAATCAACTTTCCTCAGCCATTCCAGTGATGCAGGGGATATAGCAGTGAGCTAGAAACAGGCCTTGTCCTCCCAGAGCATATAGGCCAATAGAAGCTACAGACAGTTACAC